>NC_069501.1:783441925-784062889 GCF_027579735.1 Bombina bombina | reverse complement strand
CTTTAACAGCTTTGCTGTGGTGCTCTTTGCCTCCTCCTGCTGGCCCGAAGTGATATTCCCTCTAGTTATTGGAATGAAGTCGCAAACTAATTAGCCCCTTCACTGCCGGGAATTTCAGAAGTGTGGTGTGCAGCTGCAATTAGTGACTGTCTAATTACCAAAAACCAATGGCAAAGCCATACAGTGTCTGCTATTTCAGAACAAATGGGATCCCAGAGAATCTTTTACAATCATTTGTGTCATGATTGCACAAGTGGTATGTAAAAAATTTCAGTGAGAAACCCAAAGTTTGTGAAAAAGTTTTATTTTATATGATAGCATTTGGCGGCAACATGGTGGCATTAAATATACCAAAATGGGCCTAGATCAATACCTTGCATTGTCTTCTTAAAATATATATATATCGTTTTGATAGGTAAAAAAAAAAACAAGCATCTATTTCTGTTAAATTGAAGTGATAGCAAAAATGCTAAAAATTCTCTGGTACTTTGGGCAGATTTTTCTCTGAAATTCCTTGTCGCAAAGGGGTTAAAGTCCAGTCCTACAGGAGGAGGCAAAACACCCCACACAACAGAGCTGTAATCCCTCCCACTTCCCCATGATTTCTTCGTCAATTTCTTACAAAAGGTGGTGAGAACGTACGAGCCATTACTCCCGGGATTCAACTCCTAGCCACTAGGACGAGGCAAAGATACCCAACATCCCACAAGCTTTTAATCCCTCTCACCTCTCTGGTGTCCCTAGTCTTATCTTTGCCACTACAGTTTCTTCATGAACAGGGGTTCTCAGACCTATGTGAGACCCTTTATCTACCTGTATTTACATAGAGGGGAGTATTAGAGTACTTATACAGTGAGTGTAATTCTCCTGTGGGAGTTTATCACTAGCCTACCACATGTGTTGCAGGGACTGGTCCCAAAGTCTCATCTTTTGGATTAGTTTGTTACAGGTGTCACCTGTACCTTTGCCTCCTCCTGTTGTACTCTTTGTGATATCTTCTCATGTTGCTGTCACAGTACTGGATCAACTCTCTACTGGAAGCAGTCTTTTCTGCAGCTGAAAAGCTCTGTAGAGTGTGTGCATATGAGATACGTGCAGCCATTTCATGTACTCACATAGCCAACAATCTAATAGCAGGTATGAGTAACATCATAGCCATGGGACACATATCTCATATACAGACATATATCACCCTATCATATTAGTCTAGTGTATATGTATATATGTTTTATATGGGAGATTTTTATCTTGTTTGAAAGGTACTCTTTGTGGTTTTATTTCTTTGCACAATCACATATTTCTTTAGCGTGAATCGTTTGTTTTATTTCTAAAATCAGTGAGTACTAACTCTAGGGTTAGTGTTAGTTTTGTGTATTTTTTGGGGGGGTGGCTTTTGTTTTTTTATAGATTAGGGTTTTTATTTTTTTGGTCAGCAAAAGAGCTGAATGCCCTTTTAAGGGCAGTGCCCATCCAAATGCCCTTTTCAGGGCACTTTTTAAGTTAGGTTTTTTTAAGAATATGTTTTCTGTAGGCTAGATTACGAGTTTTGCGTTATGTGGGGTGCGGTACTAACTTGCAAGTTATTGTCACCGCTCACTTCCCTACAGCGCTGCTATTACAGGTTTACAAAAACCCGGTGTTAACAGGCAAGAAGTGAGCGTAAAGCAAAATTGAGCTCCATACCGCACTCCAATACCAGCGCTGCTGAAAGCTGCGGTGGGCTGGTTTTACGTGCTCGTGCACGATTTCCCCATAGACATCAGTGGGGAGAGCCGGCTTAAAAAAAAGTCTAACATCTGCAAAAAAGCAGCGTAAAGCTTCGTAACGCAGCCCCATTGATTCCTATGGGGAAACAAAATTTATGTTTACACCTAACACCCTAACATGAACCCCAATTCTAAACACCCCTAATATTACACTTATTAACCCCTAATCTGCCGCCTCCGACATCGCTGACACCTACATTATACTTATTAACCCCTAATCTGCCGCTCTGGACATCGCCACCACTATAATAAACATATTAAACCCTAAACCGCCTCACTCCTGCATCACAAACACTAGTTAAATATTATTAACCCCTAATCTGCCGCCTCTAACATCGCTGCCACCTACCTACATTTATTAACCCCTAATCTGCTGCCCTCAATGTCGCCGCCACTATGCTAAATTTATTAACCATTAAACCTATGTCTAACAATAACACCCCCTAACTTAAATATAATTAAAATAAATCTAAATAAAAATTACTATCATTACCTAAATAATTCCTATTTAAAACTAAATACCATCCTCAGCGAAGCCGGGAGAAGTCTTCATCCAAGCCGGCAGAAGTGGTCCTCCAGATGGGCAGAAGTCTTCATCCAGACGGCATCTTCTTTCTTCATCCATCCGGCGCGGAGCGGGTCCATCTTCAAGACATCCGGCGCGGAGCATCCTCTTCTTACGACGGCTCTTCTGGAATGAAGGTTCCTTTAAGTGACGTCATCCAAGATGGCGTCCCTTGAATTCTGATTGGCTGATTGAATTCTATCAGCCAATCGGAATTAAAGGTGAAAAAATCTTATTGGCTGATCCAATCAGCCAATAGGATGCAAGCTCAATCCTATTGGCTGATTGGATCAGCCAATAGGATTGAAGCTCAATCCTATTGGCTGATTGCATCAGCCAATAGGATTTTTTCACCTTTAATTCCGATTGGCTGATAGAATTCTATCAGCCAATTGGAATTCAAGGGACACCATCTTGGATGACTTTACTTAAAGGAACCTTCAATCTGGAAGAAGACTTCGGTTGAAGAGGATGCTCCGCGCCGGATGTCTTGAAGATGGACCCGCTCCGCGCCGGATGGATGAAGATAGAAGATGCCGTCTGGATGAAGACTTCTGCCCGTCTGGAGGGCCACTTCTGCCGGCTTGGATGAAGACTTCTCCCGGCTTCGTTGAAGACTTCTTGCTGCTTGGATGGAGACTTCTCCCGGCTTTATTTAGGATGGATGTCCGGTCTTCAAAAATGTAAGTGGATCTTCAGGGGGTTAGTGTTAGGTTTTTTTAAGGGTTTATTGGGTGGGTTTTATTTTTAGATTATGATTTAGGCAATTGAAAAAGAGCTAAATGCCCCTTTAAGAGCAATGCCCATCCAAATGCCCTTTTCAGGGCAATGGGGAGCTTAGGTTTTTTTAGTTAGGTTTTTATTTGAGGGGTTGGTTGTGTGGGTGGTGGGTTTTATTGTTGGGGGTTTGTTTGTATTTTTTTTACAGGTAAAAGAGCTGATTTCTTTGGGGCAATGCCCCGCAAAAGGCCCTTTTGAGGGCTATTGGTAGTTTAGTTTAGGCTAGGGTTTTTTTTATTTTGAAGGGGGCTTTTTTATTTTGATAGGGCTATTAGATTAGGTGTAATTAGTTTAAATATCTGATTTTATTTTGTGTAATTTAGTGGGGGTTTTTTTTGTAATTTAGTTAATTGTATTTAATTTAGGTAATTTATTTAATTGTAGTGTAAAGTTAGGTGTTAGTGTAACTCAGGTTAGGTTTTATTTTACAGGTAAATTTGTATTTATTTTAGCTAGATAGTTAGTATATAGTTAACAACTATTTACTAACTATTCTACCTAGTTAAAATAAATACAAACTTGCCTGTATAATAAAAATAAACCCTAAGCTAGCTACAATGTAACTATTAGTTATATTGTAGCTATCTTAGGGTTTATTTTATAGGTAAGTAGTTTTAAATAGGAATTATTTAGTTATTAATAGTATGTTTTATTTAGATTTATTTTAATTATATTTAAGTTAGGGGGTGTTAGGGTTAGGGTTAGACTTATTTTTAGGGGTTAATAAATTTAGTATAGTGGCGGCGACGTTGGGGGCAGCAGATTAGGGGTTACTAAATGTAGGTAGGTGGCGGCGATGTTAGGGGCGGCAGATTAGGGGTTAATAATATTTAACTAGTGTTTGTGATGCGGGAGTGCGGTGGTTTAGGGGTGGTTTAGGGGTTAATATGTTTATTATAGTGGTGGCGATGTCTGGAGCAGCAGATTAGGGGTTAATAAGTATAATGTAGGTGCCGGAGATGTCGGGGGCGGCAGATTAGGGGTGTTTAGACTCTGGGTTTATGTTAGGGTGTTAGGTGTAAACATAAATCAATGGGGCTGCGTTACGGAGCTTTTCGCTGCTTTTTTGCAGGTGTTAGACTAGGCTTACGCTGCTTCCAGGTGGATTCTTTTGGCTTGGGGATGCGCGCATAACTGATGACGGCAACGGACGCTTTACAAACGCGGTTATATTATAGATGTGTGCAACAGAACTTTACATGTAATATATTTTATACAATTCATTAGTTATTTATATATGGTACAAATTAATTATTGTAAAATGTAAGAAGGCATCTAATGCCCTCTTGCTGTGAAAAACTGTCAAATGCATTGAGATAAAAGGCGGCCTTCAATGTCTTAAAATTAGCATATGAGCCTACGTAGGTTTAGCTTTCAACTAAGAATACCAAGAAAACAAAGCAAATTTGATGATACAAGTGAATTGGAATGTTGTTTAAAATTGCATGCACTATCTGAATCATGAAAGTTTAAGTTTGATTAGACTGTCCCTTTAATGGTAAAAATATGTTTTCAAGAAGCTTAGCAACAGCATTATAAGCATATGATAAAATATTCCAAATGAATCTAGTAGTCTCAACAGACTATTAAAGCATTATAGATAAACTGTAAAGCATAGTACAGATGCATGATAGGAACTTCCTGGATTTGTAGAAAAATAAATAATAAACACTAACACATTTTTTTATTTATTTTTTTGCTATAAATCCAATGAGTGTATATTATTGTGCATCTATATATACAGTATAGCTATTTTTCTTTTTATTTATTAGTCTGTTTTTCTTTATGTCTGTGAGTGTATATAAATATTTCTATGTGAGTGTTTTTGTGTCTTTGAATGTGTGTGTCTCTCAGGAGTGTTTCTGTGTGTCTGCGTTTTTTTTAGTTTGAGTATTTCTGAGTGTATTAGTGAGTACATGCTTCTGTCTAAGGGGACAATTTATTAAGGCCCAAATGCACCTGTTTCCGCGCGAGCCTTCAGGCTCGCTGGAAACAGGAGTTAAGAAGCAGCAGTCTATTTACAGGAGTTAAGAAGCAGCAGTCTATTTACATATTTGTGTATGTGCATATCTGTGTGCATGTGATTATTTGTGTATGTGAATGTCTGTGTGCATGAGATCATTTGTGTATGTGAATGTCTGTGTGCATGTGTTCATTTGTGTATGTGAATGTCTGTGTGCATGTGATCATTTGTGTATGTGAATGTCTGTGTGCATGTGATCATTTGTGTATGTGAATGTCTGTGTGCATGTGATCATTTGTGTATGCGAATGTCTGTGTGCATGTGATCATTTGTGTATGTGAATGTCTGTGTGCATGTGATCATTTTTGTATGTGTGCATGTGATCATTTGTGTATGTGAATGTCTGTGTGCATTTGATTATTTGTGTATGTGAATGTCTGTGTGCATGTGATCATTTGTGTATGTGAATGTCTGTGTGCATGTGATCATTTGTGTATGTGAATGTCTATGTGCATGTGATCATTTGTGTATATGAATGTCTATGCGCATGTGATCATTTGTGTATGTGAATGTCTGTGTGCATGTGATCATTTTTGTATGTGAATGTCTGTGTGCATGTGATCATTTGTGTATGTGTGCATGTGATCATTTGTGTACGTGAATGTATGTGTGCATGTGATCATTTGTGTGTGTGAATGTCTGTGTGCATGTGATCATTTGTGTATGTGAATGTCTGTGTGCATGTGATCATTTGTGTATGTGAATGTATGTGTGCATGTAATCATTTGTGTATGTGAATGTCTATGTGCATGTGATTATTTGTGTATGTGAATGTCTGTGTGCATGTGATCATTTGTTTATGTGAATGTCTATGTGCAGGTGATCATTTGTGTATGTGAATGTCTGTGTGCATGTGATCATTTGTGTATGTAAATGTCTGTGTGCATGTGATCATTTGTGTATGTGAATGTCTGTGTGCATGTGATCATTTGTGTATGTGAATGTCTGTGCATGTGATCATTTGTGTATTCGAATGTCTATGTGCATGTGATCATTTGTGTATGTGAATGTCTGTGTGCATGTGATCATTTGTGTATGTGAATGTCTGTGTGCATGTGATCATTTGTGTATGTGTGCATGTGATCATTTCTGTATGTAAATGTCTGTGTGCATGTGATCATTTGTGTATGTGAATGTCTGTGCATGTGATCATTTGTGTATTCGAATGTCTATGTGCATGTGATCATTTGTGTATGTGAATGTCTGTGTGCATGTGATCATTTGTGTATGTGAATGTCTGTGTGCATGTGATCATTTGTGTATGTGAATATCTGTGTTCATGTGATCATTTGTGTATGTGAGAGTCTGCATACATGTGATTATTTGCATGTCTAACACATGGATGCCTGTGCTGTATCATCTCTATGTCTGATTGTCTGGATGCACTTGAGCGATCATCAGTATCTGACTGTCTGAACGCACCTTATCATCTACAGGTGGCCCTCGGTTTACAACGGTTCAATTTACACCATTTCAGAACAACCTTTTTTTCAGTCATGTGACTGCTATTGAAAAGCATTGAGAAGCAGTGCATTGATTAAAATAGCCAGTAGGTGGAGCTGTCCGCTTGTGTTGCAGCAAAGATATGCAAGCCAAGCAAGCTGAAATTAATCAGTTTAACCAGACCTGAGCTATCGAGCAGCTTGCAAAGGAACAAGATCTTCCTGTCTATAAATCAGTCCAGGTTGGAATGCATAGAAAGAACTGTTTGCAGAAAAATGCAAGTAAAGTCTGTGTTGTGTGATTATTTTATTAGGTTTATAATGCTGTTTAGCAAATGTTTTTGTTCATTTAACTTAGTTTAATTATATATTCTGTGTTGTGTGATTATTTTATTAGGTTTATAATGCTGTTTAGCAGTTAAAATCTTCATTTCAAAGCTTTAAAAATAATGTATTAGGTGTTACTTACGCCAATTTTGAGAGGGGCCTGGAACCTAACTCCCTCACTTCCCATTGACTTACATTATAAACTGGGTTTCAATTTACAACGGTTTTGATTTACAACCATTCCTTCTGGAACCTAACCCCAGCGTAAACTGAGGGCTACCTGTACATATTTGACTGAGTGAGACATATGAATGAGCATAATAATGATTATGCAACTACTTTAAACATCGTTTTAACAATAAACAGGGTAAGAAACACTTATAAATAACAAGGTTACAGCAACATTTTTATTCTCTTAGAAACTGCTGTTTGTTGTAAATATCAATTCAGTTAACAGCTGATTGTGGCTTACCTTGCGCAGGATCGCCCGGCCATGCAGCTATACCAGCCAGGAACTCGCAGTCGCACAACTACAGAACCTACAAATAAAGGTGCAGAGGAACATTTCCACACACAATATGACAACATGGCAAGAAGAAGCTCAGAAAAGACTGAAGCTGCTGAATGAAATGATCCAAACAACTTGTTTACCAATGATCTTTCCATACAAATACATTAAGGCCTTACACACCACATGCAAAATAGAAACCGCTCTCCATTGTGTCTGCCTTATTCTTTACTTTGATAACACAAGCAATAGTGAATTTAGATAAAGTGTGCAAAATGTTGTCTTTCTGTCCCCTTCAGTGGCAAAGAACTAATAACTTGCACTGCACCTACAGAAGACATAGTTGTACTGTTGTATTTAAAACACTGAAAAACAGTATCAGTTTTGTCCAGTTTAATGATGCTTACCCAGTGAATCTGAATATCACTATTCAAATTTGTTGGAAATATATAATGTTGTTTTAAGCTTTCGTGACTTAGATAGAGAATACAATTTTAAACAACTTTTCAATTTACTTGTATTATTTAATTTACTTCATTCTCTTGGCATCCTTTGTTGAAGAAGCCGCAGCGCACTACTGCGAGCTAGCTGAAAGCATTGGGTGAACCAATAACATGAGGCATATATGTGCAGCCACTGATCAGCAGCTCCTGAGCCTAGGTATCCTTTTCAACAAATGATTCCATGAGAACAAAACAAATTAGATAATAGAAGTAAATTGGAAAGTTGTTTAAAATCACATGCTTTATCTGAATCATGAAAAAAAAATGTGTGTTTCATGCCCCTTTAATTTTACTGTAGATATCATAGGTCACTTGTTTCTGAGGCATGTCGGAAATATCACGAGAGAGACAAAAATATAATTAGTTTTGCTTGTGCTTCACAACTGAAGCAATATGTAATATCTGATGGCACAAACTTAAACACTTTAGCAATCACAATATTGTCCCTGTCAAAGTGAATGAACTAATATGAATTGACATGCTGGTATGAGGCCCTTCAATAACAAAGCACAGCTCAAACGTATTGCACTTAAAGCTGATAGTTTTTATAGACTAGTTGTTTAATGTATTCTTATTGGTACGTTAAATATGGTATAGTCACTTCTATATGACTTATTTGTTCATTTACACTGAGTATCCAGTTCCAGAACTTATGTCCTAACACGTTAGAGGTATCTTGCTAACAGTAATAAGGAAAAACAGATTCACCTCAGGTATTTATTTAATCACAATGCAAAGTATGTCTAGTTCTAGTTGTTATTATGTACAAAATTGTTTGTTTTTTGCCACATTTTAAGCCTGTACATTAGCAAATGGATACTCAATACTAAACTCTTGTAGGTTGTCAGATATGCCACTTCCATATTTCAGGAACTGTAACAAATGTTACTATTGATTATATTTACTTCAAATGCCACTTATATTGTTGTGATGCTCTGATCCCAAGGGAACTTTGTATCTACACAATAATATCTAGGTGAATAATATAGTGTCATTTATAGTATGCACTAAGCAGGCAAGACATTAATACTACCAGGCAGCCATAGTTTGTTTGATGACAGATGTAAACGTTAGGTAAGTAAGTAACTCCTCATATACCCATAAAATAAAATTATAACATTAGGGGGGGACTGAGAATATTTTACACTTATGAACACCACATAAAATAAAAGATCACTTGCATATACAGCATGTTTATGAACATATCTCAGCTCGTTCTAAAATGACCAATCTAGTAGTATATTTCTTTCATGTAATTAGCAAGAGTCCATGAGCTAGTGACGTATGGGATATACATTCCTACCAGGAGGGGCAAAGTTTCCCAAACCTTAAAATGCCTATAAATACACCCCTCACCACACCCACAATTCAGTTTTACAAACTTTGCCTCCGATGGAGGTGGTGAAGTAAGTTTGTGCTAGATTCTACGTTGATATGCGCTCCGCAGCAAGTTGGAGCCCGGTTTTCCTCTCAGCGTGCAGTGAATGTCAGAGGGATGTGAGGAGAGTATTGCCTATTTGAATGCAGTGATCTCCTTCTAAGGGGTCTATTTCATAGGTTCTCTGTTATCGGTCGTAGAGATTCATCTCTTACCTCCCTTTTCAGATCGACGATATACTCTTATATATACCATTACCTCTGCTGATTCT
The DNA here is from genome assembly GCF_027579735.1 of Bombina bombina. Taxonomy (NCBI): domain Eukaryota; kingdom Metazoa; phylum Chordata; class Amphibia; order Anura; family Bombinatoridae; genus Bombina; species Bombina bombina. Next base: position 784,053,326 of record NC_069501.1, on the reverse strand, counting down.
CGTTTCAGTACTGGTTTGGCTATCTGCTATATGTAGATGAGTGTCCTGGGGTAAGTAAATCTTATTTTCTGTGACACTCTAAGCTATGGTTGGGCACTTTTTTAATAAAGTTCTAAATATATGTATTCAAACATTTATTTGCCTTGACTCAGAATGTTCAACTTTCCTTATTTTCAGACAGTCAGTTTCATATTTGGGATAATGCATTTTAATTTAACATATTTTACCTTAAAATTTGACTTTTTCCCTGTGGGCTGTTAGGCTCGCGGGGGCTGAAAATGCTTCATTTTATTGCGTCATTCTTGGCGCGGATTTTTTTGGCGCAAAAATTCTATTTCCGTTTCCGGCGTCATACGTGTCGCCGGAAGTTGCGTCATTCTTTGACGTTATTTTGCGCCAAAAATGTCGGCGTTCCGGATGTGGCGTCATTTTTGGCGCCAAAAGCATTTAGGCGCCAAATAATGTGGGCGTCTTTTTTGGCGCTAAAAAATATGGGCGTCATTTTTGTCTCCACATTATTTAAGTCTCATTATTTATTGCTTCTGGTTGCTAGAAGCTTGTTCACTGGCATTTTTTTCCCATTCCTGAAACTGTCATTTAAGGAATTTGATCAATTTTGCTTTATATGTTGTTTTTTTCTTTTACATATTGCAAGATGTTCCACGTTGCAACTGAGTCAGAAGTTACTACAGGAAAATCACTGCACAGTGCTGGAGCTACCAAGCTAAGTCTGCTATAAACTTTTGGTATCTGTTTTCTCCAGCTGTTATTTGTATTGCATGTCATGTCAAACTTATTAATGCAGATAAAATTTCCTTTAGTACTGTTACATTACCTGTTGCTGTTCCGTCAACATCTAATTTTCAGAGTGTTCCTGATAACATAAGAGATTTTATTTATTTTAAATCCATTAAGAAGGCTATGTCTGTTATTTCTCCTTCTAGTATACATAAAAGTCTTTTAAAACTTCTCTTTTTTTCAGATGAATTTTTAAATGAACATCATCATTTTGATGCTGATAAATCTTTGTATTTGTTCAAGATGGAATTTATTCGTTCTTTACTTAAAGAAGTGTTATTTGCATTAGAAATAGAGGATTCTGGTCCTCTTGATACTAAATGTAAACGTTTAAATAAGGTAGTTATTCCAGAAGTGTTTTATCTCCCTGATGCTATTTCTGAAGTAATTTCCAGGGAATGGAATAATTTGGGTAATTTATTTACTCCTTCTAGACGTTTAAGCAAATTATATCCTGTGCCATCTGACAGATTAGAGTTTTTTGGGACAAAAATCCCTAAGGTTATGGGGCTGTCTCTACTCCTGCTAATGTACTACTATTCCTATGGCAGATAGTACTTCATTTAAGGATCCTTTAGATAGGAAAATTGAATCCTTTCTAAGAAAAGCTTACTTATGTTCAGGTAATCTTCTTAGACCTGCTATATTTTTAGCGGATGTTGCTGCAGCTTCAACTTTTTGGTTAGAAGCTTTAGCGCAACAAGTAACAGATCATAATTTTATAGCATTATTATTATTCTATAACATGCTAATAATTTTATTGGTGATACCATCTTTTGATATCATTAGAGTTGATGTCAGGTATATGTCTCTAGCTATTTTAGCTAGAAAAGCTTTATGGATTAAACTTGGAATGCTGACATGTCTTCTAAGTCAACTTTGCTTTCCCTTTCTTTCCAGGGTAAATAATCATTTCGTTCCTTTCCTCACAACAAGGAACAAAAGCCTGATCCTTCATCCTCAGGAGCGGTATCAGTTTGGAAACTATTTTCAGTTTGGAATATATCCGAGCTTTATAGAAACCTATAGCCAGCTCCTAAGTACCTATGAAGGTGCGGCCCTTATTCCAGCTCAGCTGGTATGGGGCAGATTACGTTTTCTTCAAAGAAATTTGGATCAATTCCGTTCTTAATCTCTGGTTTCAGAAACATTGTTTCAGAAAGGTACAGAATTGGCTTCAAGTTAAGGCCTCCTGCTAAGAGATTCTTTTCTTTCCCGTGTCCCAGTTAACACAGCAAGGCTCAGCATTTCTGAAATGTGTTTCAGATCTAGAGTTGGCTGGAGTATTTATGCCAGTTCCAGTTCTGGAACAGGGGCTGGGGTTTTATTTTATCTCTTCATTGTACCAAAGAAGGTCAATTCCTTCAGACCAGTTCTGGATCTATCATTATTGAATCGTTATGTTAGGATACCAACATTCAAGATGGTTACTGTAGGACTATCCTGCCTTTTGTTTAGCAAGGGCATTATATGTCTACAATAGATTTACAGGATGTGTATCTGCATATTCCGATTCATCCAGATTACTTTTAGTGTCTGAGATTCTCTTTTTAGACAAGCATTACCAGTTTTGTGGCTCTACCGTTTGGCCTAGCCTCAGTTCCAAGAATTTTTTTCAAAGGTTCTCGGTGCCCTTCTTTCTGTAATCAGAGAATAGGGTTTTGGTATTTCCTTATTTGGACGATATCTTGGTACTTGCTCAGTCTTCTCATTTTCGTAGAATCTCATACGAATCGACTTGTGTTGTTTCTTCAAGTTCATGGTTGGAGGATCAATTTACCAATCAGTTCATTGATTCCTCAGACAAGGGTAACCTTTTTAGGTTTCTAGATAAATTCAGTGTCTATGACTCTGTCCTTGTCAGACAAGAGAAGTTTAACATTGATATCAGCTTGTCAAAACCTTCAGTCACAATCATTCCCTTTGGTAGCCTTATGCATGGAAATGTTGGGTCTTAGGACTGCCGCTTCAGATGCGATCTCCTTTGCTCGTTTTCACATGCGACCTCTTCAGCTCTGTATGCTGAACCAATGGTGCAGGGATTACTCAAAGATATCTCAATTTATATCTTTAAACCGATTTTACAACACTCTCTGACATGGTGGACAGATCACCATCGTTTAGTTCAGGGGGCTTCTTTGTTCTTCCGACCTGGACTATAATCTCAACAGATGCTAGTTTTACAGGTTGGGGAGCTGTGTGGGGGTATCTGACGGCACAAGGGGTTTGGGAATCTCAGGAGGTGAGATTTCCGATCAATATTTTGGAACTCCGTGCAATTTTCAGAGCTCTTCAGTCTTGGCCTCTTCCGAAGAGAGAGTTGTTCATTTGTTTTCAGATAAGACAATGTCACAACTGTGGCATACATCAATCATCAAGGAGGGACTCACAGTCCTCTGGCTATGAAAGAAGTATCTCGAATTTTGGTTTGGGCGGAATCCAGCTCCTGTCTAATCTCTGCGGTTTATATCCCAGGTATGGACAATTGGAAAGCGGATTATCTCAGTCGCCAAACGTTGCATCCGGGCGAATGGTCTCTTCAACCAGAGGTATTTCTTCAGATTGTTCAAATGTGGGAACTTCCAGAAATAGATCTGATGGCTTCTCATCTAAACAAGAAACTTCCCAGGTATCTGTCCAGATCCCGGGATCCTCAGGCGGAGGCAGTGGATGCATTTTCACTTCCTTGGAAGTATCATCCTGCCTATATCTTTCCGCCTCTAGTTCTTCTTCCAAGAGTAATCTCCAAGATTCTGAAGGAATGCTCGTTTGTTCTGCTGGTAGCTCCGGCATGGCCTCACAGGTTTTGGTATGAGGATCTTGTCCGGATGGCCTCTTGCCAACCGTGGACTCTTCCGTTAAGACCAGACCTTTTGTCTCAAGGTCCTTTTTTTCCATCAGGATCTGAAATCCTTAAATTTAAAGGTATGGAGATTGAACGCTTGATTCTTGGTCAAAGAGGTTTCTCTGACTCTGTGATTAATACTATGTTACAGGCTCGTAAATCTGTATCCAGAGAGATATATTATAGAGTCTGGAAGACTTATATTTCTTGGTGTCTTTCTCATCATTTTTCTTGGCATTCTTTTAGAATACCAAGAATATTACAATTTCTTCAGGATGGTTTAGATAAGGGTTTGTCCGCAAGTTCCTTGAAAGGTCAAATCTCTGCTCTTTCTGTTCTTTTTCACAGAAAGATTGCTATTCTTCCTGATATTCATTGTTTTGTACAAGCTTTGGTTCGTATAAAGCCTGTCATTAAGTCAATTTCTCCTCCTTGGAGTTTGAATTTGGTTCTGGGGGCTCTTTAAGCTCCTCCATTTGAACCTATGCATTCATTGGATATTTAATTACTTTCTTGGAAAGTTTTGTTCCTTTTGGCCATCTCTTCTGCCAGAAGAGTTTCTGAATTATCTGCTCTTTCTTGTGAGTCTCCTTTTCTGATTTTTCATCAGGATAAGGCGGTGTTGCGAACTTCTTTTGAATTTTTACCTAAGTTGTGAATTCCAACAACATTAGTAGAAACATTGTGGTTCCTTCATTATGTCCTAATCCTAAGAATTCTAAGGAGAAATCGTTGCATTCTTTGGATGTTATTAGAGCTTTGAAATATTATGTTGAAGCTATTAAGTCTTTCCGAAAGACTTCTGGTTTATTTGTTATCTTTTCCGGTTTTAGATAGGCCAGAAAACTTCTGCCATTTCTTTGGCATCTTGGTTGAAATCTTTATTTCATCTTGCCTATTTTGAGTCGGGTAAGACTCCGCCTCATAGGATTACAGCTCATTCTACTAGGTCAGTTTCTACTTCCTGGGCGTTTAGGAATGAAGCTTCGGTTGATCAGATTTGCAAAGCGGCAACTTGGTCCTCTTTGCATACTTTTACCAAATTCTACCATTTTGTTGTATTTTCTTCTTCTGAAGCAGTTTTTGGTAGAAAAGTACTTCAGGCAGCGGTTTCAGTTTGAATCTTCTGCTTATGTTTTTCATTAAACTTTATTTTGGGTGTGGATTATTTTCAGCAGGAATTGGCTGTCTTTATTTTATCCCTCCCTCTCTAGTGACTCTTGTGTGGAAAGATCCACATCTTGGGTAGTCATTATCCCATACGTCACTAGCTCATGGACTCTTGCTAATTACATGAAAGAAAACATAATTTATGTAAGAACTTACCTGATAAATTCATTTCTTTCATATTAGCAAGAGTCCATGAGGCCCGCCCTTTTTTGTGGTGGTTATGATTTTTTTGTATAAAGCACAATTATTCCAATTCCTTATTTTATATGCTTTCGCACTTTTTTCTTATCACCCCACTTCTTGGCTATTCGTTAAACTGAATTGTGGGTGTGGTGAGGGGTGTATTTATAGGCATTTTAAGGTTTGGGAAACTTTGCCCCTCCTGGTAGGAATGTATATCCCATACGTCACTAGCTCATGGACTCTTGCTAATATGAAAGAAATGAATTTATCAGGTAAGTTCTTACATAAATTATGTTATTACACAGAGGTAGTGTGTTTGCTTCATTTTGGATCATACTGAGCACCAGTTATTTTTTATTATTTAAATTAATTTAGCTAAACTACACAAAACAGTTACAACCAGGTTAGTACAACAAAGTTACCTGACTTGTATTGTCAACAAACAATTGCTAAGAATCAGTAAACAGTATTTCTGTTAGGTCTGGTAGTAAAGTAACAATTATGCAAATGTGTTTAAAGAAAACATCAGTTGAAGGAGCAGTTTTAGATTTGCAGAGTGGTGCAATATATTTTATTTAATGCAACTGCTTTTGAGTACAGGCAACATATTTTATTTTTTAAGAAAAAGCACTGCCTGCTCCTAACACTCCTGTCTGCAAATGTCAAAAGGACTTTGGAATATGACAAACAGAAAAACTTTATATAATATGTTTTGAAATGTTAATAAGATTTACTTTTTAGTATATACTGTTTAGGTTTATCCTGTGAAATGGCATTTCTTTCCAGAACATTATAACATAGGCCCCTCTGGTAGGTTTAGCACTAAACATGTCATTTTAATACTTTGCTGTGTGTTACACACAAATGTTTAAATTTTATACATTTTTAAAATGGAATTTCACAATGAACATATACTATGTCAAACACTGCAAAATATTTGGTGTACAACTCTGTTCTGGTATTTTGGCTTTTTGTATAAGTAACACTAAACTAAATAGGAGTTGACAATAAATATTGATGTGGTGTATATCTTAAACTAGTCTGCAGTATCATTATTTGTAAAGGAGCATAATGTTCCACAAAACCATACGTGCTGAGGACTCAAAAGATGAATTGGGATTTTGTCTAAAGATTTCTAATTGTATGTGTTGCTGTATGTCTTAATGAATAATATTGAAACTCTTCCCACATCGTATCTCATTAACAGCCATTTTTTCCATGGTTACTTTGAATGTAGTAACAACTAATAAAATGCAAATTAGACTTAGGAAAAGTAATAAAAAAATATTAATAAATGGCTAAAGGATTCTTTTCCAATCCATTAGAATCCATGTGGATTAAACCAATTCAGCCCCATTTAGAACTCCACAGTAACAAGCAAATTACAAGCTTTCCTTGTGGTATGGCATTTTGTGGAGAAACTCATAAGAAAATAAAACTTTCTTGCAGATAACAAGAACAGCCATGGGGTGCCTAGGCCTTCATTTCACAAATTTGCATTTTGGAAGATAAGCAAACTCGAGACAGTCCTCTAGAAATATTACCCTATAGGGTCATTTTATTATAGCCACCTGGGAAGGTCCAGCATCACAAACTAGCTAAAGTTTAGGTTTTTTAATACAAATTTAAAAGGGGGTGGGGAACATGCAAAATTATTTAGAAAATTAAATTATTCTAAAATCTACTGGAAAATATCCTATATGGGTAAAGAATATGTCATACAGTTAATTTAAAAAAGAGGCTGCATTAACATTGCACATAAATAAATTAATTTAAAAAAGGATATTCAAAAAAAATTAGAAACAACATAACTTTTCGGTAAAAGTAAAGGTCTAAAAAAGTGGAATGAATAACATTAGTTATAAACAAAAGAAAGAAAGAAAATAGGTCAAATTTATTGGAATATACTCTGAGAAAACACAGCTTTCTGTGCTCGTTTCATATCGGAACATACAAGAAAGAAGAAGAAAATAGTCTGATCAATACCTATTACTGGGATACAAGTCTGAAGGTGGAAACTGTGTCAGAAAATAGGATTGGAAGCTCAGTAAAACAACAGACTTTATGGTCAAAAGAGGAAGTTCAGAGGTAGACAACTGCCCTTGTGGTCAGTGTTACAAGTAGGATTTCAGAAGCAGGCACCAGACCTGATAGTTAAAGTCACAAGTTCAGGGGCAGGTAGCAGACTTTATAGTGACAAGCAGGTTGTAAACTGTATAGTGGAGAACAATTCCACACTGCACGCAACATAAACATCCACTTAACTATGGAAAAGAAAAGGTGGGACCAGGAAAGAAATGAGCCATGCAAAAAATATTCCCCTAGTGAACATGTAAAATGAAAGACTACTCTAACTTATGAATATAGATTACAATGTTTGTATGAATGATTTTGCAAGTGAATTGATTTTGGAGCTTTGCTATCATAATAAAAGTGTTATTGGATTCTCAAATTGAGCTAGCTCGGAGATGGCAGTGGTAGAGGGATGACTGCCTCTACAAAACTGGGCCACTTTCCCTTCCCTAGTAATTGTTTCCTCTAATTTTGTCTTGAAACCACCAAGAAAGTGACAGGACATTAGGAAAGCATTTGCCACCATCCCTTCCTACTAAATTCTAATTCTTTTTTCTTTATTATAAATCTGTCAAACTGGAGATTGCAGTTTAGGAAGGAAGTCTGTAGGCATGAGAACCTAGCGCAGAGAAGAGGGTGAGTCACACAGTGAAAGGCAGCAAATGTTAAATATATATGTATATGCCTATTTACATATGTATTTATATGTCAATATGTATATATACACATATTAACACATAAATATATATGTATATGCCTATTTACATATGTATTTATATGTCAATATGTATATATACACATATTAACACATAAATATATATGTATATGCCTATTTACATATGTATTTATATGTCAATATGTATATATACACATATTAACACATAAATATATATGTATATGCCTATTTACATATGTATTTATATGTCAATATGTATATATACACATATTAACACATAAATATATATGTATATATTCAGATACATATATATTTACAGGGAACACACAGTTCCCCATAGACCGCAATGTAAAGGCACTTTTCAGTGCCGTTTTTGTCTAACACCTCACACCCACAACTTTAACCCCTCATAACGGCTTCTTTAAAAAAAATATGATAGATTTATTTTATTATGAACTACACTACACTGTATTTAGAGGGCAATTGGGGCACATGTTGAAAATTAATCAGAGATATGATCTCTGGTTAATTTTCGGAGTGCTAAATGCTACCGCAAGCTTGCGGTAGCAATAACCAGCCACTTGTAATGGCTGGTTATTTATTGATCGCCCATAAACAAGCAAATTTTCCCATTTACGGGCGCGCAATAAATTAGCACTCCACTTGTAATCTAGCCCTATATGTTCTATGTTATTAGTGTACACAATAATATAATATATGCTCCTCTATGTATATTCCTTCATGCATATTACGCTGCATGTTTAATTCCAAAAGCAAAGAAATATAAGGAAAGAAAAAGAGGTATCTTGTGGCACACTTAAATGGAAAACTTTATTTTCGATCTGATATTATAGAAAAGGCACTAAGGAAAAAATTAAAATATAACTTTTATTAATTTCTTTAAAACATTTTTATGACATGAAAACAAAACATATAAAATAGGGAGATTTGATGTTTTCAAAAAGTGTATCCCAAATGGTACTAAATTGTCATTTGTGAGTCACATAGGAACAGCTAGATAATTGCTGTTAATAAATAACCTCTATCAATCTGTATTTAATTTTCCTATTACCATGGGAATTTACTTATACTCATTAGTGTCAAATATCCCTAGAGATGATCTAAGTCATCAAACATAACTTGCTATGGTAAAAATAGGTGTGAAAGACATTAAAATTGCTGTGTCAGGGATCACACAGGGAGATAGTGTATAACTTATTGGTGTAACTTGCGATCTCGACTTTATGGGGAATTATGTCAAATATTTTGTGTAACAATATATTCCAAACTTTTTGTTTATTACCGGTGGCTGAGTGAGGTGCTTGAACAATGTTGCAGCATTGCCCCAACCCAACACTAACTGGTTTGGTTTGGACCACAGGATAGCATGAGTAATGCCCAATAATAAATTCTTAAATATAAAGATTGCCCCCAAAAATATACACAGTATTAAGTGGAAATGCCCCCCTGAGGAGTTAAAGTATAATTGGAGACGTCTTCCAATAATAGGATAGTGTTCTGTGACACAGCTAGTTTTTTAAAATAATGTATATATGCGCTTCTCGTTATACATAAGGGGAATAACCCCTAAATTAAAGTATTCTAAATCAATATATTTTAGCTTAAGACCCGTTAATGGGTAATGGACAGAGTGTCACTGGTTAGAGGTAGTAAATAAGGCTATCGTAAATAAGGCTATCAAAAAATAGGAGCAATGTGGATACTCCACAATCCAATAATGACCATACACTATGATTTACAATAGTTCAACAACAAGTTTTTTACCCGCTAACTACCCACCAAGTTTAAGCTAAATTGCCGACATACGGCCAACAAAATTAGGAGATTTCTATTTTAAACAGAGAGCATAAGGAGAAGCAGAGCGAACGCCTGACGCGCGTTTCGCATACTGCTTTGTCAAAGGCGCCGAACGTCCTTCATGCCTCCTCATTTATATTCACGCCAGCCAATCAGAAAAGAGGTGTGTGTAAAACACGTGATAAGGGTAACCAATCCTGAAGCATTGGCATCGTCATTGAAAATGGTTGCATATTACTGGGCTAAGAAAAATAGAGGTGTGTGATATAGACGGCCAATCAGGTTATGATCTCGGGCAAAAATGTAAACAAACCGTTAGAAATAGACTTGTCAAAGATCACATCTATATTGCTTTTGTGTTACGCGAAGGCTAGCTATTAGGGAATCACTTATGGAGTGTGTCCCTTCATATTTGACAATCGCCTATGCTAAACGTACACATGCATATCTTTGGTGTTGTAATCGAGTGAAAACCGTACTAATACTGGGTATTAAAATAAATTGCCTATCCTTTTGAAAGACTTATACATGTTTACACACCTTAGACAGTATTGACCACTTATATGCATTCCGTTATTATGTTAACCTAGTATCTTAAACGGATGTACCTTATTCTGAAATTAGCAATGCTGTTATTTGGGAAAATCTTTTATATATAAATATCTTTGAAAAGAAAAATATATATAATATGTGTCAAAAAAGAGATTATAAAGATAGTTGTATTCTGATCTCGTATCCAACATGTGTATTAACATGTCCACACAGATGTGTAGCTTATACATAGGTGCTCTTTTTGAAAAAATAATCTGTTTGACAATATGTTCGTTTCTCTATATTAAATACCTAAATTATTAACAAATAGATTCTGTTTTGATCTCTTCGTTTTTAATACATCCCTGTTCACATATTTACCATGTTCACACAAGATTGTTGTTTAGATATAGATGAATGGATCAGTGTTTATCACTGTCCATTCTTTCTTCTTACTATACATATTCACATGTTTTTTTACATGTTCATAATTGTGTGTTACTTATATCTAGATACCGTTATGTTAGTATATCGTCCAAGGGGTTCGCTCCCAATAGTTCTATGACATAACTTGATTACATAGATCAATGATTATCACTCTCATATGAAGAGAGCTTAAATTGGAATATTAACCAGTCACCTATGGAGGTTTAAGGCCATCTATACTTACTCTGTATAGATATCAGGATATCAAAAAAGTGGTAGAACACTGTTATGGTATACCGGCTCAAATATAGCTAACATATGTAGGTTTCCATGTGTGACTATACTAATTATTTCTTATCATACCTATTGTATGTTATAGCTACCCATACTCATGTATTACATGCACCATTTCTTAGTTTTCTGATGTTATCATCATTGGATCAGAAACAATTATATGTCACTGTATGTGAAATTATCTATAATCTCTGATTCAACATTATTGTACATATGATTTGTGGCATCTTTCGTGGTTCTCATACATATATATGGGTTGGATCAATGTGATCTATGAGTATGGTAGTTTCATAAGTATGAACTAAAGGATAATTGTTCATTAAGGCCTTTGGGGGCCATGGTCTGAAGTCTGAAAATCCATTTTGTCTCTTCTCTTAGAAGAGTCGTTTCAATGTTACCGCCTCTAATCCCTGGTCTAATTCTCTGTAATATCCAGCATGTTAGATCAGGTTTTCTTTTATGTTTGTCTAGAAAATGTTTAGCAACTGATGTGATTTTCTTTCTATTTTCCAAATCTTTTTCAGCGTTACGGATATTACCAATATGTTCCCCAAGTCTTGTTCTTAGTTCTCTAGTTGACATGCCCACATATCTTTTGTTACAAACACACTGTATGCAATATATGATGTTTCTAGTTCTACAATTGTAGAAGTCATTCATGTATATAGTCCCTTTGGGAAAAATCTCCATTTGTTGTACTTTACACATATATGGGCAGAACTTACATGTTCCACAAGGGTATGTGCCCTTGAGGTTATCTTTTCTTTTGTTAACATTTTTAATAAAATGACTCTTAACAATTTTATCTCTGATTGTGGGTGCTCGTCTCCACGAGACTTGTACTCTGTCCCCCACTTTCCTTGCTAGATCTTCATCTGTTTGGAGTATGTGAATATGTTTATTCAAAATTTGTGAGATTTCCTTATGTGAGTCATTATAAGTAGCCACAAACCTCACTTTTTGATCGCTATTCTCTTTTCTTTTAGGTACTAAAAGGTCCGATCTGCATGTATGAAGTGAACTATGATATGCCTTCTTAAGTACTGAGTTTGGATAGCCCCTCTCTTTGAGCCGTAATTTAAGATCTTGGGCCTGTTCCTTAAATTTTGTAATTTCTGAACAGTTACGCCGTAGGCGTAAAAATTCACCATATGGAATTGCTTTTTTAGTGGAGTTATGGTGTGCACTCTCAAATCTGAGTATGGAATTCGTTGCCGTTTCTTTTCTGTGTAAATCCGTTTGGATTATATTGAACATATCTCTGGAGATATTTAAATCCAAAAAAGTCACTGTATCATAGTTGACTTCGAAAGTTAATCTTAGATTCAAATCATTGGTATTCAGCTCATTAATGAATGTCTTAAAGATGTTGATGTCACCTTTCCATAGGATGAAGACATCATCAATGTACCTCAGCCACAACAAAATGTGTTCGGCATATTTCTGCATTTGATCTCCAAAAACAGTTTCTCTTTCCCACCATCCTAAGTACAGATTGGCGTACGTAGGGGCACATGCTGTGCCCATTGCCGTGCCCCTTACTTGGAGGTAGAACTTGTCGTTAAAAACAAAATAATTGTGGCTCAGGACAAATCTGAGTAGGTTCAGAATAAAATTGTTCTTCTCTATATTTTCTGATCCTTCCATTTTAAGGAAATACTCAATTGCATGACATCCCCATTTGTGATCAATTGACGTATAGAGGGATTCAACGTCACAGGTTGCAAAGAAAGTTTCCTCATCAAGGATTATCCCCTCGATTTTCCTCAAAACATCCATTGTGTCTCTCACATATGATGGTAATGTTAGGACAATTTCTCTAAGTCTGAAATCTATATACCTTGAAGCTTGTTCGCTCATACTCCCTATGCCCGAGACAATTGGTCTCCCAGGTGGTATACTTTTGTTTTTGTGAATCTTTGGGAGGAGGTATAAGGTAGCTGTTTTTGGTTTGTTCACAGTTAAGTACTTATATTCTTTGCTGTTAATCAGTTCATCATTTTTAGCCTTTTCAATTATATTCTTGTATTTAGAGAGAAAATCTGTGGTCGGGTCTCCAAAGAGATGTTTATAACACTTGGTATCCCCCAGTTGCCTAAGGGCTTCGATTATATACATGTCTTTCGGCCATAGTACAATATTCCCGCCCTTGTCCGATGGTTTTATTATAATGTCTTGCCATGATTGGATGTCCCTGAGTGCCCATTGTTCTTGTTTACTTAGATTTGATGTATTCTTGTTGTCAAGTTTCAGAATATCCCTGGTTGTTACTTTAAGATAAGTGTCAATTTGTGGGAATTGTGAGACTAGGGGCATGAAAGTAGATTTGTTTCTAATCTTGGTTAACCAATCTGTTGAGGTTGATGCCATATCCTCATTTTCTTCCAAAAGGGACACTAGATTTAATAGTGCTGATTCCTCTAAATCATCATCATCATGTTTGCTGTACATTTTACTCAAGATCAATTTTCTAATAAACAGATGTAGATCTTTTATAATTTCAAAGTGATTCATATTATTTGTTGGGGAGAAAGATAAGCCCCTACTCAAGACATCAATATGGTTAGTCGTGAGAGTTTTATCTGATAGGTTTATAATTTGCATATTATCGTTTTTCACCATCTTGGGCGTTTCCCCCAATCCTCCCTGTTTACTCCACTGTTCTTGTATCCCCACCTGGTCCTGTTTCTTAGGTTGCGATCTTGGCTGCCCGCCCCTTCTTTGTCTTTTGTTTTTGTTTTTTTGGACTCCTCGTTTTTTGAAAGTATTGCTTGTCTCTCACTTGCGTTTTGGACTAGCAGGGTTCTATTTTGAGGTATTTCCTCATTATCTTCTGCAGCAGAGGATTCGCATTCTGAGGATGTTATATCTTCTCTATTAGTATTAGGGGGCAAAAAGTTTCTCCTACGTCTGGGATTTTTTTCATCCCATGTAAAGACACGACCCTTCTCAAAATCTTTTATGTCCCTAGTCAGTTTGTCACACTTAGTCTGTATTATCTCTTTTTCCTTGTTGTCCAATTCTTCTCTTAAGTTTTTATACGCCGTTTTGAAATTATCTAACGGTTCAAATTTGTGTAATTTGACATTAAGGTCTGAGATTTCTTTGCTTAATTCATCAACAATTTCTGTTTCATAGTCAGATAGAATAGCGACTAGTACTTCCGAGCAAGATATTAGGGCTTGTTCCCATCTCTCCCTATAGCTTTCAATATGAAATGAAAATGATGGAAAAAGTCTGACCCTTAGACCTCTTGGTATAATATGTTTGGCAAGGTACCGATCGTAGGTGCTTTTGTTCCAAACAGATCGGGTATGTTTCCTTAAAAGTTCTCCCAATAATTTTAGACCTGTTTCCCAGTCTGTTATTTCTTTATTTTGGTTACCCTCTGAATTAAAGTTAGAAAAGGTTTTATCAATATTTGCTTGGCGTTCTTTCTCTCTAGAGAGAAAATCATCCATCAGATTGATGGAAGTCATATTAAATCCCCGGAAAGACTACAGAATAGTCCAATTGTATATATTAGAATTTTAGTAATTCCCCTAAAAAAGGGGATTTACGTTTGGGGACAGGTCAAAGTTTCCCAAAATATCCCAACAGGGTAGGCCTATGTATCCCTGGGGGGCAGTGCCTGATACCTGGTTAAATATCAAAGAAATATAAGGAAAGAAAAAGAGGTATCTTGTGGCACACTTAAATGGAAAACTTTATTTTCGATCTGATATTATAGAAAAGGCACTAAGGAAAAAATTAAAATATAACTTTTATTAATTTCTTTAAAACATTTTTATGACATGAAAACAAAACATATAAAATAGGGAGATTTGATGTTTTCAAAAAGTGTATCCCAAATGGTACTAAATTGTCATTTGTGAGTCACATAGGAACAGCTAGATAATTGCTGTTAATAAATAACCTCTATCAATCTGTATTTAATTTTCCTATTACCATGGGAATTTACTTATACTCATTAGTGTCAAATATCCCTAGAGATGATCTAAGTCATCAAACATAACTTGCTATGGTAAAAATAGGTGTGAAAGACATTAAAATTGCTGTGTCAGGGATCACACAGGGAGATAGTGTATAACTTATTGGTGTAACTTGCGATCTCGACTTTATGGGGAATTATGTCAAATATTTTGTGTAACAATATATTCCAAACTTTTTGTTTATTACCGGTGGCTGAGTGAGGTGCTTGAACAATGTTGCAGCATTGCTCCAACCCAACACTAACTGGTTTGGTTTGGACCACAGGATAGCATGAGTAATGCCCAATAATAAATTCTTAAATATAAAGATTGCCCCCAAAAATATACACAGTATTAAGTGGAAATACCCCCCTGAGGAGTTAAAGTATTATTGGAGACGTCTTCCAATAATAGGATAGTGTTCTGTGACACAGCTAGTTTTTTAAAATAATGTATATATGCGCTTCTCGTTATACATAAGGGGAATAACCCCTAAATTAAAGTATTCTAAATCAATATATTTTAGCTTAAGACCCGTTAATGGGTAATGGACAGAGTGTCACTGGTTAGAGGTAGTAAATAAGGCTATCGTAAATAAGGCTATCAAAAAATAGGAGCAATGTGGATACTCCACAATCCAATAATGACCATACACTATGATTTACAATAGTTCAACAACAAGTTTTTTACCCGCTAACTACCCACCAAGTTTAAGCTAAATTGCCGACATACGGCCAACAAAATTAGGAGATTTCTATTTTAAACAGAGAGCATAAGGAGAAGCAGAGCGAACGCCTGACGCGCGTTTCGCATACTGCTTTGTCAAAGGCGCCGAACGTCCTTCATGCCTCCTCATTTATATTCACGCCAGCCAATCAGAAAAGAGGTGTGTGTAAAACACGTGATAAGGGTAACCAATCCTGAAGCATTGGCATCGTCATTGAAAATGGTTGCATACTACTGGGCTAAGAAAAATAGAGGTGTGTGATATAGCCGGCCAATCAGGTTACGATCTCGGGCAAAAATGTAAACAAACCGTTAGAAATAGACTTGTCAAAGATCACATCTATATTGCTTTTGTGTTAGGCGAAGGCTAGCTATTAGGGAATCACTTATGGAGTGTGTCCCTTCATATTTGACAATCGCCTATGCTAAACGTACACATGCATATCTTTGGTGTTGTAATCGAGTGAAAACCGTACTAATACTGGGTATTAAAATAAATTGCCTATCCTTTTGAAAGACTTATACATGTTTACACACCTTAGACAGTATTGAGTAGGGGCTTATCTTTCTCCCCAACAAATAATATGAATCACTTTGAAATTATAAAAGATCTACATCTGTTTATTAGAAAATTGATCTTGAGTAAAATGTACAGCAAACATGATGATGATGATTTAGAGGAATCAGCACTATTAAATCTAGTGTCCCTTTTGGAAGAAAATGAGGATATGGCATCAACCTCAACAGATTGGTTAACCAAGATTAGAAACAAATCTACTTTCATGCCCCTAGTCTCACAATTCCCACAAATTGACACTTATCTTAAAGTAACAACCAGGGATATTCTGAAACTTGACAACAAGAATACATCAAATCTAAGTAAACAAGAACAATGGGCACTCAGGGACATCCAATCATGGCAAGACATTATAATAAAACCATCGGACAAGGGCGGGAATATTGTACTATGGCCGAAAGACATGTATATAATCGAAGCCCTTAGGCAACTGGGGGATACCAAGTGTTATAAACATCTCTTTGGAGACCCGACCACAGATTTTCTCTCTAAATACAAGAATATAATTGAAAAGGCTAAAAATGATGAACTGATTAACAGCAAAGAATATAAGTACTTAACTGTGAACAAACCAAAAACAGCTACCTTATACCTCCTCCCCAAGATTCACAAAAACAAAAGTATACCACCTGGGAGACCAATTGTCTCGGGCATAGGGAGTATGAGCGAACAAGCTTCAAGGTTTATAGATTTCAGACTTAGAGAAATTGTCCTAACATTACCATCGTATGTGAGAGACACAATGGATGTTTTGAGGAAAATTGAGGGGATAATCCTTGATGAGGAAACTTTCTTTGCAACCTGTGACGTTGAATCCCTCTATATGTCAATTGATCACAAATGGGGATGTCATGCAATTGAGTATTTCCTTAAAATGGAAGGATCAGAAAATATAGAGAAGAACAATTTTATTCTGAACCTACTCAGATTTGTCCTGAGCCACAATTATTTTGTTTTTAACGACAAGTTCTACCTCCAAGTAAGGGGCACGGCAATGGGCACAGCATGTGCCCCTACGTACGCCAACCTGTACTTAGGATGGTGGGAAAGAGAAACTGTTTTTGGAGATCAAATGCAGAAATATGCCGAACACATTTTGTTGTGGCTGAGGTACATTGATGATGTCTTCATCCTATGGAAAGGGGACATCAACATCTTTAAGACATTCATTAATGAGCTGAATACCAATGATTTGAACCTAAGATTAACTTTCGAAGTCAACTATGATACAGTGACTTTTTTGGATTTAAATATCTCCAGAGATATGTTCAATATAATCCAAACGGATTTACACAGAAAAGAAACGGCAACGAATTCCATACTCAGATTTGAGAGTGCACACCATAACTCCACTAAAAAAGCAATTCCATATGGTGAATTTTTACGCCTACGGCGTAACTGTTCAGAAATTACAAAATTTAAGGAACAGGCCCAAGATCTTAAATTACGGCTCAAAGAGAGGGGCTATCCAAACTCAGTACTTAAGAAGGCATATCATAGATCACTTCATACATGCAGATCGGACCTTTTAGTACCTAAAAGAAAAGAGAATAGCGATCAAAAAGTGAGGTTTGTGGCTACTTATAATGACTCACATAAGGAAATCTCACAAATTTTGAATAAACATATTCACATACTCCAAACAGATGAAGATCTAGCAAGGAAAGTGGGGGACAGAGTACAAGTCTCGTGGAGACGAGCACCCACAATCAGAGTTAAAATTGTTAAGAGTCATTTTATTAAAAATGTTAACAAAAGAAAAGATAACCTCAAGGGCACATACCCTTGTGGAACATGTAAGTTCTGCCCATATATGTGTAAAGTACAACAAATGGAGATTTTTCCCAAAGGGACTATATACATGAATGACTTCTACAATTGTAGAACTAGAAACATCATATATTGCATACAGTGTGTTTGTAACAAAAGATATGTGGGCATGTCAACTAGAGAACTAAGAACAAGACTTGGGGAACATATTGGTAATATCCGTAACGCTGAAAAAGATTTGGAAAATGGAAAGAAAATCACATCAGTTGCTAAACATTTTCTAGACAAACATAAAGGAAAACCTGATCTAACATGCTGGATATTACAGAGAATTAGACCAGGGATTAGAGGCGGTAACATTGAAACGACTCTTCTAAGAGAAGAGACAAAATGGATTTTCAGACTTCAGACCATGGCCCCCAAAGGCCTTAATGAACAATTATCCTTTAGTTCATACTTATGAAACTACCATACTCATAGATCACATTGATCCAACCCATATATATGTATGAGAACCACGAAAGATGCCACAAATCATATGTACAATAATGTTGAATCAGAGATTATAGATAATTTCACATACAGTGACATATAATTGTTTCTGATCCAATGATGATAACATCAGAAAACTAAGAAATGGTGCATGTAATACATGAGTATGGGTAGCTATAACATACAATAGGTATGATAAGAAATAATTAGTATAGTCACACATGGAAACCTACATATGTTAGCTATATTTGAGCCGGTATACCATAACAGTGTTCTACCACTTTTTTGATATCCTGATATCTATACAGAGTAAGTATAGATGGCCTTAAACCTCCATAGGTGACTGGTTAATATTCCAATTTAAGCTCTCTTCATATGAGAGTGATAATCATTGATCTATGTAATCAAGTTATGTCATAGAACTATTGGGAGCGAACCCCTTGGACGATATACTAACATAACGGTATCTAGATATAAGTAACACACAATTATGAACATGTAAAAAAACATGTGAATATGTATAGTAAGAAGAAAGAATGGACAGTGATAAACACTGATCCATTCATCTATATCTAAACAACAATCTTGTGTGAACATGGTAAATATGTGAACAGGGATGTATTAAAAACGAAGAGATCAAAACAGAATCTATTTGTTAATAATTTAGGTATTTAATATAGAGAAACGAACATATTGTCAAACAGATTATTTTTTCAAAAAGAGCACCTATGTATAAGCTACACATCTGTGTGGACATGTTAATACACATGTTGGATACGAGATCAGAATACAACTATCTTTATAATCTCTTTTTTGACACATATTATATATATTTTTCTTTTCAAAGATATTTATATATAAAAGATTTTCCCAAATAACAGCATTGCTAATTTCAGAATAAGGTACATCCGTTTAAGATACTAGGTTAACATAATAACGGAATGCATATAAGTGGTCAATACTGTCTAAGGTGTGTAAACATGTATAAGTCTTTCAAAAGGATAGGCAATTTATTTTAATACCCAGTATTAGTACGGTTTTCACTCGATTACAACACCAAAGATATGCATGTGTACGTTTAGCATAGGCGATTGTCAAATATGAAGGGACACACTCCATAAGTGATTCCCTAATAGCTAGCCTTCGCGTAACACAAAAGCAATATAGATGTGATCTTTGACAAGTCTATTTCTAACGGTTTGTTTACATTTTTGCCCGAGATCGTAACCTGATTGGCCGGCTATATCACACACCTCTATTTTTCTTAGCCCAGTAATATGCAACCATTTTCAATGACGATGCCAATGCTTCAGGATTGGTTACTCTTATCACGTGTTTTACACACACCTCTTTTCTGATTGGCTGGCGTGAATATAAATGAGGAGGCATGAAGGACGTTCGGCGCCTTTGACAAAGCAGTATGCGAAACGGGCGTCAGGCGTTCGCTCTGCTTCTCCTTATGCTCTCTGTTTAAAATAGAAATCTCCTAATTTTGTGGGCCGTATGTCGGCAATTTAGCTTAAACTTGGTGGGTAGTTAGCGAGTAAAAAACTTGTTGTTGAACTATTGTAAATCATAGTGTATGGTCATTATTGGATTGTGGAGTATCCACATTGCTCCTATTTTTTGACACTCTGTCCATTACCCATTAACGGGTCTTAAGCTAAAATATATTGATTTAGAATACTTTAATTTAGGGGTTATTCCCCTTATGTATAACGAGAAGCGCATATATACATTATTTTAAAAAACTAGCTGTGTCACAGAACACTATCCTATTATTGGAAGACGTCTCCAATAATACTTTAACTCCTCAGGGGGGTATTTCCACTTAATACTGTGTATATTTTTGGGGGCAATCTTTATATTTAAGAATTTATTATTGGGCATTACTCATGCTATCCTGTGGTCCAAACCAAACCAGTTAGTGTTGGGTTGGGGCAATGCTGCAACATTGTTCAAGCACCTCACTCAGCCACCGGTAATAAACAAAAAGTTTGGAATATATTGTTACACAAAATATTTGACATAATTCCCCATAAAGTCGAGATCGCAAGTTACACCAATAAGTTATACACTATCTCCCTGTGTGATCCCTGACACAGCAATTTTAATGTCTTTCACACCTATTTTTACCATAGCAAGTTATGTTTGATGACTTAGATCATCTCTAGGGATATTTGACACTAATGAGTATAAGTAAATTCCCATGGTAATAGGAAAATTAAATACAGATTGATAGAGGTTATTTATTAACAGCAATTATCTAGCTGTTCCTATGTGACTCACAAATGACAATTTAGTACCATTTGGGATACACTTTTTGAAAACATCAAATCTCCCTATTTTATATGTTTTGTTTTCATGTCATAAAAATGTTTTAAAGAAATTAATAAAAGTTATATTTTAATTTTTTCCTTAGTGCCTTTTCTATAATATCAGATCGAAAATAAAGTTTTCCATTTAAGTGTGCCACAAGATACCTCTTTTTCTTTCCTTATATTTCTTTGATATTTAACCAGGTATCAGGCACTGCCCCCCAGGGATACATAGGTCTACCCTGTTGGGATATTTTGGGAAACTTTGACCTGTCCCCAAACGTAAATCCCCTTTTTTAGGGGAATTACTAAAATTCTAATAATTCCAAAAGCAGTCATACATTTCTCAGAATTTTAGTACAACATTGGAGACACTTTAGAGATAAAGATCTATTGGTATCTCTTGTATACTTATTGTATGAGTAATTTATATCTATGCACATACATTTGTCTGGCAGATACTGAAGATTCATTACCGGTAGAGATACTTTAGAAATAAGATCTATTGGTATCTCTATTATACTTACTGTATGAGTAATTTATATGTATGCACATCTGTTTATCTGACAAATACTGAACATTATTTATGAATATTTCTCTTGTTAAGTGTATCCAGTCCACGGATCATCCATTACTTGTGGGATATTCTCCTTCCCAACAGGAAGTTGCAAGAGGATCACCCACAGCAGAGCTGCTATATAGCTCCTCCCCTAACTGTCATATCCAGTCATTCTCTTGCAAGCCTCAACCAAGATGGAGGTCGTAAGAGGAGTGTGGTGTTTTATACTTAGTTTATTCTTCAATCAAAAGTTTGTTATTTTTAAATGGTGCCGGAGTGTACTGTTTATCTCAGGCAGTATTTAGAAGAAGAATCTGCCTGCGTTTTCTATGATCTTAGCAGAAGTAACTAAGATTCATGGCTGTTCTCACATATTCAGAGGAGTGAGGTAACTTCAGAGAGGGAATGGCGTGCAGGTTTTCCTGCAATAAGGTATGTGCAGTTAATATTTTTCTAGGGATGGAATTTGCTAGAAAATGCTGCTGATACCGAACTAATGTAAGTAAAGCCTTAAATGCAGTTATAGCGACTGGTATCAGGCTTATTAATAGAGATACATACTCTTATAAAAATGTAATATAAAACGTTTGCTGGCATGTTTAATCGTTTTTATATGTATTTGGTGATAAAACTTATTGGGGCCTAGTTTTTTTCCACATGGCTGGCTTGAATTTTGCCTAGTAACAGTTTCTTTAGGCTTTCCACTGTTGTAATATGAGTGGGAGGGGCCTTTTTTAGTGCTTTTCTGTGCAGATAGAAATACTGACAGACATTCAGCTTCCCTCTGCATGATCCAGGACATCTCTGGAGGGCTCAAAAGGCTTCAAAGTCGTTTTTGAGGGAGGTAAAAACCCACAGCAGAGCTGTGGCAGTTGTTGTGACTGTTTGAAAAAAAACAAAAAAAAAAAAAACGTTTTTGTCTTTTATTATTCAGTTTTGGGTATTAAGGGGTTAATCATCCATTTGCAAGTGGGTGCAATGCTCTGCTAACTTGTTGCATACACTGTAAAAATTTTGTTAGTGTAACTGCCTTTTTTCACTGTTATTTCAAATTTTGACAAAATTTGTGTTTCTTAAAGGTGCAGTAACGTTTTTTATATTGCTTGTAAACTTGTTCCAAGCTTGCTAGTCTCATTGCTAGTCTGTTTAA
Organism: Bombina bombina; assembly: GCF_027579735.1. Lineage (NCBI taxonomy): Eukaryota > Metazoa > Chordata > Amphibia > Anura > Bombinatoridae > Bombina > Bombina bombina. The sequence continues at coordinate 784,030,949 of NC_069501.1, read as the reverse complement.
ACATGTCTGACACAGAGGAAATTACTTGTTCATTATGTTTGAAAGCCATGGTGGAGCCCCATAGGAGAATGTGTACTAAATGTATTGATTTCACCTTAAACAGTAAAGATCAGTCTTTAACTATAAAAGAAATATCACCAGAAGATTCTGACGAGGGGGAAGTTATGCCGACTAACTCTCCCCACGTGTCAGACCCTTCGCCTCCCGCCCATAGCGATTACCTTGCAGGACATGGCTGCAATCATGAATAATACCCTGTCAGAGGTATTATCCAGGTTGCCTGAATTAAGAGGCAAGTGCGATTGCTCTGGGGTTAGGAGACATACAGAGCGCGCAGATGCTGTAAGGGCCATGTCTGATACTGCGTCAGAATATGCAGATCATGAGGACGGAGAGCTTCAGTCTGTGGGTGACATCTCTGATTCGGGGAAACCTGATTCAGAGATTTCTAATTTTAAATTTAAGCTTGAGAACCTCCGTGTGTTGCTTGGGGAGGTATTAGCTGCTCTGAATGACTGTAAAACAGTTGCAGTACCAGAGAAATTGTGTAGGCTGGATAAATACTATGCGGTACCGGTGTGTACTGATGTTTTTCCTATACCTAAAAGGCTTACAGAAATTATTAGCAAGGAGTGGGATAGACCGGGGGTGCCTTTTTCCCCACCTCCTATATTTAGAAAATTTTTTCCAATAGACGCCACTACACGGGACTTATGGCAGACGGTCCCTAAGGTGGAGGGAGCAGTTTCTACTTTAGCAAAGCGTACTACTATCCCGGTTGAGGACAGTTGTGCTTTTTCAGATCCAATGGATAAAAAATTGGAGGGTTACCTTAAGAAAATGTTTATTCAACAAGGTTTTATTTTACAGCCCCTTGCATGCATTGCGCCTGTCACGGCCGCGGCGGCATTCTGGTTTGAGGCCCTGGAAGAGGCCATCCATACAGCTCCATTGACTGAAATTATTGACAAGCTTAGAACACTTAAGCTAGCTAACTCATTTTTTTCTGATGCCATTGTTCATTTGACTAAACTAACGGCTAAGAATTCCGGATTCGCCATCCAAGCGCGTAGGGCGCTATGGCTTAAATCCTGGTCAGCTGACGTGACTTCGAAGTCTAAATTACTCAACATTCTTTCAAGGGGCAGACCTTATTCGGGCCTGGTTTGAAGGAAATTATTGCTGACATTACTGGAGGTAAGGGTCACACCCTTCCTCAGGACAGGGCCAAAGCAAAGGCCAAACAGTCTAATTTTCGTGCCTTTCGAAATTTCAAGGCAGGTGCAGCATCAACTTCCTCCGCTTCAAAACAAGAGGGAACTTTTGCTCAATCTAAGCAGGCCTGGAAACCTAACCAGTCCTTTAACAAAGGCAAGCAGGCCAGAAAGCCTGCTGCTGCCTCTAAGACAGCATGAAGGAACGGCCCCCTATCCGGCGACGGATCTAGTAGGGGGCAGACTTTCTCTCTTCGCCCAGGCGTGGGCAAGAGATGTTCAGGATCCCTGGGCGTTGGAGATCATATCTCAGGGATATCTTCTGGACTTCAAAGCTTCCCCTCCACAAGGGAGATTTCATCTTTCAAGGCTATCTGCAAATCAGATAAAGAAAGAGGCATTCCTACGCTGTGTGCAAGACCTCCTAGTTATGGGAGTGATCCATCCAGTTCCGCGGACGGAACAAGGACAGGGTTTTTATTCAAATCTGTTTGTGGTTCCCAAAAAAGAGGGAACCTTCAGACCAATTTTGGATCTAAAGATCTTAAACAAATTCCTCAGAGTTCCATCTTTCAAAATGGAAACTATTCGGACCATCCTACCCATGATCCAAGAAGGTCAGTACATGACCACAGTGGACTTAAAGGATGCCTACCTTCACATACCGATTCACAAAGATCATCATCGGTTTCTAAGGTTTGCCTTTCTAGACAGGCATTACCAATTTGTAGCTCTTCCCTTCGGGTTGGCTACAGCCCCGAGAATCTTTACAAAGGTTCTGGGCTCACTTCTGGCGGTTCTAAGACCGCGAGGCATAGCGGTGGCTCCGTATCTAGACGACATCCTGATACAGGCGTCATATAGATTCTGTAGAAATGAAAATTTACCTGACGGAGTCCAGGTTATCAAAACTTCTAAATGCTTGCCGTGTTCTTCACTCCATTCCGCGCCCTTCGGTAGCTCAGTGTATGGAGGTAATCGACTTAATGGTAGCGGCAATGGACATAGTGCCATTTGCGCGCCTTCATCTCAGACCGCTGCAATTATGCATGCTGAGTCAGTGGAATGGGGATTACACAGATTTGTCCCCTCTGCTAAATCTGGATCAAGAGATCAGAGATTCTCTTCTCTGGTGGTTGTCTCGGGTACTCCTATCCAAGGGTATGACCTTTCGCAGGCCAGATTGGACAATTATAACAACAGATGCCAGCCTTCTAGGTTGGGGTGCAGTCTGGAATTCCCTGAAGGCACAGGGATCGTGGACTCAGGAGGAGAAACTCCTTCCAATAAATATTCTGGAGTTAAGAGCGATATTCAATGCTCTTCTGGCTTGGCCTCAGTTAGCAACACTGAGGTTCATCAGATTTCAGTCGGACAACATCACGACTGTGGCTTACATCAACCATCAAGGGGGAACCAGGAGTTCCCTAGCGATGGTAGAAGTCTCAAAAATAATTCGCTGGGCAGAGTACCACTCCTGCCACCTGTCAGCAATCCATATCCCAGGCATGGAGAACTGGGAGGCGGATTTTCTAAGTCGTCAGACTTTCCATCCGGGGGAGTGGGAACTCCATCCGGAGGTGTTTGCTCAGTTGATTTATCGTTGGGGCAAACCAGAGTTGGATCTCATGGCGTCTCGCCAGAACGCTAAGCTTCCTTGTTACGGATCCAGGTCCAGGGACCCAGAAGCGACGCTGATAGATGCGCTAGCAGCACCTTGGTTCTTCAACCTGGCTTATGTGTTTCCACCGTTTCCTCTGCTCCCTCGACTGATTGCCAAAATCAAACAGGAGAGAGCATCAGTGATTCTGATAGCACCTGCGTGGCCACGCAGGACTTGGTATGCAGACCTAGTGGACATGTCATCCTTTCCACCATGGACTCTGCCTCTAAGACAGGACCTTCTGATACAAGGTCCTTTCAATCATCCAAATCTAATTTCTCTGAGACTGACTGCATGGAGATTGAACGCTTGATTCTATCAAAGCGTGGCTTCTCCGAGTCAGTCATTGATACTTTAATACAGGCACGAAAGCCTGTTACCAGGAAAATCTACCACAAGATATGGAGTAAATATCTTTATTGGTGTGAATCCAAGACTTACTCATGGAGTAAAGTTAGGATTCCTAGAATATTGTCTTTTCTCCAAGAGGGCTTGGACAAAGGATTATCAGCTAATTCCTTAAAGGGACAGATTTCTGCTCTGTCTATTCTTTTGCACAAGCGTCTGGCAGAGGTTCCAGGCGTCCAGGCATTTTGCCAGGCTTTGGTTAGATTTAAGCCTGTGTTTAAACCTGTTGCTCCCCCGTGGATCTTAAACTTGGTTCTTAAGGTTCTTCAAGGAGTTCCGTTTGAACCCCTTCATTCCATTGATATTAAACTTTTATCTTGGAAAGTTCTGTTTTTGATGGCTATTTCCTCGGTTCGGAGAGTCTCTGAGCTATCTGCCTTACAATGTGATTCTCCCTATCTGATTTTTCATGCAGATAAGGTAGTTCTGCGTACCAAACCTGGGTTTTTACCTAAGGTGGTTTCTAACAATTTAATAACAAGAGATTGTTGTTCCATCGTTGTGCCCTAATCCTTCTTCAAAGAAGGAATGTCTTTTACATAATCTGGACGTAGTCCGTGCCTTGAAGTTTTACTTACAAGCTACTAAGGATTTTCGTCAAACATCTTTCCTGTTTGTCGTTTACTCTGGACAGAGGAGAGGTAAAAAAGCTTCGGCAACCTCTCTTTCCTTTTATCTTCGGAGCGTAATAAGCCTAGCCTATGAGACTGCTGGACAGCAGCCCCCTGAAAGGATTACAGCTCATTCTACTAGAGTTGTGGCTTCCACCTGGGCCTTCAAAAATGAGGCCTCTGTTGAACAGATTTGCAAGGCTTCGACTTGGTCTTTGCTTCACACTTTTTCAAAATGTTACAAATTTGATACTTTTGCTTCTTCAGAGGCTGTGTTTGGGAGAAAGGTTCTTCAGGCAGTGGTTCCTTCCGCTTAATCCTGCCTTGTCCCTCCCATCATCTGTGTACTTTAGCTTTGGTATTGGTATCCCACAAGTAATGGATGATCCGTGGACTGGATACACTTAACAAGAGAAAACATAATTTATGCTTACCTGATAAATTTATTTCTCTTGTAGTGTATCCAGTCCACGGCCCACCCTGTCCTTTTAAGGCAGGTCTAAATTTTAATTAAACTACAGTCACCACTGCACCCTATGGTTTCTCCTTTCTCTGTTTGTTTTCGGTCGAATGACTGGATATGATAGTTAGGGGAGGAGCTATATAGCAGCTCTGCTGTGGGTGACCCTCTTGCAACTTCCTGTTGGGAAGGAGAATATCCCACAAGTAATGGATGATCCGTGGACTGGATACACTACAAGAGAAAACACAATTTATGCTTACCTGATAAATTTATTTCTCTTGTGGTGTATCCAGTCCACGGATCATCCATTACTTGTGGGATATTCTCATTCCCAACAGGAAGTTGCAAGAGGACACCCACAGCAGAGCTGTAATATAGCTCCTCCCCTAACTGTCATAGCCAGTCATTCGACCGAAAACAAGCCGAGAAAGGAGGAACCATAGGGTGCAGTGGTTACTGTAGTTTAAATTTAAAAATGACCTGCCTTAAAATGACAGGGCGGGCCGTGGACTGGATACACCACAAGAGAAATAAATTTATCAGGTAAGCATACATTGTGTTTTCTCTTGTAAGGTGTATCCAGTCCACGGATCATCCATTACTTGGGATACCAATACCAAAGCTAAAGTACATGGATGAAGGGAGGGACAAGGCAGGAACTTAAATGGAAGGAACCACTGCCCGTAAAACCTTTCTCCCAAATATAGCCTCCGAAGAAGCAAAAGTATCAAATTTGTAAAATTTTGAAAAAATATGAAGCGAAGACCAAGTCGTCGCCTTGCAAATCTGATCAAAAGAAGCCTCATTTTTAAAGGCCCAAGTGGAAGCCACAGCTCTAGTGGAATGAGCTGTAATCCTTTCAGGAGGTTTCTGTCCAGCAGTCTCATAGGCTAAGCAGATTAAGCTTCTTAGTCAAAAAGAAAAAGAGGTTGCCGAAGCCTTTTGACCTCTCCTCTGTCCAGAGTAGACAACAAACAAAGCAGATGTTTGACGAAAATCTTTAGTAGCTTGTAAGTAAAACTTTAAAGCACGGACCACGTCCAAATTGTGTAACACAAGGATGGAACAACAATCTCTTGATTGATATTCTTGTTAGATACCACCTTAGGTAAGAACCCAGGTTTGGTACGCAGGACTACCTTATCCGTATGAAAAATCAGATAAGGAGAATCACATTGTAAGGCAGATAGCTCAGAGACTCTACGAGCCGAGGAAATAGCTACCAAAAAAAAGAACTTTCCAAGATAAAAGCTTGATATCTATGGAATGAAGAGGTTCAAACGGAACTCCTTGAAGAACCTTAAGAACCAAGTTTAAGCTCCATGGTGGAGCAACAGGTTTAAACACAGGCTTGATTCTAACTAAAGCCTGACTGACAAAATGCCTGAACGTCTGGAACATCTGCCAGATGCTTAACTAGCTGACAATCCTTTTTCCAAACCTTCTTGGAGAAAAGTTAATATCCTAGCAATCCTGACCTTACTCCATGAGTAACCCTTGGATTCACACCAATAAAGATATCCACGCCATACCTTATGGTAAATTTTCCTGGTGACAGGCTTTCGTGCCTGTCTTAAGGTATCAATAACTGACTCCGAGAAGCCACGCTTTGATAAAATCAAGTGTTCAATCTCCAGGCAGTCAGCCTCAGAGAAATTAGATTTGGATGGTTGAAAGGACCCTGAAGTAGAAGGTCCTGTTTCAGAGGCAGAGACCATGGTGGAAAGGATGACATGTCCACTAGATCTGCATACCAGGTCCTGCGTGGCCACGCAGGTGCTATCAGAATCACCAATGCTCTCTCCTGCTTGATCTTGGCAATCAGTCGAGGGAGCAGAGGAAACGGTAGAAACACATAAGCCAGGTTGAAAGACCAGGGCGCTGCTAGAGCATCTATCAGTGTCGCTTTGGGATCCCTGGACCTGGATCCGTAACACGGAAGCTTGGCGTTCTGGCGAGACGCCATGAGATCCAGTTCTGGTTTGCCCCAACGATGAATCAGTTGTGCAAATGCCTCCGGATGGAGTTCCCACTCTCCCGGATGAAAAGTCTGACGACTTAGAAAATCCGCCTCCCAGTGCTCTACACCTGGGATATGGATAGCTGATAGGTGACAAGAGTGAATCTCTGCCCAGCGAATTATTTTTGAAACTTCTAACATCTCTAGGGAACTTCTCGTTCCCCCTTGATGGTTGATGTAAGCTACAGTCGTGATGTTGTCCGACTGAAATCTGATGTACCTCAGAGTTGCTAACTGAGGCCAAGCCTGAAGAGCCTTGAATATCGCTCTTAGTTCCAGAATATTTAATGGAAGGAGAGACTCCTCCTGAGTCCACGATCCCTGAGCCTTCAGGGAGTTCCAGACTGCACCCCAACCTAGAAGGCTGGCATCTGTCGTAACAATTGTCCAATCTGGCCTGCGAAAGGTCATACCTTTGGACAGATGGACCCGAGATAGCCACCAGAGAAGAGAATCCCTGGTCTCTTGGTCCAGATTCAGTTGAGGGGACAAATCTGTGTAATCCCCGCTCCACTGACTGAGCATGCATAGTTGCAGCGGTCTGAGATGTAAGCATGCAAACGGCACTATGTCCATTGCCGCTACCATTAAGCCGATTACTTCCATACACTGAACCACCGAAGGGCGCGGAATGGAATGAAGAACCCGGCAGGAATTTAGAAACTTTGATAACCTGGACTCCGTCAGGTGAATTTTCATTTCTACAGAATCTATCAGAGTCCCTAGAAAGGAAACTCTTGTGAGTGGGGATAGAGAACTCTTTTCCTCATTCACTTTCCACCCATGCGACCACAGAAATGCCAGTACTACGTCCGTATGAGACTTGGCAATTTGGAAGTTTGACGCCTGTATCAGAATGTCGTCTAAATAAGGGGCTACTGCTATGCCCCGCGGCCTTAGGACCGCCATAAGTGACCCTAGAACCTTTGTAAAGATTCTTGGGGCTGTAGCTAATCCCAAGGGAAGAGCTACAACTGGTAATGCCTGTCTTAAAAGGCAAACCTGAGAAACCGATGATGATCTTTGTGTATCGGAATGTGAAGATAAGCATCCTTTAGATCCACTGTAGTCATATATTGACCCTCCTGGATCAGTGGTAGGATGGTACGAATAGTTTCCATCTTGAACGACGGAACTTTGAGGAATTTGTTTAAGATCTTTAGATCCAAAATTGGTCTGAAGGTTCCCTCTTTTTTGGGAACCACAAACAGATTTGAGTAAAAACCCTGTCCCTGTTCCTCCTTTGGAACTGGATGGATCACTCCCATAGCTAGGAGGACTCGTACACAGTGTAAGAATGCCTCTCTCTTTATCTGGTGTGCAGATAATTGTGAAAGGTGAAATCTCCCTTTTGGGGGGGAAGCTTTGAAGTCCAGAAGATATCCCTGGGATATAATTTCCAACACCCAGGGATCCTGAACATCTCTTGCCCACGCCTGGGCAAAGAGTGAAAGTCTGCCCCCTACTAGATCCGTTCCTGGATAGGGGGGCCGTTCCTTCATGCTGTCTTAGAGGCAGCAGCAGGCTTTTTTACCTGCTTACCTTTTTTCCATGTCTGGTTTGGTCTCCAGACCGTCTTGGATTGAGCAAAAGTTCCCTCTTGTTTATTATTAGAGGAAGTTGATGCCGCACCTGCCTTGAAGTTTTGAAAGGCACGAAAATTAGACTGTTTGGCCCTAGATTTGGACCTGTCCTGTGGACAGTGATATCAGCAATAATCTCCTTCAACCAGGCCCGAATAGGTTCTGCCCCTTGAAGGGAATGTTAAGTAGCTTAGATTTTTAAGTCATGTCAGCTGACCATGATCTAAGCCATAGCGCTCTGCGCGCCTGTATAGCAAAACCAGAATTCTTAGCCGTTAGTTTAGTTAAATGAACAATGGCATCAGAATAAAAGAATTGGCTAGCTTAAGTGCTCTAAGTTTGCCAAGTATGTCATCCAATGGAGTCGCTACCTGTAAAGCCTCTTCCAGAGACTCAAACCAGTACGCCGCAGCAGCAGTGACAGGGACAATGCATGCAAGGGGCTGTAGGATAAAACCTTGTTGAATAAATATTTTCTTAAGGTAACCTCTAATTTTTTATCCATTGGATCTAAAAAAAAAAACACAACTGTCCTCGACAGGGATAGTAGTATGCTTTACTAGAGTAGAAACTGCTCCCTCCACCTTAGGGACTGTCTGCCATAAGTCCCATGTGGCGGCGTCTATTGGAAACATTTTTCTAAAAATAGGAGAGGAAGAGAACGGCACACCTGGTCTATCCCATTCCTTATTAATAATTTCTGTAAACCTTTTAGGTATTTGGAAAAACATCAGTACACACCGGCACTGCAAAGTATTTATCCAGTCTACACAATTTCTCTGGCACTGCAATGGTATCACAGTCATTCAGAGCAGCTAAAACCTCCCTAAGCAACACGCAGAGGTTTTCAAGCTTAAATTTAAATGTAGAAATATTAGAATCAGGTATCTTTCCTGAGTCATTAACTTCACCCACTGACTGAAGCTCTCTTTCCTCAGCTTCTGCATATTGTGAGACAGTATCAGACATGGTTCTTAAAGCGTCAGTATGCTCTGCATTTTGTCTCACCCCAGAGCTATCTCGCTTACCTCTAAGTTCAGGTAGTCTGGCTGATACCGCTGACAGTGTATTATCCATGACTGCCGCCATGTCTTGTAAAGAAAACGCTATGGGCGCCCTAGATGTACTTGGCGCCATTTGAGCGTGAGTCCCTTAAGCGGGAGTCAAAGGGTCTGACACGTGGGGAAAGTTAGTCGGCATAACTTCCCCCTCGTCAGATTCCTCTGGTGATACATTTTTTAAAGACAGAAAATGATCTTTATTGCATAAAATGAAATCAGTACATTTGGTACACATTCTAAGAGGGGGTTCCACCATGGCTTTTAAACATAATAAACAAGGAGTTTCTTCTATGTCAGACATGTTTATACAGAATAGCAATGAGACTAGCAAGCTTGGAAAACACTTTAAATCAAGTTAACAAGCAAATATAAAAAACGGTACTGTGCCTTTAAGAGAAACAAATTTTGTCAGAATTTGAAAAACAGTGAAAAAATGCAGTAAATCAAACGAAATTTTTACAGTGTGTATAATAGGCAGACAGAGCATTGCACCCACTTGCAAATGGATGATTAACCCCTTAGTTCAAAAAAACTGATCAAAAAAACGAAATAGACGTTTTTTAACAGTCACAACCAACTGCCACAGCAAGCTGTGGCCCTACATTCCCCAATAAACGACTTTGGAAAGCTTTTGGGCCCTTTAGAGATGTCCTATAGCATTCAGAGGGCCTTTGAGGGAAGCTGGATGTCACAGTTTGTAATTGTAACTGCACCAACTGTAACTTTTATACTACAACAGTGGAAATTGTTTCTAGTCAAAATTTAAGCCAGCCATGTGGAAAAAACTAGGCCCCAATAAAGTTTTATCACCAAAGCATATATAAAAACGATTAAACATGCCAGCAAACGTTTTATATTGTAAATATCATAAGGGTATTACCCCTGGGAGTAAGCATGATACCAGTCGTTATTAAATCACTGTATTCAGGCTTAACTTACATTAATCCGGTATCAGCAGCATTTTCTAGTGTTTTCCATGTCTAGAAAAAATTATAACTGCACATACCTGATAGCAGAATAAACTGCATGTCATTCTCTCGCTGAAGTTACCTCATCTGTGTAATCCCCTCAGACATATGTGAGAATAGCAATGGATCTTAGTTACAACCTGCTAAGATCATAGAAACCTCAGGCAGATTCTTCTTCTATTTACTGCCTGAGATAAAATAGCACAACTCCGGTACTATTTAAAAATAACAAACTTTTGATTGAAGAAAATAAACTAGCTATTTTTAACCACTCTCTCCTACAACGTCCTAGCTTGTTGAGAGTTGCAAGAGAATGACTGGCTATGACAGTTAGGGGAGGAGCTATATTACAGCTCTGCTGTGGGTGTCCTCTTGCAACTTCCTGTTGGGAATGAGAATATCCCACAAGTAATGGATGATCCGTGGACTGGATACACCTTACAAGAGAAATACATTTATCAGGTAAGCATAAATTATGTTTTTCATTAACAATGTACATTGTGTATCCACTTTGTAAGTATACTTATAATAATATATACTTATATATAAGTCTCTGCATATTCTTGACATGAATTTACAAGTATCTACTGTGTACCTGTTGGTATATATGTGGTGCTTCTCTAGTCAGTCCACATGACTAATTATGTGTGTATACTTACATATATACACATACTGATGCTTTAAAAGAATTTGGAGGATATGAGAATTATTAATTCTAGTACCAATGTCGCCTCAGGGTCAAATGTTTCACCCCAATCTGTTTATTGTCCAAAGGGAATTACAGTTCAGTCCTATCTATATTTAACAGATCTAAACATGTTCGTCAAGATTCCCATTTCTATCATGAGAACATTACAGACAATGTTACCCTTTATCCAAAAGGGTCAATTTATGGCAACTATAGACCACAATATTGCATATCTGTGCATCCCTATACACAGGGATCACTTTCTGTTCCTGAGGTTTACATATCTGCAAAACACTGCCAGTTTGCCACTCTGTGTTGGGTACAATCTTAGCAGTGTTTAGAATTCAGGGTATTCCAGTTGCACGGTATCTGGACAACATACTAGTGGAAGCCTATTCCCTGTCACTAACTATCGCTCACACCAGGGCCAGCGTTTTGTAATAGGCACATAGGCAGCCGCCTTAATGTGCACCAGCAGGAGGGTGCTGAAAGCGGTGCTGACTGCTGCCTATGAGGATAAAAAAATGCATTTTTATTTTTTGAAAATTTGATCCACCATCATCTGTGCCACGCGCGCCTGTCGCACCTAAACTGTTTAAGTGTTTAACACTGTTTATACTTTAGACCAATTCCATTTCCAACAGCCCTGTCCTGCTCCCTCCCACAGTGGGCTGTCCTGGAGTCCGTGCACGCTGTGCGTGCGCTTGTGACCGACCATGTCTGTCAGATGAGATGTCAGAGCTCAGTGGAGTGGAGGACTGGTGATGAGGCGCACGGAGGCGGAGCTCACTTCAATTGTTTCACTCACTCTAAGAGGGAGAAAGCAGCGGGATAACAGCCATGGCCGCCTGACGTCATCACGTTACAGACTCAGAGAGTCACACACTGTCTGGCTCCATGATCCATCAGAGCCACGTGAGGTGAGTGAGCCCGCTGCCTGCCCCGCTGCCCGCAGTCGCAGAGTCAGACCTCAGACGACCAGTCCAGGTGAAGTCGACCGTCGACGAGGACTCGAGGAGTGACTGTGAGGAGAGGACTGCAGGTAGGAAATTCTGGAATGGCTGTGGTCCTGGGGGTGGGCACACTTGATTGATAGTGGGCCGTGGGGGTCTCTGAAGGGTGAGGTTCTGGCGCCGTCTAATGTACTGATTTTAACTTTAACCAGAAAACCCATAATAAGCAGGAGCCAAGCCAGCCTCCAAATCTATGGATGGAATAATTGTATTTTAACGTCCCTGCAGCTGGGCAGGCCTGTGTCCACACCATAGGGCAAGTTTCTAATCCCATTTGGTATAAATTACTAGGCATATAGGACAGGTCAGTGTTCATATTCCAGGCACTTACAAGTAAGAAGACTCTAAAGTGGGGAATCAAACCAAGGGTTTTTTTTTTTTAATTATTATTTCTCCAACATTGGTGTGTCCGGTCCACAGCGTCATCCTTACTTGTGGGATATTCTCTTCCCCAACAGGAAATGGCAAAGAGTCCCAGCAAAGCTGGTCACATGATCCCTCCTAGGCTCCGCCCACCCCAGTCATTCTCTTTGCCGTTGCACAGGCAACATCTCCACGGAGATGGTTAAGAGTTTTTTGGTGTTTAAATGTAGTTTTTATTCTTCTATCAAGTGTTTGTTATTTTAAATAGTGCTGGTATGTACTATTTACTCTGAAACAGAAAAGGATGAAGATTTCTGTTTGTAAGAGGAAGATGATTTTAGCAGACAGTAACTAAAATCGATTGCTGTTTCCACACAGGACTGTTGAGATGAAGTAACTTCAGTTGGGGGAAACAGTTAGCAGACTTTTCTGCTTAAGGTATGACTAGCCATATTTCTAACAAGACCATGTAATGCTGGAAGGCTGTCATTTCCCCTCATGGGGACCGGTAAGCCATTTTCTTAGTCAAACATAAAAGAATAAAGGGCTTAAAAAAGGGCTTAAAAACTGGTAGACATTTTTTATGGGCTAAAACGATTGCTTTATTGGGGCATATTATGCAGATTCTAGCTAATAATTGGCATTATAATCTTGGGGAACGTTTAAAAAACGGTAGGCACTGTGTTGGACACCTTTTTTAGTCTGGGGGCCTTTCTAGATATAGACTGAGCCTCATTTTCGCGCCATTACTGCGCAGTTGTTTTTGGAGAGCAAGGCATGCAGATGCATGTGTGAGGATCTAAGAATCACTAAAAAAGCTTCTAGAAGGCGTCATTTGGTATCGTATTCCCCTCTGGGCTTGGTTGGGTCTCAGCAAAGCATATAGCTGGGACTGTATAGGGGTCAAATTTAAAAACGGCTCCGGTTCCGTTATTTTAAGGGTTAAAGCTCTGAAATTTGGTGTGCAATAATTAATGCTTTAAGACACTGTGGTGAAATTCCTTCATACTTTTTCACATATTCAGTAATAAAGTGTTTTCAGTTTGAAATTTAAAGAGACAGTAACGGTTTTATTTTAAACGTTTTTTGTGCTTTTGTTGACAAGTTTAAGCCTGTTTAACATGTCTGTACCATCAGATAAGCTATGTTCTATATGTATGAAAGCCAATGTGTATCCCCATTTAAATTTATGTGATAATTGTGCCATAGTGTCCAAACAAAGTAAGGACAGTAATGCCACAGATAATGATATTGCCCAAGATGATTCCTCAAGTGAGGGGAGTAAACATGATACTACATCATCCCCTACTGTGTCTACACTAGTTTTGCCCACACAGGAGGACCTAGTACATCTAGTGCGCCAATACTTATTACCATGCAACAATTAACGGCTGTAATGGATAACTCCATAGCAAATCTTTTATCCAAAATGCCTACTTATCAGAGAAAGCGCGATTGCTCTGTTTTAAACACTGAAGAGCAAGAGGGCGCTGATGATAACTGTTCTGACATACCCTCACACCAATCTCAAGGGGCCATGAGGGAGGTTTTGTCTGATGGAGAAATCTCAGATTCAGGAAAAATTTCTCATCAAGCTGAACCTGATGTTGTGACATTTAAATTTAAATTAGAACATCTCCGCGCACTGCTTAAGGAGGTGTTATCTACTCTGGATGATTGTGACAATTTGGTCATTCCAGAGAAATTATGTAAGATGGACAAGTTCCTAGAGGTTCCGGTGCCCCCCGACGCTTTTCCTATACCCAAACGGGTGGCGGACATAGTAAATAAAGAGTGGGAAAAGCCCGGCATACCTTTTGTTCCCCCCCCTATATTTAAGAAATTATTTCCTATAGTCGACCCCAGAAAGGACTTATGGCAGACAGTCCCCAAGGTCGAGGGTGGTTTCTACTCTAAACAAACGCACTACTATTCCTATCGAAGATAGTTGTGCTTTCAAAGATCCTATGGATAAAAAATTAGAGGGTTTGCTTAAAAAGATTTTTGTACAGCAAGGTTACCTTCTACAACCAATTTCATGCATTGTTCCTGTCACTACGGGGAGCGTGTTTCTGGTTCGAGGAACTAGAAAAGTCGCTCAGTAGAGAATCTTCGTATGAGGAGGTTATGGACAGAGTTCAAGCACTTAAATTGGCTAACTCTTTTGTTTTAGATGCCGCTTTGCAATTAGCTAGATTAGCGGCGAAAAATTCAGGGTTTGCTATCGTGGCGCGCAGAGCGCTTTGGCTAAAGTCTTGGTCAGCGGATGTGTCCTTCCAAGACAAAATTGCTTAACATTCCTTTCAAAGGTAAAACATTATTTGGACCAGATTTGAAAGAGATTATTTCAGACATCACTGGGGGAAAGGGCCACGCCCTCCACACAGGATAGGTCTTTTAAGGCTAAAAATAAGCCTAATTTTCGTCCCTTTCGCAGAAACGGACCAGCCTCTAATTCTGCATCCTCTAAGCAAGAGGGTAATACTTCACAACCCAAACCAGCCTGGAAACCAATGCAAGGCTGGAACAAGGGTAAGCAGGCCAAGAAGCCTACCACTGCTACCAAAACAGCATAAAGGGACAGCCCCCGATCCGGGACCGGATCTAGTGGGGGGCAGACTCTCTCTCTTTGCTCAGGCTTGGGCAAGAGATGTTCAGGATCCTTGGGCGCTAGAAATAGTTTCTCAAGGTTATCTCCTGGAATTCAAGGAACTACCCCCAAGGGGAAGGTTCCACAGGTCTCACTTATCCTCAAACCAAATAAAGAGACAGGCATTCTTACATTGTGTAGAAGACCTGTTAAAGATGGGAGTGATACATCCAGTTCCAATAAGAGAACAAGGAATGGGATTTTATTCCAATCTGTTCATAGTTCCCAAAAAAGAGGGAACATTCAGACCAATTTTGGATCTGAAGATCCTAAACAAATTTCTCAGGGTACCATCGTTCAAAATGGAAACTATTCGAACGATCCTACCCACCATCCAGGGAAAGTCAATTTATGACTACCGTGGATTTAAAGGATGCGTACCTACATATTCCCTATCCACAAGGAACATCATCAGTTCCTAAGGTTCGCTTTTCTGGACAAGCATTACCAGTTTGTGGCACTTCCATTCGGATTAGCCACTGCTCCAAGGATTTTCACAAAGGTACTAGGGTCCCTTCTAGCGGTTCTAAGACCAAGGGGCATTGCAGTAGTACCTTACTTGGACGACATCCTAATTCAAGCATCGTCCTTGTCAAAAGCAAAGGCTCATACGGACATCGTCCTAGCCTTTCTCAGATCTCACGGATGGAAGGTGAACAAAGAGAAAAGTTCTCTGTCCCCGTCAACAAGAGTTCCCTTCTTGGGAACAATAATAGATTCCTTAGAAATGAGGATTTTTCTGACAGAGGTCAGAAAATCAAAACTTCTAAGCTCTTGTCAAGTACTTCATTCTGTTCCTCGTCCTTCCATAGCGCAGTGCATGGAAGTAATAGGATTGATGGTTGCAACAATGGACATAGTTCCTTTTGCACGAATTCATCTAAGACCATTACAACTGTGCATGCTCAGACAGTGGAATGGGGATTATACAGACTTGTCTCCGATGATTCAAGTAGATCAAAAGACCAGAGATTCACTCCGTTGGTGGCTGACCCTGGACAATCTGTCACAGGGAATGAGCTTCCGCAGACCAGAGTGGGTCATTGTCACGACCGACGCCAGTCTAGTGGCTGGGGCGCGGTCTGGGAATCCCTGAAAGCTCAGGGTCTATGGTCTCGGGAAGAGTCTCTTCTCCCGATAAACATTCTGGAACTGAGAGCGATATTCAATGCTCTCAGAGCTTGGCCTCAACTAGCAAAAGCCAAATTCATAAGGTTTCAATCAGACAACATGACGACCGTTGCATATATCAATCATCAGGGGGGAACAAGGAGTTCCCTGGCGATGAAAGAAGTGACCAAGATAATTCAATGGGCGGAGGATCACTCCTGCCACTTGTCTGCGATCCACATCCCAGGAGTGGAAAATTGGGAAGCGTATTTTCTGAGTCGTCAGACATTCCATCCGGGGGAGTGGGAACTCCATCCGGAAATCTTTGCCCAAATAACTCAATTATGGGGCATTCCAGACATGGATCTGATGGCGTCTCGTCAGAACTTCAAGGTTCCTTGCTACGGGTCCAGATCCAGGGATCCCAAGGCGACTCTAGTAGATGCACTAGTAGCACCTTGGACCTTCAACCTAGCTTATGTATTCCCCACCGTTTCCTCTCATTCCCAGGCTGGTAGCCAGGATCAATCAGGAGAGGGCCTCGGTGATCTTGATAGCTCCTGCGTGGCCACGCAGGACTTGGTATGCAGACCTGGTGAATATGTCATCGGCTCCACCATGGAAGCTACCTTTGAGACAGGACCTTCTTGTTCAGGGTCCATTCGAACATCCGAATCTGGTTTCCCTCCCAACTGACGGCTTGGAGATTGAACGCTTGATTTTATCAAAGCGTGGGTTTTCAGATTCTGTAATAGATACTCTGATTCAGGCTAGAAAGCCTGTAACTAGAAAAATTTACCATAAAATATGGAAAAAATATATTGTTGGTGTGAATCCAAAGGATTCCCATGGAACAAGATAAAAATTCTAAGATTCTATCCTTTCTACAAGAAGCTTTGGAGAAAGGATTATCTGCAAGTTCTCTAAAGGGACAGATCTCTGCTTTATCTGTTTTACTTCACAAAAGACTGGCAGCCGTGCCAGATGTTCAAGCATTTGTTCAGGCTCTGGTTAGGATCAAGCCTGTTTACAGACCTTTGACTCCTCCCTGGAGTCTAAATCTAGTTCTTTCAGTTCTTCAAGGGGTTCCGTTTGAACCTTTACATTCCATAGATATTAAGTTACTATCTAGAAAGTTTTGTTTTGGTTGCAATTTTCTTCTGCTAGAAGAGTTTCAGAGTTATCTGCTCTGCAGTGTTCTCCGCCCCTATCTGGTGTTCCATGCAGATAAGGTGGTTTTGCGTACTAAGCCTGGTTTTCTTCCGAAAGTTGTTTTCTAACAAGAATATTAACCAGGAGATAGTTGTACCTTCTTTGTGTCCGAATCCAGTTTCAAAGAAGGAACGTTTGTTACACATTTGGACGTAGTCCGTGCTCTAAAATTCTATTTAGAGGCTACTAAAGATTTCAGACAAACATCTTCCTTGTTTGTTGTTTATTCTGGTAAAAGGAGAGGTCAAAAAGCGACTTCTACCTCTCTTTCCTTTTGGTTTAAAAGCATTATCCGATTGGCTTATGAGACCTGCCGGACGGCAGCCTCCTGAAAGAATCACAGCTCACTCCACTAGGGCTGTGGCTTCCACATGGGCCTTCAAGAACGAGGCTTCTGTTGACCAGATATGTAAGGCAGCGACTTGGTCTTCACTGCACACTTTTGCCAAATTTTACAAATTTGATACTTTTGCTTCTTCGGAGGCTATTTTTGGGAGAAAGGTTTTGCAAGCTGTGGTTCCTTCCGTTTAGGTGACCTGATTTGCTCCCTCCCTTGATCCGTGTCCTAAAGCTTTGGTATTGGTTCCCACAAGTAAGGATGACGCCGTGACCGGACACACCAATGTTGGAGAAAACAGAATTTATGCTTACCTGATAAATTACTTTCTCAACGGTGTGTCCGGTCCACAGCCCGCCCTGGTTTTTTAATCAGGTCTGATGAATTATTTTCTCTAACTACAGTCACCACGGTATCATATGGTTTCTCCTATATATATTTCCTCCTGTCCGTCGGTCGAATGACTGGGGTGGGCGGAGCCTAGGAGGGATCATGTGACCAGCTTTGCTGGGACTCTTTGCCATTTCCTGTTGGGGAAGAGAATATCCCACAAGTAAGGATGACGCCGTGGACCGGACACACCGTTGGAGAAAGTAATTTATCAGGTAAGCATAAATTCTGTTTTCTTGCCAGCTAGTAGGAATATAAACTGGATCTGGATGTCCATGTCAGGAAGAATAATTTTCACTCTAAGAGATAAAAACTAGGCTTTAAAGCCAGGGACATGTTTCTTTCTCCACCTGGGAATAATATATATATTGTGTATTCAAGCCAGGGGAGTAGTTTTTTTCTATTGCAAACTGGTAGAAAAAAAATATTTGTATTTTTGTCTAGGGTTTTTTATTTCTGTTTTTATCCCCAATTAGTTTTAATTAAATTCAGGAGCTGTCAGGCTTTAAGCCCTATATTATGGATTATTCCAAATATTGTCACATTCATTTATATACTGTATATAAATTAATCTATTGTTCATTTGCTTATGTATGTGTGTGTGGTATAGTATGTGTTTGTATGTATGTGTGCCTGTGTCATTGTGTGTGTATAAATATGTATGTGGTTGTGTGTGTATAAATGTGTGTGTATGTCATTATGTATGTATGTTTGTGTGTGTGCGCAAATATGTATGTGTATATGTGCGTATAAATGTATGTGTAAATATGTGTGTATAAATGTGTGTGCATGAGTGTGTAAATATGTATGTGTGTATAAATGTGTGTGCATGAGTAAATATATGTGTGTGTATGTATGTGCGTATGTATGTGTGTATGTATGTATATATATATATATATATATACTGTATATATATATATATATATATATTTCTTCTATAAGGTACGACGAGTCCACGGATTCATCCTTTACTTGTGGGATATTATCCTCCTGCTAACAGGAAGTGGCAAAGAGCACCACAGCAGAGCTGTCTATATAGCTCCTCCCTTAGCTCCACCCCCAGTCATTCTCTTTTCCTACTCTAAGTACTAGGAAGGGTAAAGTGAAAGAGGTGATAAAATGTTAGTTTTTATTTTCTTCAAGCAAGAGTTTTTTATTTTAAATTGTACCGGTGTGTACTATTTACTCTCAGGCAGCAGATGGATGAAGACTTCTACCTGGAGGCTGATGATCTTAGCATTTGTCACTAAGATCCAGAGCAGTTCCCACAGAATGGCTGAGGGGTACAAGAAAATTGAACGTTTTCTTTCTATAAGCAGTGAGGTATGTTCAGTCATTTTTTTCTGGAGAGACTGTGGTATTTCAGATTTGGCTGACAGTATCCCCATGAGGGAGAGGGTAAGCAGAAATCCTAAGTGATATAGAGGGGTATTACTAAGCTTACATAAGGGGCTAATAAAAAATGGTTGACACTGAGTTTTGAATGTTTGTGGGCAAATGTTTTGTGAACTGGGAGTGCTGATAACGTTTTTGGGCAATAACTCTTTTTTGGAGACTTTATTGAGGGTTTCAGAACCCACATGGCTAGTTTGGAACCGCTCTGTTGCGGTTCATTTAGGCTGACAAAACATCAAGTGAGATGGGCGGGGCCTATTTTCGCGCCTCAGATGTGCAGTTCTATTTACAAAGCAAGCAGCAAGCTCCAACTCCGGTGGGCCCTTGTGGAAGTGTTGGGCCAAATCGAAGCTTTAACCCCATTTTTCCAATACCTGAGGGCAGGTAGGCGCCACAGCAGGGCTGTGGCGAGGTGCAGGGGGTGTTTTTTTCCGGATTTAGGCCTTATTAACCGGTTTTCACAATAAAGGGTTAAGTGTTCCTTTTCTTTGTGGGGCAAACTTAGCTGCATAAATTGAATCTTGTATCAAAAAAATTGAAACGATTGGTGTATTTTAAAGCAGTTTTGCACAACGTGTATGCTTTTTTTCTCTTAAAGGCACAGTACAGTTTTTTAAGATTGTTATTTTTTCACTAAATAAAGTGTTTTCAAGCTTGTTTGTGGTCATTACTAGCCTGTTCAACATGTCTGACATTAAGGAAAGCCAATGTTCAATGTGTTTGGAAGCCATTGTGGAACCCCCACTTAAAATGTGTCCCTCATGCACTGAAAGGGCAATAAATTGCAAAGAACATATTTTAGCTAATAAAAGTATGTCGCAGGATGATTCTCAGTCAGAAGGGAATCAGGTTATGCCATCTAATTCTCCCCCAAGTGTCACAACCATAACGCCGCACAAGCAACGCCAAGTACTTCTAGTGCGTCTAATTCTTTCATCCTGCAAGATATGGCCGCAGTTATGAATACTACCCTCACAGAGGTTTTATCTAAGCTGCCTGGGTTGCAGGGGAAGCGCAGTAGGTCTGGTGTGAGATATAAATGCTGAGCCCTCTGACGCTTTATTAGCCATATCCGATGTACCCTCACAATGTTCTGAGTTGGGGGTGAGGGATTTGCTGTCTGAGGGAGAGATTTCTGATTCAGGAAAGATGTTCCCTCAGACAGACTCAGATATGACGGCTTCTAAATTTAAACTAGAACACCTCCGCTTGTTGCTCAGGGAGGTTTTAGCGACTCTGGATGATTGTGACCCTATTGTTGTTCCAGAGAAATTGTGTAAAATGGACAGATATATAGAGGTTCCTGCCTACACTAATGTTTTTCCGGTCCCTAAGAGGATTTTGTATATTGTTGCTAAGGAGTGGGATAGACCAGGTATTCCCTTTTCTCCCCCTCCTACTTTTAAGAAAATGTTTCCCATATCAGACACCATGCGGGATTCGTGGCAGACGGTCCCCTAAGGTGGAGGGAGCTATTTCTACCCTGGCTAAGCGTACAAACTATACCTATTGAGGACAGTTGTGCTTTCAAAGATCCTATGGATAAAAATTAGAGGGTCTCCTAAAGAAAATATTTATTCATCAGGGTTTGCTTCTGCAACCTATAGCGTGCATGGTTCCTGTAACTACTGCAGCTGCTTTTTGGTTTGAGGCTCTAGAGGAGGCAGGTTGAGACCCCATTAGATGATATTCTGGATAGAATTAGGGCTCTCAAGCTAGCTAATTCTTTCATTACAGATGCCGCTTTTCAACTGGCTAAATTAGCGGCAAAGAACTCAGGTTTTGCCATTTTAGCGCGTAGAGCGTTATGGCTTAAGTCCTGGTCTGCTGACGTGTCATCAAAATCTAAGCTTTTAGCCATCCCTTTCAAGGGTAAGACCCTATTCGGGCCTGAACTGAAATAGATCATTTCAGACATCACTAGAGGAAAAGGCCATGCCCTTCCTCAGGATAAGTCAAATAAGATGAGGACCAAACAAAATAATTTTCGTTCCTTTCGAAACTTCAAGGGTGGTCCCTCTTCCTCCTCCCCTGCTGCAAAGCAGGAGGGGAATTTTGCTCTAACCAGACTTGGAACAAAGGTAACAGGCCAAGAAGCCCGCTGGTGCCACCAAGACAGCATGAAGGGGCAGCCCCCGATCCGGGAGCCGGATCTAGTAGGGGGCAGACGTTCGCATCTTTGCTCAGGCTTGGGCAAGAGACATTCAGGACTCCTGGGCTTTAGAAATTGTGTCCCAGGAGTATCTTCTACACTTCAAAGATTCCCCTCCAAGGGGGAGATTCCATCTTTCTCAATTGTCTGTAAACCAGACAAAAGAGAGGCGTTTCTTACGCTGCGTAGAAGACCTATATACCATGGCAGTAATCTGCCCAGTTCCAAAAACAGAACAGGTGCAGAGGTTTTACTCCAATCTGTTTGTGGTTCCCAAAAAAGAGGGAACCGTCAGACCAATTTTAGATCTCAAGATCCTAAACAAATTCCTCAGAGTCCCATCCTTCAAGATGGAGACCATTCGGACTATTTTACTAATGATCCAGGAGGGTCAATATATGACCACCGTGGATTTAAAAGATGCATATCTGCACATCCCTATCCACAAAGATCATCATCAGTTTCTCAGGTTCGCCTTTTTGGACAAGCATTACCAGTTTGTGGCTCTTCCCTTCGGGTTGGCCACAGCTCACAGAATTTTCACAAAGGTGCTAGGGTCCCTTCTGGCGGTCCTAAGGCCACGGGGCATAACAGTGTCGCCTTATCTGGACGATATCTTAATTCAGGCGTCAACTTACCAACTAGCCAAATCTCACACGGACATCGTGTTGGCTTTTCTAAGATCTCACAGGTGGAAGGTGAACGTAAAAAAGAGTTCACTTACCCCTCTCACAAGAGTTCCTTTCCTTTTCTAGATTCGGTAGACATGAAAATTTTTCTGACGAAGGTCAGGAAATCAAAGATTTTAACCACCTGCCGAGCTCTTCATTCCATTCCTCGGCTGTCAGTGGCTCAGTGTATGGAGGTAATACGGATTAATGGTAGCGGCAATGGACATAGTTCCGTTGCTCGCTTGCATCTCAGACCACTGCAACTATGCATGCTCGAACAGTGGAATGGGGATTATGCAAATTTATCTCCTCAGATAAATCTGGATCAAGAGACCAGAGACTCTCTTCTTTGGTGGTTGTCACAGGATCATCTGTCCCAGGGAATGTGTTTCCGCAGGCCAGCATGGGTCATAGTGACGACGGACCCCAGCCTATTGGGCTGGGGTGCAGTCTGGAATTCCCTGAAAGCACAGGTGAGTGGACTCAGGAGGAGGCTCTCCTCCCGATAAATATTCTAGAACTGAGAGCGATATTCAACGCGCTTCAGGCGTGGCCTCAGCTGGCTTCGGGCCAGATTCATAAGATTCCAGTTGGACAATATCACGACTGTAGCATATATCAATCATCAGGGGGAACAAAGAGTTCTCTAGCAATGATAGAGGTTTCTAAAATAATTCGATGGGCAGAGACTCACTCTTGCCATCTATCAGCAATCTATATCCCAGGAGTAGAGAAACTGGGAAGCGGATTTTCTAAAGTCGTCAGACTTTTTCATCCGGGGGGAGTGGAACTCCATCCGGAGGTGTTTGCACAATTGATTCATCAATGGGGCAAACCAGAATTGGATCTGATGGCATCTCGTCAGAATGCCAAACTTCCTTGTTACGGATCAAGATCAAGGGACCCTCAAGCAGTACTGATAGATGCTCTAGCAGTACCTTGGTTGTTCAACCTGGCTTATGTGTTTCCACCATTCCCTCACCTTCCTCATCTGATTTCCAGAATCAAACAGGAGAGAGCTTCGGTGATTTTGATAGCACCTGCGTGGCCACGCAGGACTTGGTATGCAGACCTGGTGGACATGTAATTTCTACCACGGTGGACACTGCCACTGAGACAGGACCTTATCATTCAAGGTCCATTCCAGCATCCAAATCTAGTTTCTCTGCGGCTGACTGCCTGGAGATTGAACGCTTGATTTTATCCAAGCAGGGATTCTCTGAGTCGGTCATAGATACCTCTATTCAGGCTCGAAAGCCTGACACTAGGAAAATTTATCATAAGATATGGCGTAAATATCTTTATTGGTGCGAATCCAAAGGCTACTCATGGAAGGATTGGAGAAGGGGTTATCAGCTAGTTCCCTAAAGGGACAGATATCTGCTTTGTCAATTTTACTGCACAAGCGTCTGACAGATGTTCCAGATGTTCAGTCGTTTTGTCAGGCTTTAGTTAGAATCAAGCATCTGTTTTAAACCTGTTGCTCCGCCATGGAGTTTGAATTTAGTTCTTAAAGTTTTTCAAGGGTTCCGTTCAAACCTATGCATTCCATAGATATTAAGCTTCTATCTTGGAAAGTTCTGTTTTTAGTTGCTATCTCTTCGGCTCGAAGAGTTTCTGAACTATCTGCATTGCAATGCGACTCGCCTTATCTTGTTTTTCATTCTGATAAGGTGGTTTTGCGTACCAAACCTGGATTTCTTCCTAAGGTTGTTACTAATAAGAATATTAATCAAGAAATTGTTGTTCCTTGCCTGTGTCCTAATCCTTCCTCTAAGAAGGAGCGTCTGTTGCACAACTTGGACGTGGTTCGTGCTTTGAAGTTTTACTTGCAAGCGACCAAACATTTCCGTCAAACATCTTCGCTGTTTGTTGTCTATTCTGGAAAGCGTAGAGGTCAAAAAGCTACGGCTACCTCTCTTTCTTTTTGGCTGAAAAGCATCATCCGTTTGACATACGAGACTGCTGGACAGCAGCCTCCTGAAAGAATTACAGCTCACTCTACTAGAGTGGTGGCTTCCACATGGGCTTTTAAAAATGATGCTTCTGTTGAACAGATTTGTAAGGCGGCGACTTGGTCTTCACTTCATACCTTTTCCAAACTTTACAAATTTGATACTTTTGCTTCTTCAGAGGCTATTTTTGGAGAAAAGTTCTTCAAGCAGTGGTGCCTTCTGTTTAGGCATCTGTCTTGTCCCTCCCGTTCATCCGTGTCCTATAGCTTTGGTATTGTATCCCACAAGTAAAGGATGAATCCGTGGATTCGTTGTACCTTATAGAAGAAAAGTAAATTTATGCTTACCTGATAAATTAATTTCTTCTATGGTACGACGAGTCCACGGCCCGCCCTGTCCTTTTAAGACAGATTATATTTTTTTTTATTTAAACTTCAGTCACCTCTGCACCTTTTAGTTTCTCCTTTCTCTTCCTGTACCTTTGGTCGAATGACTGGGGGGTGGAGCTAAGGGAGAAGCTATATAGACAGCTCTGCTGTGGTGCTCTTTGCCACTTCCTGTTAGCAGGAGGATAATATCCCACAAGTAAAGGATGAATCTGTGGACTCGTCGTACCATAGAAGAAATTAATTTATCAGGTGAGCATAAATTTACTTATTGTATGAACATTTTGTTACCTGCTATGTTGTGCAGAGCCACCACTTTGGCACATTGATATGTAGAAATTAACTATTATATCCATTACACATTACTAGAACATTTTGTTAAGAATCAGTAATGGCAGGGTAAATCATATATTTATTTATTTTTATTTTTTTTGGGGGGGGGGGGCGGCAAAATGTGTATTTGCCTGTGTAGCCAAAAATCCTAGCACCGGCCCTGGCTCACACTTACAAGCTTCTATTATACTTCAAGACAATGGTCGGAGAATCAATGTACCTAAAAGCTCATTATATCCTGCTATAAGGGTAGCTTGTATAAAATTCATAAGAGACTCAATTCTTATGCATATAGTTCCTGACGGAACTTTGCAAAGTAAAGATTATGGGGCATGTCTCTCCCTACAAAAGGCCTTATTTCCATCAGTAACTCAGTTCATGGAGACAGGGGTTCTTATGGTAACTGCTTCAGATGCAGTTGCTTTTGCCCCTCTTCACTGGAGACCTCTTTATTTATCTATGCTGCCTTAGTGGTCAAATAATGATCTATATTTGAAATACCAGATTGCGTTGGATTTCTCCGTCAGACAAATCTTTTTCTTGGGGATTCAAAATCTTTCTTTGACTATTGGGGCATCCTTCCTTCGTCAGCCATGGGCAATTGTGCCGACGGACAACAGGTCCCTCAGGTTTGGGGGCAGTCTGGGTTTTTGAAGAGCGCAAGGGATTTGGTCTCCTCTAAAGGCAAGGTTACAAATTAACATTCTGCAACTTCGAACAATTCTTCAGGCTCTTCAGACCTGGCCCCTATTGAAGGAGGAAACGTTTATCCTTTTCCAGTCAAACAATATCACGGGCTGTGGCCTACATAAATAATCAAATGGGGTACCCGCAGTCCACTGACCATGCAAGAAGTGTCCTTGAGACTCTCAGGCCTATTTATTAAATGTCTGTCGGACCTGATCTGGACAGTGCGGATCAGATCCGACAGACATCGATGAATGTGGAGAGCAATACACTCTCAGTATTCAGCATTGCACCAGCAGCTTTTGTGAGCTGCTGGTGCAACGCCGCCCCCTGCAGACTTGTGGCCAATCAGCCGACAGCAGGGGGGGTGTCAATCAACCCGATCGTACTCGATCGGGTTGAATTCCGGCAATTCCTGTCCACCTCATCAGAGCAGGCGGACAGGGTTATGGAGCAGCGGTCTTTAGACCACTGCTCCATAACTTGTGTTTCTGGCGAACTGCAGGCTCTCCAGAAACACGGGGCATCAAGCTCCATTTGGAGATTGATAGATAGGCCCCTCTGTCTTAGGCAGAGATAAATCATTTCTCCCTATCAGCAATTCAATACCATGTGTACACAACTGGGATATGGATTATCTCAGCAGTCAGTTGGTCCATCCTAGATTGTGGTCTCTCCATCAGGACATTTTTGATCCCTTGGTGATCAAATTGGGATTACAGAACATAGATCTCATGGCCTCTCAAGTTTCCAAGGTATTGTACAACATCAAGAGACCCAAGCCTCACATGATAGACTCCTTGGTATGTCCATGGGATTTGCATCAGCTTACCTGTTTCCTCTGTTTGTCTTCTTCCCAAGAGTCATTGCTCGGATCAGACAAGAGTCAGCTTCAGTGATCTAATTGCTCCAGCCTGGCCCTGCAGGACATGGTATGCAGATCTAGTGGCAGATGTCCTCATCTCTTTCATGGATTTTTCCTCTAAGATACAACCTATTGTTGCAATGTTCTCTTTTTCATCAGGTTAAATTTTAATTTTACAGACTGTGGATGTTGAACTCCTAGTCTCAGATTTGTTCATTGAAAACTCTTAATACAAGCTATAAAGCCTGTGACACAAAAGATTTATCACAAAATTTGGAAGGCCTATTTTGATTGGTGCTCTTCCAAAATGATTTTCTTAGTATTTCTTTAGGATTCCTGGAATTATTTCAAATTTTACAGGATAGACTTGAGAAGGGTTTGGTCCGCTAGTTTCCTAAATGGTAAAATTTATGATTTGTCTCTTCTTTTTCAGAGAAAGTTTAGCTAAACTTCCTCACTTTTCTCCAGGTGTTAGTTCAAATTAGGCCAGTTGCAAATCCTATTTCTCCACCCTGGAATTTGAATCTATTTTTTTCTGTATTACAAGGTTCTTCTTTTGAACCAATGCGTTCCATTTACTAATTCTTTCGTCTAGGAAAGTACTTATGTTAAAAATCTCTTCTGCAAGGAGAGTTTCTAAATTGTCAGCACTGTCTTGTGATTCTCCATTTTTAATCATTCACAAGGATAAGGCTGTATTTCATACCAAATATGTACCTTTCCTAAAGTAGTTTCTACGGAAAATATCAATCAAGAAATTGTTATTTCTTCATTGTGCCCAGATCCTTCTAACTCTAATGAGCCACTGTTACAGTGAAGGACAAAAAGATTCTAAGGTAGCATTGGCTTCTTTGGCTTAAACAAGTCTTAATTGGTGGCAGGAAGGTGAACTTGGTGGCAGGAAAGTCCATCTCCTGATCATATCACAACTCTTTCTACAAGAGCAGTTGTAACATTGTGGGCTTTTTTTATGGCTTTTCTATGCATCTTTGGAGCAGACTTGCAAAGCTGGTGTATCGTTTTGATTTTTTTGCTTCGTTGCAAGCAGCTTTTGGCAGGAAAGTTTTTCAGGCTGCGGGTGTCGCTAAATAGAAACTACCAGAAAAAAATTGTCCCACCCTTTCCATAACATAGACCATCTGCTTGGACATTAATCCAATATTATGGAGGATGGTGACCATCATTATTTTACGAAAGAAAAACAAATTTATGCTTACCTAAAAAAAATCTTTTGGAATGAGATGATACACAGGGACCGTCTGTTTAATTTTTTTGAGTGACAGTTCTAATGACACCTCTACAGACCCTTCTTTGTCTTTCCTACCTATATGTTAACTATTCTCTACTCGGTTATATGTTAAACTAAGATAGAGAAGCGAGGTGGGAGGGATTTTAGGCTCTGATATGGGTCCTTGACCTCCTACTAGTGGCGGGAAATATATCCCATATGTTATGAAAGATGGCGAACCATCATCATTCCGAAAGAAAAGAATTTATCAGGTAAGCATAATTTTGTTTTTCAAATTGTAATATGCAAACTAACCCGCGTGTGTTAAAAGTTTACTTCTGGTCGTGTTTGCATGCAAGCGAAATAGCTAAATAGAGCGACACACCTCTATTGGCTATTAGCTCCCAAAAATGTTTTCTTTTTTAGACCGGCCAAATTTGGGAACCAAGTTTCTTGAGTGATCACAATCACATTGTATAATTTGATTAAATAAAACTGCTGCTCCAAAAAAGGACTTTCCTAAAATATGGCTGAGTCCACAGGCTTGAGAAATTACTGTTTGGGAATACACTCCTGGGCAGCAGGAGATGCAAGAGCACCACAGTTATACTGCTAAGTATCACTCCCTTACTCACAACCCCCATTCATTCTCTTTGCCTTCGGTGCATGGAGGAGGGGAAGTTTAGGTGTCTGAAGAAAAATTTTGATTTAATCTACAAGCAAGTTTTGGGGGTATAGGCCGTATTCCATGTCATTCTTGCAGTCGGGTAGTGGTGGCTTTAAAGCAGTTAGGAACTTGTAAATGATGGTACTTACTGCGTTTTCCTAACAAATGCTGCCCTAGTTTAGAAAGCCAGAGTTGGTTACTCTGTTCTTTCTTTTTCAAATGTCTCTGTGAAGAACTGTGTCTCCTACCTTGTAACTGTCTACATGCTGGACAGCGGAGCAGGTAAGTGCTTTTTCTTCCAGTTGGGGAGACCATGCACTTAACAAATTAAAAGACACTGCTATTTTATTGGGACATAGATAATCCTGTTGTATGAGTTACACTGGGCATGAAGCAGGCACAAGAGAAAAAAGGTGAGTCAGGGGCCACAGGTAAAAAGATAATACTTAGCTTTTATTGCCATACAAAATATAAAAACACTCTCAGTGCATAAAAACAAAAGAGCTAGGACAGCAGCGGTCTGACATGTTTCAGCGTCTCTGCCTTACTCATAGACCGTGCTGTGTACTGGCTCACAGCCTTCTTAAATCATGTAATTATACTGACATAAATCTGTTGCCACAGTTAACTCTTGCATTGCTGGAAACAAACAGTGCTTAATCTATTAGTTCAAACAAGTCATCACATGAATCATTCAATATGAAGTGTAAACAGTAATTCAGCAGTTCAGTCACATATTATACAGATCATATAATGGGAAAAATGTAATACTGAGATTCTGTAGGAAAAAAGCGTATATTAAGTGTCAACTTTACATTAAGGACTACTATTTAAATACACTGTATTGGACTATACAAGAAATCTCTCACTAAGCCTATACCATACAACTATATGGAGCTCAAAATACAATCCCCAGATCATTTGGCAAAAAAAAAAAAAAAAAGTGACATAGAAGAGTGGAGGCTGAATTGCTTAAATTACAAGAAACACTACAGTACAGCCTATGGATACAATAATCTCACCAAGACAGAGTTAGAGGCTATTGAGAGACTTAAGGCAAGACAAGATATTGTCATACGCAAAAGTGATAAAGGTGGGAATATAGTTTGTCCTGAATAAATGTGATTATATGCTTGAAGCAGAGAGGCAACTGAGTCAAATAGAAGTTTATACTAAACTGAGTTTTGATCCCACCAATGCATTTAAGCTTAGTCTTGAGCAGATATTGGATGATGGCCATGAACTGGGCATCATAGATGAAGATACAAAAGCTTTCCTGGGGGTCAAAAATCCAAGGACACCATCTTCCACCATCTCCCCAAGACACACAAAGGGGTCTTGACAATGTTCAGGGACGTCCAATCGTCTCGGGCATTGGATCCTTGGTTGGAACCCTTGGGGAGATGTATGGAAGATATTTACAACACTGTTAGAATCCTTTCCTTCATTTTTGAAGATACTAAACATTTGTTGGTTCTGTTGGAAAACATCTCTTGGAGAAAGGATTTTCCTGGCTGACCATTGATGTGGTCAGCCTATATTCGAGCATACCTTTGGATAAAGGCATGATTGCGATTGCTTTTTTCCTTGATAACTATACAGGCTACAGCAGTATTGATAAGGAGTTCATTCTGAGGGTTCTTTACTTCCTGTTAACATACAATTACTTCTCCTTTGGTGCAACTTCTATCTCCAGAAGAGAGGTACAGCCATGGGGGCCACTTTTGCCCCATCATTTGCCAACTTATACATGGTTTGGTGGGAGCTAACCCATGTATATGGAGAGGTTGCCCCTAGAGGGGGAAGTATAGTGATGTACAGGAGGTTCTTTGACGACCTCCTACTTATTTGGCGTGGTCGATACAGTAGAGTATTGATTTTGTGGATTATATTAACAACAATGATGTGGGTCTTAGCTTCACTAGTACTATCAATGAAGCTAGTATTGAATACCTTGATCTCACTCTTTACAGTGAGGGGGAGTCAAATTTGCTACCAAGTTACATCGTAGCTATTGCAGGTAATAGTATTTTACATGCAAAGAGCATGAATCCAAACATACGAGTCTTGGTATAACTCAAAGGCGAATTCATTCGCCTAAGAAGGAATTGTTCTTCATTGTCAGAGTACCACAAATAGCTAAAGATTTCAAAGAGAGATTTCTCAAAGAGGTTTTCCTAGAAAACAGATCACTAAGGCCTATCATGTGGTATCAGCTATGAACAGAAGTGATATGTTACAAACTCACAGGGATACTAACAAAACAGATATGAAAAACAGTCCTATTTTTGTAACCAACTACAGTAAACAGTTAGATAAAATTGCAAATATCATTAAGGAATGTTTACCATCTTAAAGGGGGGATGAGGATCTCTTTGATGTGGTACAGAAAGGATGTAGATTGCACTCCCTAGAAAGGCTAAAACTTAGGAACATCTTAGCTCCCAGTGAGATAAAATCAGACACAGAAAAAGTTACCAGTTGGCTGGAGTGAAAGGGCCACTACTGGTGTGGTGCAACCCGATGTAAGGCATGTACGTACACCATGACAGGTAAAACCTTTCAGTCATCAAACACGCAAAGGGTTTTTACCATTGATGCCTGTACTAACTGTCGCAGCACATACGTAGTGTACCTTGTACATGTAATGATTTCCGTAAGCAGTACGTTGGCCTCACCACTAGGGAGGCCCCGCGAGAGAATTAAAGAGCACATTTATGATATTAAATTGGATGATCCAGATTCACAGGTGGCACGACATCTCAAGTTCTGCCATGACGGAACATTGATAACCTGAAGTGGCAGATCATGAATGGGTGCGAGTACCAAAGAGAGGAGGAGATAGAGACAAAGTGCTACGCATGCGCGAGGCATTTTGATCTTTAAACTTAAGACCAGAATACCTGAAGGTTTAAACATACAAACAGATTTAATTAACTGTTGGCGTTAAGCAGATATAGGACGCACATATAGTTTTGGTATACCTTTACCTCCAACCTAGGTATAAGTTCTTGCTTAATCAATATAACATCCATAATTTTGAAGTTACTAAGTCACAGTATATAGATATGTAGTTGGGTTATTCTTTCCTTGAACTTTTGTCTGGTTTAGAGAAATATTCACATACATGTATATACTGATATGTAGCAAGGTTAAAACTTTCTTTGTTTATGGCCAATCGATCTGGGGAGGTATTTTGAACACATATAGCAGTATAGGTATAGGCTTAGTGAGAGATTTCTTGTATAGTCTAACAAGGTGTATTTAATAGAGAGGAATATTCGCATATATGTATATACAGATATGTAGCACGGTTAAACTTTTTTTTTTAATAGCCAAATGATCTGGGGATTGTATTTTGAGCTCCATATAGTTGTATGGTATAGGCTTAGTGAGAGATTTTCTTGTATAATCTAATACAGTGGTATTAAAATAGTAGTCCTTAATGTAAAGTTGACACTTAATATATGCTTTTTTCCTTACAGAATCTCAGTATTATATTTTTCCCATTAATATGATCTGTATAATATGTGTTGAACTGCTGAATTACTGTTTACACTTCCATATTGAATGATTCATGTGATGTACTTGTTTGAAGTAATAGATTAAGCACTGTTTGTTTCCAGCAAGTCCAAGAGTTAACTGTGGCAACAGAAGTCACTAAGTCACAGTATATAGATATGGTGGCTGGGTTATTCTTTCCTAGAACTTTTGTCTGGTTAGAGAAACATAATACATACATGTATATACAGATATGTAGCAAGGTTAAACTTTCTTTGTTTATGGCCACTTGATCTGGGGTGGTATTTTGAACACATATAGCAGTATGGTATAGGCTTAGTGAGAGATTTCTTGTATAGTCTAACAAGGTGTATTGAATAGTAGGGAATATTCGCATACATGTATATACAGATATGTAGCAAGGTTAAACTTTTTTTTTTTTTGCCAAATGATCTGGGGATTGTATTTTGAGCTCCATATACAGGGAGTGCAGAATTATTAGGCAAATGAGTATTTTGACCACATCATCCCTCTTTATGCATGTTGTCTTACTCCAAGCTGTATAGGCTCGAAAGCCTACTACCAATTAAGCATATTAGGTGATGTTGCATCTCTGTAATGAGAAGGGGTGTGGTCTAATGACATCAACACCTATATCAGGTGTGCATAATTATTAGGCAACTTCCTTTCCTTTGCAAAATGGGTCAAAAGAAGGACTTGACAGGCTCCAGAAAAGTAAAAAATAGTGAGATATCTTGCAGAGGGATGCAGCACTCTTAAAATTGCAAGCTTCTGAAGCGTGATCATCGAACAATCAAGCGTTTTCATTCAAAATAGTCCAACAGGGTCGCAAGAAGCGTGTGGAAAAAACCAAGGCGAAAAATAACTGCCCATGAACTGAGAAAAGTCAAGCGTGCAGCTGCCAAGATGCCACTTGCCACCAGTTTGGCCATATTTCAGAGCTGCAACATCACTGGAGTGCCAAAAGCACAAGGTGTGCAATACTCAGAGACATGGCCAAGGTAAGAAAGGCTGAAAGACGACCACCAAATGAACAAGACAACACAAGCTGAAACGTCAAGACTGGGCCAAGAATATCTCAAGACTGATTTTTCTAAGGTTTTATGGACTGATGAAATGAGAGTGAGTCTTGATGGGCCAGTATGGATGGGCCCGTGGCTGGATTGGTAAAGGGCAGAGAGCTCCAGTCCGACTCAGACGCCAGCAAGGTGGAGGTGGAGTACTGGTTTGGGCTGGTATCATCAAAGATGAGCTTGTGGGGCCTTTTCGGGTTGAGGATTGGAGTCAAGCTCAACTCCCAGTCCTACTGCCAGTTTCTGGAAGACACTTTCTTCAAGCAGTGGTACAGGAAGAAGTCTGCATCCTTCAAGAAAAACGATTTTCATGCAGGACAATGCTCCATCACACGCGTCCAAGTACTCACAGCGTGGCTGGCAAGAAAGGGTATAAAAGAAGAAAATCTAATGACATGGCCTCCTTGTTCACCTGATCTGAACCCATGAGAACCTGTGGTCCATCATCAAATGTGAGATTTACAAGAGGGAAAACAGTACACTTTCTCTGAACAGTGTCTGGAGGCTGTGGTTGCTGCTGCACGCAAATGTTGATGGTGAACAGATCAAAACACTGACAGAATCCATGGATGGCAGGCTTTTGAGTGTCTTGCAAAGAAAGGTGGCTATATTGTCAACTGATTTGTTTTTGTTTTGTTTTTGAATGTCAGAAAATGTAATTTGTGAATGTTGAGATGTTATATGGTTTCACTGATAAAAATAAATAATTGAAATGGTATATATTTGTTTTTTGTTAAGTTGCCTAATAATTATGCACAGAAATAGTCACCTGCACACACAGATATCCCCCTAAAATAGCTAAAACTAAAAACAAACTAAAAACTACTTCCAAAAACTATTCAGCTTTGATTATTAATGAGTTTTTTGGGTTCATTGAGAACATGGTTGTTGTTCAATAATAAAATTAATCCTCAAAAATACAACTTGCCTAATAATTCTGCACTCCTGTAGTTGTATGGTATAGGCTTAGTGAGAGATTCTTGTATAGTCCAATACAGTGTATTAAATAGTAGTCCTTAATGTAAAGTTGACACTTAATATACGCTTTTTTCCCTACAGAATCTCAGTATTACATTTTTTCCCATTAATATGATCTGTATAATATGTGATGAACTGCTGAATTACTGTTTACACTTTCAATATTGAATGATCATGGGATGTACTTGTTTGAACTAATAGATTAAGCACTGTTGTTTTCTAGAAATGCAAGAGTTAACTGTGGCACAGATTTATGTCAGTGTAATTACATGATTTAAGAAGGCTGTGAGCCAGTACACAGCACGGTCTATGAGTAAGGCAGAGAAGCTGAAACATGTCAGACTGCTGCTGTCCTAGCTCTTTTGTTTTTATGCACTGAGAGTGTTTTTATATTTTGTATGGCAATAAAAGCTAAGTATTATCTTTTTACCTGTGGCCCCGACTCGCCTTTTTTTCTCTTGTGGCTGCTGGTGATTTTGCAGACTTACGGAGGTCTGCAAGCGGTTTGCGGGGAGCACCTCTGTGGTTGCTGTGTTTGGAGCCGTTACATTGGTCACTTTGGTAGTGACAAAGAAGCCAAGGGGAGGAGATTGTCACACTCACTTGGGAACTGATTGAGACCAGGAGGGTACAGAGAGAAGTTGCGGTTGGCGACTGGAGCCCCCAAGGTACTGTGTTACATCAGCATTCAGGATGTTTATACTGTGATACCCCCATTGTAGGCTTTTGACATTTTACGTTTGTGTCTGGCTAAATGAGCGCTGTCTCAGGACTTATCTGTATATAGTGCATGAAGCAGGCACCGTAGCATGTGTGAGACTAACATTTAAACTCTTTTAAAAAGAAAGGGTAAAATGTTTTTATTAGGCTTTATTTTTTGACACAGATTTACTTGATAAAACAATACAAGTTTAAACTGAAAGTAAGGCTGAATTTTCTATTTCAGCAGCTTATTCATTTACCCTTTACTTTAAAATAAAATGATGCAACATTTTAAACTGTCAGGTTTGAAAAACCGGATACTTCTGTTACTCAGTGTACCAGGAAGCTATTTTTAGTGATTCTCTGTGTAGCAGCGGTAATTTGAGCTCGGCAGTTGCGGTCACATGACCGGCTTTACTTCATAACATTTCTGAGAAAAAAGATTTTTATTTTCTCCATTTCTGGGTGATCCAGTCTTAATTGGTAGCGGCAAGGCACATCAGTAATTGAGGTGTGGGGTTGCCTGAGGGGTATGTTTTAGCTGGGGATCTATCCTAATGTGGGATAAAAAGTGTATTTTTTCCTTGGCTTATTTTAGTTGAATAATAAAATCTTTGAAACTTATCTGTACAAGTTTATTTACTAATTCACAACCTGTCTGATATGGAGCAAGAGCCTGCTCTCATGAATTCATGCTTATTATGTTTAGATGCACAAATTGCAGCTCCTATGCAATTTTGTTCTTCATGTGTCAAGAAAACCTTGCAAAATAAAGGTAACATTTTTGAGCCTAATGTCTCTCAGCTTTCTCCTGCTACGTCCCAAGCCTCAATGGCGTCACATGCAGTGCCCTGCGGTTCCTCTATAACTCCTAGTGGAGTTTATTTAAAAGCAGAAATTGCTGCCCAGGTATCTTCAGCGGTATCTGCGACATTAGCTGCCATTCCTAGATTACAGGGAAAACGCAAGAGGTAATCTAGAAATTCAGAAAGTAAGGTGCCTGTCCTCAGTTCTGCTTCCCAAGTTGCCCTTTCTCATAAGTCTGATGAGGAAGATACATCGGGATTTTCTGAGGACAGTATAATTCCTTCTGAGACTGATGTGGTATCCTTCAGATTTAAGCTTGAACACCTTTATGTATTGTTAAAGGAGGTTTTAGCTACTTTAGATGACTCTGATACCCCTGTCGTCATTACTACGAAATCTAGTAAACTTAATAGTTTCTTTGATGACCCTTCCACTTTGGAGGTTTTTCCTGTGCCGGACCGTGCTAGGGATATTATCTCACAGGAATGAGAGAAACCAGGGGTGTCTTTTTCCCTGTCTCCCATTTTTAAGAAAATGTTTCCTGTCGAGGACTTCATTAAAGACCCTTGGTATACTGTACCCAAAGTTGAAGGGGCCATTTCCACTCTGGCTAAGAGAACCACTATTCCTATTAAGGATAGCTGCTCTTTTAAGGTTCCAATGGACAAGAAGCTAGAGGTTTATTTGAAAAAGATTTATGTTCATCAAGGTCTCCAATGGCAACCTGCGGTGTGTATTGCCACAGTGACTAGTGTGGCATCTTATTGGTTCGACGCCTTGTCTGATTCTCTTCAAGTAGAGACTTCCTTGGATGAAATTCAAGATAGGATTAAAGCTCAGAAAGTAAGGTGCCTGTCCTCAGTTCTGCTTCCCAAGTTGCCCTTTTCATAAGTCTGATGAGGAAGATACATCCAAAAAAAATTCTCCCCTTTAAATTGTTCCCAATGATTCATTTTACCTGCTGGGGTGTTTTAAATTGTTTACAAGTAGCTCCTTTACCCCTATTTTGGCATTTGAAATAGCTGATTTAGCCTGTGGTATCCCAACCTATACTGAAAGTTTCTATACTGGAGTATAGTCTATTGAATAGCCAAACGTAAACACAGCCAACAGAAAAGATTACACTCTCAGTGGGCGCATGATAGTTAAGTAATAAAATGATAATTTTCCATTGTTCTCTCTAAGTATTGAGCTTTGGTTTTCTAGACAAATATAAGATAAGGAAGCAAGTCTGTGTACATAAAAGTGATAAAATAATGAGATCTGATATTACCTGAAGCTCAACCCATTGCAATAGACTGTGGTTTAAAAGCACAAAACCAGCTACTTCATATACACAAATAAACCGAAAAATGCAATTTCTCATAAATTTTATACTCTGCAGCTGGTATAACAAGTAATTGAAAATACTTTCATATAAAAACAATTTTACAGTGTACTGTCCTTTAAGTTTGCAAATTCCTTTATTGCAGATGCAATTTTACAGGTTGACTAGGAGCTAAAACGTCTAGTTTCGCTGTCCTAGCCCACAGGACGTTATGATTGAAATCCTGGTCTGCTGACGTTTCCTCTAAAGTCAAGCTTCTGGCGATTCCTTACAAGGGCCAAACCTTGTTTGGACCCGGTTTGGCAGAAATTATCTCTGATATTACAGGTGGAAAGGGGCTTTTCTACCTCAAGATAAGAAGAATAGGCCTAAAGAACGTCAGAGTAAATTTTGTTCCTTTCATAACTTCAGTGGAAAGCCTTCCCTTTCTTCTTCCAAGCAGGAACAATCCAAGTCTTCTTGGAAACCCAATCAGTATTGAAACAAGGGGAAACAATCAAAGAATCCTGCAGCTGATTCCAAATCAGCATGAAGGGTTTGCCCCCAATCCGGGATCAGATCATGTGGGGGACAGACTTTCTCAGTTCTATCAAGCCTAGATTTGAGATGCCCTAGATCCCTGAACTGTGGACATAGTATCCCAGTGTTACAAATTGGAATTCAAGACTTTTCCTCCCAGAAGCAGAATCCTTCTCTCAAGATTATCTGCAGACCAGATAAAAAAGAGGTGTTCTTGAAATGTATACAACATCTTTCCTCCCTGGGGTCTTGGGTTCTACTCCAACCTATTTGTAGTTCCCAAAAAAGAGGGAACTTTCCGTCCAATTCTAGACTTGAAGTGTCTAAACAAGTTTCTCAAAGTTCCATCCTCCAAGATGGAGACTATATGCTCCATTCTTTCTTTAGTACAAGAGGGTCAGTTCATGACATCCATAGACCTAAAGGATGCGTATCTTCATGTTCTTATTCACAGGGACCATCACAGATTCCTGAGATTTGCCATTCTGGACAAATATTTCCAATTTGTGGTCCTTCCATTTGGTCTAGCCACGGATCCCAGAATTTTTTCATAGGTTCTGGGGGCTCTTTTGGCAGTGATCCGTTCTTGTGCAATTGCTGTGGCACCTTAACTGGATGACATATTGGTTCAGGCGCCATCTTTTCAACAAGCACAGAGATATTGTTGTCTTTTCTTCGTTCCCACGGATAGAATGTGAATCTGGAAAAAAGCTCCCTTTCCCCTGCTACAAGAGTAGTGTTCTTAGGGACCATAATAGATTCTCTATTAATGAAGATTTTTCTGACAGAGGTCTGGAAAAACAAAATCATTTCCTCTTGCCTCTCTCTTCAGGCTACTGCTCATCCTTCAGTGGCTCAATGTATGGAGGTAATCCGGTCTGATGGTGGCTTCCATGGACATCATTCCTTTTGCTCGATTCCATTTGAGAGCTCTCTAGTTGTGCATGCTCAAACAATGGTATGGCGACCATGCTGATCTATCTCAGAGAATAGAGTTAGATCAGTCGTCAAGGGATTCTCTCCCGTGGTGGATTTCTCAGGAACATCTGTCCCAGGGCACATGCTTTCGGAGACCTTCCTGGGTGATCGTGACCACGGACACCAGCCTGCTGGACTGGGGAGCAGTCTGGAACTCGTTAAAAGCTCAGGGCCTTTGGACTCGGGAGGAGTCTGCTCTTCCCATCAACATCTTGGAGTTGAGGGTGATTTACAGTGCTCTATTGGCTTGGCATCAGTTATCCTCAGCCTAGTTTATCAGGTTCTAGTCAGACAACATATCCTCTGTGGGTTACATCAATCACCATGGAGGAACTCCGAGTTTATTAGCCATGAAAGAAGTTGCTCGGATTCTTCAGTGGGCAGAGACCCACAATTGCTGTCTATCTGCCATCCACATTCCAGGAGTAGACACCTGGGAAGCGGATTTTCTGAGCACACAGACTTTTCATCCCTGGGAATGAGAACTCCATCCAGAGGTGTTTTCCAGCATAGTCCTCAAATGAGGGGTGCCGGAGTTAGATCTGATCGAGTCCCGTCAGAATGCCAAGCAAGGTACGGTTCAAGGTCAAGAGATCTGCAGGCCATTCTGATATATAATCTGGCGGTTCCTTGGGTTTTTAGGATGGCATACCTGTTTCCTCTGTTTGCTCTCCTTCCACGAGTCATTGCTCGTATCAAACAGGAGAGGGCGTCTGTGATTCTAATAGCCCCTACATGGCCTCACAGGATCTGGTTTGCAGACCTAGTGGAGATGTCATCTCTCCCACCTTGGAGACTACCTCTGAGGAAGGACCTCCTGATAACGGGGCCCTTCCTTCTTCCAAATTTCATTTCTCTGAATCTGACTGCATGGAGATTGAATGCTTAATTCTGTCTAAGTGTGGTTTATTGAGACCATGATTCAGGCTTGCAAGCCTGTTACTAGAAAGATTTACTATAAGATATGGCGGAAATATCTTTATTGGTGTGAATCCAAGGGCTACTCTTGGAGTAGAATTAGAATTCCTAGAATTTTATCTTTTCTTCAGGAAGGCCTAGCAAAGGGATTGTCAGTCAGTACCCTGAAGGGTCAGATTTCTGCTTTATCAGTTTTACTATATAAACGTTTGGTGGATGTGCCAGATGTGCAATCTTTTTGTCAGGCCTTGGTCAAAATCATGCCTGTCTTTAAATCTGTTGCTCCTCCTTGGAGCCTTACCCTTGTTCTTAAAGTTTTACAGCTGGCTCTGTTTGAGCCATTGCATTCCATAGACATTACGTTGTTATCTTGGAAGGTTTTGTTTCTTGTTGCTATCTCTTCTGCTCAAAGAGTTTCGGAACTCTCAGCTCTGCAGTGTGATTCCCCTTATCTTATTTTTCATGCCGATGAGGCAGATATTCGTACTAAGTTAGGATTCCTTCCTAAGGTTGTTTCTAATAGAAATATCAATCAGGAAATTGTTGTTCCCTCTGTGTCCTCATCCTTCTTCTTCCAAAGAACGTTTGTTACACAATTTGGATATTTATGTGCTCTTAAATTCTACTTACACTAAGTAGTAGGATTTTCGCCAGTCCTCTACCCTCTTTGTCTGTTTCTCTGAGAAATGTAAAGGTCAGAAAGCTACTGCTACTACTCTTTCTTTTTGGTTACGAATTATAATTTGTTTGGCTTATGAGACTGCTGGACAGCAGCCTCCTGAGAGAATTACGGCTCAATCCACAAGAGCTATTTCCTCTTCTTGGGCTTTCAAAAATGAAGCTTCTGTGGAATAAATTTGCAAGGCTGCAACTTGGTCTTCTCTACATTTTTTTTCCAAATTTTCCAAATGTGATCATTTTGCCTTGGCTGAGGCTTCTTTTTGGAGAAAGTTTCTTTAAGCGTGGTGCCTTCTGTTTAGGACTGCCTGTCTTGTCCCTCCCTATTTATCCGTGCCCTCTAGCTTGGGTATTGGTTCCCCACAGTAATTTCTCAAGCCGTGGACTCACCATATCTTAGGAAAAAAAACTAAATTTATGCTTACCTGATAAATTTATTTATTTCCGGATATGGTGAGTCCACTGCCCCACCCTTTATTTTAAGACAGTTGTTCTTTTGACTATAACCTCACACACCTCCTACACCTTGTGTTACTTCTTTTTCTCTATTTCCCTTTAGTCGAATGACTGGGGGTTGTGGGTAAGGGAGTGATACTTAGAAGTTTAACTGTGGTGCTCTTTGCCTCCTCCTGCTGGCCAGGAGTGATATTCCCAACAGTAATTTCTCTTGCAGTGGACTCACCATATCCGGAAAGAAAGAAATTTATCAGGTAAGCATAAATTTTGTTTTTGCAAGTGTTAACTGCCTGTTTTCAAAATAGAAACTGAGAGGTCTCCAGAAACTGACATCTACAATAGCCTGTAACCTATTCACACATATTAAGGTTACAGCAAAGCTCTATTCATTGAACCTCTTTTACATGTGTGACATTCACTTGTTCTCATCACAAGACAACTTCAACACTCAGTATCCATATAAATACAGTATGTATCTTGGCAGGATACAGGATGTATCTATAGTCATTTCAGGACACCTACTCTACAAATGGAGTCCCCATCATTGAGATATATATATATATATAAACATACAGAGAGAAGCACACTCACAGGAATGAACAACCAGCTCAATACCATTGTTAGCCTGTTCTACGGCGATTTACCACCTGGGTGCAACTTTTTTTTAGCCTAGTAATGCTTTTTACAGAGAAGAACTTTCCTGTAGTATATCAGTCTGATCCAGCCAATTTTGGTCAGTCCAGCCCTGAAATACCAGGCAATTTCTCTTTGAACAAGGAACACTGCAACCCCAGACGATCATTTCGGCCTTCATTGAGCATCGTCAGTGAGGTGTAGCCATATTCCTCTAAGCACACTGAGCAAGGAGTCCATGTCTAGTTGCCCCTTTTTTCCTTTAGGGAGACTAAATACATACAGAGAGAAGCACACTTACAGGAACAAACAACCAGCTTAATACCATTGTTAGCCTGTCCTATGGCGATTTACCCCCTGGGTGCAGCTTCTTTTTAGGCCAGTAATGCTTTTCATAGAGAACTTTCCTGTAATTTATCAATCTGATCCCGCCTATTACGGTCAGTCCAGCGCCGAAATACCAGGCAATTTCTCCC
Organism: Bombina bombina; assembly: GCF_027579735.1. Taxonomy (NCBI): domain Eukaryota; kingdom Metazoa; phylum Chordata; class Amphibia; order Anura; family Bombinatoridae; genus Bombina; species Bombina bombina. The sequence goes on along the minus strand of NC_069501.1, from coordinate 783,989,789 downwards.
TGAACAAGGAACACAGCAACTCCAGACAATCGTTTCGGCCTTCATTGGGCCTCATCAGTGAGGTGTAGCCATATTCCTATAAGCACACTGAGCAAGGAGTCCACATCTGGTAGGCCCTTTTTCCCTTAGGGAGACTAAATACATACAGAGAGAAGCACACTCACAGGAACAAACAACCAGCTCAATACCATTGTTATAAATAAAAAGAGAGAAGCGCTTAACCTGGGAACGAACAAAAGCATAATAGCTTGTTCTATGGCTAGTTACCACCCAAGAAGCAGCCTCTCTTTGCTCAACATGTGCCTTTCAGAGAAGAACTTTCCTGAAGCATATCAGTCTGATCCTGATTTAACAGTACAGTCCAGCCCCGAAATTCCAGACAATCCCTCTCTGAACGAGAGAAACAGCAAAACCCCAGACGTACGTTTTGACCTATTGTGGGCCTCATCAGTGACCAGTATGAGAGAGTGTGAGAGTGATAACACCAAATTTAACACACCTGTTCTCCATTCACACCTGAGACCTTGTAACACTAACGAGTCACATGACACCGGGGAGGGAAAATGACTGATTGGGCCCAATTTGGACATTTCCATTTAGGGGTGTACTCACTGAATCAGCCAATAGGAATTAGAGCTGCTAAAATCCTATTGGCTGCTCAAATCAGCCAATAGGATTTAAGCAGCTTTCATTCTATTGGCTGATAACTACTGCTTTTAGATGGCGTTACGAATCGTACTGCTTTTAGATGGCGTAACGTAGGTTTTTTAGCCAGAATGCAAAACTCGTAATAGCAGAGCTATGGGAATCCCATGAAAAAACTTAATTTTTAAGAGTGTGATACTGACGTTGCGTTACAGGCTAAAAGGCTTACGGTACACCTATACCGACAAGACTCGTAATGGCTGCGTTGCTGTTTTAACGCTAAAAATACCATATTTTCAGCGTTAAAAGACGAACGCACAGACTTGTAATCTAGCTAAATGGGTGGCCATTAGCTTGATAAAGGGGACAATCATTTAAAATAGCTGATTTTGACTGCAGAAACTGCCACCTATACTGATCTTGTCAATACTGCAGTGTACTTTATGCTATAGAAAATCTATGCTGATTTAACATTCACTCACTATCTTTCACTACTCGCCACAGTTCAATTTCTACTCGCCAATCGCTAGTATACAGTATGTCTGAGGAAGGGGATACTTTGTTCCCAAAATGTCACTACTTTTCACAGTAAAAGAATTTGTTTAAAAAGGACCAGCGAGTGCAAGTTTTTTGTTACACTATATACATATATATATATTCATATATATATGTGTGTGTGTGTGTGCATATACATATATGTGTGTATGGTGTATACTGGTGCACTGCAAAACTGTGAAAGATATGCCATTGTATACCTGCATATATGTTAAAGGGACACTGAACCCAAATTTCTTTCTTTCGTGATTCAGGTAGAGCATTCAATTTTAAGCAACTTTCTAATTTACTCCTATTATCAAATGTTCTTCATTCTTGGCCCATTTTTGGTGAACAATTTGGGTTGTCCTTGCTGATTGGACAGCACCAATAAACAAGTGCTGTCCATGAGATTGAACCAAAAATTTGCTGGCTCCTTAGCTTAGATACCTTTTTTTTCAAATAAAGATAGCAAGAGAACGAAGAAAAATTGAGAATAGAACTAAATTAGAAAGTTGCTTAAAATTGCATGCTATATCTGAATCATGAAAGAAAATTTTTTGGGTTCAGTGTCCCTTTAAGACTAAATAAAACATGGGGGTGTGGAGGCGGAGCGTGCGGTCTCCTAAGATGGCCGCAACAAGCTAAAGCTCTTACGACGGACCGGGAATTATACAAAATATAACTATTCTCTTCAGCATTGTTGAGATCCTAAAGGTGCAGTTTGCTGGGGGAGATAACCTGGATCACAAAGATATCACTTAGTATGGCTTTTTCTATCCCCTCGGAGTACTGCCATAAGACCTGATAGTCAGCACCGAAGGAGGCCTATAAGCCGCAAAGAGCTGCATGGGAACTACACCACCACAAGGCAGGGTGAAACCCTGGTTACGTAGCAGATCGGAGAGAAGTCCGGGTGACATCTGCCTAAAGCCCTTAACGCTTTGTCGAGCGAACTCCAGCCAGCTCAAACCCTAACTCAAGACGGCTTGCAAATGTTCCGGAGAACCAAAACATCGCCGAGAAGGGTAAGAGAAACCATCTAACGATAAAAATGTTACAATATCACCAACCACCAGCACCTATCTTACTCCAGTAAGGAGACAGAAGCAAACCCACTAATACCTAAACGTGATATGCAAAGAATTATGTGTAATTTTGACAAGTAGATACCAAGGAACGGTTATATCTCACTGTTAGAATACAGAGAACCGTAACTGAACTGTAAGACCAAAGAAAATTTTTTTATTATCTGAAAAAAGGGGCCCCCTGATACCTGTTTTTAACTTTTATTATGCAAGATACTCATAAATGATACTGCAAGCCTATTATAACCCCAGCACAGAGAATTTGTCCATTGTTTAAAGTGAGACATTAATTCAGACATCCTTGTATGAGCTGTGACGCAGTTACACAGAACCGAAAGTAGATTTAACCCTGAACGATCAGCGCAAATTTTTATTACTTGAAAAAAGGGGCCTCCTAATATCTGTTTTGCTTTAACTTTTATTATGCAAGATACTCATAAATGATACCGCAAGCCTATTACAACCCCAGCACAGAGAACCTGTCCATTGCTTAAAGTGAGACATTAATTCAGACATTCTTGTATGAGCTGTGACGCAGTTACACAGAACCGAAAGTAGATTAAACCCTGAATGATCAGCGCTTCACTGCTACAGAGTCTGAAACTTGATTAATCCAACATCATAAAGTGTTCAGATAACCTTGGATTCCTTGTTATAGCAGCGAACTTTGTACACCTTCCCCAATTAGCCTCTCACAAACGCATAATTTAGGACAACAGACCAAGAGATCGAGCAGTACTTATGTTATCTAGCTGCATTCCAACACCTACACTTCTAGAATAGGCATTTCATCGTTCAACACAACAGAAGAAAATTGGGGGCCTCATCTGGATTTTTGGGTCTGTTAGTTGAAGAACTCCTTAACAACACAATAAATACAGCCTATTCCCCCCCCCCTTTTCCTGCTGTCCCGTGTGTCAGTGGGTCATATCCACCTTCCCTTGTCCGTGATCGCTCTGTGTGAGCAAAGCCCCGGGGGGATAGAGCTCATTCAATACGCTGATAAGTCACCTCTGCCATACCACCATACAACCATATCATAATGTCACAGAGAAGGGCAGGAAAAGCAGACAAACATCCAAAAACACCCCAGAAATCCCAGGAGGCAGTGAATGCCTTTTTTAAACAGGCTGAAAAGCACAAAAATAAAATCGAATCCACCCTTCTACACCCTCCAGTCTTAGAAGAAAAAATGGATGATTCTGAGGATTCTAGAAGCACGACACCAGAAGTCACTGATTCAATAGATGAACCACCTATCACCTACAGGGCCATGGAGGCGCTAATAGATCAAGTTAAAACGTGCATCAAAAATGAATGTGCCGATTTAAAAAAAGATATAATAAATCTCAGTCGCAGAGTCGATTCACTAGAGGAACATGAGTTTGTTTTCTCCCAGAAAATGGCAGATCTCTCTTCTAAAGTATCACATCAACATCATAATTATGCAGAACTGGAAGAAAAACTGGATGAACTCGAAAATCGCACCAGACGAAACAATTTACGATTTCGAGGGATTCCTGAAACAGTGCAAAACAATGAAATAAAAGAATTCCTAAGAGGGTTATTCTCAGAAATGGCTAACGGTGAGGAGGGCACAACGCTAACAGATGTGGCTCTAGACAGAGCGCACAGGGCCCTTCGCCCAAAACCTGATGCGGAATCGCCACCAAGGGACATCATTGTCAGATTTCAAAGTTACCCACAAAGGGAAGAGATCTACAATCTGGCTAGAAAGAAACAAGCAGTAATGTACCAAGGAAGCAGAATACAGATCTTTCAGGACCTTTCCCCGAGGACTTTGCAAAAACGGAGAGACTTTTCAATCTTAACCCTTCATTTACGACGACTAAACATCCCATACAGATGGGGTTTCCCCACCTCTGTGATCGTCTCGAGAAACGGCAATAGACTTGAATGCAGATCCATATCTGATATTGGCAAATTCTGTACTACAGCAGGAATACCCACACCCACACCATACGCTGAACTGTCCTCTCATGATGCTCTGCCAGATCATTTGGCCCCAAAACAGCAGAGGAAAGCATGGTCTAATAACACCAGCACTCAACTTAAAAGGAAACAAGATAGTACAGTGGACACAGACTCTATACAACCAGGTTGAACTAGATATATTGCTTTGTTTATTGAAGATCATTGTCTATTATGCATGCCCTAGTATATGTTCACGCTTATTTCTCAGGCTGATGAGTTAACATCAGGAATTTTTACAATAGTATGAAGAAATATTGAGTGAAGATAATACTGACGAAGCTGGGCAAGTATATCATTTATCACGTTCTATGGTTTTAGTTAATGGTTTAGTTAAAATGATCGAATGTTAAAAACATACAGGGTTAGTACTTTAATTGCTTATTGTATATTACATGTATTAGGCACGCCTTAATTGTTTAGGTTATATCACATCGTTTATGTCTCATTGCAGTACCTACTATATGGGACTTAAATTGTATATAAGGGCTCATGAAAGACAATGAGATGTATTACCCACAGTGTTACCTCCAACATAACTGACCCTAATACAGATAAATCTATAATCCAACACAGTAATCGGTGCGAAAAGGGGTCGAGGGGCATGGTAAATCACTGACCCGGAGTAAGTAAACAGATAGCTCAGTCAGATATTTTTCATTTGGTAAACTAACAGCTCACTGATACCAAATGAGCGAGGACAGGAGCTTACCAAAGTAACAAGGAGGTTCACTCTAAAGCTTGATTTATAATGTTGTTAATGTTCATAGGACAGATTACACAGAGAGGTGTCTCAAATTAACAATAAGAGACAGATGGTGAGTTGATATCTTTGTATTATACCGATTAACATAGAATGTTTTAGTTAAGGATATTAACAGCTGAAACACTGGCAGAAATGTGTATAGTTTCCCGGTCTGTTATCCTGCCTCACTTGTTTGTTGAAAGTTTTTCAAGACCTAAAGTAATTGTACTGTATTTGTTAATTATATTACTGTTTGCTATATTTTTTCACAATACAACGAGATCTGCTCTATCTAAAAGGCAATAGTTCATCTACCCCTGCTATATCTCTCCTTCCCTTATCTCCCCACTTTTGCTTATTTCCTCTTTTCCAGACCACCGGCACACAAGTCTAATAAGGTAAAATACTAACCTAGTGTTCTTCTTAGCTACAACTAGGACCAAAAATGAATACAATTAAAGTAGCAAGCCAGAATGTAAAAGGTTTCTTATCAGCAGGCAAACGGTCAATTGCCTATTTTGATTTTTTTAAAAAGGGTATTGATGTTATTATGCTGCAGGAAACTCACTTTAAGAAAAGAAATGAGCCTCAGCTAGCCACACGACACTTTGACAAGCATTTCCTTAGCTCAAGCACAAATAGGCATAATGGTGTTGGTATTTCGTTCAGACGAGGCGCCCCCTTTGAACTGACACAGAAATATACTGATAAAGAGGGCAGACTATTGATCCTCGTAGGGCTATACTATGGTAATTTAGTCACCTTCGTCAATATATACGCCCCGATTAGACCCACTCCCCACTTCTTCAAATCTGTTACCAATGCTATTCTTGACATCTCCAAAGGTCCAATTATAATGGGAGGGGACTTCAACTTTACCATGTACCCGTCCTTAGACAACTCCACAGGGAAATCATATCTTAGTAAAAAAGCCCTGAAAGCCAACTGTGAAGTCTTACACTCCATCTCACTTTTTGACACCTGGAGAATTGCACACCCCACACAGAAAGATTACACCTTTTTTTCTCACCCCCAACATTCCTACTCCAGACTGGATTATATCATGTGTAGTCAAATACTCTTAACTAGCCTGACCCAGTCTACTATATCACACACACCGTGGTCAGACCACAGTATGGTCGTTTCCACCTTTCTCTGGACAACTAGACCAAAAAACACAATGACTTGGAGGTTAGATGAAACTATTTTGACAAACCAAGAAACAGTAAAAGAAGTAACTAAGGCGACTAAGGAGTTTTTCCTACATAACAAACCAGAAGACACATCTGTAGGCAATAATTGGGAGGCGTATAAATGCTTCATAAGAGGACACTTAATCAAATACACCGCTAGAATGCGGAAACTGGGGAAAACTCAATTCACCTCGCTGACTGACAATTTGAACACAGCTGATAAAGCACACAAGGTAGATCCAACTTCAGACCAAAAGCTCACTGACCTTAAGCTAGCAAGGGAAGCCCTTAATAATTATCTAACCCAAAAAGCCCACCTGAGGGCTTTAACAACCAAAGCCAAGTTTTTCGCAGAAAGTAATAAAGCGGGGCGCTTGTTAGCAAGATCACTCAAAAGAAGACAGATTCATTCGTTTATTAGGACTATCATACACCCAGCTAGAGGGCCGGTCAGCAAACACGAAGAAATAGCGGACACGTTTGTTTCTTATTATACAAAGCTCTATAACATCAACTCCAACACCACCCAGGAGACTACTAAAAATATTTCTCATTACCTTGCTTCTCTGGAGACCCCTTGTATCTCAGAGGTAGATTGCCAAGTGCTAGACGCCCCAATAACTATCCAAGAAATAGCAAACACTATTAAGACACTCCCAAATGGTAAATCCCCTGGACCCGACGGATTAACTGCCAAATTCTACCAATTATTTCAGGCTCATCTCTGCTCCCCACTACATGCACTCTTTACATCTGTAGATAAGGGAGAGACTTTTTCTACCTATTTACTAGACGCCATAATTACAGTGATACCGAAGGCAGACAGAGAGGGGACCCTGGCGGGTAATTATAGACCCATCTCACTTTTGAATACTGATATAAAGATATATGCAAAAATTCTCGCTAACCGCCTTAATGCAATTTTACCTAAGATCGTACACCCAGATCAAGTTGGCTTCGTAAGGGGAAGAGAGGCAAAGGACAACACAATTAGAGTGTTGCAATCCCTGCAGTGTACAAAAGAAAATGGGACACCTCTAGCGCTTCTGTCATCCGACGCCGAGAAGGCCTTCGACAGGGTCAACTGGCAGTTTATGTGGGGGGCTCTGTCGAAGTTCGGCTTCTCGGAAGCTTTCATTACAAGAATTCAGGCGTTGTACTCAAACCCCCAAGCTAGAGTCCGAGTGAATGGAACCCTTTCACAGCCTTTTCATATAACAAACGGAACCCGTCAGGGTTGCCCTCTGTCGCCTTTACTATTTGCAATAACTATCGAAATCCTTGCAATAAAAATCAGAGAAAATAAAGATATACTAGGCTTGCAATATAATCAAGTAAACCAAAAGTGCCTTTTATTCGCGGATGATGTGATCTTCACTCTCCAGTCACCTACCACTACCCTTCCTGCCTTGGTAAAAACTCTAGAGGAATATGGGCAGGTCTCTAACTTTTCTATAAATATGGAAAAATCAGGCATAATGCTATCGAACCTCCCCCAGCAAGATATTGACTTTATAAAGAAACATACACCATTTCGTGTTACAGACAAACTTAAATACTTAGGTTTAAATCTTCCCCAGAACAACACAGACCTCTTTCGGTGCAATTATATCAGCCTACAAAAAACTATCAAAAACCTTCTGGAGGGATGGCATAGGCAGGGACATCTTTCTTGGTTCGGACGAGTGAACACTATTAAAATGATGATAATACCCAAATATCTATTTCTCTTCCGGACACTAACGATGGCCCTGCCTATCTCATATCTAAGGTCGCAACAGAAAATGATCAATTCATTTATATGGTCCTACAAAAAGCCTAGAGTTTCCCAGCACACACTATACATGCATAAAGAGGATGGCGGTCTTAGTGTACCAAACCTCTTAAACTACTACAAGGCGGTACACCTATCCAGGGTGATCTCCTGGACTCATTCCCGACAATCAGACCTCTGGGTGCAAGTGGAGAGCTCCCTTACTGGAATAGACCAAATGAGAGATATAGCTTGGTTACCTAAAATTCACAGACCACCACAGGCATACCAGAATGCCTATATTAAGGCCACTCTAGAAATCTGGGATTCAGTCCTAGCCCATGATACTGTAATCTCCACCCCAGTTTCGCCTCTCACTCCCTTACTAGGCAACCGGCTATTTTTAGAAGGGGTTTCCTTTACTCATCGGAACTCTGAGAAACATTTACGTAACTTGCCAATATATCTTTTATTAGAATCAGGAAAGTTTAAGGACAGAACTGAGTTAAACGACAAACTAGGAGCACCCTTTCATAGTTGGTTCTCATACCTTCAGATAAGGCAAGCGCTTCACAACAACACACACAAAGATCACATATTTAGACCTTTGACTGTATTCGAAAAGATATGTATTAATCCCGACTACCAAAGATCATTGCTTTCATTGACATATAAGCTATTGAGAGGATCTTTTCCTGACCGTAGTCCTACTTTCTTAAAGAAATGGGAAGCTGAGGGACTAGAAGAGATCACGAATGAGGACTGGAAAAACAGTTTTAAAGCTACACACTCTGCTTCCACTTCGGTGTTACTAACCGAGCTGAACTATAAAATACTCTCCCGCTGGTACCTGACACCACAGCGTCTTAGATACATTTATCCGACCACTTCCTCAGCATGCTGGAGGCGCTGTGGTGGGACAGGCAGCTTAACTCACATATGGTGCGATTGCCCACTTCTGACAGAATTCTGATCACAAATAGAAAGGGGTATTAATAAAATACTAGGAACAAATATCTCTCTCAATAGTAAACATATTATGCTCAATATCCTTCCACCAATACATTGTATTTACCGCACGAAACTTCTCCAACTGATGCTAACAAGTGCAAAAAGACTAATCCCTCGTCTATGGAAGAGCCAAGAAATACCCACTCAAACACAATGGCTAGCTGAGACAGACCATATTATAACACTAGAAAAACATCACTACACCTATACCGGCAAACACAACTTTATTAATGACTTACTCTTTATTTGGGAACATGGTAAATCATCCCTAGTTTAACATACACTCAGACTAGACATACACTAGTGGGAACTGGATACACTTTCTTATTCTTTCCCCTTCCTACCCTCCCCCATTTTCCCCAAACACTATTGCCTTTCTTTATTTATATAACCTTTAAAGATAGAACAATACAGATAGCAGATAACAATGTGGTGGCTTAAAAAGTATGTGAAATAAAGGATCTAGAGAATCTAGATATGTTATTTATATGAATGCCATATACCGCAGATGTTTTTTTTTTTTTTCTTTTTCTTTCTTTCTTTTTTGTTCTTGGCACAAACCGTATTTATCTACTTGTTGTATTGTTTTGGAAAAAATTGAAAACTAATAAAAATTATTGAAATTTAAAAAAAAAAAACATGGGGGTGTGTCCGGGCTATGGCTGAAGTTAGCCGCTAAACTGGGAGCTCTGCCTGAAAGCTTTACATTCCGCCGTTTAATCCATCTTCTATAAAGCCATCCAGCATGGAATTCTATTTTATATTACAGTAGATACTTTGCTGGTTTGGATGATACTTATATTGTGTGCTGCAGGACTCTTCCAACCGAACCGCAGAGGCTTTTTGGGGGCCCTTCTGTTAAAAATCTCAGCATCTCCCTTCCCCCCAGGAAACCAGGTATGCATAGAAGATCTTATCTTCTCTTTTCATCATTATATTCAATATGGAGCAGATAGTTATTGCTATAAAGGCTTTGCTGGAGAAACATGAGAAGAACAAAGGCAAAAAAAACACAGTTCCATAAATGCAACATGGAGATTTATTTTTTGCATATTCAGTTATATTCTGTGTTCTAAAAAAGTGAAAAACTAAGTTTGGAAACCAGTGGTTTATGGGATGCCGCATATTAATAACTTACTATTACATTAATATTTCTAATCATAAAATCTATAAATATCATGGACATTCTGTACATATTTGTTCTTCTAAATATTTCTGCCACTAGTGATGCAAAACTTTTCTAATATTCTCTATAATTCTATAAAAACAAGTTGGTTATAAATAAAACTTATGTTTAATGTTTAAATATACAGGGTTAGCAGATACAATTTACACCTAACTGTAAGATGCTGATGGGCAACAGAAAGCCCCTAGTATCACAGGCAGTGCTCAGACTTCCTGTGTGACTTCCTGTCTTTTAAATGGGCAAGTAAGTTCTTTCAGCCAACATATACAGTATATATTTACCCACCTTCCGGCAACACTTGTCATCCATTTATTACCCAGCTGAACTAATCCCCTCAATATCTTCCTATTATATTATCCCTCTAATTTAAAAATTATTATTATTATCATTTATTTGTATAGCGCCGCCAAATTCTGTAGCGCTGGGTACAGTGATAGTGGTATGCAATGACAAGGATTTGTGATAAAATACAAAACATAACAAAACTAAACAAATCTAGTACAGGAGGAAGAGGGCCCTGCTCCGGAGAGCTCACAGTCTACAGTCTATACAAAAATATACTCATGAACATTTTTTTGGCATAGCAAGAGGAAATACATTCAACCCATTATATAAAACTGTTGCTTATTTTTACTAAAATATATCTGCCAGTACTATTCACAACGAGATGAATTGCAGGTGAATTGTAGGCAATGTGAAATCTTTCATTAACTATGCATTATGAAGAGTCAAACCAAGTGAGAATCTCCTGCAAGAAGAGATGAGTTAGCCCTGCACCATGCATAGTTTTTAGGTGAATTGTACACAGCAATAACTATGCAATGTGCAGGGATAACTGCATTTGGCCCTTCATAATGCATAGTTAATAGCATTCACCTCTAAATGAATTGACCCCTTCTGTATAGATTTAATGTCATCCAAACCTCTCTATTGGTGGTAATCATTACATCCATCTGCACCTCAAGCTTAAAGGGACACAACACAAATTTTTTCTTTCGTGATTCAGACAGAGCATGACATTTTAAGCAACTTTCTAAGTTACTCCTATTATCAAATTTTCTTCATTCTCTTGGTATCTTTATTTGAAATGCAAGAATGTAAGTTTAGATGCCGGCCCATTTTTGGTGAACAACCTGGGTTGTCCTTGCTGATTGGTGGATAAATTCATCCACCAATAAAAAAGTGCTATCCAGAGTTCTGAACCAAATAAAAAGCTTAGATGCCTTCTTTTTCAAATAAACATAGCAAGAGAACGAAGAAAAAAAATTAATAGGAGTAAATTAGAAAGTTGCTTAAAATTGTATGCTCTATCTGAATCATGAAAGAAAAAAAATTGGGTTCAGTGTCCCTTTAATCAAGTAATCTTGCTAATGCAAAGTTTTCATAGTTTGGAGTGTGTATATTAATATGATAACATTATTGAATTTTATAGTAATCTAACAGTATAGGCAATTATTTTGGTGTTTTCAATTAGAAAAGTTAATTAATTATATCAAATATATGTAAAAACATTAGGCCTAGATTATGTACTGGAGGACCACAAACAAAATATATATCTCCCACAATTCATAAGGACCTTATAAAAGTTCTGGTTGTCCAAGGACTACCTAGCCACACTCTCAATCAACCCATTCCCAAACCAGCTCTGCCTAACTCCCTGCCCAGCTTCATTCATTTTTCATTCAAGGGACATGAAACCCCAAAAATGTATTTCATGATTCAGATAGGGAATACAATTTTAAACAACTTTCTAATTTACTTCTATTATCTAATTTGTTTCATTCTCTTGGTATCATTTGTTGAAGGAGCAGCAATGAACTAATGGTTTCTAACTGAACACATGGGTGAGCCAATAACAATCATTATATATCTGCAGCCACCAATCAGCAGCTAGAACCTAGGTTCTTTGCTTCTCCTGAGCTTACCTAGATAAACCTTTCAGCAAAGGATAACAAGAGAAGGAAGCAAATTAAATAATAGAAGTAAATTGGAAATTTGTTTAAACTTGTATTTTCTATCTGAATCATGAAAGAAAAAATGTGGGTTTCATGTCCCTTTAACTCCACCCCAGATTTAATCTAGATCTGCCCTCAATGTATTTTGACTTAGCTTCCAGATCTAGCCAGAACTAAACCACCAACTTCTCCATCCTAAATAATCTCCAGGAAATGCACAACGGTATGGCTAGGACTCCTAACTTCAGCACAAACTGGTTAATTACAATGGCAAGAGCAGATTAATCCACCTCAAGCAAATAAATTCTTGAATTCTGCCCTGTTTGTGAATCTCAAGGGCTGGATTTGGATTCCAGTTTAAAAAAATAAGTATAATCAGATTTGAATGTTACATACTGTTTGTTTTTATATTAACATATTAATATTAATACCCATTATCCCAATAATTACATAATAGTAGCATTAAATTTAGTAACACAATAACTCACCTACAACGTATTATTTTATAATCAGAATAGAATGCAGAACTTGCCACTGAAGTAGTCCACAATGCATGTAGCATTCACTGCAAACACTGCATTAGATAGTTGAGGTACTTGGTTTACAACTGGGATACAAAGATTGCATTCATTTCACTGAGGTGCCTCACAGTTCTTGGAAGCAGAAAGTTTGTGTCTTTAATACAAAAAATAATGTGTTTTAACTGTATAGGGAATTAACAGGTACAATAACATTTATTCTCAAGAATCATTGTTCATTAAAACCAAGTAGTCTTCCTTCTTATCATCCAAACTGGGAAGTGTGTTCGATCATAACTTTTTGCCCTTGAAGAAGCTGCAGAACGTGCAGAATAAGCAGTTTTACGGTTTTCTTGTTTAGATTTTATTTCTTCCCAAAACTTGTCACTATTACACAGCTGTAAAGCAAGATGTTCACTCGTAAAAATCAGTAGTGCAAGGTACAAACTGACTGCAGATAATAGCATTTTGCCCTTAAAGTGCCCTTGCTACACATCGATTCTTTAGGTCAGTTTAGGATCTGATCTTTATCTCGTCTTAACTGACTACATTTTTACAAACACTTTTTGCTGCCACATAAAAATATTGATGAGTTGCCGCCATTGATAGGAAGTTGATATAAATCATTGAACAAGGTAGAGAAAGCTTTAAAGTGATGGTAAATCCGAGCTTTAAAAAACGTTTGGATTTACCATCACTAAAAAGAATCTGCTGTTTCAGTGATGTTTGTAAAAAAAAAAAAAGTGCTAAACTCACCCTTTCTGTGCCGCGGCTCCTTGCTACAGTCAGCACCTCTGGCCGCCCATGGCACAGCACTCTTTTCTCAATGAGGTGACACTTCCACCTCTAAACCAATAGATGTGCTAGTCATATGACTATGTTCTTTATGCTAGCACGCTATTGGTTTAGAGGTGGAAACGTCACTTTATTGGTAAAGTTTAGCACCCTTTTTTTTCACTGAAAGTCCAGTTTATTTTTAATGATGTATAATCCTAGCATTTTTTAAACGCTTGCATTTACTATCACTTTAAAGCTTTCTCTACCTGCTTCAATGATTTATATCAACTTCCTATCAATGGCTGCAACTCATCAATATTTTTATGTGGAAGCAAAAAGAGTTTGTAAAAATGTAGTCAGTTAAGACGAGATAAAGATCAGATCCTAAACTGACCTAAATAATCGATGTGTAGCAAAGTGAGATAAACAAAAGCCTCTCTCTTGGAGCAGAGGAATAAGGACAATTTTCATAATGAAACTACAGCAAAATTAGACAAAATGAATCAACAATGAACAGTGCATAATTATTCCTATGCTTGATTAAACACTTTGGCCTAGAATGTAAGTGGACCACAATCAATAGATCAGGGTGTGCTAGCTTGTGCTCATCCACAAAGAATCAATCTAGTATTACACGTGAATGGTTAAACAATGTTCACCAAAGCCTCTTAACTTGGCTGAAATCCTATAAAATGGATAGCGCAGAGAGTGCCATTGGTGAATTCATTGCTGTTGTATTACAAGTATATTATCTTTATGAGACCTGAACTAAATGGTTATTGCTGGCTAGTTTGCATAAAAAAACAGGAAATTAAGGTTTATTAATAAGTAAAAAGTTTAGCCACCGAATTAAAGGGAAATGGCATGACAAAGGGGCTGGACTGAATAGGGGTCCTAATTTTATGTGTGTGTGTATATACAGTATATATATATATATATATATATATATATATATATATATATATATATATATATATATATATATATATATGTGTGTGTGTGTGTGTAAAAGGTTTTATGCTTAACCCCTTAATGACCACAGCATTTTTACATTTTATATCCGTTTGGGGCCAGGGCTATTTTTACATTTCTGTGGGGTTTGTGTTTAGCTGTAATTTTCCTCTTACTCATTTACTGTACCCACACATATTATATACAGTTTTTCTCGCCATTAAATGGACTTTCTAAAGATAAAATTTTTTTCATCATATCCTATAATTTACTAAAAAATTTTTTTATAAAATATGAGGAAAAAAATGGAAAAAAACACACTTTTTCTAACTTTGACCCCCCCCCCAAAATCTGTTACATATCTACAACCACCAAAAAATACCCATGCTAAATAGTTTCTAAATTTTGTCCTGAGTTTAGAAATACCCAATGTTTACATGTTCTTTGCTTTTTTTGCAAGTTATAGGGCAATAAATACAAGTAGCACTTTGCTATTTCCAAACTACTTTTTTTCAAAATTAGCGCTAGTTACATTGGAACACTGATATCTTTCAGAAATCCCTGAATATTCCTTGACATGTATTTATATATTTTTTAGAAGACATCCCAAAGTATTGATCTAGGCTTATTTTGGTATATTTCATGCCACCATTTCACCGCCAAATGCAATCAAATAAAAAAAATTGTTCACTTTTTCACAAACTTTAGGTTTCTCACTGAAATTATTTACAAGCAGCTTGTGCAATTATGGCACAAATGGTTGTAAATGCTTCTCTGTGATCCCCTTTGTTCAGAAATAGCAGACATTTATGTGTATTATGTCTATCAGTGAAGGGGTTAATTAGGGAGCTTGTAGGGAGCTTGCAGGGTTAATTTTAGCTTTAGTGTAGAGATCAGCCTCCCACCTGACACATCAGACCCCTGATCCCTCCCAAACAGCTCTCTTCCCTCCCCCACCCCACAATTGTCCCCGCCATCTTAAATACTGGCAGAAAGTCTGTCAGTACTAAAATAAAAGGTGTTTTTTTTTTTTGGTGTTTTTTTTTTTTTTAATTATTCTGCTGTGTAGGATCCCCCCTTAGCCCCCAACCTCCCTGATGCCCCCAAACAGCTCTCTAACCCTCCACCTCTACCTTATTGGGAGCCATCTTAGATCTTTTATTTAGCAATTTCCTCCCCCCTCCCACTTATTATCACAACATTTTTCCATAGTGTAGCGGTTCCCACCCGCTCCCGCCTCGTGCACACGCCCGTCCGCACTCCCGATGGCTCTGCCCACGTCCCCGCCTCTCAACTCTGCAAGGCAGACACCGATGGCCGCCCACCCGCCTCCCACATCGACTCCCACCCACCAACGATTACGGCCATCGATGTCCAATGCAGAGAGGGTACGTCCTTGGTCTTTAAGGACTTTTTTAGGAGGACATACCCTGTACCTCGCTGATCATTAAGGGGTTAAAGGGATATTAAACCCATTTTTTTTTCTTTAGTGATTCAGATAGAGCATGCAATTATCAAATTTTCTTTGTTCTCTTGTTATCTTTATTTGAAAAGCAGGAATGTAAAGCTTAGGAGGCGTCCCATTTTTGGTTCAGAACCTGGGTAGCGCTTGCTGATTGGTGGCTAAATGTAGCCACAAATAAGCAAACACTATCCAGGGTGCTGAACCAAAATCTGGCTGTCTCGTAAGCTTAAATTCATGCTTTTCAAATAAAGATAACAAGAGAATGAAGAAATGCATGCTGTATTGGAATCATTAAAGAAAACAATTTGGGTTTAGTATCCCTTTAAGTATCAATAAAATAGTATTGGACGGAAGAAATGAAGAACTCTGCTAATGTGAGCAATTTTTTTGCACTCCATCGGCTTACATCTAGAATTTGTTTAGCTCTCAAACTTAAATTTGCCTTTCTAAAATTCTTTGGGGGACCTCACAGTACCGACTTCTTAGATCATCTCACCAGAGCAGAGAGGTTTAGGTCATCTGTCCCAATGTGAGAGTAATAGAAGCCCTGGAGAAAGCTATGAGTATGTGGCTACTATAGAGAGATCTTGTCTTTATTTTTCACTATTGCTTCAAATATAAGTTTCTTGATTTCTTCCAATATATTAAACCAGCTGTTTCATCAATGGATCATATTAACTATGTTCACTTAAATAAAGCAAGATCAGAGTTCACATGATGTTAAGAGAAGTTACCTGTTGCTTACCGTATAGAACGTCTTACATGTGTCTGCCACTCTCTGGATGTCATCTTCAGCAAGAAAAGACAGGATATGGATCTTGAGCTTATCAGGCAATCGAACTAGGAAGTCAATATGTCCTCTACAAATGTTCATTATATATTCCAGAGTGTCATTGCCAAATGTTGTTCTTATTTTGCCTAGATAAGAAGAATACAAACAGGCTAAGCTATAAATTATACTGTGTGCGAGAAAGTGATCACTGGGATGTTGCCAAACCTACAACACAAAAGAAAGGTATTAACCAAGGTAGATTTATTGACAGATACACAGTACATTAGAATATTTACAGTAGTAACACTGGCAGGGGGTTGTTGACACATATTACTAATATGTTTTTTTTTCTAAGATCTAAAAATGTTAATACAATTAATTTTGCACAGGCTTGTATGAACAGTATTATTTGCTGCTGACCTAATTACTTCTGAAAAGACAAGTGAAGTATAGGTTATATTTTTTTATTTTTTCACATCCTCCTTAGTTTCAAAAGGCAGCATGAGAGCCAAGATTATAAAAAACTATGAATCTAATTTTGCACAATACTGTCTTGGATGAAGGGTTTATCGCGGGTGTTTGCCTGCGTTGGGTCTACCACTCGTATTACAAGATGAAAGTAAACACGTACACGATTACCTCATCCTGGTTAACTGTTTTGCAAAACAAAAAAGTGTCACAAAACACATCAAGAATACATTATAAAGTACAGTTACACATAATAACATCATCTAATATTTTTTTTTTTAAATGCACAAAAAAAGGGCTCAAAGATATGAGGTCTCAGGGTGTTAGAGAAAAAAAGGCAGGCAAAGGGCCTTTAACATAAAGATACATAAATATACATATCTAAAGATGTTTATGTATATACTGTATATTTCATGCACAAAGGAGAGCACTCACAGGTCTTTAATCTTCAAAAATGTATCTTTAATTAAAGATTCACATCACAGATAAGTTAAGTCGATGTTTCGGGTCAAATAGTGAGCCTTTCTCAGAACAATCTATGGTTAAATGAAAACATGTAGCATTAATCTAGAGTGCTATAGAACAGTGATTTGCAACCTTTTTTTTTGCTGTGGCACAACTTTTTTACATTAAAAAATCCTGTGGCACACCACCATCCCAAAGATTTTTACAAAATCACACATTGTAGCCTAATAAAGGATATATATACAGTGTATATCCTATTTATAAAAGGCCAGGTGTGGGTTTTGTCTGAAGCTGTCATGCGCAGTAGAGAAAGGCACGAGACAAACACACCTTGGCCTTTGAGAGAGTCCCTAGCTGATCTGCCAGCCCGCGGCAGAAGTGTGCATGGTCGGGCATGAGCAGGGGCGTGGGTCGACGTGAAGGGGCATGGTCATGCGTGATGCCCGCGAATGGGGCTTGACCGGGCATGAAAGGGGAGAGAGTGCAAAAGAGAGGGGTGGAGAGAGAGCGCAAAAGAGAGGGGGGAGAGAGAGCGCAAAAGAGAGGGGGAGAGAGAGCGCAAAAGAGAGGGGGGAGAGAGAGCTCAAAAGAGAGGGGGAGAGAGAGAGCAAAAGAGAGGGGAGAGAGAGCGCAAAAGAGAGGGGGGAGAGAGAGAGTGCAAAAGAGAGGGGGGAGAGAGCGCAAAAGAGAGGGGGGAGAGAGAGAGCTCAAAAGAGAGGGGGGAGAGAAAGCGCAAAAGAGAGGGGGGAGAGAGAGAGCTCAAAAGAGAGGGGGAGAGAGAGCGCAAAAGAGAGGGGGGAGAGAGAGCGCAAAAGAGAGGGGGGAGAGAGTGCAAAAGAGAGGGGGGAGAGAGAGAGCGCAAAAGAGAGGGGGGAGAGAAAGAGCGCAAAAGAGAGGGGGGAGAAAGAGAGCGCAAAAGAGAGGGGGGAGAGAGAGAGAGCGCAAAAGAGAGGGGGAGAGAGAGAGCGCAAAAGAGAGGGGGGAGAGAGAAAGCTCAAAAGAGAGGGGGAGAGAGAGAGCAAAAGAGACGGGGAGAGAGAGAGAGACAAAGAGAGGGGGAAGGAGAGAGCGCAAGGGGTGGGACCGCTGTACTGCAAAAAATGGCCTCGTGTGAACGGGCCTTTAGGACTAGTATATATATATATATTATATATATATATACACACACACTGTACTGTGCTGTCATGCCATGCCTCCTACAAACTATACATGACATATTGACATTCATTCACAAACAATCATAATGATTGTCTATGAATTAATGTCAATCGTCATGGTTTTAAAATGATGCCTGATGAGCCTGTCACACTACCTCCCAGTATTTCTAAATTTTAAAGAGGGACACCCCCGCACTGTTGTCAGTCTGCCGCGGCACACCTGAGGATCTCTCACGGCACACTAGTGTGCCACGGCACACTGGTTGAAAAACACTGCTATAGAATATGCACACATAGATTATTACAAAACAAATTCATATATAAACACCCCCAATAGTCTCCCCTTATTAAAACACAGTGATATTAAAAATCTGACAGTTGAAAACCTGACATTTAAAACATTTCTAGCAAAATAAAACAATGTTATACATCTATTGCCATTTCATTGCAATGTGAATAACATGAACATTACAACATAATTTCAGCAATAGAGGGGTTAATAACAATGGCACCCGATTAAGTTCAAACATCAATTGATTAAAGCATAGTGGGTGGAACAAGAAATAATCTTAGTAACCTGGGATAAATCCTACAAACAGTAACATCGATTAACAATAGTGATATCTTAATTTATGTGACTGCATAGGGATCAAAGTGTATAAACATCAAATATCTTATTAACCACAAAATGTTGCACAAACATAAAAAGAATATTGAATACCTTAACATGATACAAATGTAGCGTCTCAACGCCGACATTCCAAGAACAAGTGTAAAGCTCTAACGGGGTTTCCCTACCAAAATACTCGCTCTGGACTATACGTCACTCTGCATTATGGATAATGATAATGGCCTGTTCGCTTATAACGATAAGGATGCAGAACGTATCCTACAAGCCTGTGATATTAAAGAGATTGGGGAGTCACCCATCAACCCTATATCACAGATTATTGAATACTAAAGCAGGAAGGAAGTAGATTATACTCTTCATTTCAAATTATTTAGTGGACTATTCTAAAACGAAACACATTCCACATGGATTTCAAAAAAAAAAAAAAATTGCCTACTATTGGGCGCAATAATGTTGATCTCTGTAAAATGTGGTGTTGTAATTGCCAACCAAATGCTCCCTTGATTGGGTAATAATAAAACCTAACCTAAGTTACACTAACACCTAACACTACACTATATTAACTTATTTCCTAAATTAAATACAATTAAATAAATTAGCAAAAGTACAAAAAAACCCGGGGGGGGGGGGCTTTTTTATTTTGTTAGGGGGATTAGATTAGGTGTAATAAGTTTTAAAAATCTTGTAATTTGTTTTTTATTTCTGTACTGTAGTGTTTTTTTTTGTACTTTAGCTAATTTTATTTAATTGTATTTAATTTATGTAAGTTTATTTAATTATAGTGTAGTGTTAGGTGTTATTGTAACTTAGGTTAGGTTTTATTTTACAGGTACTTTTGTATTTATTTTAGCTAGGTAGTTTATTAAATAGTTAATAACTGTTTAGTAACTATTCTACCTAGTTAAAATAAATACAAATAAATAAAAAGAGAGAAGCGCTCAACCTGGGAATGAACAATAGCATAATAGCTTGTTCTATGGCTAGTTACCACCCTAGAAGCAGCCTCTTTTTGCTCAAAATGTGCCTTTCACAGAGAAGAACTTTCCTGTAGCATATCAGCTCTGATCCTGACTTAACAGTGCAGCCCAGCCCCGAAATACCAGGCAATCCCTCTCTGAACAAGAGAAACAGCAAAACCCCAGACGTACGTTTCGGCCTATTGTGGGCCTCGTCAGTGAGGTGCAGCCATATCCCTCTAGGCACACTGAGCAACGGGTCCACGTCTAGAAGCAGCCTCTTTTTGCTCAAAATGTGCCTTTCACAGAGAAGAACTTTCCTGTAGCATATCAGTCTGATCCTGACTTAACAGTGCAGTCCAGCCCCGAAATACCAGGCAATCCCTCTCTGAACAAGGAGAAACAGCAAAACCCCAGACGTACGTGTCGGGCCTATTGTGGGCCTCGTCAGTGAGGTGCAGCCATATCCCTCTAGGCACACTGAGCAACGGGTCCACGTCTGGATTCCCGCATCACACTTAGGGAGACTTCCCTAAGTGGTCATAATTTGCATAAATAAAAAGAGAGAAGCGCTCAACGTACGTCTGGGGTTTTGCTGTTTCTCTTGTTCAGAGAAGGATTGCCTGGTATTTCGGGGCTGGACTGTACTGTGAAGTCAGGATCAGACTGATATGCTTCAGGAAAGTTCTTCTCTGTGAAAGGCACATGTTGAGCAAAAAGAGGCTGCTTCTTGGGTGGTAACTAGCCATAGAACAAGCTATTATGCTATTGTTCATTTCCCAGGTTGAGCGCTTTCTCTCTTTTTATTTATGCAAATTATGACATTTTGGGAAGTCTCCCTAAGTGTGATGCGGGGAATCCAGACGTGGACCCGTGCTCAGTGTGCCTAAAGGGATATTGGCTGCACCTAACTGACGAGGCCCACAATAGGCCGAAACGTACGTCTGGGGTTTTTGCTGTTTCTCTCGTTCAGAGAAGGATTGCCTGGTATTTCAGGGGGGGCTGGGACTGTACTGTGAAGTCAGGATCAGACCTGATATGCTTCAGGAAAGTTCTTCTCTGTGAAAGGCACATGTTGAGCAAAAGAGGCTGCTTCTTGGGTGGTAACTAGCCATAGAACAAGCCTATTATGCTTATTGTTCCGTTTCCAGGTTGAGCCGCTTCTCTCTTTTTATTTATGTAAAATAAATCACAAACTTGCCTGTAAAATAAAAATAACCCCTAAACTAGATACAATGTAACTATTAGTTATATTGTAGTTACCTTAGGATTTATTTTATAGGTAAGTATTTAGTTTTAAATAGGAATAATTTAGTTAATGATATGAATTTTATTTAGATTTATTTAAATTATATTTAAGTTAGGGGGGTTAGTGTTATACTTAGGTTTAGTGGTTAATAAATTTAGAATAGTGGCGGCGACGTTGGGGGCGGCAGATTAGGGGTTCATAAATATAATGTAGGTGTTGGTGATGTTGGGGGCAGCAGATTAGGGGTTAATAAGTATAATGTAGGTGGCGGCGATGTTGGGGCAGCAGATTAGGGGTTAATAAGTATAATGTAGGTGGCGGCGATGTCCAGAGCGGCAGATTAGGGGTTAATAGTTATAATGTAGATGTCGGGGGTGGCAGGTTAGGGGTTAATACGTGTAAGATTAGGGGTGTTTAGACTTGGGGTTCATGTTAAGGTGTTAGGTGTAGACATAAATTTTATTTCCCCATAGGAATCAATGGGCTGCGTTAAGGAGCTTTACGCTGCTTTTTTGCAGGTGTTAGACTTTTTTTCAGCTGGCTCTCCCCGTTGATTCCTATGGGGAAATCGTGCACAAGCACGTTACACCAGCTCACCGCTAACATAAGCAGCGCTGGTATTGGAGTGAGATGTGGAGCAAAATTTTGCTCAATGCTCACTTCTTGTCTGTTAACGCCGGGTTTGTAAAAACCCATAATATCAGCGCTGTCTGTAAGTGAGCAGTGAGCATAAACTGCTCGTTAGCACCGCATAGCCTCTAACGCAAAACTCGTAATCTAGGTGTAAGTTTTTTATATCTTTGTATTTACAAAAGCAATAATGAGCAACAATGCAAGTTGAATGCAAAACTATATTCAAAACCAACAGATCGAAATACATTGTTAAAGTTTCAGAGTTTCCATCCTCCACATCTGAAATTTGGAATTTTAAAATTACAACTACTAGGAGTTATCAGAAATAACACTGAGGCAGCTGACAAACTTGCTCAGTTTAAAGGGACAGTATACACTCATTTTCATATAACTGCATGTAATAGACACTACTATAAAGAATAAGATGCACAGATACTGATATTAAAATCCAGTATCAAACTGTTTACAAACTTACTTACGAAGCTTCCAGTTTAACTCTGTTGAAAAGGTAGCAGGACATGCCCACTGCAAGTTTGAAATAAGACCTACCTCCCCCCCCCCTCCCCATTCTTTTGCATATGAAAAGGCCCTTTACACAAACAGGAGCAAGATGGAGAAAGTAGCTGACAGTATTCACATAAAACTTTGGGGCCTTGGTTAGGAGTCTCTGAAAATCAGAGCAATGTTATTTTAAAAAAATCAAAACCTATACATTTTTTTTAAAAACAACTCAATGGGCCTATAAAGATAGATCATTTACAAAACATTTATGCAAAGAAAAAATGAGTGTATAATGTCCCTTTAACCTCATGAGGGATACATTTTGGAAGAGGATATAAACTTAAGATATTTTGTGGAATGAGATTGCACATTTCAGAGTCAGGGATCACCATCATTACACGTAGGAGTTGCAAGAAACAGACCCTAAGGCACTTAACTTCATTACTACATTTTATCCCTAGTAATATAGTCAAAAACACTGGCTAAAATTGGTTTATTTTATCAGAAGATCCTACTTTACCTTTTAAAGTTGTAAAACCTCCATGTATGGTATATAAAAAAGGGAAAAGCCTTAGAACCATGTTAGTCAAACAAAACATGATACACACTGTGATTTGCAGACTTGGCTACCTAAGCCAAGTCCAGTTGCTTTAAATGTGGCAGTTGTTTTCACTTGTAATACAATGCTGACAGGTGACCATTTTAGCCATCCCTATACGAACAAACAGTACACGATTAGACATAGACTCGCATGCACTTCGGAATATGTGGTATACATTATTATTTGCCCCTGGGAAAGTATTGATGGGTAATACCTGCACTACTTTTATAACGCGCCTGGCCTGGCCAAAAGAGTGCCATTAGGTCAGCCTACAAAAATCATGAGAGTGATCAACAAATGGCACGTCACTTTTTTAGATCATGGCCATACAATTGCTATGATGAGACTATGCTAATAGGTAAGGTCCGCCCTCTCAGTAAAAGGTGGTAATAGGGAGGAGGAACTTTTAAAAAGGGGAGGCTCGGTTTGATTCATAGGCTTGGCACAATATGCCCTATAAGTCTTAACACACACTTAGATGTATCACTGTTCTATTAACATCATGGTTAATACATTGTATAATGGTGCCTGGTTACTAATAAAAAAAAATTGTGCCTATACACGTTAAAGTTAATCTTTTGGAGTCCCTTGGGACTGGTTTGTAGTTATTAACTTAGGGACCAGATTTCTTTCTCTCTTTGTAGAGTGGATGAAAGAATAATTTTGTTCATTGTTTATTAGGATTTAAACATTGTTCGGTTGCCTTTTATTCACGATGTATGATAAATTGTTTAGTCAACTCATCTCTTATCCCATGTTGTTTAAAGCATAATATGAGCTGTGGTATATCACTATAAATTCCAAAATAACCGTAATATGATTAATTGGAAATGCGACAGTTCTAATGCAAGACTACACTTCCTGAAATGCATTTATAATGCTCATAGAATGTATCATATAGGTTTAGCCTACTCGCTCTTATTCAATGTTTTAAACATATTATGAGCTGTGTCAACCTGAGCTGTGATATATCACTTTAAATTCGAATATAACCGCAACATGACTAATTGAGAATGTGATATTTTTGAGTGCAAACTGTACCATTTGAATATATTTATAAACTCTCATAGAAATGGATCATATAGGTGTTTGGAACTATCCATTAAATGACTCTAGCATATTAGAATTTTCAGCATCAGTAATATATATGCCCGGTATAAACCACAAATCGCTAGTTGCCCGTTTGACACACCCCCTCTCACTCCCATAAGTCAGGTGATACATGCAGAGTGAACGTATAGTCCAGCAGCGAGTATTTTTAGTAGGGAACCCTGTTAGAGCTTTACACTTGTTCTTGGAATGGGGCTCTTGAGAAGCTACATTTGTTAAGGTATTCAATATTCTTTTATGTTTGTGCAACATTTGTGGTTAATAAGATATTTGGATGTTTATACCCTGATCCTTATGCAGTTCACATAAATATAGATATCGCTATAGTTAACAATTCCCTTGTAACAAGATATCTGGCTAAGGCAGCGTTTGTATCGATGTTACTGTTTGTAGGATATATCTCAGGTCTAACTACGATTCTTTCCGGTTCACCGACTATGCTTTATCAATTGATAGTTTGAAAGTTATCGGTTGCCATTGTTATTAACCCCTCTATTGTCAAAACCTATGTTGTAAGTTCATGTCATTCACATTTGCAATGAAATGGCTTATATGTATAACATTGTTTTATTTGCTGGAAATGTTTTAACTGTCAGCTTTTTTAATATCACTGTGTGTGAATAAGGGGAGACTATTGGGGTGTTTATATATGAATTTGTTTTGTGATATCTATTTGTGCATATCTCTATAGCACTCTAGATTAATGTACATTGTTTGATTTATCCATAGATTGTCTTGTGAAAGGCTCACTATTTGAGCCGAAACATAGACTTAACTTATATGTGATGTGAATCATCAATTAAAGCAGTGTCGGCTGGTGACTTTTGAATATGGTGGGGGTAAAGATACTTTTTTGAAGATTAGAGACCTGTGAGTGCCCTTCTTTGTGCTATGATATTCTGTTCTATTTTTTGAGGAGTCACTTGGGCAATGTATACAATATACAGGAGTGAGTGCATACCACTGGTGTAATTAATATACATATATATATATATATATATATATATATATATATATACACATAACAGGTATACCTCACTTATACAGCGGGGTTAGGGACCGGAGCTTTGCTGTAAAGTGAAAACCGCCTTAAAGTGAAACAATGTGGTTTTAGTTTTTTTTTCACTTGCCAGTGTGTTTAAAAACTTGAAATCATGCTTGAACTAACAAACAGTATATTAGGGGTACAGCACAGTCTTTAATTAGTATTCAATAAAAACTGTACCTGTAAAATAGTGACAATTACTGTAGACACTGAGACACAGATTGCACTGTAATGCTGTAAACAGAGTGAACAGCGCATAACACAATAGTGCCAGTCACTTTTCTTGCAATCTCACAATGACTACAGCACTGTTTCAAAATCCTTGGAGGTTGAACTTCAGCTCCACAAAGTGCTGTATTAGCGAAGCACTGTAAAGTGAGATATACCTGTAAATGTATATATATATATGTTTTCATGCGTGCACATATGTATTTATATGTGTATATGTATTTAAAGTCATATATAAACACATAAATACATATGTATACATATATAGACATATACTGTATAAGTGCATTGGATCCCTTTGCGGTCAAGTAGAGGAAACCATGTAATAGCATATTTATGCAATATTCATATTTAATAAAGTCGTATACTGTGTATTTACAGTGATTATTTCACATTCCAATGTTCTGCACATAGCAGAAATTTCTCAAAGGATTTATAAATCGATATTCCTATATATATTTGTATATATCTATACCTATATATAATCATCTATATATAGGTATAGATATATATTGTGCCAAAATACCGTAAGATGTATGTAGAAATATGTATTTATTAATACATAGAACATATTATTCTTTGTAAAGAACATTGGAATGTGAAATATTAATATTTTCATGGCTGGTTAGCGCAGTTTGCTCTATTGATTTCAGTGGGGGAATACGTTATCATGCACACGATTTTCTAAGTTCTGCATTTTATGCGCATCGGGAGAGCACACAAGCAAAAACAGTTTATTTTCAGTTTGAAATACGAGCAGGACCGCCACTAAAATTTTTGAGGCCCCTAACTTAACCATTGATCATGCCCCCCCCCCCTTTTGACATGTACAATTTTTGACCAAGTGACTAAAACGTATATGCACTTTATTCTTAAGTGTAGTTAAACTTGGAAATGTTGTAAAGGTAGTAACACACAAACACAGAAACACACAGACACACTCATACACTGAAACACACTCTCACACATAAGGATTCACATATAGACAATCTAGCAGACACGCAAAGAAACTCACAAACACACTCAGACACAGACACCCACACAGACACTCAGCACTTGTTTACATTGACCTGACAAGTAATGAGGTAGACTACAGTTTTGTCAAAAAAAGAGACTTACAAAACAAAATATGGAGTTCTGATTATCTTTTTGTCAAGGAAGATGCCAACTAAATGATGACAACAGCATGCAGTGGCTGAAAGGAAGGGCCCTGAACTGCCTAAACAATAATTTAAAGGTTAAATGGTGGATTGGTGACTTCCGGAAAGGTCTCATTTGTCTCAAAGTCTGTAGAAAGATGTGAATAATCAGTAGTAAGGTCAAAATGTCCTAAAAAGGAACAGACAATGGACACACACACACACACAAACTCAAACTTGCACATACACCCAAGGAACCACCGACAGAGACAGCCTCAGAAAACACACAAAGACACACACACACACACACAGAGACACCCACAGAAAACACTCAAAGACATAAAAACACAGAGGGACAACCACATAAAACACACAAATACATACATACACACACACCCTCACTGAGACATCCACAGAAAACACTTGAAAGCAATATTTATCGCTCCACTTGTAATCTGGCCCTAAGTGTTTTCCAGTTACAATGGCGATTTTAATGGCTGTGGATTCAAATTTATTACAAACCTGCAGAAAATATTGTAATTACAAGGTGTCCTTTTAACTTCAAATATGGCTATCTTCCAAAGCTAATACCACATAATACTGCGCTTTAGTAATGTTTACTCTTTTAAAAATGTATGAGTAATAATTTTGTAAAATATGATGTTTATGCAATCACAGTACTAATAATTTATTTGTATTAACAATAAACAAACACTTGCATATGTACAATTTTAATAAATATGCATATACTGTATATAAATATATATATATGTGTATTTCTGTGTGTGTATGTGTGCGTGTGTATATATGCATGTATGTATGTGTGTATGTGTGCGTGCGCGTGTATGTATGTATGAATGTATGTTTTTTGATGAGTATGTATATATGTATGTATGTAACTGAGGGCCCAGTTCTTTAAAGGTCTCTTGGCTGGCAACATTCTCTAAGAATTCCCTGGGTGAATTCTATAAAGCTCCTTTTTACCCTTAAAACAGTTTCTAGCTAAGGGGCGTATACTGCATTTTCGTATGTGAAGGAGATGCATATATTACAAGAATGCACAATGAAAATCGTAATTTAAAAATTATACAAAATAAATAATTTAACCATTGACACAAAATAGGCAGGAAAATTGTATTGTTGAGGTACATCAAAAATCGTAACAAAAATATTCACCATAAATAGAATTTTAAAAAAAACTTAAAATTTGTATTTAAATTACACAATAATAAATCGTATTAAATATGCATAAATTGTAATTTAAAATGAAAGTTAATCTTAGCATTTGTGAAACGCTAGGATTGACCTTTGGAACAAATAAAAGGGACTTTCATTCATGAAGAATAAATTACTTCTTACTGAAAGTTCCTTTATTTGTTTCAAGCTTTCGCCGCACTGAGCTGCTCAGGAAGCCTATGGCAGAACGCTGTTTTGCTCGAGAGGAGAAGTTTTCACCTCTTAGCCAATAGCTGTGCAGTAAATCCGGCTTGGCGCCATGTGGCACTGGATTTCCCGCACGCTATTTGCTAAGACGTGGAAACGCCACCTCTTAGTAAAACAGCGTTCTGCCATGGGCTGCCTGAGCAGCTCAGTGCAGTGAACGCTTGAAACAAATAAAGAAGCTTTCTGCATGAAGTATTTTATACATACATTTTGTGCATACAAAGCACTCACCAACATTTCTCCCTGCTACCTATCCTCCCTAATCAACAAGTATACTCCAGCCCGCCCACTAAGATCCAATAATGACCTGCTCCTTGGATCTTCAACTATCACCTCTTCCCATGCTAGACTACAGGACTTCTGTCGTGCATCATCTACCCTCTGGAACAGTCCCCCTTGTCCTGTTAGGTTTTCTCCTAATCTTTCTTCTTTTAAATGCTCCCTGGAGACTTTTTTGTTCAGAGAAGCCTAACACCCAACTCAGTAATAAATTAATTTCATTTATGTAACATTTCCCTCATCTAACTCTGCATTAACATCTTTCTCACTCTTGCAGTCCTCACCTCCTGTTTCTCAACCTCCTACCCTTCTAGATTGTAAGTTCCCACGGGAATAGGGCCCTTAATTCCTCCTGTATGTGTTTGGAAAATGTTTTCTTGTCTCCTACAAGTTTTATATCATTGTTTTATATCATGTTGGCGCTTTATAAATAAAGTATAATGATAATAATAATGTGTGCATGTGTGTATGTGTGGGTGTGCACACATGTGAGAGTTGGTATTTATGTGATCCTATCAGCCACACACCCACATCAGAATGCAGTAAAAACCCCTCAATCTGTAGCACCTCACAATAACCTTCCCACGTCAGGGTTCACATCAGACCACTGATATGCAGCCTCTCTTAATCCCACACCCAAATTAGACCACTGACCTGCAGCTCTCTGAAGACACATGCCAACATTAGAGAGATGAAAGCCCTTTCACTGAAGCCCCTCTAGGGCACATACCCATACCAGCACTCCATGTTTACATAGCCACGCCAGACCTTTGATTACACCTATGACACAGCACCCTTTAGGCACATACACACCAGAGTTCAGATCAAACCCATGTCCCTGCAAAACACACAGAGATCCATGAGCAAATTGAGGTTCTTAAGTTGCTCAAATCTATCAATTTGGAATCTAACTTTGTGAGGACTGTTTTCCTATATGCAATATCAATTTCACACATGATGTCCTATAGAGCACGCTGCTCAGTGGACCTGGTCAAATACAATAAAGTTTCAGAGATTCATTTGAAATCAGAATGACATCTGCTAACTTTACAATTTTGGTTAAAAAGATCTATCAAATACGGAGCCCTGAATTGGGCAGGAAATTCTATATTTTAACAACTTGTGCTAACAGTTCTGTAGCGTTTTCGAATCCAAGCAATTTGTTTAATTGTTATTTTCCTTGTAAGTAGAATGGCTATTTTTTAATAAACTCTCTGTGTTTTGTGTAAATGATAAAAGAAGTAATAAAACTTTATACAAGCATTGAAAAAAAAGGAAAATAATTGGTGATAAGAAGGTATGTGTCATGGACATGCATGTTGTCAGAGGCCATTGACAGTGACTAACTGATCAGCCAATTCGTCATATTAGTGAATGCTGTGACGCGGTGCAGAGCATGGGCAGTGAGTGAATTTGTGGTCAGACAGCTGATTCAACGTAACTGGAAGTGACGTGATTGGCTAATCTGATGAATTGGCTGATCTGACAGAACACCAGCACTGGATATAAGAAATTAAACATGTGTATTTGGATTTGTAAAGATCTTTGTGTTTTGCACTTTCACACAAATAACTCCCGGGTTGAAAAGACCAGAATGCCACTACCATTGGCTATATTCGGTATTCATTTCTAAAATGAATCACTGAATGTGCATGTCTGTAAGGAATTTTAAGCAGAGATTACAGTGGCTTTGAGCACCTTGTGAAAAAATTAAGTCAATTTTTCCCAAGATTTGTTAAATTGTGCACCTGTTCCTTTAATTGTGAGCATAATTTAACAAAATTAATTAATTTAAAAAAATGTTAACCAAAATTTGACACTGTGTCACTCCTTTTCAAGACGGCTTTTTCCTGGATCTGTTTAGCAATCAAATTACCCTAAGATCAAGATCCAGAGTTGCATAAGGTTTCTGGTAAACAGTTTATCTCAGGCAATCTGCCATTTGCCAAATTGCTCTTTTCTTCTTAAATGGAAAGAGTTCACAGCTGCAGTCATTACTTTTGGGAAAATAAGAACCTGGCCACCAAGAGAAGGCAAAGACACCCCAGCCAAAGGCTTAAATACTCCTCCCA
The DNA here is from genome assembly GCF_027579735.1 of Bombina bombina. NCBI lineage: Eukaryota > Metazoa > Chordata > Amphibia > Anura > Bombinatoridae > Bombina > Bombina bombina. Next base: position 783,959,227 of record NC_069501.1, on the reverse strand, counting down.
CTCCCCTCACCCCCCAGTCATTCTTTGCCTTTCATTCCAGGAGGTTGACAGAGAAGTGTCAGAATTTATTTTGTCTCTTGTGGAGGGTAGTACTCTTCAGCATGGAACAGGAGTTTTAAGTAGTCCTGTCAGTCTCTCAGGGAGAATCTTTCTGCAAAACCATCCCGACTCATGTTAACAGCTCCTCAAGCAATCAGCGTTGTCGAACTTCACTCCGCTACCTGCTTTCTTCTCTCAAGTCCATGGCAGAGGTGATGCTACTATCCGTCACACTTGAAGGGCTGTGTTCCTGTTCCACGGCGTTGATTCTGATAAGATCGTTTCATTTAACTTTCTTTATGAATGTACTGTAATACAAATGTGTTCCCGAGAGGCTACCACCTTGCGGGTCTAACTTAACATAAAGGTCTCAGTGAGTCTCCTTTAGTATCTTGGAATCAAGGATTAATATCTCCTGAGGGGGGTTATTAAACATGGGGGTTTATAATCATGTTTGTTATGTGATTTAACCTGAATGTGTGGTGTTTACGGGGCTTGTGGTTGGAACATTGAGGCCTTTGGAAGTGACGCAACCTTATGGTTGGGCGCACATTTTTGGACTGTACTGTTTGTCCTTCATTTCCGCATTCCCAACCATGTGGGGAAGGAGAAATTCTAGTCCACAGGTGTCTGGTCATAGGAAGTGTTGAGTGCCCCAGCCATTGTGGGTGTCAGGTGCAGTTTTTTTTTTACTTCTTTAGTCCATATTTGCATATCCTCTATCCAGTTATGGAGAATTCTGATGCTGAGCCTGTGCAAATTTCAGATTCAGTTATGGAGGATTCTGATACTGAGACTGTTTAAATTTCAGATCCAGATTCTGCGTCCGGTGAAGAATCCGGATTGGCCTCGTTGACACATGTCAACCAGTTTTGTTCTGTATGCCATGCCTTGTTCCTTGGGTTCGGGGAATCAAGAGACAGCTGAGCCATCTGCCTCTGGGGTTCCTGTCCTCCAAGAGGCGAGTTCCCTACCGCTCCATACTTCTACACATGCGGGTGACCCAGTTTATGATTATTCCTCCATGCAGGGCGGCGTGTTCCCTCTGGAGCACGTTTTCACTTCCACATATTTTTGGCGATTATTCGTCTGCAGAGTCCAGACATTTATGCGCGTTTGTGCTCGTGCCCTATTTTCCAGAGTCTACCATCTTGGGGAGGGCCTGTACAGTTCCCTGCAGGTGTAACTGTCCCTGAGTGTTGTGCCTTTCCTTATAGAGTGGCGCGTCTACGGATCTTTCTACGCATGTTTTTCAGTTATTAAATGATCCTATCCTTCTCAGATACGGGAATTTTCAGTCTGCTTTGAATGGTGCACCACATTAGACATGTGGGGATGATGTAATCTCCTGACTGTTCTTTTTTGAGATCCTTCCCAGTTGTTTGCAAGATTAGGGCTCCGTTTGGATGGTCCTCTGGTAGGCCTGTTTTCTTATTGGGCGTTAACCTACGGGTTGGCTTATATTTTCTTTTTATCCGAGTAGGATGTCTTTTAATTTGTCTATTATTTTCCTTCGGAATCTTAAACTGGGATTGATATTCTCTGTTTCTTGGGGTTTGGTTCTGTCTTGTGGCTGTTCAGACACGTGACACCGTTCTGATTGGCTGGTCCGGTCAAGGTGCCGAGTGCTTATGTTATCATTTGTTTTACATTTAACTAAGCATTCTAGAGGACATGTGGGTCTACAAGGCAGGAAGGATTGTCTCAGTCCTTATAGCCTTCACTTTGGATGACTGGGTCTGTGGAGTTTCCGCAGCATCATTTTCTATGGCGTCTGGTATTGTCGAACCCTAGTGTTCCTCTCCCACGCCTTCTTCCCACCGAGTGAGCGGTTTGGCCTTTTTCTTTTGAGGCTCGAGGATTGTCATTGGACTTGATCCTCAGCAGCTAGTAGTTTGAAGGGTAGTTCGGCTGCCTTGCAGCGGTGGGGTTGCAGAATGTAACCAGCTGCAGCTAATGCACATCGACTGTGTACTGTCTAGCTGTTTTTCTGAGACTTTTTGGTCTTCCTTTGTGGTCTCCATGTTAGGTCTCCCTTAAGGGGCCTGGGAGATGTTTGTTCCCTGTTAGGGACATTGGGTGTGGTCTCCTTAGGTTTGCTTGGGGTTCCTCCCAGAACGGGGGTTTGGGTTGCTCCCCTTTCTCCTTGTGATCATCAGCTTGTACGGAGGTGATGTGGAGACTAGCCTTTGCTCGAGTAGTTTTGGCCTTGAGGTATCCCCTTGCCTTATTGTCCTGAGGCTGTTAGTGAGCCTAGAAGCTCTAGCGTTGTTGTACGGTTTTAACCACCTTAACTTCTTGGAGAGTGGGACTTCTGCAGGGGGTGGTCTCTTCCTTAGGCCGGGACTTGCGAGTTTTTCTGGTTAATCGGGTTGATCTGGATATTGCATTAGTATCCCCTGTGGTCTGGGTTGTTATTCAGACGGGGTGTTAAGTTTGCAGGTTTTGTTTGTCTAAACAGTTGGGGGTTCAGACCTGTTCTCCCTGGGGCTTCCGGTTGCTGGGTTTTATTCAGCATTTTCCTGGAAACTTGCGCTATGTCCTTTTACTCGGATTTCTTGACCTGGTCTTGGTTGGCCAGGTTTTCTGAGTGTTGTTTCTTGTTGGGCTTGTGTTGCACCTTAGATGGTTTCCCTTGGTCAGCTTACTGTAGTATACATTGAATTCACTGCTCTGCAGGTGAATAGACTTTCAGTGTCACTGCTGCTACTATTGCACATTGGTTGCGTGTTAGCAGGCTAGTTTTTAGGGGAATCACTTTCAACAGGGCTTTTTAGTTGGGGATTGATCTCTCCTTTAACCTGTGATGTGGAAGGTGCTGCCTGTTAGCATTTTCCCCTTCTTGGGTGAGAGCTTAGTCTCCTTTTTATGGAGATGTTGTCCTTTTCTTAAGGCTTCTCCAGATTCAGGAGTTGGGACATGTGAGTTTCCCTAGCTGAGAGGGATTTTCTCCCTGGGTTACGTTCCATTTGGAGTCTGTGTCAAGACTAAGTTGGACCTTTTTGTTAGATCCTTTGGGTCTACGGACCTGTTGTCTATTATAAGGAGTCAGGTTGCACCCATGCTCTGTTGGATTGGCTTTGGCCATTATTTCGCTCATTTTTTAGCTGGTTTTGGGGTTCGTCTGTTCCCCTGTTTCAGACCTGCTGTTGCTGGGGCTGGCCCGGCTGGGAGTGGGTTCTGACAGATGTCATCTTCAGGAACTAGGTGGGCATAGTAGCTAGCTGGCTCCCTAAGCTTACAAGCAGAGGGTCTAGGATTGCTCCACCTCGGGTTCAGGGTGTCACTTCTCTTTCTTGGGGGACCTCGTGGAGGTTATGATTCCCCCTTTTTTTGGAAGACCTGTGGGCAGGTCTAGCGGCTTGGATTGCCTAAAGTGTGCCCTCTGTCTGGGAGTTGTCTTTTGCAATCTGTTCTTTTGCTGGCCGCTTTGGCTCTCAGCAAGTATTCCCTGTGTCATCCTGAGGATGGGGGTGTGTTCTTGACTCAAGGTTTTTCATCTGGGTCTGTAACACGTATTTTTGTAGCGGAATACTTCAGTGTTCCAAGTTCGGACTATATGAGGTCTTATGTTGTCTTTATGTGCTTTTGCACGACGTTTGAGAGAAAGTTTTCTCTGTTTCTATGCCTGGTCCTATACCTCCGGTTCCCCTGGTCTATGCGTAGTCTCCCCTTGTCTGTCAGGACCCATTTGGGCCCTTGTGAGCTGGGCTCGCTCTGGGGGGTTTTCCTTTTATGGATCTTGTGACCTTTTCGTTTTTTTTCCTTCGGTTCTTCCTGGCCCTCTCCCTTTGGGAGTTTAGGCTGGTGTTCCCTTCTTTAGTGAGGGGCGAGTGGGGAGGGACCGACTGTTGGGGGATGGTGTCTCCTGGAGGCCTGTTGGCTCAGTTGAGTCCGATTTTGCGGTCTCTAGCAAGGCTCTGAACTACCTGCGGGTCAGTGTCCTCTGGGCTTTTCCTTTCAAAATGTTCTCGGCTTCGGACGAAGCTGGGGTTTTTGTGGGCAGTGGTTTCAGGCTTAGTGCCCTCAGAATGGGCTGCTTATTGTACCCTCCGTCTTAGCATACAATGTCCTCTATAGCTTGGGTATTGTTTTCCCAAAAGTAATGAATGCAGTTGTGGACTCTTTCCATTTAAGAAGAAAAACCTAAATTATGCTTGCCTGATCATTTTTTTTTCTTCTGATGGAAAGAGTCCACAGCTCCCCACCCGTAATTTTTATGTGGGGTGTCCTTATTTTATTCTTCTGGCCCTTTCACCCTGATATTTTTTCTACTGTTCCTTGTTCCCCGGGCAGAATGACTGGGGGATGAGGGAGTGCGAGGAGTATTTAAGCCTTTGGCTGGGGTGTCTTTGCCTTCTCCTGGTGGCCAGGTTCTTATTTTCCCAAAAGTAATGAATGCAGCTGTGGACTCTTTCCATCAGAAGAAAAGAAAATTATCAGGTAAGCATAATTTATGTTTTTAGAGAAATCTTCAACTCAAATAAGAGGAAAACCTAGGTTCCAACATGGCGGCATCCATAATTTTATAGAAACTCAGTGGAACTGAGAAACCAACAAGATAAAGTAACATAAAACCCAAAATGTTTGTTCATTATTCAGATAAAGCATACACTTTTAAACAACATCCCAATTTACTTCTATTGTCTAATTTTTTTAGTTCTCTTAGTATCCTTTGTTGAAAAGCAAGTCTAGGTAGGCTCAGAATGTGGGAGATAGCTGCTGATTGGTGACTGCACATATAAGCCCCCTTTCATTGGTTTACCAATATCACAAAAGTAATTTGGAAGGCTGTTTTACAAAGTATGCCTGATTCATGAAAGAAACATTTTAGGTTTCATATCCCTTTAAGGGGATATGAAACTCAAACATTTTCTTATGTGTCTCAAAAACAATTTTACAAATTTCCAATTTACTTCTAATATCAAGTTTGCTTCATTCCCATGTTATTCTTTATTTTAGAGATACCGAGGTAGGTATCAGGACTCGGAGCACTACATGACAGGAAATAGGGCTGCCATCTACTGCTACCATATAGTGCTCACAAGAGAATTAAAGGGACATTATACACTCATTTTTAATTTGCATAAATGTTTTGTAGATGATCTATTTATATAGCCCATAAAGTTTTTGTTTTTTTAAAAATGTATAGTTTTGCTTATTTTAAAATAACATTGCTCTGATTTTCAGACTCCTAACCAAGCCCCAAAGTTTTATGTGAATACCGTCAGATACCTTCTCCAGCTTGCTCCTGTTTGTGTAAAGGGTCTTTTCATATGCAAAAGAAGGGGGGGAGGGTCTTATTTCCCACTTGCAGTGGGCTTTCCAGCTACCTTTTCAACAGAGCTAAACTGAGAGCTTCCAAGTAAGCATCTTATTCTTTATAGTAGTGTCTATTACATGCAGTTGTATGAAAATTAGTGTATACTGTGCCTTTAATATAATTTGATACAAGAAGTAAATTAGAAAGTTGTTTAAGATTGCATAACCTATCTGAATCATGGAAGAAAAATGTTAAATGTCACTTTAAATTACAGGAAATGGGAACAAAATAAATAATGAAACTGTATTGCAAATGTTTGTTTTACTACACATAGTTACACATTTTATATTACAATTTCATACTGTTTATTATCCCTTTAACAACAGTGTCAATACCACATAGAAACATTAAAGTAATACTGGACATAAGGAATAAACAATGGAATTATATCAATATAAAATATAATTTATCTTCTAACTGAAAGATATCTCCCATATGTCTTTAGCGATGTGGTTATGTCTGTTGTGCTCATAGTTTAATCAACAGAAAATGCTTTGAGGTCTGAGCACAGTGAAATCTGTACACTTTAATAAACATTCTGTTGGAACTGGAATAATATCAAACAGAATGATAGATATTGCTACACATTAGCTGCACAATATAACAAGCATGCAAATCTCACACCAAAATCCTGTTTTTTTCCCCCATGCTAAAATACCAACTTTACTGCTTCTATTACAAGGTCAATATATTTCAAAATACATTTTAACCTAAATAGCCATTTTATTAGCAAACTGCCATTTTATTAGCAAAGTGTCATTTTATTAGCAAACTGCCATTTTATTAGCAAAGTGTCATTTTATTAGCAAACTGCCATTTTATTAGCAAAGTGTCATTTTATTAGCAAACTACCATTTTATTAGCAAAGTGTTTATTGTTTTGCAAACCAGGGGCATACTCCATAGAAAAAAAGTCACTTTCTTACAATTATCTTATCATGTCTGTTGAACTCATTACAAAAGGGATATAAACCCAAAATATTTCTTTCATCATTCAGATAGAGCAAGCAATTTTAAACAACTTTCTAATTTACTTCTATTATCACATTTTCTTCATTCTCTTTGTATCTTTTGTTGAAAAGCAGGGGCTTACACTTAAGAGCCGGCCCATTTCTGGAGCACTATATGGCAGCAGTTTTGCAAGAATGTTATCTATTTTCAAGAGCACTAGATGGCAGCACTATTTCCTGCCATATAGGGCTGCAGATGCCTTCCTATGTATCGCTCCAACACAAAATATCAGGTGAAGAAAGCAAATCTGATTATAGAGGTAAATTTGAAACTTTTTTAAAAAAATAGTATGCTCTGTCTGAATCACAAAAGCAGATGTTTTGGGTTTCATATCCCTTTAAGCAATCACTGTATAAAATGTTGTGGTGAAAGTTCTAGATCCTACAGGGACAACTCCAGCACCTGTGAGGGGAACAGAACCACAATAAATGACACAAATCACGGACAACAGAATAAACAATGTACTTTACTATGTATGATTAAACATTAAAGTGATGGTAAATTTAAAACCTTTATATTTTTTGCCATTCGATGTAAAATTTAGAAATAACATTAGTTTCATTGATGAACACACACAAATGTAAAACTTACTTTAGTAACATATATATAACTGCTACTTTGCTACTGCATGCTCCGGCAGCCCCGACACTAAGGCCTCCATTACATATAGAGCATCGCCCGCAAAAGCCGGCGACGCCAGATTTTACGCGATTTTGGTATTACATATACGGCGTAGCATAAAGTTACGGCCGTATATTTCACCCGTTGCTCGCTGCGCAAGGCCTTACCTCGCCATAAAAGGCAGCCGTAGCAGGCCTTGCGCTGAGTATGGGAGCACCGTAACTCCCGAAAATGCCTGCAAAAATAAACTAACACCTAACGCATGCGCAATGTCTATCTACCTGTCAACCGCAATCCCCCACCACAATAACTAATAAAGTCTATTAACCCCTAAACCGCCATAGCCCACATAGCCTATTAAATGTATTAACCCCTAATCTGCCGCCGCCAACGTCGCCGCCACTATAATAAAGTTATTAACCCCTAAACCTAAGTCTAACCCTAACACCCCCCTAACTTAAATATTATTTAAATAAATCTAAATAATATTACTATTATTAACTAAATTATTCCTATTTAAAACTAAATACTTACCTATAAAATAAACCCTAAGATAGCTACAATATAATTAATAATTACATTGTAGCTATTTTAGGATTTATTTTTATTTTACAGGCAAGTTTGTATTTATTTTAACTAGGTACAATAGCTATTAAATAGTTAATAACTATTTAATAGCTACCTAGTTAAAATAACTACACATTTACCTGTAAAATAAATCCTAACCTAAGTTACAATTACACCTAACACTACACTATCATTAAATAAATTAAATTAATTAACTACAATTACCTAAAATTAAATACAATTAAATAAAATTAACTATAGTACAAAAAAACACACTAAATTACAGAAAATAAAAAAAATTACAAGAAGTTTAAACTAATTACACCTAATTTAAGCCCCCTAATAAAATAAAAAAGCCCCCCAAAATAATAAAATTCCCTACCCTATACGAAATTACAAATAGCCCTTAAAAGGGCTTTTTGCGGGGCATTGCCCCAAAGTAATCAGCTCTTTTACCTGTAAAAAAGAAATACAACCCCCCAACATTAAAATCCACCACCCACACACCCAACCTTACTCTAAAACCCACCCAATCCCCCCTTAAAAAAACCTAACATTAACCCCTTGAAGACCACCCTACCTTGAGCCGTCTTCACCCAGCCGGGCAGAAGTCTTCATCCGATCCGGGCAGAAGAGGTCCTCCAGCCAGGCAGAAGTCTTCATCCAAGCGGCATCTTCTATCTTCTTCCATCCGACGAGGAGCGGCTCCATCTTGAAGACATCCGACGCGGAGCATCCTTCCTGGCTGATGACTAACCGACGAATGAAGGTTCCTTTAAATGATGTCATCCAAGATGTCATCCCTTCAATTCCGATTGGCTGATAGAATTCTATCAGCCAATCGGAATTAAGGTAGGAAAAATCCTATTGGCTGATGCAATCAGCCAGTTGGATTGAAGTTCAATCCGATTGGCTGATCCAATCAGCCAATAGGATTGACCTCGCATTCTATTGGCTGTTCCAATCAGCCAATAGAATGCAAGCTCAATCCTACTGGCTGATTGCATCAGCCAATAGGATTTTTCCTACCTTAATTCCGATTGGCTGATAGAATTCTATCAGCAAATCGGAATTGAAGGGATGCCATCTTGGATGACATCATTTAAAGGAACCTTCATTTGTCGGTTAGTCGTCGGCCAGGAAGGATGCTCCGCGTCGGATGTCTTCAAGATGGAGCCGCTCCTCGTCGGATGGAAGAAGATAGAAGATGCCGCTTGGATGAAGACTTCTGCCCGGCTGGAGGACCTCTTCTGCCCGGATCGGATGAAGACTTATGCCTGTCTGGGTGAAGATGGCTCAAAGTAGGGTGGTCTTCAAGGGGTTAGTGTTAGGTTTTTTTAAGGGGGGATTGGGTGGGTTTTAGAGTAAGGTTGGGTGTATTGGTTTTAATGTTGGGGGGTTGTATTTCTTTTTTATAGGTAAAAGAGCTGATTACTTTGGGGCAATGCCCCGCAAAAAGCCCTTTTAAGGGCTATTTGTAATTTAGTATAGGGTAGGGAATATTATTATTTTGGGGGGCTTTTTTATTTTATTAGGGGGCTTAGATTAGGTGTAATTAGTTTAAACTTCTTGTAAATTTTTTTTATTTTCTGTAATTTAGTGTTTGTTTTTTTTGTACTATAGTTTATTTTTTTTAATTGATTTAATTTTAGGTAATTGTAGTTAATTAATTTAATTTATTTAATGATAGTGTAGTGTTAGGTGTAATTGTAACTTAGGTTAGGATTTATTTTATAGGTACATTTGTAGTTATTTTAACTAGGTAGCTATTAAATAGTTATTAACTATTTAATAGCTATTGTACCTAGTTAAAATAAATACAAACTTGCCTGTAAAATAAAAATAAATCCTAAAATAGCTACAATGTAATTATTAATTATATTGTAGCTATCTTAGGGTTTATTTTATAGGTAAGTATTTAGTTTTAAATAGGAATAATTTAGTTAATAATAGTAATATTATTTAGATTTATTTAAATAATATTTAAGTTAGGGGGGGTTAGATTTAGGTTTAGAGGTTAATAACTTTATTATAGTGGCAGTGACGGCGGCGGCAGATTAGGGGTTAATACATTTAATAGGCTAAGTGGGCTTTGGCGGTTTAGGGGTTAATACTTGAATAGGTTAATTGCGTTGTGGGCTATGGCGGTTTAGGGGTTAATAATTTAGTTATTACTTGCGATGTGGGTTTGATGGCGGATATAGGGGTTAATAGTTTTAATAGGCAAATTGCGTTGTGGGGGGTTATCGGTCTAGGGGTTAATACATTTAATATTAGTAATGAGAGGGGGGGATTGCGGATATAGGGGTTTTACGTGTCGGGCTTGTTTTTGTGAGGCCTGTTAAGACTTTTACAGGAGATTTGTTATTTTCTTTACTTTTCTTAGGCGCCGGCAGTTTCTAAAGTGCCTAGCGACACCAGAAATTTGTATTTACGCTTATTTCTGGACATCGCTAGTTTATCCGACTTACGCCACTTAGGAAATGCCGGCGCCATTTATTTAATACCCCGATGTGCGAGGTGAAATTACGGGCGGCGCAGGTTTCCACGCTTGCGCCGAAACCTGCGCCGTATATTTGATCGCACCCTAAGACTTTTTTTTTTTTAACGTTTTTGCTGTTGTACAATCCAAATCGTGGCATTTTTGGCATGTTTCAATGTAAAAAACAAACAAACAAAAAACAGGATCTTTTGTGCATGACGTTGTTTTCATCAATGAAACTAATATTATTTTTAAATTTTACATCGAATGGAAAAAATAAAGGGTTTGAATTTACCATCACTTTAAGGAGGATTCATTTTTGTAGTTGCCTGCCCCTTTAATTGCTTCTAAATTACACAATTAAACACAGACCTATTTATGTATCAATGATATATGCAAATTTGAATTGTCAAATTGCTGGAGTTGTCAGTAAGATCTGAATACCTTGTGAAAACTCATCTGTAGCACTTTATAACATAATATGCCACAAACTGCCCAGGCATGCCTGAGCATTGTGTGTCAAGGATACATTAATACAAAGTGTTTTTGTTTTTTTTACCAAACACCATTTGGATACAATAGTTAACTTTCTGCTTAAATGTTTTTGACACCTAGTTCCTGGTACAAACAAGCTGTGAGTGTTCTTGAGGTAATCCTTCACTCAAGCTATTTGTTACCATGCTGAGCAGATGAAGAGTTATATGTTTAGAATGCAACTTAAAATATTTAATTGCAGCACCACGGTAACAGACTAATAACCAGCAGTGATCTGGAAAACTAAACAAACAATAATGCATTCATTAATGGTGACAATAACATTTCTAAACGCATAACATAATTCAGGAAGTTAAAGGGACAGTTCACTGTAAAATTGTTTTTCCCTGAATATGTTCCCCATGACTGCTTATACCAGCTGCAGAGTATAAAATGGATGAGAAAATGCTCATTTATGCTTCTTTTTGCAAAATAAATAGCTGATTTGCTCTTTGAAACCACAGCCCATCAAAATAAGCTTGGCTTGCTGAAAGATCAGATATTTATCTTATCACTCACATGCCTTCCTTTCTTATCTCTGTCTCTGTACAATACTTAGAAAGAACAATTGAAAATGAACGTTTAAGAGCTTTATCTCTTCCACCTCCCACTGTGGGTTTAATTTCTTCTGTTGGCTGTGTTTACATAGATTCTCAAAAGCATATAACAAGGTATATAAACTTTCTGTATAGGTAGAGATACTACAGGCTAAATCAGCTATTTCAAATGTCTATATAAAGACTAAGGAGCTATTTGTAAACAATTTAATACACTCCAGCAGGTAAAATGGATCATTGGGAATAAATAAAATGAGAGAACGTTGTTGGGTAAACTGTCCCTTTAATTAAATAAACATCAGCCCCACACAATACATTATTAAAGTGCATGGCTTTACAAAGCCAGCTTTGCTCCATAAAAGTACCGAACCCTAAAGACAGATGATCTGTACTTACACGTTTTTTCAGGGACATTATGGGCTTTATTGAGTATTTTCAAGCGGTTTTGCTTTAATGCCTGTTGTATTGTGATGTGTATTCAAAAAGAAATGCAGTGAAAATACATTGCCAATATTTTCGTGAATGGCAGTGAGTTTTCCGGGAACCGTTTAAAAAAAGGTTTTTTTTCTGTGGAAAACGCCAACAGCACCATCTTTGGTGATGTGGCTGGATAGAGCGGCAGAGCTTTTAGGCCTGGAGGAATATGGATACCTACAGCACAATAAACTACCCTTCTTTATAGATGCCAAATTCCTGTGGGAGACCAGTGTCCCCCCTCCCCCAATTCACACCCATGATGCTAGATATGCAAAGATATAAAAATGGTCCTGGTAGGGGGAGCCGCCCTGGGGCCGAGAGACATATACTAGCCCTGATAACTCATAATTAACCCTTGCAGCTCCTTTATAGCCCCATTATCCTTACTGTAACACTGGACCGCGGAAGGCTGATCCTTAAATAAAGGCTTTATATTTTAAGTATAGAAAAGTCTGAATGCTGGGATGTGCCCGCTGCTGGGAGACGACACAGACCTACAACTAAATATCTGTTAACAACATGAGCAATTTGTAATTTACAAAGTTTTCTGTTTTGTTAGTTTAAGTTATTTAAACTTGTTATTGATGATAATGCAATAAGATACTCTGTGAAAATGAAAAAATTAATAAAAAAAATAAAAAAAGTTTTTTTCTAATTTTATTTTGTAACCTAACTTAAAAAGGACAATAAAGTTTTCAAGGAACCTTTTCAATTATCCAATTTGCCTGTTCTCTTGGTATCCTGTATTTAAATGCATACCTAGGTAGGCTCAGAAGCTATAATGAACTGCTGGGCGCTAGCTGTTGATTGGTGGCTGCACATATGAACATGCCTCCTGTTATTGGCTCACCCAATTTGTTCAACTTACTCCCAGTAATGCATTGATGCTCTTTTAAAAAGGATACCAAGAGAATGCAGCCAATTAAAAGGACATTAAACAGAAGGAACAAACTGCATACACTAGCACCATCTTTTTGTATATGCATAAAATTGTGTTTTGTTTTTTTAATTAAATATATTCTTATCTGTGGATCTTCGTCCTTTTGATATCAACATAGGAGAAAGTCCACAAAGATGGCATCATGGAGCAATGTGGACGGTAGAGACAGGTAGTACAAGATGATATGTTGTAACACAGAGCTGGCATGAGCGTGCACAGCCAGAACAGAGCATTAACATGGATCATTAAAAAGGCATCTCTATTAGGTAATGAAGATGGTACACAGGTGACCCCACCATCTTATGCTATTACCTACGGTCTTTACAGGTTCATTGGATGCTGGTCATGAACTTTGTAACTATTCTTGTACACAATATGACGGCTGAATGTTTTCTAATGAATAAGAATAGCGGTGTATCTAAAAGAAAGGATAATGCAGCAGAGTAATGCAATAAACTCCCTAGGACCTATTTATGACTAGATTACAAGCGGAGCTCTATTTATTGCTCGTGTGCTAACTCAGCAAGAAGTAAGCTTTTTGCGCACATCGGGTAGCGCACGTATTACAAGTTAAAAGTAAAAAAGTTGGGGGGGGCGGAGCCAACTGTGGAGCCGAGCAGTCGCAGGTTTTGTTAGCTCCTGCTCTACTAGCCTAACAAAACATCTCAAATGGCTCTATAAATAACGTTTTAGACAACAACCTGAATATAAGTATCTCTGATCATATGCAGACGGTCCATACACCTCATATTTACAACATTCACAGGTATAGAACCTATTCAAGTAACAGTGAACCGGTCAATATGCAGATCGTTTTGTACTGTCCCACATTGTTTTGCGAGATGGGATCACTCTACAGGCTACGGTAAACATACCGGTCAAACACTTATTGACCAAGCTTCTGGCAGTGGCACTTGGGGGCAGTTTGCAGAGAGGCGCGAATGCTGCCATTGAAGTGGTGATGTCACAAGTATACCGACCCCGCAGAAGGTGAAATCCCAGCTACTGCTACAACTACCACTGGAGCTTTCTAGCTTATGATCCATCTGTGCCTAGTTCCTGAATTCCCACTTAACGATTGCTTCTGGAAGGCAGCTCTGATTTTACAGCAAACAGAGGAGATGGAATCCCTAATCAAGAATACATTAGCGGCGCTAGAGCTCCGCATGGATACTCATTTCAATATGCTGCATCAACTCCTAACGCTGGACACGGAGGACATACCTAACACCTCAGAAGATGACCTCAGTAATCAATCCCTCCTTGCAGCTCACGCATCGGAAGAAGAGGAAGACTCACTGCATCTTCGTCCCTGCACCGAGACAGCGGATAAGTCCCAAGGGGGACCGCCTGTACTGTGTGTGTGGCCTGCATTCCTTTCTAGCAAAGAGAGATCCTCTGACATCGCACTCATCTCCGTTACTACCTATTCTGCTCCCGCCCCGAAGCGGCCGGTCGGGGTGGGTATAGATGGAGATATGTTTTCAATCAGCATCGCAAATGATTTGGGGATATGCCAGAGCCACCGATGTAAGTCAAGATTTCCCCCCTCATAGCCCCTCCATTGCACTCCACACTTTTGGTTGGCACTTGGGAACTTCATTCTTCTCTCAGGACTATCAACCGCAAGCTCACTTCTATAATGCCAGAGAAGGTATCGGTTAGCTAGTCGGGCTTTGTCTTGGACGTCTAACCTTAACATGTGGCAATCAGAACTGATCCCATAACACCTGAGGTTATGTCCACTATTTGCAGTTTAATGTTGTGCTGATCATTGAGTGCCAGTTCACTTTCTGTTATTTTAAGTGTTTAAGGTTGTATTTATTTATTGCCATTACAGGCTATGTCTAAGTAGTAGAACTCTCTCAACCGTACATCTTATATGTTTGCTGTAATTTGGAGCACTGTTTTCTACTCCCTTGTTGTGCCTACTCTTATTGTTTTTTAAACTTAGCTACCCACTGTCTGTGCTTAATAGGTGGTCTATAGAGAGATATGTGGTCTTGAGCTCATATACCTACTTTATTTACAGATACAATTACTTATTGACTCAAAATCCTTGTTCATATTCAACCTAGTACTATGTATTGCCGGACCTCCTCTTATTTTGATACTAAATCCTATCAAGAAATGTACTACACTCAAAAGTTTGTTATGTCATACTCACATATGGTATAGGTTCACAGCTTCATTAAGCCCCAGATGCTGGTAAGATAATATATGTTTCTCACTAACTATACAAGCCTGAGAGAACTTACCAATAAGAGATGTAGCTAGATAATATCAGCACCAAGCTATAATTTTCTCTAATGCCCATTGTAGAATAGCTGGCAAAGTTTTCCACCCTTACTATAAAGCCACACTCCTTAACACAGGACTATTATCACTACACGGGCTTCGTTAGTTTTTCTCTTCATTATGAGATTTCTTATACACTCTTACTCCTGGTTCCACCTGAGCACCTATGTAAGGGACTATAACTGAGATTACTACATACTATTGCTATAAATTGTATAATCTGTATGGATGATGGCTCTGTATGTTCTCTGTATATATTAGTACAGTATATGTATGTATGGGTGCATATTTGTCTGTATATATATGTATATATATGTCCATAGCGAATTAAGTATCCATGAGACCTGTTATTTTACTTCTGGTTAGCTGTTGAGGGAATCCAAGAAAGACCCCTTCTGACTATGGACATGTGGTATTTATGTATTTCATATAAGTTTTGCTCTAATGTACACGATAACACCCTAGATCATATTTTCCTTAAGACACATTATAAATTGGCGTTCTTGTTATACTGGTTAGGTGATATATTTTATCATACTATCATAATTGACCACTACTCTGATTATGTATGAAAGCCCATACTGATGTTATGCCTTCTATATTAATGCTGCACATTACTCTCATCAGCTTATACTTTCAAATATGAGGCTCTATTTTGCTCACGTTGAAGAACATACTAGATATAGATAAGGTGTGTACACTCACTTAATTTCTGCTAACCCACATAGCAGCTTGATTTTTGGTTCACTTAGCTAGATTTCGCTAAAATCAGACCTGGTCTATTGAAAACAACTGATAAGGTCTTAGACCTGTCCACGTAATGGATGTCCTAAAGTGGGCTAACTTACAATAGATCATTATAACCTCTCCTATATGTCTTTCGAAAATATATAGCAGGATTATGTAGCTGCTCCTCTCTTATTTCCCTCCCTAGAGGCCTGCTGTCAACAGTTTTCTAAAACTCTCTATTAGATACCCATCTAAGCGGACAGCTTCTCTCCCATGCTGTTTAACTTTTAGATACTGGACATTGTATATTCAATATAGCCTGCACCCTCTAAAGTAGATAAGAAGCCTAAGAATTATTTTGCTGTTTTACGCAGGTGAGCTCCGCCCCTCCCCCCCCCCTTTTCCTTATTATTTCGAGCGGCTCTGGCCCGCTGAATCTCCCCCCCCACACACTATGGCCCAATATCGGCCAAAACAAATGCTAATTCTCCACTTCCTGATATTATTAAAATTGATAAGAGTAAAGATAGTTGAAGTGGGGAACATGCGCTACACAATAAGTTCCATCTTATTTGTTCCAGACACTTTTATTACAATTTATTGTGGCATAAGTGATCCCTTCTCTACATGTTCACCCCACACTATAGATTCCGTTACCCTCATGCAAAAGGTAAAACTCGAGACAACACCATTTTTCATTACTACCTATATATGTTATTTCTTGTGACCATGGGAATGTTATGTGAAGACGCAATCTTTAGCTGATCTGATAATCTTTTTGTGATAACAATGTATATCTTGCCCTGTTCCAATTTTTGTGTTTGGACAAACTCTGTATGTCTTTTTTTTTTTCTCTTCTCACAACTTCAATAAAAACCATTTTAAAAAAAAAAAAAGTAAAAAAAGTTACCGCACAATCGCTATCCCTTTTTTTCTAATACCTGAGACCTCATATTTTTGAGCCCTTATAACTTTGTAATGGAATATTTTTTATAATGTTTATCAGACAGTGTTATTATGAGTGTAAATGTATTTTTAAATGTTTTTTTTGTGCAACTTTTTTGTCATGCATAACAGTTAACCAGCGCTCTGAAGTTGCACTATCCAGACGCACATTAAATTCAATTGCGCTCAAGCAAATGCACTTTCAACTGGAAATACGCACGCTACTTACGACGCACGCAAAAAGACACACTAAAACCTCTTAATCGGCACACCACCTGGCTGATTTTACTGACCACCTGTCTAAAATTTAACTCAGCATTAATATACAATTAGCTAATATAATTTTTTTATATTTATTGCACAAATTATGATGAAATTACTTTATGTTAAACAATTAAATAAATGTGTGCTTTGGATACCTTAAAGCAGTGGTGTCAAACTCATTTGAGTCGTGGGCCATTTTCCATACAAGTGCAACTCACGTGGGCCGCACACTACCTACATATCTTGCCATTGCTAAACAAAGCAGGGGCGTTTGCTATAACTGCATACATTTCAAAAGATTGAAGAAGTTTTGTAACTCCTAATTAACTTACTCTGGCTTGATGAAACACGCTCTAACGCTTTTAAGATGGTGAGAAACATGCTCCATCCATGCTATTTTATTCTCTAGCAGCCCTGTTTTGAGTGTGCTCACAGTTTAGCATACGCATGCGCATAGTATAACATTTCCTCTGCATTATAGTGGATCACAATGCTGTCAGCATAGCGACGAACTGTTTATATAGTAATAGACATATACCTGTTGGATATATAAAATAAATACATAGAAAATATATATTTATCAAATATAAAGTATGTGATTTTAGTTAAAGAGAAAATAATTGAAAGGAATGGGCAAAAATGATGCGTGAAATCAGTGCTGCCGTAGTAATGAACTCATATAAAGAAGTGCTGCATGTGACAAATAAATCATAATGCACTTTGTGTTTGCCGTTCTCTTTTTAATAACTATCGGCTAGCTTACGAGTTTTGCGGTATGAGTGAAAAAGCAGCGTTAAGGCTCTTTTTCACTACCGCTGGTATTACGAGTTTTGCAGGTATATCTGTACCGCACACTTTTTTGGCCGTAACGCAACGTAACTATCGCAGTTTTCAAAAAGTCCTTTTTCAATGGGACTTCCATAGCGCCGGTATTACGAGTTTGCATGTCCGGCCAAAAAGTGAGCGGTACAGCCAATACCGACAAGATCCATACCATAAACTGAAAGTCAGTAGTTATGGGTTTTACACTACAAAGCTGTAACATAAAACTCATAACTAAAGTGCTAAAAAGTACACTAACACCCATAAACTACCTATTAACCTCTAAACCGAGGCCCTCCCGCATCACAAATACTATAATAAAATTACTAACCCCTAATCTGCCGCTCCCAACATCGCCGCCACTATAATAAACATATTAACCCCTAAACCGCCGCACTCCCGCAAACACTAGTTAAATATTATTAACCCCTAATCTGCTGTCCCTAACATCGCCACAACCTACATTACAGTTATTAACCCCTAATCTGATGCCCCCAATGTCGCCACCACCTACCTACACTTATTAACCCCTAATCTGCCGCCTCTAATGTTGCCGCCACCTACATTACAGTTATTATCCTCTAATCTGCCGCCCCAATGTCACCGCAACCTACATTACAGTTATTAACCCCTAATCTGCTGTCCCCAATGTCGCCGCCACTATACTAAAATAATTAACCTCTAAACCTAACCCTAAGTCTAACCCTAACACTCACTAACTTTAATATAATTAAAATAAATCTAATTAAAAATTCCTATCATTAACTAAATAATTCCTATTTAAAACTAAATACTTACCTATAAAATAAACCCTAAGCTAGCTACAATATAACTAATAGTTACATTGTAGCTATTTTAAGTTTTAGTTTTATTTCACAGGCAAGTTTGTATTTAATTTAACTAGGTAGAATAGTTAGTAAATAGTTATTAACTATTTACTAACTACCTAGCTAAAATAAATACAAATTTACCTGTAAAATAAAACCTAACCTGTCTTACACTAACACCTAACCTTACACTACAATTAAATAAATTACATTAATTAAATAAATACAATTAACTAAATTACAAAAACAAACAAACACTAAATTACACAAAATAAAAAATAAATGATCAGATATTTAATCTAATTACACTTAATCTAATAGCCCTATCAAAATAAAAAAGCCCCCCCCAAAATAAAAAAAAACCTAGCCTAAACTAAACTACCAATAGCCCTTAAAAGGGCCTTTTGCGGGGCATTGCCCCAAATAAATCAGCTCTTTTACCTGTAAAAAAATACAAACAACCCCCCAACAGTAAAACCCACCACCCACACAACCAACCCCCCAAATAAAAACGTAACTAAAAAACCTACGCTCCCCATTGCCCTGAAAAGGGCATTTGTATGGGTATTGCCCTTAAAAAGGCATTTAGCTCTTTTTCTGCCCAAACCCTAATCTAAAAATAAAACCCACCCCATAAACCCTTAAAAAAATTAACACTAACCCCTGAAGATCCACTTACAGTTTTTGAAGACCCGACATCCATCCTCAACGAAGCTGGGAGAAGTCTTCATCCAAGCAGCAAGAAGTACTCAACTAAGCCGGCAGAAGTCTTCATCCAAGCGGCCGAAGTCTTTATCCAAGCCGGCAGAAGTCTTCATCCAGACGGTATCTTCTATCTTCATCCATCTGGGGCGAGCGTCTCCATCTTC
Source organism: Bombina bombina (assembly GCF_027579735.1). NCBI lineage: Eukaryota > Metazoa > Chordata > Amphibia > Anura > Bombinatoridae > Bombina > Bombina bombina. The sequence continues at coordinate 783,939,923 of NC_069501.1, read as the reverse complement.
AAGACATCCGGCACGGAGCATCCTCTTCAATAGAAGTCTTCTTGCAGAATGAAGGTTCCTTTAAATGACGTCATCCAAGATGGCGTCCCTTGAATTCCGATTGGCTGATAGAATTCTATCAGCCAATCGGAATTAAAGGTAAAAACATCCTATTGGCTGATACAATCAGCCAATAGGATTGAACTTTAATCCTATTGGCTGATCCAATCAGCCAATAGAATGCAAGCTCAATCCTATTGGCTGATTGGATTAGCCAATAGGATTGAAGCTCAATCCTATTGGCTGATTGCATCAGCCAATAGGATTTTTCCACCTTTAATTCCGATTGGCTGATAGAATTCTATCAACCAATCGGAATTCAAGGGACGCCATCTTGGATGATGTCATTTAAAGGAACCTTCATTCTGCAAGAAGACGTCGATTGAAGAGGATGCTCCGTGCCGGATGTCTTGAAGATGGAGCCGCTCCGCTCCAGATGGATGAAGATAGAAGATGCCGGCTTGGATGAAGACTTCGGCCACTTGGATGAAGACTTCTGCCGGCTTCGAAGAGAGCTTCTGCCGCTTTGTTGAGGATTGATCTCTGGTCTTCAAAAACTGTACGTGGATCTTCAGGGGTTAGTGTTAGTTTTTTTTAAAGGGTTTATTGGGTGGGTTTTATTTTTAGCTTAGGGTTTGGGCAGAAAAAGAGCTAAATGCCCTTTTAAGGGCAATGCACATCCAAATGCCCTTTTCAGGGCAATGGGGAGCTTAGGTTTTTTAGTTAGGATTTTATTTGGGGGGTTGGTTGTGTGGGTGGTGGGTTTTACTGTTGGGGGGTTGTTTGTATTTTTTTTTTACAGATAAAAGAGCTGATTTCTTTGGGGCAATGCCCTGCAAAAGGCCCTTTTAAGGGCCATTGGCAGTTTAGTTTAGGCTAGGGTTTTTTTATTTTGGGGGGCCTTTTTTTATTTTGATAGGGCTATTAGATTAGGTGTAATTAGTTTAAATATCTGATAATTATTTTTTTAGTGTAATTTAGTGTTTGTTTTTTTTTGTAATTTAGTTAATTGTATTTATTTTATGTAATTTATTTAATTGTAGTGTAAGGTTAGGTGTTAGTGTAACTCAGGTTAGGTTTTATTTTACAGGTACATTTTTATTTATTTTAGCTAGGTAGTTAGTAAATAGTTAATAACTATTTACCAACTATTCTACCTAGTTAAAATAAATACAAACTTACCTGTGAAATAAAAATAAAACCTAAGATAGTTACAATGTAACTATTAGTTATATTGTAGCTAGTTTAGGGTTTATTTTACAGGTAAGTATTTAGTTTTAAATAGGAATTATTTAGTTATTAATAGTAGGTTTTATTTAGATTTATTTTAATTACATTAAAGTTAGGGGGTGTTAGCGGTTAATAACTTTAGTATAGTGGCGGCGACATTGGGGGCGGCAGATTAGGGGTTAATAAGTGTAGGTAGGTGGCGGCGACATTGGGGGCGGCAGATTAGGGGTTAATAAGTGTAGGTAGGTGACGGCGACATTGGGGCGGCAGATTAGGGGTTAATAAGTGTAATGTAGGTGGCTGCGACATTGGGGCGGCAGATTAGGGGTTAATAAGTGTAGGTAGGTGACGGCGACATTGGGGCGGCAGATTAGGGGTTAATAAGTGTAATGTAGGTGGCTGCGACATTGGGGCGGCATATTAGGGGTTAATAACTGTAATGTAGGTGGCGGCAGTGTCGGGGGTGGCAGATTAGGGTTTAATAAGTGTAATGTAGGTGTCGGATATGTTGGGGGCAGCATATTAGGTCCGCAAGACCTTGCTGAATGCGGAGAGCAATACGCTTTCCGTATTCAGCATTGCACCAGCAGCTCACAAGAGCTGCTGGTGCAATGCCGCCCCCTGCTGACTCGTGGCCAATCGCCCGCCAGCAGGGAAGTGTCAATCAACCCGATCGTATTCGATCGGGTTGAATTGTGGCGATTCCTGTCCGCCTGCTCAGACCGCTGCTTCATAACTGCTGTTTCTGGTGAGTCTGAAGACTCACCAGAAACACGGGCCATCAAGCTCCATTCGGAGCTTGATAGAGAGGCCCCTAGGGGTTAATAAGTGTAATGTAGGTGGCGGCGACATTGGGGCGGCATGTTAGGGGTTAATAACTGTAATGTAGGTGGCGGTGGTGGCAGATTAGGGGTTAATAAGTGTAACGTAGGTGTCTGCGATGTCGGGGCAGCAGATTAGGGGTTAATAAGTGTAATGTAGGTGGTGGCGATGTCAAGGGCGGCAGATTAGGGGTTAATAAGGGTAGGTAGGTGTCGGCGATGTCGGGGGCAGCAGATTAGGGGTGTTTAGACTCGGGTTTAGGGTGTTAGGTTTAAACATAACTTTAGTTTCCCCATAGGATTAAATGGGGCTACGTTACGGAGCTTTACGCTGCTTTATTGCAGGTGTTAGACTTTTATTCAGCCGGCTCTCCCCATTGATGTCTATGGGGAAATCGTGCATGAGCACGTAAAACCAGCTCACCGCAGCGCTGGTATTGGAGTGCGGTATGGAGCTCAATTTTGCTTTACGCTGCAATATTGCCTGATAAAGCCGGGTTTTTGTAAACTTGTAATACCAGCGCTGTAGGTAAGTGAGCGGTGATAATAACTTGCAAGTTAGCACCGTGCTGCTCATAACACAAAACTCGTAATCTAGCCAAACGTTAAAGACTGAGGGGAAGTTGTGGGCCGCATTTGGCCCACGGGCCACCAGTTTGACATCCCTGCCTTAAAGGGATACTGAACCCAATTTTTTTTTCTTCATGATTCGGATTGAGCATGCAATTTTAAGCAACTTTCAAATTTAATCCTATTATTAATTTATCTTAGTTCCCTTGGTATCTTCATTTGAAAAAGCAGAAATGTAAGCTTAGGAGCCGGCCTATTTTTGGTTAAGCACCCTGGGTAGCGCTTGCTGATTGGTGGCTCTCATATCTTTGAGTGCTTTCAACTTTTTTGTACAATATTTTTTTAAATAATTTTTATTAGTTGGTGTTATTTTGAGTGTATCTTTACTTTGTAATGTATTTTTTATGTGTTTTGTGACTCTTTAGTCTCGCAAAACAATTAACCACAGCTCTGAAGATGCGCTTACCTGACAAGCGTTAACTTCAATTGCGCTTACTTTCAACTCGTAATATATAGTAACAGACTATCTAACCAAGTTACTGTACAGTCTTCAGTGTAGAACAAACCAACAGATAGGGGTAAAGAAAGATTTAAAAAAAAAAAAACGTAGGAATAGGTACTAAAAGATGAGGTCCTCTACCTAAAAACTGTGCTACCTTGATATTTTAGCTTGTGGTCAAATTGTTGCACACCCACATGTTATGGTCTAGTGGAGACACTGATACAAGAGACTAATTTCATGCACTAATTTGGGAGCAACTTTAGGAATTGGGAATGAATTCAGGTTGAATATTTGCCTAAACCCATAGGCCTAGATTTGGAGTTTGGCGGTAGCCGTGAAAACCAGCGTTAGAGGCTCCTAACGCTGGTTTTAGGCTACCGCCGGTATTTGGAGTCAGTCAAAAAAGGGTCTAACGCTCACTTTTCAGCCGCGACTTTTCTATACCGCAGATCCCCTTACGTCAATTGCGTATCCTATCTTTTCAATGGGATCTTCCTAACTCCGGTATTTAGAGTCGTGGCTGAAGTGAGCGTTAGAAATCTAACGACAAAACTCCAGCCGCAGAAAAAAGTCAGTAGTTAAGAGCTTTCTGGGCTAACGCCGGTTTATAAAGCTCTTAACTACTGTGCCCTAAAGTACACTAACACCCAGTCGATTAAATTTTTTTAACCCCTAATCTGCCGACCGCCACCTACGTTATCCTTATGTACCCCTAATCTGCTGCCCCTAACACCGCCGACCCCTATATTATATTTATTAACCCCTAACCTGCCCCCCACAATGTCGCCGCCAGCTACCTACAATAATTAACCCCTAATCTGCCGACCGCCACCTACGTTATCCTTATGTACCCCTAATCTGCTGCCCCTAACACCGCCGACCCCTATATTATATTTATTAACCCCTAATCTGCCCCCCACAATGTCGCCTACACTTATTAACCCCTAATCTGCCGAGCGGACCGCACCGCTATTATAATAAAGTTATTAACCCCTAATCCGCCTCACTAACCCTATAATAAATAGAATTAACCCCTAATCTGCCCTCCCTAACATCGCCGACACCTAACTTCAAACATTAACCCCTAATCTGCTGACCGGAACTCACCGCTATTCTAATAAATTTATTAACCCCTAAAGCTAAGTCTAACACGAACACCCCCCTAAGTTAAATATAATTTAAATCTAACAAAATAAATTAACTCTTATTAAATATATTATTCCTATTTAAAGCTAAATACTTACCTGTAAAATAAATCCTAATATAGCTACAATATAAATTATAATTATATTATAGCTATTTTAGGATTTATATTTATTTTACAGGTAACTTTGTATTTATTTTAACCAGGTACAATAGCTAAAATAGTTAAAATAATTACAAAATTACCTGTAAAATAAATCCTAACCTAAGTTACAATTAAACCTAACACTACACTATCAATAAATTAATTAAATAAAATACCTACAATTACCTACAATTAAACCTAACACTACACTATCAATACATTAATTAAATACAATATCTACAAATAAATACAATGAAATAAACTAACTAAAGTACAAAAAATTAAAAAAAGCTAAGTTACAAAAAATAAAAAAATATTTACAAACATCAGAAAATATTACAACAATTTTAAACTAATTACACCTACTCTAAGCCCCCTAATAAAATAACAAAGACCCCCAAAATAAAAAAATGCCCTACCCTATTCTAAATTACTAAAGTTCAAAGCTCTTTTACCTTACCAGCCCTGAACAGGGCCCTTTGCGGGGCATGCCCCAAAGAATTCAGCTCTTTTGCCTGTAAAAAACACATACAATACCCCCCCCCAACATTACAACCCACCACCCACATACCCCTAATCTAACCCAAACCCCCCATAAATAAACCTAACACTAAGCCCCTGAAGATCTTCCTACCTTATCTTCACCATACCAGGTTCACCGATCGATCCAGAAGAGCTCCTCCGATGTCCTGATCCAAGCCCAAGCAGGGGGCTGAAGATGTCCATGATCCGGCTGAAGTCTTCATCCAAGCGGGAGCTGAAGAGGTCCATGATCCGGCTGAAGTCATCATCCAAGCGGGAGCTGAAGAGGTCCATGATCCGGCTGAAGTCTTCTATCAACGGCATCTTCAATCTTCTTTCTTCCGGATCCATCTTGTAGACCTCTGACGCGGAACATCCTGCTGGCCCGACGGACTACCGACGAATGAAGGCTCCTTTAAGGGACGTCATCCAAGATGGCGTCCCTCGAATTCCGATTGGCTGATAGGATTCTATCAGCCAATCGGAATTAAGGTAGGAATATTCTGATTGGCTGATGGAATCAGCCAATCAGAATCAAGTTCAATCCGATTGGCTGATCCAATCAGCCAATCAGATTGAGCTCGCATTCTATTGGCTGATCGGAACAGCCAATAGAATGCAAGCTCAATCTGATTGGCTCTATTGGATCAGCCAATCGGATTGAACTTGATTCTGATTGGCTGATTCCATCAGCCAATCAGAATATTCCTACCTTAATTCCGTTTGGCTGATAGAATCCTATCAGCCAATCGGAATTCGAGGGACGCCATCTTGGATGACGTCATTTAAAGGAACCGTCATTCGTCATCTAGTCGTCGGTTGAAGAGGATGTTCCGCCTCGGAGGTCTGCAAGATGGATCCGGAAGAAAGAAGATTGAAGATGCCGTTGATAGAAGACTTCAGCCGGATCATGGACCTCTTCAGCTCCCGCTTAGATGATGACTTCAGCCGGATCATGGACCTCTTCAGCCCCCTGCTTGGGCTTGGATCAGGACATCGGAGGAGCTCTTCTGGATCGATCGGTGAACCTGGTATGGTGAAGATAAGGTAGGAAGATCTTCAGGGGCTTAGTGTTAGGTTTATTTAAGGGGGTTTGGGTTAGATTAGGGGTATGTGGGTGGTGGGTTGTAATGTTGGGGGGGGTATTGTATGTGTTTTTTTTACAGGCAAAAGAGCTGAATTCTTTGGGGCATGCCCCGCAAAGGGCCCTGTTCAGGGCTGGTAAGGTAAAAGAGCTTTGAACTTTAGTAATTTAGAATAGGGTAGGGCATTTTTTTATTTTGGGGGTCTTTGTTATTTTATTAGGGGGCTTAGAGTAGGTGTAATTAGTTTAAAATTGTTGTAATATTTTTCTGATGTTTGTAAATATTTTTTTTTTTGTAACTTAGTTCTTTTTTATTTTTTGTACTTTAGTTAGTTTATTTAATTGTATTTATTTGTAGGAATTGTATTTAATTTATTTATTGATAGTGTAGTGTTAGGTTTAATTGTAGATAATTATAGGTATTTTATTTAATTAATTTATTGATAGTGTAGTGTTAGGTTTAATTGTAACTTAGGTTAGGATTTATTTTACAGGTAAATTTGTAATTATTTTAACTATTTTAGCTATTAAATAGTTCTTAACTATTTAATAGCTATTGTACCTGGTTAAAATAAATACAAAGTTACCTGTAAAATAAATATAAATCCTAAAATAGCTATAATATAATTATAATTTATATTGTAGCTATATTAGGATTTATTTTACAGGTAAGTATTTAGCTTTAAATAGGAATAATTTATTTAATAAGAGTTAATTAATTTCGTTAGATTAAAATTATATTTAACTTAGGGGGGTGTTAGTGTTAGGGTTAGACTTAGCTTTAGGGGTTAATACATTTATTAGAATAGCGGTGAGCTCCAGTCGGCAGATTAGGGGTTAATGTTTGAAGTTAGGTGTCGGCGATGTTAGGGAGGGCAGATTAGGGGTTAATACTATTTATTATAGGGTTAATAACTTTATTATAATAGCGATGCGGTCCGGTCGGCAGATTAGGGGTTAATAAGTGTAGGCAGGTGGAGGCGACGTTGTGGGGGGCAGATTAGGGGTTAATAAATATAATATAGGGGTTGGCGGTGTTAGGGACAGCAGATTAGGGGTACATAGGGATAATGTAAGAAGCGGCGGTTTACGGAGCGGCAGATTAGGGGTTAATAATAATATGCAGGGGTCAGCGATAGCGGGGGCGGCAGATTAGGGGTTAATAAGTGTAAGGTTAGGGGTGTTTAGACTCGGAGTACATATTAGAGTGTTAGGTGCAGACGTAGGAAGTGTTTCCCCATAGGAAACAATGGGGCTGCGTTAGGAGCTGAACGCGGCTTTTTTGCAGGTGTTTTTTTTCAGCTCAAACAGCCCCATTGTTTCCTATGGGGGATTCGTGCACGAGCACGTTTTTGAGGCTGGCCGCGTCCGTAAGCAACTCTGGTATCGAGAGTTGAAGTTGCGTTAAATATGCTCTACGCTCCTTTTTTGGAGCCTAACGCAGCCATTCTGTGGACTCTCAATACCAGAGTTATTTTAAAGGTGCGGCCAGAAAAAAGCCAGCGTTAGCTACGCGGGTCGTTACCGACAAAACTCTAAATCTAGCCGATAGGAAGGGACACTGAACCCAAATTTTTTCTTTCATGATTAAGATAGAGCATGCAATTTTAAGCCAATTTCTAATGTATTCCTATTATCAATTTTTCTTTGTTCTCTTGCTATCTATATTTTAAAAAGAAGACATCTAAGCTTTTTTTTAATTCAGAACTCTGGACAGCACTTTTTTATTGGTGGATGAGTTTATCCACCAATCAGCAAGAACAACCCAGGTTGATCACCAAAAATGGGCCGTCATCTAAACTTACTTTCTTGCATTTCAAATAAAGATACCAAGAGAATGAATTATATTTGATAATAGGAGTAAATTAGAAAGTTACTTAAAATGTCATGCTCTATCGGAATCACGAAAGAAAAAATTTGGCTACAGTGTCCCTTTAATGCACATAGGGACAGATTTCAGGAAAATTCAGAGCAATTCATATTCAGATTTATTTGGTTCATTTTTGCATTTTGTTTTGTGTTGAGGGGCCTCATATTTGAGACTTGCCTAAGGCCTTACTAACTCAAGAGCATATCGTGCTCCAGATATGTGCTTTCTACCTACCTAGGTATGCTCCTCAACTAAGAATTATATGAGAACAAAATAAAATGAAAACAGAAGTAAATTGGAAACTTTTCTTAAAATTGTAATCAAGAAATAAAAATTGTGATTTTTCATATGCTTTTAAGTAGATATTAACAGATGGGCAGTTTAATGAGTCCTAAATAGTTCATGTTGGAGACTAACGTGAAACAATTAGTTCTCTTGACAGTAAAATTAGGTAGGTGTAGATTAAGAGCTGATAATAATAACAAAAAGCTTTAAAAACTTTATAAACAGCTATTTCTAATGACATTTCAAAATCACTGCTTTGCATTTCAAATTGAGTAGGAGGCACAACTAATTCTCTTCTATTTACATTGTTCTCAAATTAGTGCTTTAGCTACAACAAAAGTGCCATATGGAGAGAACACTGATTGGACAACAATTCAAACCTTTAGCTCACAGAAAAATTTACTTTTGAAGTGAGCGGTGGCACACAGGGAATTTGAATTTCATATCTATATTAAAAAGTAAGTTATAGCGCATCTTAATTACATCTGATGAATTAAACTCAATCTAAAATATCACTAACATTCCGGAACTGTTTTTATAAAGGGAAGAGTTTACCATCATTTTAGTTTGTTCAGACTCTAAGCTGATTAAAAGTGAATGATACTTTGTTAAACCTACCACAGTCGTAGAAATGATTATTGAAATATGATTATTTACTTTAAAACCTCAAAGCCACATACACATGCTTCTTCTAACGCTTGTATATTTGCATAGGTTTACACAGGTTAATAATTTGCCAATTCTTGGTTATAAGATAGTAATCGATTCTTTTGAAATATGTTTAATGCCTCAGCATTTGATTTCACAAGTCATAATATGCTATTCAGCCTGAAGAACAAATAAGAAATTTAAATGATGAAAAAATTAGCAGTAGAAATGGAGATATGAAGTTTGAAATTGGCTTCATCTTGATGATGTACATACGCACAAACTCACACACACTCATATACACACATACACAAATATACACACAAACACACACACACACACAAACATTATCCACACGTGTGCATATTACACACACACAAACACATACACAGAGACACACAACATACACAACCACACACGCACATTGTGCATGCAAATTACGTACACACACATTATGCATCCACACACACGTGTATAGCACACACACACAAACATGCACATTACGCACACACATATTATGCATACACACCCACATTACACACACACATTATGCATACACACCCACATTACGCACACACACATGCGCACACCCATGCACCCACACATGTGTATATGACACACACACACGCACATTTTGCACACAAGCATATGCGAGCCTGCTTCCCGCAATGTAAGAAGCAGCATTCATAACCGTTGCTACTTACACCCTACGTCACCTCTGAGGTGGAGAGGGAAAATCACTGAGAGCTTCTAATGAAGGGGCGGGCACTGCGATGAGTGTGTAATGATATATACGGGCCAGCGGACAAACAGATCCGCTGCCCGTATGTAGCGAAGACTGACAGACAGCTTCGCAAATTGAGAAGCTGTCCGCCCACCTCTTAGTACATGGAGCCCTATGAGTAAACAAAAATTTTGTAATGCAGGAGTGACATAACTTTTATATCAGTTTTGAGATTTATGACAATCTGGAGCTTATTTTTATATTGAAAGTTATGACAGCTTGATGTTTATTTTGAACTTGGAAATTATGTTGATCTGGGATTTATATTGAACTTGTTAGTTATTCCCTTAATTTGATATTAGTATATCTGAGACCAGACTAGACTGACCAAACAAGATTATCCTAGATTGTATACTGTATGCTCTCTAAAATTCATTTACATCAGCAAGCCATCACTAGGCATAATATAAGAGAATCAAGGTTTGGAATTCCATGAAGGCACTCCAGCCTCTACGTGGAGTGGGAAAAGCTACAATTTGCAGATTTTGAACGACAAACTTGTTTTATTGTATGTTATTAAACATTTTGGGCCAGATTACAAATGGCACACTACATTTTGTTTGTTCATGCACAGACACCACTCCAAGTAAACTTTTGATGCAGGAGGGTTAGCATGCATATTACAATTTGAAAGTAAATTGCTTATGTAAGCAAAACCGGATGCGTACTAACTTTAGGCATTCAATTAACTTCGTCCCATTGACTTCAATGGAGCATGAAGAACAAAAAAGAACACTTATCGCGTGCTCACAAACCCAACACTATGTCTGTTAGGGGTAATATGAACCTGACGGCAGCCATCTTGTTCCCCGCAGCCATTTTGTAATGATTATACTTTTATTATAATGGTTCATTCTGTAGTGAGAAATATATGCTTGCTATTGTATTTTCCTTAGCCGGTTAGCCTTGTAGAAAGTCCCTGGCCGCACGCCCAGAAGAATGTTCTATCAATAATATGGTCCAGCGACCTTGTTGTCTCCGCAGATGGTAGTTTGTTATGACCATGTAATTATTGTTATGAGAAACTCATGTTCCAGTTTTTCCTTGTAAATTGCTCTGTATGACTGTGTAAGATGACGCGGTCCTAACATGTCATCCCCTTAACCCTGTATGTTACTATAAGAAAGGCTTGCACTGTGAAATAAACAGAATTGGCTTTCGATCATAATGCTGCGTGGTCTGAGTCATTCTAAGGGGCCCTTATCAGGTAATCTACATATGCCTCAGGTGGTACACTAGGCCCCAGGCTTTGGCCTGCACTGACACTTACCCCCCTGGGGGGGACACCTAACAGTTTTGGCGTCAGGACAGTGGGATTCGCAGGGAGTAAGTATGAGTGCTTCTACCATGCTTTCTTTCTGTGAATTTGAACCTAAATTTAGTCTGGTAATAGGTGTTGATAATATATGATAAAGGGTTAAAGGGGTTCCTGTGGTTGAAGCACAGGTTTGCGGAGGTTATAGTCCTGCCGGCAGTTGTGATACCCCTCCAGACAGGTAATCAGTCCTGTGCTGGGACACGACAGGTATTGTGAGTCCTGTCTGTGATAAGCGCGCAAGTAATATATGTATGCCAGTCGACGGGAGGATTTTTTAAGATAAGGTCCCCCGGGCAACTTGGCAGTGAGTGAGTCTCACGTGTGTTGAAGTTTCCCATATTCATTCCCATAATAGAGTTTTGTTACCCACCTGAAGCTCATGTTGATATCTGATGCTTGCTTTTGCTGCTATATAAAATGATGCTGTGCGTAGAAAATATTAAGTGGCTATGCATGTTATTATTGTGGCTATTATTGTGTTGAGAATTGGGAACTGCTTATTGATAAGAATGCACAGAGAAAATTACATGTATATAAATCCTAAAATAGCTATAATAATAATAATAAATAATTTATATTGTAGCTATATTAGGATTTATTTTACAGGTAAGTATTTAGCTTTAAATAGGAATAATTTATTTAATAAGAGTTAATTAATTTCGTTAGATTAAAATTATATTTAACTTAGGGGGGTGTTAGTGTTAGGGTTAGACTTAGCTTTAGGGGTTAATACATTTATTAGAATAGCGGTGAGCTCCAGTCGGCAGATTAGGGGTTAATGTTTGAAGTTAGGTGTCGGCGATGTTAGGGAGGGCAGATTAGGGGTTAATACTATTTATTATAGGGTTAATAACTTTATTATAATAGCGATGCGGTCCGGTCGGCAGATTAGGGGTTAATAAGTGTAGGCAGGTGGAGGCGACGTTGTGGGGGGCAGATTAGGGGTTAATAAATATAATATAGGGGTTGGCGGTGTTAGGGACAGCAGATTAGGGGTACATAGGGATAATGTAAGAAGCGGCAGTTTACGGAGCGGCAGATTAGGGGTTAATAATAATATGCAGGGGTCAGCGATAGCGGGGGCGGCAGATTAGGGGTTAATAAGTGTAAGGTTAGGGGTGTTTAGACTCGGAGTACATATTAGAGTGTTAGGTGCAGACGTAGGAAGTGTTTCCCCATAGGAAACAATGGGGCTGCGTAAAAGAAAAAGAGAGTTAATAGTTTCTGCAAAAGACAGAAATATTTTTAAAACACTGTCAGTGAGTACTGCTGTGTGATAGAAAAATCTCTGTGTTAAAGAATGTAGCAGGCAAAGAAGGGGGGCCACCACTGAGCGCTCACATAGATCAAAAGAAAAAAAAAAAAAGAAAAGATTAAAAATGAAACTTTGAGCTTGCCTTACTATCTTTGAGAGGAATGATAACACTGTGCATGTTTTGCTTTTCTTTAAAAAAAAAAAAAAGTTTCTCTGTTTGGAACAATTTGCACTTTACATTTAAAGCGGCAGTACTGGTGTTCTATGTTATAAAAAATGATAAATATAAATTGCTCACTACAAAGGAACCAGTATTTATGTTATATTCTGTCACAGAATATTTCTTAAAAATGATCATTTTATTTCTGTGGCTGTCAAACTGTATATCACAGATATAACTCTTTGTTATTTAAAATAACCCCCACTGCGTTCAATAAATAAATGAGATATTATTTAATGAAGTGATTTCAGTGACACTTTAAAATATATCTAGTTATTTGGTTATTAACTAGTCTACCACTATTATTGCAATGACTTTGGTTGCTGCTTAACAGCTAAGCCGTGGTCTATAAGGTGTCTACAAATAAACACCCCTAAAACAAATGATGCACATTTTATCTGATTCTACTGCATTTATATAACTTGCTAATTTATCTGATCACAGTTTTAGTTTTATTTATATGGCTTACGTGTATTTTGTCTCTTGGGGTTGTAATGAGATTTATACAGCCTGTGATAAGAGGCAGTCCTCAAAGGCTTAAAAAATTAGCATATGAGCCTTCCTATGTTTGGTTTAATCTAGGAAGGTTGGTTAAAATTAAAAGTCCTATCTGAATAATGAAATTTTCATTTATCCTACAATGTCCCTTTAACAGTGGCTACCGTGGTTATCTGATCGTTCCCAAATAAGCGCAATTTTATTTGTATAATCTGCAACTGAAGTTTCTTGTGCATCTGCCGTGTTTGTACATAGTGGATGTTTTTAATTGTTTATAGTGTTCTGAGAGTGTTCCAGTGAATGTCAGAATATGTGTTGCATTCTAAGTTAATTGTGGTTGTTTGAAATTTGTGTCAGCAGCTAATGTTTTGTTTTGTGAAAGACAAGAACGATTGGTTTTCACTGTTTGTTTGTTATGTTTTTCTCTTTTGTGACTACGTGTGGAAGCGTGCTGTATGGACAGCATATTGAAGTGTGAAGTGTATGTCATTTTGCTTGCTATTGAGAATTGTCTCTGCATGAGTGGAGTGCATGATTTGTCGTTCAGTTTCTTGTTATCTTGTGTTTGCGTGTCACATTAGATGTTTCACGCAAACATGGGGGAAGTATTGATGAGTATTGATGAATATCTTTATGTAATGGGGGTGATTGTTTTTAGGAGGTGAACCTAAAACGTTTTGAATCTCCTCGTACAATGTTATTGTGTTAATTTCAGATGCCTAAAATGTTTTATTTTTCTATGTGATTCTTAACACTATATTTGTATTTGCAGGATGAGAGTATGCTGTCTTCAGAGATTGAAACACACTAACTGAATTATTTTTGAGTTTCCATATTTAGGTAAAATCTGTACAGGCAAAATTCCATAAGTGCACTCTTCAAAAGATTAAAGATTGAAAGCAAGTAAACCTTTAAAGAAAGAAAAGATAAAGATGAAAGACCTTTTGTCAAGCTTGTTTTAACCACCATACTGCAGTAAAAAAAGTTGCTGAACTATCTTTGGATCCATTCTTTGCTTTGCATGCTGGTACCAGCCCCAGAACTGGACTCTGGGTAATCCATGACTGTTTCCTCTGATGTGTGTCTTCAGGACATAAAGACTATGCTTCTTTGGACTGTGCCTTACCGCTCGATATGGAGGTCCTGTTATGCTGTTACAGGGTCAACCAATTAAATTAGGGGAGTATTGTTTTAACTCAATTCCTTATATTGCTTGTTTTGTATTCTCTTGTATTTGTTTTATTTTTATTGATCATATTTGGTCTAAGAAATCATATGCTTCATTGGTATTAGTGCACATTGTAGTTTATGTGCTTAACAAAGTAACCCTTTAGATAAATGTAACTGTGAACTTTGCAGTATTGTACCCTATTGAATGGCCCACTGAGTATAAGAAAATATGTTTAAGGAAAATGCTGCAACATAGCATAATATTTTAGACCATTCACCCTTTAGAACATAAAGAGGACACGTCTAAGCTAGAAGTTTATAGTAAATATACAGAGAAATGTTTGTTCAGGGAATAGCATAATTATAGTTTATGAAAGCAAATGTATTTTTCCCTTTTATTAATTAGTATGGTATCTGCAAAGTGAATTTGGTCATTCCTGATGTTTGTCAAAGAGAGTAATTCTTACCATAAAGATGTGTTTACCTTTAAAAGAGCTTGTAGTTTTAAATGATGTTCTGTTTGTATGCTTTCCTCATACAGGAGTGTGAGAGAATTTAGGTTGCATAAAATAATTAGTAAACTAGTAGTGTTTATATCAGATGAGATTGTTGAATATTAGGATCATGGTTGGAGAATTATAAACATTATAGATAGCAGCCATCCAGAATAAAGCAACATGAGGTTCTTTTATTTTTAGAAGTTCAAAGTGACAGTGTAAAGAAATTCATTTATTTTTATTGACTGTTTTCTTTTTTTCCATTCTTACTACAGGGCAGGCCTTAGCATAAGTTTTAGCATAACCAGTCAGGCCCTTGTTGAAGTCTGACAGGTTTTCACTTGCTTAGTATTCATGAAGTAACATTTAAAAGTGTATAGAGAAGTTGTAAATTATTCTCTGAGAAATGTCAATGTATTTAGTTTGTATTATATATCAACAATGTTTTGTTTGATTTTAAATGACATAGGATGAAAGTGACGTTTTATTTGGACATAATTGTGATTGTATTGTGGTGTGTACTCATCCTGTACTGTTTCTGTTTGCTTCCTAGACTCCCTGTGACTCGAGTGTTTGCTTGCCATGGGTATCCACTGGTTGCCTTGTCTACCCCATAAACAAACCATCAGATGTCCAGTATCTCCCTGCGGAAGAACCGTGGATAAGCACCCCTACTGCAAATGAACTGTTGGAGAACTGTATTATAGCAAAGTGTCAAGGTGCAGCGCTCTCAAATGGACAAAGACTGTTCTTAAAGTGATCAGAGGCCACCTAGAGACAGTTGTGCTGTTGCTATGTCATGCTTTACTGTGGAAAAGGAACTGTTGGACATATTGGGGGGTGCTAGCAATGCAGGTGGAGAGATAGACGATGCAGCGTTGTTTGGGGGTAGATGGGGGGCTGGTTGGGTCTCTGTGCCGGTAGACCGGTAGTTCTGGGAAGGCTGGAGGATAGATGGAAGGTATTGGAGGGACTGTACCTATATGCAGTGACAATTAGCCTATAAAAGTATATCACGACATAGGAATATTTTTCTCTTTAGTATTTTTATAGAGTTCTGTTACCATAATATAAGGCTTTACTAATTTTCTATGCCTGTCTATTTTTATGTTATTCTGTTAGAATAAAAGGATGGTATGTTAGGGGTAATATGAACCTGACGGCAGCCATCTTGTTCCCCGCAGCCATTTTGTAATGATTATACTTTTATTATAATGGTTCATTCTGTAGTGAGAAATATATGCTTGCTATTGTATTTTCCTTAGCCGGTTAGCCTTGTAGAAAGTCCCTGGCCGCACGCCCAGAAGAATGTTCTATCAATAAGATGGTCCAGCGACCTTGTTGTCTCCGCAGATGGTAGTTTGTTATGACCATGTAATTATTGTTATGAGAAACTCATGTTCCAGTTTTTCCTTGTAAATTGCTCTGTATGACTGTGTAAGATGACGCGGTCCTAACGTGTCATCCCCTTAACCCTGTATGTTACTATAAGAAAGGCTTGCACTGTGAAATAAACAGAATTGGCTTTCGATCATAATGCTGCGTGGTCTGAGTCATTCTAAGGGGCCCTTATCAGGTAATCTACATATGCCTCAGGTGGTACACTAGGCCCCAGGCTTTGGCCTGCACTGACACTTACCCCCCTGGGGGGGACACCTAACAATGTCAGACCTACAGCGTTATCCCTTAAGGTACTTAAGGTACTTAAGGTATTTATGAATATTTTACATTTCAATGTTCTTCACATAGAAGAAAATTTTATTTTTATTTTTAAATATATATTTCTATATATAGGATTATTTGTTTGAAAAATATTTTATATATATATATATATATATATATATATATATATATATATATATATATATATATATATATATATATATATAACAAATGCAAAGAAAAACAGACCATTCATATCCAGCAACAGGCTATTTACGAATAAGTGCTACACACTAACAAGTTCAAATGAACAGTACATGTCACAGCTAGAAGTAGGGTACAATATATGAAGCAACATCCAATATTCAAGATGCTATAACAGTGGGTACAGAATGTCAGTGGATTCCCAAAGAAAAAGGCAATATACATCCGTCATTGCAATGTGCTTATATATAATCCAAAACTGTAAACAGAACATTCCGTATCCTGAGGGGATGGGGGATAAATTCTCGATCCCACAGTTAGATTGTAATTCAATGTGGTTATGAAGTGAAAATAATTAAATGTTATCTGTCCAGAGTTTAATCAATTACCCGGGTATTACTGGTCGTGGCTTTGCCATGTACAGTATATCACTGGAACTTCTCTGGTAACGATATTTTCCTTGCAGGGCTACAATACAGCCCTAAATTTCCGTAATGCTCACTTGCTCCACACACATCAGAGACACATAGGTGACCAGCACACCTCGGAAAGATCCATCCTTCAAGGCTAACACTGGATACTTCTGAGAGTATGAAGGTACATTAGTGACAAGCACGCCTTCTATCTCAGCTTACCCACTGAAAAGCAGCCTGAGAGCAGGTTAGCAGTGTGCAGCTGAATACACGCCAACAAACCAAACATCAGCTACGCGTGTTTAACCCCTTTCCAATTAGGGCTTCTTCCAGCTTGGGTTTCATTGGAAAACATCACCCAAGATTTTTAAATGTTTAACTCCGCATATTAAAACCGCATAGTTTTATGTTTTGACTTATCAAAAGCTAGTGTTAAACTTCGTTGGAAGTAACGTCTTTCTTTTAAGCTTCTTACTTCTTTCTTAAACTGACAAAAATTAGTACAGTTTCTTCTGTGTCTCAGATATTGAATTAAAGTTCTGGGATGATGACTATCAAAGGATAAAAGAGCATTTCCAGCTGTTTCTATCCTATGTGTTGCAGTTCTAAGTTCATTGTTCGTATTCATAATGCGTAACTCCAAAAATGTGATTTCATCTGCACTATAATTAAATGTGAAATTTAAATGTATATTCAATTAATTTCTCTTCTGTGTCCTCCCAGAGGAGGAACACATCGTCAATAAATCTTACCAATAGTGCAATTGATTAATCAAATTTTTGGTCACAATTTAAGATGGGTTTTTGCTCCCATTTTCTTAAATATAGCGTGCATATGTTGGGTCACAAAATGCCCCTATCGCGGTTTCCAATATTTGTTTAAAAAATTTGTTCTTAAAAAGAAAATAATTATTTTTCAAAAGAAATATAATAATTGTAATACCAACTCTATATTTTGGTCATATTCCTTTCCTCGTTGCATTAGGAAAAATTTGCATGCTTCTAATCCCTTTTCATGGGGAATACTTGAGAAGAGGGATCCTGCATCAATTTCTACCAATAGGGTATCTGGGTTTGTGATTATACCATCTATTTTTTCTGAGTACAATAGTATCCTTTACATATGATGGGAGATTGAGTAGACTGGGTCAACATACTGTGAAATCTTTTCAGTTAGTGATCCTACTACTCCTGAGTCCTGAAATTATTGGTCTGCCTGGGGGTGGAATCTTTCCTTTATGTAACTTTGGAAAAATGTAGGAAGTAGGTGTTCTTGGATATTTCACAAATAAAATTAAAATTCCTTCTTATTTATCAGCCCTTGGTCTACAGCCACTGTTAGTAGATTATGTAATTCACTGTTTTTATTAGATGGATTAAATCTTAATTTTATACTGTTTTTTTATCCCATAGTAGACAATGGCTTTCATCAATGTAGTCACTAGTATTTAAAGAGACATGAAACCCAAAAATGTTCTTTCATAATTCAGATATAGAATACAATTTTAAGCAACTTTCTAATTTACTTCTATTATCTAATTTGTTTCATTCTCTTGGTATAATTTGTTGAAGAAGCATCAGTGCACTACTGGTTTCTAACTGAACACGTGGGTGAGCCAATGGCAATCAGTATATATATGCAGCTACCAACAAGCAGCTAGAACCTAGGTTCTTTGCTGCTCCTGAGCTTACCTAGATAAACCGTTCAGCAAAGGATAACTAGAGAAGGAAGTAAATTAACTAATAGAAGTAAATTGGAAAGTTTTTAAAATTGTATTCTCTATCTAAATCATAAAAGTTAATATTTGGGTTTTATTTCCCTTAAAGATGACCACATTTCCACCTTTATGAGATGGCTTAATTGTAATCCTAGTGTCTTCTTGAAGTTGTTTTAGTGCTTCTCTATTTAAGTTCTCAGGAGATGATACATCCCTGTGCAGTAAGTCAATATCTTTCTTGACTAACTTAACAAAATTGTGTATTGAAGGTACATTAGATAAAGCTGGCATATATGTGGATTTCTTATGTAAACCACTAATTCCAAGTAGTCTCTCCACATTTTCTAAAGTTTCTGTATCTTGCCCAGTACTTTCCTGTTCTAATACTTCCAGATCTCTTAAGCTTTCTCTCTCATGTATATTCAAAGTTACTACTTCTGGATTATTGTCCTGTACTTGTTTAAGAACAATTTTTATGCGCAAACAGATGTACATCTTTTTCTAGAGTAAATTTATCACATTTATTAGTTGGGGAAAATGACAAACCCTTTTCTAATAAATCTACGTGCGATTTTGTTAGGATTTTTTTGTGACAAATTCACTACACTAGTTATTGTGCATTCTCCTTTCTTCTTTGTGTCAATTGGTATCTCCTTCTGGCTTTTGAATTCTCTATCGACTAGATTTAGAGTTTGGCGTTAGACGTCAAAACCAGCGTTAGAGGCTCCTAACGCTGGTTTTGGGCTACCACTGGTATTTAGAGTCTTGTAGGTAAGGGTCTAACGCTCACTTTGCAGCCGCAACTTTTCCATACCGCAGATCCCCCTACGCCATTTGCGTATCCTATCTTTTCAATGGGATCTTTCTAACGCCGGTATTTAGAGTCTTGGCTGAAGTGAGCGTTAGAAATCTAACGACAAAACTCCAGCCGCAGAAAAAAGTCAGGAGTTAAGAGCTTTCTGGGCTAACGCCGGTTCATAAAGCTCTTAACTACTGTGCTATAAAGTACACTAACACCCATAAACTACCTATGTACCCCTAAACCGAGGTCCCCCCACATCGCCGCCACTCTATTAAAGTTTTTTAACCCCTAATCTGCCGACCGCACACCGCTGCATCCTACGTTATCCCTATGAACCTCTAATCTGCTGCCCCTAACACCGCCGACCCCTATATTATATTTATTAACCCCTAATCTGCCGCCCCCAACGTCGCCTCCACCTACCTACAATTATTAACCCCTAATCTGCCGACCGGACCTCACTGCTACTATAATAAATGTATTAACCCCTAATCCGCCTCACTCCCGCCTCAATAACCCTATAATAAATAGTATTAACCCCTAATCTGCCCTCCCTAACATCACCGACACCTAACTTCAAGTATTAACCCCTAATCTGCCGACCGGACCTCACCGCTACTCTAATAAATGTATTAACCCCTAAAGCTAAGTCTAACCCTAACACTAACACCCCCCTAAGTTAAATATAATTTAAATCTAACGAAATAAATTAACTCTTATTAAATAAATGATTCCTATTTAAAGCTAAATACTTACCTGTAAAATAAACCCTAATATAGCTACAATAAAAATTATAATTATATTGTAGCTATTTTAGGATTTATTTTTATTTTACAGGCAACTTTGTATTTATTTTAACCAGGTACAATAGCTATTAAATAGTTCATAACTATTTAATAGTTACCTAGTTAAAATAATTACAAAATTACCTGTAAAATAAATCCTAACCTAAGTTACAATTAAACCTAACACTACACTATCAATAAATTAATTAAATACAATACCTACAAATAAATACAATTAAATAAACTAAGTTACAAAAAATAAAAAAATATTTACAAACATTAGAAAAATATTACAACAATTTTAAACTAATTACACCTACTCTAAGCCCCCTAATAAAATAACAAAGCCCCCCAAAATAAAAAAATGCCCTACCCTATTCTAAAATTACAATAGAAAAGCTCTTTTACCTTACCAGCCCTTAAAAGGGCCTTTTGCGGGGCATGCCCCAAAGAATTCAGCTCTTTTGCCTGGAAAAAAAACATACAATACCCCCCCAACATTACAACCCACCACCCACATACCCCTAATCTAACCCAGACCCCCCTTAAATAAACCTAACACTAAGCCCCTGAAGATCTTCCTACCTTGTCTTCACCACGCCGGGTTCACCGATCCGTCCACCGAAGTCTTGATCCAAGCCTCCGAAGTCTTGATCCAAGCCCAAGCGGGGGCTGAAGACGTCCATCCTATCCGGGCAGAAGAGGAGATCCGGATTGGCAAACATCTTCATCCAAGCGGCATCTTCTATGTTCTTCCTTCCGATGACGAGCAGCTCCATCTTCAAGACCTCCAGCGCGGATCCATCCTCTTCTTCTGACGTCCTAAAACAGAATGAAGGTTCCTTTAAGGGACGTTATCCAAGATGGCGTCCCTCGAATTCCGATTGGCTGATAGGATTCTATCAGCCAATCGGAATTAAAGTAGGAAAATTCTGATTGGCTGATGGAATCAGCCAATCAGATTCAAGTTCAATCCGATTGGCTGATCCAATCAGCCAATCAGATTGAGCTTGCATTCTATTGGCTGTTCCGATCAGCCAATAGAATGCAAGCTCAATCTGATTGGCTGATTGGATCAGCCAATCGGATTGAACTTGAATCTGATTGGCTGATTCCATCAGCCAATCAGAATTTTCCTACCTTAATTCCGATTGGCTGATAGAATCCTATCAGCCAATCAGAATTCGAGGGACGCCATCTTGGATGACGTCCCTTAAAGGAACCTTCATTCTGTTTTAGGACGTCGGAAAAAGAGGGTGGATCCGCGCTGGGGGTCTTGAAGATGGAGCTGCTCGTCATCAGATGGAAGAACATAGAAGATGCCGCTTGGATGAAGATGTTTGCCGGTCCGGATCTCCTCTTCTGCCCGGATAGGATGGATGTCTTCAGCCCCCGCTTGGGCTTGGATCAAGACTTCGGAGGCTTGGATAAAGACTTCGGTGGACGGATCGGTGAACCCGGAGTGGTGAAGACAAGGTAGGAAGATCTTCAGGGGCTTAGTGTTAGGTTTATTTAAGGGGTGTTTGGGTTAGATTAGGGGTATGTGGGTGGTGGGTTGTAATGTTGGTGGGGGGGTATTGTATGTTTTTTTTTCCAGGCAAAAGAGCTGAATTCTTTGGGGCATGCCCCGCAAAAGGCCCTTTTAAGGGCTGGTAAGGTAAAAGAGCTTTCTCTTGTAAGGTGTATCCAGTCCACGGATCATCCATTACTTGTGGGATATTCTCATTCCCAACAGGAAGTTGCAAGAGGACACCCGCAGCAGAGCTGTAATATAGATCCTCCCCTAACTGTCATAGCCAGTCATTCTCTTGCAACTCTCAACAAGCAAGGACGTTGTAGGAGAGAGTGGTTAAATATAGCTAGTTTATTTTCTTCAATCAAAAGTTTGTTATTTTTAAATAGTACCGGAGTTGTGCTATTTTATCTCAGGCAGTAAACAGAAGAAGAATCTGCCTGAGGTTTCTATGATCTTAGCAGGTTGTAACTAAGATCCATTGCTGTTCTCACATATGTCTGAGGGGATTACACAGATGAGGTAACTTCAGCGAGAGAATGGCGTGCAGTTTATTCTGCTATCAGGTATGTGCAGTTATAATTTTTTCTAGAGATGGAAAACACTAGAAAATGCTGCTGATACCGGATTAATGTAAGTTAAGCCTGAATACAGTGATTTAATAACGACTGGTATCATGCTTACTCCCAGGGGTAATACCCTTATGATATTTACAATATAAAATGTTTGCTGGCATGTTTAATCGTTTTTATATATGCTTTGGTGATAAAACTTTATTGGGGCCTAGTTTTTTCCACATGGCTGGCTTAAATTTTGACTAGAAACAATTTCCACTGTTGTAGTATAAAAGTTACAGTTGGTGCAGTTAAAATTACAAACTGTGGGGGGAGGAGCCTGGAGGAGCACGGTGATGGCTGCTTAATCACCGAGCTCCGTGCATGCTGAGCAAAGAAAGAGTAGCAAATAACCGGAATATGAAGCAATTTGGCTGAAAGCTGAGGGACAACTCTCTGGCGATACAGGGAATAAGGTGAACCCACAACATACAAAATTGAGTGGAGTTAAACGGAGCAGCGCGTCTCTGTCTGGCTCAAAGAGGGACATGCCCGCGGTCTAGAAGGAGAGCCGTGCGGAGGGTCAGCTGAACAATACGGCACTAAAGATAAAGAGAAAAGACTCCTGCAGCAACTCACCGCTTGTACCATCAGACCGGGTGAGCAAGTTGAAACGGCCTGACATATGTCTCACATTCCCCGGGGAGGAGGAGGGAGGAGCTACATGGTGATGGAAGTGGCCATCTTTACACAACGCTGACGCAGTTACAAGCGCGGCAGTGATTATGAGGTGAATACTAACTCTGGCCCAGATAAGCAAGGTATAAAAATAAGTTCGCACAACCTGTCTCACACATACCCAAAAAGCTCTATCTCTAAATAAGGGATTGAAACCACCATATTAGCCTCACCTTACATAACGTTTTGGAGATCTAGGGAATGACATAGCTGCTAATCAGAATATGCCCTAAAAAAGGTGACTCCATTATTACAATTGCAACGGAGACATGAGCCTGGAAGGCAGGAAGGCAACATAATATAAATATACACCAATGATGTAAAAATACCTGTAAAAGTTAATAGCTGGAGAGTTGCTAGATATGGGAATCCTTATACTGTAAAAAGGGCGCTAACTACAAATGCTGATATAAAGCTTGAGAATCATATCATATCTCTGTTAACTGCTGTAAATACACTTTATTGCTCTACTTTTACAAACAGTAGCTAGAAGAAAACAGCCAGCTTGATTTGGTTGCAAACGATCAAGCTTTCATAGCACTGACACAGACATGTCTGCCAGAAAACAAAATAAAACAGGAGTAGGAGCAAAGATGTCTGCACAACATCCCTTTTTTAAGTCATCCAAAGGAGACAAAGGTCAAGAAGCAGAAGAATTAACGATAGGGGAAGAAATGGATTCTGACACTGATTCTCAACACACCAAAATGGATCAAACTCCAGCGACTAAAGCAGACCTTAAAAATCTAATGTCTAAACAGGACATCAATAATATTTTCAATAAGATGTGGGAGAAAATGGACACGCTGCAGACCACGGTCACCAATAGCCTGACAGATATCAAACAAGATATTCTGGACTTAGGTACTAGAATTGAATCTTTGGAAGAAAAGGAGGAAACCACCACTGAGGATATAAATACCCTCTCCCAACACATGTCCTCTCAGCAACAAGATATAGAAGAAATGCAAGATAAATTGGAGGACATGGAGAACAGGAGCCGCAGGTGTAATCTTAGACTAAAAGGGGTCCCCGAAACAATAACAACATCAGAACTCCCTGAATTTCTCCTACAGCTATTTCAAGCCATCACAGACAACAAGGAAGACGGCAAATTTGAAACGGAAAGAGCACACAGAGCCTTAAGAGCAAGACCCAAAAAAGGGGACCCACCAAGAGACATTATAATTAAGATGCTGCGGTTCCGCGACAAAGAAGAAATTCTAACAGCTGCAAGACAAAACCCCACCTTCAAGTTTAAAGGCTCGGTTATTCAATTTTACCAAGACTTGTGCCTGAGAACACTTCAAAGGCGTAGTACTATGCGACCCCTTACACAGCTTTTACGCAAAACCCAAATACCCTATAGATGGGGATTCCCTTTTTCTCTCAACATTCTACACGAAGGAAAAACTGTGTCACTTAAAGACTCGGCAGAGATACCAACTATTTGCAAACTGCTGAAACTCGAATGCCCAGATCTACCAACATCATCCCAAGAACAAGACACAGCTCATCAATCTACCCGTCAAACATTTCCCACCAGAGACAGGTGGACCAAAGTAGCAAAAAAGAGGCAGAAAACCTGAAGGATTCCTGAACCTGCACAAATACTAAAGACTCTCTGCCTTAAAAGAAGCTGAGAAGACAACTTAACTGGAGACTCTCCAATCATTTAAGACATATAATTGATTAACATTTTTTTACAGGTAAACCCATTAAGCCCTGCCTCAAGGACTCTGATCAAAAAGAGAAAGAATCGAGGCAGAAGCTAGAATATTAATCCTTTCGAAAGCATACCGCCACAAATGTCGAGGTAAGACCCTCCAAGGACGGTTTAATTTGTTTTCATAGTAAATGATTAACCTACAACTAGCCAAAATTAACTTGTATACTCTTATACTAGCAATGTTTATTTTTTATGATGTACACAGCTCAATAATGCACACCTACCCTATTGTGCAATAACTGTATGGACACAGATGCGGTGTATATCCTACACATTAATGTTATCAGGTTTTATTGTTGTTTTAAAATCTTTTTTTGTTTTTTGTTATTATTAGTTATCGTTACTGGTTTGACATGGGAAAGCCCATGTCACACAACTGTTACATTCATTTGGTCACAATATCACTGCAACGACTTAACCTCCCTGAAGTTATCCAGAGAAGAGGGAAGGAGTATTGAGGTGAGGAGCAATATATTTTCTTGTATAACACGTCTGCAATTAGATAGATTTTACTATTACCATGTCCTCTCTTCCACCTGTTTGTTATTCAAAGAGAACTTTAGACACATTAGCACATACCCAGACACTGAGATAGATGGAATCTTGGACTATTAACTTACTCTCACATAATGTTAGAGGTCTGAACTCAGACATTAAGCGAAGGATGGCAATTACACAATATAGATCCCTGAAGGCAAATGTAATCTTTCTCCAGGAAACACATTTTTTAAAATCTCAAATACCTAGATACTGGACCAAAGATTTCCGACACCATTATCACTCTACATCTGACTCTAAAAAACGGGGGGTGTCTATACTAATACATTCTTCCCTACCCTTTACACATCAGGAAACAATTGAAGACAAGGAGGGCAGATTCCTCATTGTGAAAGGCCAAATTCAAGAGACTGACATATTATTCTGTAATATTTACGCACCTAATGACAAACAAGACACTTTCTTCAGACATATCACACATCTTATGACAGGGTGGTCCCAAACTAGGACAATTTTTGCGGGAGACTTCAATGTGGACCTTACATTACAATCCAAACAATGCAACACCCCACTTACCAATAAACAACACAAACAACGCAAGATGATCAAGACAATGCAAGATTATTTAACTACAGGCCTGTTGATAGACTCTTGGAAAACACTATATGGATACACAAATGACTCTACCTTTTATTCCGCGGCACACAAAACATACAGTAAGCTGGACTACATATTTGTTAGCCAGTTTTTACAATCCATCCTCATAAAATCAAACATTCATCCATGTGTGTGGTCAGACCACTCTATAGTGCAGCTCACACTAGGTAATATCCGAGTTCCGAATAGAACCAGATCATGGACATACGACCCCATCTGTTTAAAAGACCCCATGGTCCACGCTGCAGTGGAACGTAGTATGTTAGAATACTGGGACATTAACACGGGGACGACGACCAACCCTATCATGACATGGGCAGCACACAAGACTTATCTGAGGGGACTACTTATAAAAGAAAAATCCAGCTTTGTCAAGAAACGACATACACGGAGAGTAGACTTACAGAAAGAGATAGACACTTTAGAGAGACAACATAAACTTACACTATCTACGACCACACTGAAACTGCTCCAAGGTAAATGAACAGAATTGGCATCTATTCTAAATGATCAAGCAGTCAAAGCAGCCTTTCGGCTTAAGACCAATTACTATATATATGCAAACAAGCCAGATAGATACCTAGCAAATAGGATTCGTGAACGGACGAGAATTGCCTCTATAGCACAGATCCAAACACAAGAAGGCAATATATCCACCCACCCACAAGAAATTGTAGATTGCTTCGCCCAATACTACGGCACACTGTACGAGGGGACTCATGTCACCCAATCCCCTACCACAGAATCCATATTAACAAAATTTCTAGATAGTGCTCACTTGCCCTCTATACAGGAAACAGACAGAGAGAGTTTAAACCAAGCGATAACCGCAAATGAAGTGCTCAGGGCCATTAAGGATCTAAAACCAGGGAAAGCTCCAGGTCCTGACGGGCTACCTGGAGAATATTACAAATTATTTAAATCCTCCCTAACACCACATTTAGTCAAATTCTCGAATTATATCATGCAAGGGCATGAGATCCCATGTGACCTACTAGGAGCCAAGATAGTTGTTATACCCAAGCCAGGTAAAGACCCACAGAAGTGCGCTAGCTACAGACCCATCTCTCTTATAAACCAGGATCTAAAGATCTTTACTAAAATCTTAGCGAACAGATTAAAGAGTATCCTACCGAGTATAATACACCCGGATCAGGTTGGGTTTGTGGCAGGTAGGGAAGCCCCTGATAACGTTAGACGAATTATAGCAACCATAGCCCAGCTTGACAGGATGAAAACGCCTTCTCTGATCCTATCATTGGATGCGGAGAAGGCGTTTGACAGAGTAGATTGGACATATATGTTCACAGTCCTGGACAAAATGGGATTCAAAGGTTCCTTTGTGGAAGCCCTACGCTGTATATACTCCAAACCTACTGCCACAGTAAGGGCCATGGGTCACCACTCCAAACTAATACACATAAAAAATGGTACGAGACAAGGCTGCCCGCTCTCTCCCTTATTGTTTGCCTTATGCATGGAGCCGCTGGCAGCCAATATCAGACATTCACCCGAAATAACTGGACTTCAGGTTAAAAATACAGACTACAAGATTTCTCTATTCGCGGACGATGTCTTGCTAACACTGACCAGACCCCTGACATCTCTTACAGGCCTATATGATATTCTACAACGGTTCTCTCTAGTGTCAGGCTATAAAATAAACATGGACAAAAGTGAGGCAATGGCCATAGCTTTACCAGCCCACACAAAAAAACTAATTGAACTAAATTTCTCATTCTCTTGGGTTAGATCACATATTAAATATCTGGGAATCAAGCTAACGACACAATACACAGATTTGTATAAGGTTAATTACCTTCCCCTGTTCAAAGAACTGCGTTCTGACATCGCAAAATGGAGACTATTAAACTTTTCATGGTACGGCAGAATATCCGCCATAAAGATGAATTGCTTACCAAGGATTCTATATCTGTTTAGGACTTTGCCCATCCCAATCCAAAAACCTGATCTAAAAATTTTACAATCAGAATTTAACCTTTTTATCAATGGCAAGAAGCAGGCAAGAATTCCCCATACAATTTTAACCAAACATAGGCAGCTAGGGGGTGTAGGGGCCCCAAATCTTCTAAATTACTATGAGGCGGCTAGACTGGCCCAAAATGCTCTGTTGGGCTCTCCAGTAAGAGATTTAGTGTGGAAGGAGATAGAGGCAGAGATAGGAAATCTTGACTCCCCAGGCGATCTGATCTGCGATAGATTGCTACCCCAGCACCAGATCAAAAAATGCTCCCCTATTACTACACTTTCACTGGATCACTGGAAGGCGATGGCACATAGAAAGGGAGGGTTACCAGAGTTTTCCTCCAAGATGCCAATCAAATATCTTATTCCAACCGAATACCGAAAACAGCTAGACAAATGGGAGAACAAGGGACTTTACAGAGTGGGAGACCTGCTAATAAATAAGAAACCACTGACTTTTACTCAGATACAAGATAGACTAGCACCTTTTCCCCTCAAATGGTACCTATACTTACAAATAATGTCAGCCCTGAACAAATTCATACCAAACATCGCCACACAACCCAGTACCACACTGGAGAGACTGTGCACCACAAGGGAAAGACCTAAACAAGCCATCTCACAATTATATTTGGCAATACAAAACTCAGAGGACAGCACTAAATCCCCTATAATGCTTAAATGGGAAACAGACACAAACATAACATTGGAAGGGCCAGAATGGCAAGACATATTCCACTCCTTGTGCAGGGGGCTAATTAGTGCTGACCTGCGAGAAAATAGCCTCAAGACCATCTTTCGATGGTATTTGACGCCAATTAAAACTTCACATTACACAGAAAGCAGAAGTAGAAATTGCTATAGGGGATGCAACTCAATTGGAACCTACCCAGAGTAGCTCACATTTGGGCTAAGCTCTCAACTCATCTTGGCTTTCTTCTAGAGGAACGAATCTCGTTAACTGTTTCTCAGGGATTGTTAAATGCCCCTTTGCTAAACTTCAACAAACATATCAATACCTTCATTAGAATATTATGCACAGTCACGAGGGTGAGCATTGCCAGGTACTGGAAGGAGGGAGTACCAACATGGAATGAGATACTAGAAAGATTTAAAATGACATACTCCTTACATGAAATGGCAGCAGTGCTATTAGGAACGGTTGATGTGTTTCATAAAATCTGGTTTTATTGGATAACACATCCAATCTAGCCAATTCAACTCCACACCATGAACACAGAAAGAAATAGCATCTCAAAAAGAAACAAACACAGAGGTGAGAAAAGTGTTAACTAATACAGGAAATACAATTGGTAAAGAAACTAAACAGGTTAACGTAGGCCCCCCTCCACTACTGAAAGAGGAAAAAACACTAGAGGATTACTTTGCAGAAAGTTGCAGTGATATACAATTGATTGATTTTAAACGACCAATGGTTTGATTTGTTTGTTCAATTACAGTTTGTTAAATGGGTTTTTTTTTGTATTTCTTTTAGTAACAAAAAATGAGACATGTGTTAACAGTCTTTCACGAGGAAAAACATCAGGTGTGATATATTGGTTTTGAGAATGTATTGCTTAGGATAGATAAAGCAGATAAAATTATAATCTGAACACGGAATGTACTAACTAGTGCATACCAACACTTGATGTACCGAATATGTAATCATCTGTATAAGATGTGTATGTTGATGTTATCTCAATAAAAACAATTTTAACATAAAATTACAAACTGTGACATCCAGCTTCCCTCAAAGGCCCTCTGAATGCTATAGGACATCTCTAAAGGGTCCAAAGGCTTTCCAAAGTTGTTTATTGGGGAAGGTAGGGCCACAGCTTGCTGTGGCAGTTGGTTGTGACTGTTAAAAAACGTCTATTTTGTTGTTTTTTTTTATCCGTTTTTTTGAACTAAGGGGTTAATCATCCATTTGCAGGTGGGTGCAATGCTCTGTTAGCCTATTATACACACTGTAAAAATTTCGTTTGATTTACTGCATTTTTTTCACTGTTTTTTAAATTCTGACAAAATTTGTTTCTCTTAAAGGCACAGTACCGTTTTTTATATTTGCTTGTTAACTTGATTTAAAGTGTTTTCCAAGCTTGCTAGTCTCATTGCTATTCTGTATAAACATGTCTGACATAGAAGAAACTCCTTGTTTATTATGTTTAAAAGCCATGGTGGAACCCCCTCTTAGAATGTGTACCAAATGTACTGATTTCATTTTATGCAATAAAGATCATTTTCTGTCTTTAAAAAATTTATCACCAGAGGAATCTGACGAGGGGGAAGTTATGCCGACTAACTTTCCCCACGTGTCAGACCCTTTGACTCCCGCTTAAGGGACTCACGCTCGAATGGCGCCAAGTACATCTAGGGCGCCCATAGCGTTTACTTTACAAGACATGGCGGCAGTCATGGATAATACACTGTCAGCGGTATTAGCCAGACTACCTGAACTTAGAGGTAAGCGAGATAGCTCTGGGGTGAGACAAAATGCAGAGCATACTGACGCTTTAAGAACCATGTCTGATACTGACTCACAATATGCAGAAGCTGAGGAAAGAGAGCTTCAGTCAGTGGGTGATGTTAATGACTCAGGAAAGATACCTGATTCTAATATTTCTACATTTAAATTTAAGCTTGAACACCTCCGCGTGTTGCTTAGGGAGGTTTTAGCTGCTCTGAATGACTGTGATACCATTGCAGTGCCAGAGAAATTGTGTAGACTGGATAAATACTTTGCAGTGCCGGTGTGTACTGATGTTTTTCCAAATACCTAAAAGGTTTACAGAAATTATTAATAAGGAATGGGATAGACCAGGTGTGCCGTTCTCTTCCCCTCCTATTTTTAGAAAAATGTTTCCAATAGACGCCACCACACGGGACTTATGGCAGACAGTCCCTAAGGTGGAGGGAGCAGTTTCTACTCTAGTAAAGCGTACTACTATCCCTGTCGAGGACAGTTGTGCTTTTTTTTTTAGATCCAATGGATAAAAAATTAGAGGTTACCTTAAGAAAATATTTATTCAACAAGGTTTTATCCTACAGCCCCTTGCATGCATTGCCCCTGTTACTGCTGCTGCGGCGTACTGGTTTGAGTCTCTGGAAGAGGCTTTACAGGTAGCGACTCCATTGGATGACATACTTGGCAAACTTAGAGCACTTAAGCTAGCCAATTCTTTTATTCTGATGCCATTGTTCATTTGACTAAACTAACGGCTAAGAATTCTGGTTTTGCTATACAGGCGCGCAGAGCGCTATGGCTTAGATCATGGTCAGCTGACGTGACTTCAAAATCTAAGCTACTTAACATTCCCTTCAAGGGGCAGACCCTATTCGGGCCTGGTTGAAGGAGATTATTGCTGATATCACTGGAGGAAAAGGTCATGCCCTTCCTCAGGACAGGTCCAAATCTAGGGCCAAACAGTCTAATTTTCGTGCCTTTCAAAACTTCAAGGCAGGTGCGGCATCAACTTCCTCTAATAATAAATAAGAGGGAACTTTTGCTCAATCCAAGACGGTCTGGAGACCAAACCTGACCTGGAAAAAAGGTAAGCAGGTAAAAAAGCCTGCTGCTGCCTCTAAGACAGCATGAAGGAACGGCCCCCTATCCGGGAACGGATCTAGTAGGGGGCAGACTTTCACTCTTTGCCCAGGCGTGGGCAAGAGATGTTCAGGATCCCTGGGCGTTGGAAATTATATCCCAGGGATATCTTCTGGACTTCAAAGCTTCCCCCCCAAAAGGGAAATTTCACCTTTCACAATTATCTGCACACCAGATAAAGAGAGAGGCATTTTTACACTGTGTATGAGACCTCCTAGTTATGGGAGTGATCCATCCAGTTCCAAAGGAGGAACAGGGACAGGGTTTTTACTCGAATCTGTTTGTGGTTCCCAAAAAAGAGGGAACCTTCAGACCAATTTTGGATCTAAAGATCTTAAACAAATTCCTCAAAGTTCCGTCGTTCAAGATGGAAACTATTCGTACCATCCTACCACTGATCCAGGAGGGTCAATATATGACTACAGTGGATCTAAAGGATGCTTATCTTTACATTCCGATACACAAAGATCATCATCGGTTTCTCAGGTTTGCCTTTCAAGACAGGCATTACCAGTTGTAGCTCTTCCCTTGGGATTAGCTACAGCCCCAAGAATCTTTACAAAGGTTCTAGGGTCGCTTATGGCGGTCCTAAGGACGCGGGGCATAGCAGTAGTCCCTTATTTAGATGACATCCTGATACAGGCGTCAAACTTCCAAATTGCCAAGTCTCATATGGACATAGTACTGGCATTTCTGTGGTCGCATTGGTGGAAAGTGAACGAGGAAAAGAGTTCTCTATCCCCACTCACAAGAGTTTCCTTTCAAGGGACTCTGATAGATTCTGTAGAAATGAAAATTCACCTGACGGAGTCCAGGTTATCAAAGCTTCTATATTCCTGCCGGGTTCTTCATTCCATTCCGTGCCCTTTGGTGGTTCAGTGTATGGAAGTAATCGGCTTAATGGTAGCGGCAATGGACATAGTGCCGTTTGCACGCTTACATCTCAGACCGCTGCAACTATGCATGCTCAGTCAGTGGAACGGGGATTACACAGATTTGTCCCCTCAACTGAATCTGGACCAAGAGACCAGGGATTCTCTTCTCTGGTGGCTATCTCGGGTCCATCTGTCCAAAGGTATGACCTTTCGCAGGCCAGATTGGACAATTGTTACGACAGATGCCAGCCTTCTAGGTTGGGGTGCAGTCTGGAACTCCCTGAAGGCTCAGGGATAGTGGACTCAGGAGGAGTCTCTCCTTCCATTAAATATTCTGGAACTAAGAGCGATATTCAAGGCTCTTCAGGCTTGGCCTCAGTTAGCAACTCTGAGGTACATCAGATTTCAGTCGGACAACATCACGACTGTAGCTTACATCAACCATCGAGGGGGAACGAGAAGTTCCCTAGAGATGTTAGAAGTTTCAAAAATAATTCGCTGGGTAGAGATTCACTCTTGCCACCTATCAACTATCCATATCCCAGGTCTAGAGCACTGGGAGGCGGATTTTCTAAGTCGTCAGACTTTTCATCCCGGAGAGTGGGAACTCCATCCGGAGGTATTTGCACAACTGATTCATTGTTGGGGCAAACCAGAACTGGATCTCATGGCGTCTCGCCAGAACGCCTAGCTTCCGTGTTACGGATCCAGGTCCAGGGATCCCAAGGCGACACTGATAGATGCTCTAGCAGCGCCCTGGTCTTTCAACCTGGCTTATGTGTTTCCACCGTTTCCTCTGCTCCCTCGACTGATTGCCAAGATCAAGCAGGAGAGAGCATCGTGATTCTGATAGCACCTGCGTGGCCACACAGGACTTGGTATGCAGATCTGGTGGACATGTCATCCTTTCCACCATGGTCTCTGCCTCTGAAACAGGACCTTCTACTTCAGGCTCTTTTCAACCATCCAAATCTAATTTCTCTGAGGCTGACTGCCTGGAGATTGAACGCTTGATTTTATCAAAGCGTGGCTTCTCCGAGTCAGTTATTGATACCTTAAGACAGGCACGAAAGCCTGTCACCAGGAAAATTTACCATAAGGTATGGCGTAGATATCTTTATTGGTGTGAATCCAAGGGTTACTCATGGAGTAAGGTCAGGATTGCTAGGATATTATCTTTTCTCCAAGAAGGTTTGGAAAAAGGATTGTCAGCTAGTTAAGCGTCTGGCAGATGTTCCAGACGTTCAGGCATTTTGTCAGGCTTTAGTTAGAATCAAGCCTGTGTTTAAACCTGTTGCTCCACCATGGAGCTTAAACTTGGTTCTTAAGGTTCTTCAAGGAGTTCCGTTTGAACCTCTTCATTCCATAGATATCAAGCTTTTATCTTGGAAAGTTCTTTTTTTGGTAGCTATTTCCTCGGCTCGTAGAGTCTCTGAGCTATCTGCCTTACAATGTGATTCTCCTTATCTGATTTTTCATACGGATAAGGTAGTCCTGCGTACCAAACCTGGGTTCTTACCTAAGGTGGTATATAACAAGAATATCAATCAAGAGATTGTTGTTCCATCCTTGTGTTACACAATCTGGACGTGGTCCGTGCTTTAAAGTTTTACTTACAAGCTACTAAAGATTTTCGTCAAACATTTGCTTTGTTTGTTGTCTACTCTGGACAGAGGAGAGGTCAAAAGGCTTCGGCAACCTCTTTTTCTTTTTGACTAAGAAGCTTAATCCGCTTACCCTATGAGACTGCTGGACAGCAGCCTCCTGAAAGGATTACAGCTCATTCCACTAGAGCTGTGGTTTCCACTTGGGCCTTTAAAAATGAGGCTTCTTTTGATCAGATTTGCAAGGCGACAACTTGGTCTTCGCTTCATATTTTTTCAAAATTTTACAAATTTGATACTTTTGCTTCTTCGGAGGCTATATTTGGGAGAAAGGTTTTACGGGCAGTGGTTCCTTCCATTTAAGTTCCTGCCTTGTCCCTCCCTTCATCCGTGTACTTTAGCTTTGGTATTGGTATCCCACAAGTAATGGATGATCCGTGGACTGGATACACCTTACAAGAGAAAACACAATTTATGCTTACCTGATGAATTTATTTCTCTTGTGGTGTATCCAGTCCACGGCCCGCCCTGTCATTTTAAGGCAGGTAATTTTTAAATTTAAACTACAGTAACCACTGCACCCTGTGGCTCCTCCTTTCTCGGCTTGTTTTCGGTCGAATGACTGGCTATGACAGTTAGGGGAGGAGCTATATTACAGCTCTGCTGCGGGTGTCCTCTTGCAACTTCCTGTTGGGAATGAGAATATCCCACAAGTAATGGATGATCCGTGGACTGGATACACCACAAGAGAAAGCAGGTAAGCATAAATTGTGTTTTTCTATTTTAATTTTAGAATAGGGTAGGGCATTTTTTTTATTTTGGGGGGCTTTGTTATTTTATTAGGGGGCTTAGAGTAGGTGTAATTAGTTTAAAATTGTTGTAATATTTTTATAATGTTTGTAAATATTTTTGTATTTTTTGTAACTTAGTTTTTTTTTATTTTTTGTACTTTAGTTAGTTTATTTAATTGTATTTATTTGTAGGTATTGTATTTAATTAATTTAATGATAGTGTAGATAGTGTAGTGTTAGGTTTAATTGTAACTTAGGTTAGGATTTATTTTACAGGTAATTTTGTAATTATTTTAACTAGGTAACTATTAAATAGTTATTAACTATTTAATAGCTATTGTACCTGGTTAAAATAAATACAAAGTTGCCTGTAAAATAAATATTAATCCTAAAATAGCTACAATATAATTATAATTTATATTGTAGCTATATTAGGGTTTATTTTACAGGTAAGTATTTAGCTTTAAATAGGAATAATTTATTTAATAAGAGTTAATTTATTTCGTTAGATTTAAATTATATTTAACTTAGGGGGGTGTTAGTGTTAAGGTTAGACTTAGCTTTAGGGGTTAATAAATTTATTAGAGTAGCGGTGAGGTCCGGTCGGCAGATTAGGGGTTAATACTTGAAGTTAGGTGTCGGTGATGTTAGGGAGGGCAGATTAGGGGTTAATACTATTTATTATAGGGTTATTGAGGTGGATTAGGGGTTAATAACTTTATTATAGTAGCGGTGAGGTCCGGTCGGCAGATTAGGGGTTAATAAGTGTAGGTAGGTGGAGGCGACATTGGGGGCGGCAGATTAGGGGTTAATAAATATAATATAGGGGTCGGCGGTGTTAGGGGCAGCAGATTAGGGGTTCATAGGGATAACGTAGGTTGCGGCGGTGTACGGAGCGGCAGATTAGGGGTTAAAAAAAATATGCAGGGGTCAGCGATAGCGGGGGCGGCAGATTAGGGGTTAATAAGTGTAAGGTTAGTGGTGTTTAGACTCGGGGTACATGTTAGGGTGTTAGGTGCAGACTTAGGAAGTGTTTCCCCATAGGAAACAATGGGGCTGCGTTAAGAGCTGAACGCTGCTTTTTTGCAGGTGTTAGGTTTTTTTTCAGCTCAAAATGCCCCATTGTTTTCTATGGGGGAATCGTGCACGAGCACGTTTTTGAAGCTGGCCGCGTCCGTAAGCACCGCTGGTATTGAGAGTTGCAGTGACGGTAAATTATGCTCTACGCTCCCTTTTTGGAGCCTAACGCAGCCCTTCTGTGAACTCTAAATACCAGCGGTATTTAAAAGGTGCGGGGAAAAAAAAAGCCAGCGTTAGATACGTGGGTCGTTACCGACAAAACTCTAAATCTAGCCGTATGTTTCCTCCCCCCTCTTCTCTTCCTAGTGTGGGTCTGTGTCTTAAAAAAACCTTTCCTTTTGATCTCTGTATGTCTCTAATTTGTTTTTCATCACCACTAGATGTTTCAGTTTCTGATATGCTGGATAAGCTTAACGCATAATCATATACTTTATTATCCTGATAGTAAGACCAATCTCTCTGATATTTAATTTTTTTCCTAAACTTAATTGAATCTTGTACTTTTCTTAATTCTATTTTAGCCAAACCCATTCATTTTTCATATTCATCTTGACCTTTCCAATAGTCAATGCCAGTTTTGGCAATAATTAGTTCATCCTGAATTTTATTTAACCTAAATTTGTTCTCTTCAATCAATAATCTCATCCAGTTGGAGGAGCATTCAGAAGCAAAGTCATCCAATTTCTTTTACAAAGATATGACGAGTCCACGGATTTCATCCTTACTTGTGGGATATTAACCTCCTGCTAATAGGAAGTGGCAAAGAGCACCACAGCAGAGCTGTATATATATAGCCCCTCCCTTCCCCTCTGTCATTCTCTTTGCCTGTGTTATACTAGGAAGACATGGTAAAGTGAGGTGTTAGTTTTAGTTTCTTCAATCAAGAAGTTTTTTTTTTTAAATGGTACCGGTGCATACTATTTTCCTCAGGGGGATATGGAAGAAGATTTCTGCCCTGAGGTTTGATGATCTTAGCATTTGTAACTAAGATCTACGCTGGTTCCCACATGACTTCTGAAGGTAACCATGAGACATCTTCAGTGTGGAGACCGGTTTCATGCTACAAGCAGCATTAAGGTATGCGCAGCCTTTTTTTTCTGAGGAGACTTGGTGTATCAGAACTGGCTGGCATTATTTCCCTGTATGGGAATGGGGTAAGCAGCCTAACCTATTTTAATAAGAGGAGTGTTACTGGAGTCCCTATATTTTTATTTATCATTAGTTGATATTTGGGCATTATGTGACATGGGAGACAATATAAAAAACGATGTTTTTTTGTGTGTGTATTTTTACTTTAGTGCAAAACCGCATTCCCATGCAGTGTTGTTTGGGCCTACTCTGACTTTTGGCCTTAAGGGGCAGAGCCTATTTTGGCTTATTTTCTTCAGGCTTAGCAGCAGCAAACAGTAACTCAATGGCACCTGGACTGTGTAGCTGGTCTGAAGGGATGGAAAATTTGCTAAAAGGGGATCATTCAGATTAGCCTCTGGTCTCTTTCTGATTTTCAATCCTCTTGAGACCATTTTAGCTTCTAAATATTTCTCATAGCTAGAGATTTCCCATTTCAACTTTTTTTATACATGTGTTTATATGTGTGTGTATATATGTATATCTATATATATATATATATATACACACACATATATATATATATATATATATATATATATATATATATATATATATATATATATATATATATATATATATATATACATACTCATATATGTACACACAGAAAGAAGCACACTCTCAGTAAGGAACAACCAGCTCAATAACTTGTTAGCTTGTTCTATGGCAATTTACCACCTGGGTGCAACTTCTTTTTAGCCCAATAATGCTTTTCACAAAGTAGAACTTTCCTGTAGTATATCAGGCTGATCCCGCCTCTTAAGGTCCTTTCAGGAATGAACAACCAGCTCAGCTTTTTAGCCCAGCAATGCTTTTCACAGAGTAGAACTTTCTTGTAGTATATCAGTATGATCCCACCTATTAAGGTCAGTTCAGTAGCGAAATACCAGGCAATTACTTTAGGAACAACAAGGCAACCCCAGACCATCGTTTCGGCCTTCATTTGGCCTTGTCAGTGAGGTGTAGCCATATTCCTCTAAGCACACTGAGCAAGGAGTCCACGTCTGGTTGCCCATTTTTCCCTTAGGGAGACATAATACACACAGAGAGAAACGCACTCTCAGGAACGAACAACCAGCTCAATAACTTGTTAGCCTGTTCTATGGCGATTTATCACCTGGATGCAGCTTCTTTTAGCCCAATAATGTAATGTACTTATGTTGTACTTGGTGCAACTTTCCCCCCTTATACTTTACGTGAGACCTTCATGTTGTTTGTACTCAACTGCACCCATTTACTTTCAACTTATAATACGCACGCAAGTTAGCACGGGCACGATATTGCTTTTTGCGACCCGCGTTAACTTTAGTGCTCTACTTGTAATCTAGCCCTTTATATAGAATTACATTTGAGTCTAATGTCTATGTAAAGTGAATACAGGCTTTTATACCCCTCACAAATAAGAACCATACACTTTGTATATTTCTTGTGCAATTTTGGAAAAGGAATTAAGGCTTCTGAAATTAAGTCTAAATTATCTCTTTTAAGGCTTCTAAAATTAAGTCTAAATTATCACTTTCCAATCTAAAGTTTGAATCATTCTGATTAACTAAATTCATCAATAATTGAATATAACACACTCAATTTTTTAGTAAATTGCCTCTGGCATACGCTGCCATAAGTCATCAGTCTGGAGTCTCCTGACCACATGACTATCGGCTTTTCATCTGAATTTCAGCTGCTCTGAATATGTGTTTTGGTAACTGTAACAAATATTTGATCAGAGTTACAGTTAACCGACATTATACTTAGTGCTGTATAGATCTAAATCACACTGGGTCACACCGCCATTATCATAATGCTCTACTATCTCACACAGAAGTGGTGCCCGCACCCAGCTCGCTTACCATTTTGTGTGATCCTGGGAAATTTTAGGAAGTGGATCACATGAACCATTGGGAACTGTCCGAATTCCACCACTGATTAGACAGTACCTTGAGCATGTTTCTCAAACTAATAAAACATTTTACCTTACAAATAGGAAACGTAAAAATTTTAGATCAAAATAATTTTTTTGCACATAGTTTAAGAACATCCTTACTGAATATATTTTGCATAGAGAGCTCATTTGTTAGCACATATCACATGTGACAATGAGAAGTCAAGTCTATGTGATATCATTATAAAATGGAAGACTGCAAAAAAGCATTACTATGTGTTCACATGGCGATAGAGCTATACATGCTGCTTAGATGAACGTCACAGGTTCAAGTCCCCCTATTTGCAGTTATTTTTTAATTGTTCTAATCATAATAGTCAGGCATTAGAGATTAGACTGGAATGCCCTGAACTTACATCAAAGCATAGCTTATTTTGGTACAAGGTTAATAGGACAAATAAATGTGCAGTGCAAGTTATTGTTTTTCAACAGCCAAACTCCTCCCAAAATTTGCTTTATTTTGGGGAGCCAATCCAGACTTGTCACTGGTGTAAACAAGGCTAGCAACGGTTATTATGTTAGAAAACTGTCCATTGTTTTGCACTTCTTATCTTATTACCTCTGCTGAAACTAACTGGGGACAGATACATAGCAAGATTAGAAGTGTAAACCCTGACATGTGCACTGTCAACTCTCAGAACTGAAAAATCTCTTACTTTTCATTAATAAATTACAGACAAGGGGGGGAGGATAAATAATACAAGTTTAATACAAAGCTGTTTTTTTTTAAACATACTCACTCAAGGCATGTACTATGTATTCATTTTTGAATAGTCATGTATTAGATCTTATACATAAATTACTAAAGCTCATGGAGGCTAGGTCTTTGTGTTTTTGGTTTATGTATCTTCAAAGGTCAGGAACTGAATAACCTTAACCAGTTTACTCTATCCACATGGTTATGGACATTTTTACATGCCATATAACTTTTTTTTTAAACTAGGAAAATTGAATAGTAAAACAATATTTAACTGTGTAATAAAACAATTTTGTAATGTATTTTAATTATTTGCCTACTTTTCCTGAAATGTAAATCATATATTTGTTTATAAATTATTCCCTTAGATTTTGGAATGTGTCATGCTTGATACCAAACCTTAAAGGGCCATAATACCCAAATGTTTAAACACTTGAAAGTGATGCAGCATAGCTGTAAAAAGCTGACTAGAAAATATCACCTGAACATCTCTATGTAAAAAAGTAATATATTTTACCTCAAAATTTCCTCAGTAGCCACATCCCATTGTAAAGGATTTCTAAGCAGCATTTTAGTGTGTCTGTCCTGGGACAGTTTAGGGGATGAGCCTCGTGCACTCTCATATTATTTCCCTATTCAGCTTACTATGAAATCTCATGAGAGTTAAGTGAAATCTCATGAGATCACAGTAAAATAGTTCATGACCTCAGCACTGCTGATGCTGATTGGCTGCTGTTCATTTCTTCATTTTTTATTTATTTTTACCTGCAGCTGGGAGCAGCTGAGTATAACTTTTTACACAGAACTTACTCTGCTGAGCTGAGGAGATTGTGAGGTAAAATATCTTTTTTTTTACATATAGATGCTCAGGTGATATTTTCCTGTCAGCTTTTTACAGTTATACTGCATCAGTTTCAAGTGATTTAGCATATGAGTATTATGTCCCTTTAAGTGAAAGGTGATTGATTGATTAATCAGTGCATCAGATTGTTTATATATGCCAGTAACATACCTCCTAACTATTCTACCCTGTACTAGGTTATCAGTGGCTGAGTCAAGGCAATGCAGAGGTGTAGTCGAGGAGAACTGGGGTTGGAGTCACATCAGGTTGGAGGTTGAGTTGGGGTAAGAAAATGGGCAGGGTTTGGTAGGGAGTACAGAGCTATTTGGATGGGAGACAGACTGGGGCGTGGCAAGGTAATGCCGGTAGAGGTTCAAACTGCAACACACCAGCAAAATGCTTGGTGGTTGGGACCCCTGCAATAATTAGCCACAAGAAAACAAGTAAGATAAACAATAGTCAAGACATTTTACAAGACATGTGTCCCCGGATTGCAAAACTACTGTATGTAAAGATTTATATCTTGAAAGTTCCTTTAGGTTAAGAGCTCTGCTATTATATAATTTCACCACTGTATGCATAACTCATATATATTTAAGTGTGTATCTATATATATATATATTAAATACAATAGATTTGAACTATCAGGATTTTTAAAGCATACACAAACTTTCACTAAAGGGGTTTATACTAATTGTCACCTAGCCCCTTTACAATTATAAGTGTGCCTAAAAGATCTAAATGTATCAAGTGAAAGGTGGGTAAATGCTATGCAGCCATGGCAAGCCAACCCTGTGAGGAAACACATCAAGCAATAAAGTATAAAATATATGTAGGAGCATGGTGTGCACCATATTACTATATTTCCTGCTAACAGGGTACACGCCATGCATACACCTGAAAAAGTTCACGAGGAGCAACAGGGTCCTTTTATTGCGTGGGAGGCAACTGTTAGAGCAAAGCATCCAGGAACAGGAATGAAAAGAAAGCACTTGGTCTGGCTGTTTCACAGACACAGCAGCAAAAAAAGGGAAAGTAGAGACAGCATTAATAGCTGTGCCAGCTTCAGGATCAGGCCTTGGGAGTATTGCAGAGCACCTTTGTGTGGCCAGCAGCTATGGCTGCTTCTTCATTTATTTATGCACTGTGCACAGGACTAAGGAGGAGAGGGGATAACTGAGCCTGATTGCTACACAGATACAGCAGCCAGGTCCAGGAGAGACGGTAGGAAAGGCCACGAGTTATCTAGAATGAAAAACAGATTCTTGATCTACTCATTTGTTCATTTACCATTATGGGATAGTTCCAAAGCACAGCCTTTGGAAGAAGATCTTTTTTTTTGTGACTGTCCAGGAAAGGATTTGCTATTATACTTGAGATGAGTAGAAGTTTCTGATTTGTATGTTTTGAACTTTTTTTTTTATACCTCTCCTTTATGCTGTAATCTCCAATGTATGGAGAAATGTGTGTTATGTTTGTGTTTTTCTTGATTTTGTACAATAAAAATAAATGAAAAAAAAGAAGAAGATCTGCATAGTAACTGATTAGGACCAGATTGCAGACAAAGGCAGTGTATTGAGGGCTCAAAAATTCTGGTGCTTGGTCCAAATGTGTCACCCTAGCAACCAAGTGTCATGTTTTTTTTTTTTTAGAACTGGTACATATAATATTCTGGATATAAAATAAGAATTCAGGGAAAGTGTGAGAGTTGTGAGGGTTGTTGGTTCTGAGTAAGTCAACCATAGCCGCCTTCTAGCACAATTAATATTTTTTGTTAACTACACACAGTGGGGTAGATTTAGTGGGGTAGAATGGCCCTTGTTTCCGCGTGAGCCTTCAGGCTCGCCGGAAACAGCAGCTATGAAGCAGCGGTCTAAAGACCTCTGCTCCATAACTTGTCTGCTGCCTCTGAGGCTGCGGTCTTCAATGCACCCGATCCTATACGATCAGGCTGATTGACACCCCTGCTAGCGGCCGATTGGGGGGGAGGGAGGAAAAAAAAGGGGGGGTGGTAGGATCAGGGGGAACGAAAGTGT
Source organism: Bombina bombina (assembly GCF_027579735.1). Classification (NCBI taxonomy): domain Eukaryota; kingdom Metazoa; phylum Chordata; class Amphibia; order Anura; family Bombinatoridae; genus Bombina; species Bombina bombina. The sequence continues at coordinate 783,897,466 of NC_069501.1, read as the reverse complement.
CATCCTACCTTCTGTCTAGATTGATCTAGGGGTGTCGATATTAGTTGTAGTAATACTCCTGATAAGTATAAGCCTAGGGGCATGGGGGGTTGCCTAAGATCCGAATGTGGTGATCCCTATCTGTCTAGGTTCGGGAGCCAGTGGGTGTCAAACCTGGATTTCCACTCAGCCCAAATAATTTCAAATAAGTCTACTTTTCCTGCGGAAAAGAAGATATTCCTCTCCATTAAATACATGTATGCCATAAGCTTAACTATATCACACCATGGTGGGGGATTTAGCTTTTTCCAGGATCTAGCTAATGAAAGCTTTACTGTGGAGAAAAGGTAAATAACCTTGATACTTGGGTAAACCGCATATACCTATATGAGGTAAGGCTATCTCTGGGGTTCTAGGAAATACTATTCCTATACCGGATAGTAGGGAGAAACAAGCACTCCAAAGTGGCTTAATCTTGGGGCACCTAACTGACCACAGTTTCTACAGCATGGGGGTGTGGTTGAGAGGAACAGTTTGGCTAATCTAGTCGGGACATAATACCAGTGGGTGAGGAGTTTAAAGTACATCTCATGTAGGGCTTGTTGTGTGAGTGTGAACGTACGCTGCCAGTCTTTACTGGGTATGGATATATTGAGTTTTTGTTCCCACTTTAAGATATGGGAGGCCTTCTCATCTGGCACAGCGCCATCCATTAGGTTATAGTGGACAGACATAGGTTTCCCTAGTCGGAGCCCCTGTTTCCACCTAGTTTCCCACAGGGTGAGTTGGCGAGTTGAAGAGGGTCGAAACCCCCAACTAGACAATAAATTTGTTACTCTAATGTGTCCGAAGGTTAGGTAGGGTGGGATCGGGGCTGTGGCTTTAAGTTGATCTAGTGTAGTATATGAGTCTGGTTGATTAGATGACCACATGTCTGCAACCCTCACAACACCCAATCTTGCCCATGTGGCTGCATGTGAATCAGGTAGTCCTGTCAGGAGACCAGAGATGGAGGTGATAGGGGAAGGGTGGGGCGCTATTTGTTTGTAGTGCCTAAGCTATTCCCATGTGGCCAGGCATTCTTTAATGATAATGTTGTCTATTGCTAAAGTCCATCTACAATGTGGAGGGGTCCATATGAGGTCTTTCAAAGATACCTGGTGAGGTAGTGAGGCTTGTTCTAATGATCTCCACTTACTGTTAGAATCATTGACGCCCCATTGTGAAATGTGCGTGAGTTATGGATGGGGAGGCCACCCCCCCCATGCACTCTTGGGTATTGGAGGGTTTTATGCACTATTCTAGGGGGCTTGCCTTGCCATATATATCTGGTAAATTCACTTTGGAACTGAAGTAGAGTGTGCTTGGGCACTCGAATCGGGAGGCACCTAAATAAGTAGGTAAGCTTGGGGAGAAAGCTCATTTTAATGGCTGCCACTCTCCCTAGCCATGATACCGATTTGTAGTTCCATTTATTTTTTAGGGATCTAAATTCCAACAATAGGTTGATAGTTAGCTTTAACAACTGTAGGGATATCATGTGACAGCTTAACTCCTAGATGTGTGAAGTGGGAAGTCCTAATCACAAACTTATATTGATCTTGTATAAATTTGGCTATCCCATCAGGGAAACCCCTCAAAAATACTTCTGTTTTATGTTGGTTAAGTTTAAAGTGGGAAGACTACCAAACTTCTCCAGAGTCTCCAGTAGTCTGGGTATGGTTTGTAGGGGTTTGGAGGAGAAGACTGTGGTGTTGTCGGCAAAAAGTGCCACCTTATGGGTCGTTCCATGGATGGTTATTCCCTCAAGTGCATGGTCTTTTCTAATTTGAGCTGCCAAAGGCTCTATCGCTAGCACAAACAACAGCGGAGAAAGGGGGCACCCCTGCCGCGTCCCGTTGGAAATGGGGAAGGGGAGTGAGCTGAATCCCATTCCTCTAACCGGGGCCATAGGGTGAGAATAAAGTGCCTTAATGGCCTGGATCATTCGTTCTGGAAATTGAAAGATTTCCAGGACCTTCCATAAGTACTCCCAGCGAACCCGGCGAATGCCTTCTCAGCGTCGAGGGAAATTACTGCTATGGGCCTATTTAATCTGTTAGATTCCGTAAGAATATTTAACAATCTCCTAGTATTATCAATTAAACAGTTTATGAGCCTACCTAGGCTTAGCTTTCCACAAAGAATACCAATAGAGCAAAGCAAATTTGATGATAAAAGTATATTGGAAAGTTGTAATATTGCCTGTCCTTTCTAAATCATGAAAGTTTAATTGTAACTTGACTGTCCCTTTAAGTACATAGCTACTTATTTTTCATACAACTTACCATGCAGGGCGAATGCTTCCTTACTCAAAAACTCACTATGTGTTTTTCTAATTGTGCGTGGAAACTTGTCCCAGTAATCAGCACGAAGTGAAACAGTCCAGCTTGTTATGGAGACCTAGAAACCAAGCAGACATAAATATTCAAAGATTTGCGATGCTAATTAAAAGGACACAAAAACAGTCCCATAAAAAATTGAACATTTAAGTATACTTACCCTTTAAATTCTACAAGAAAAAAAGTTAATGCACAAATTTGTATACTCAAAGATCATTTAACCTTACTTACCCTTACTTGTTCTCCTCCCCACTCGCCCACTTACACAAAATCTTTGACATTTTTTAGACCTTGTATTGTAATATAGGAGTCTCTGTTTCACATAAAGAACACTACATAGCAACATAAATATTTCTCAAGATAAAATTAGTGTGTCTAAATTATTTTAAGTGCCTCACTGTACCGACGAGACTTTTTAGATCATCTCACCTGAGCAGTGAGGTTTTGAATATCAGGCCCCCAGTTGGAAGCCGTAATGTTAGCTTCTATAGAGAGAATAGGTGCTCTCTCATACTGCCTTATCTCAGCCTCTCAGCGTAAGTAAGTAACATCTTTTCTCTCTAAAGAAGCTAGCGCTAATGCTTATAAATGGCTGTAGTGCTCTGCTTCTATAACTAAAGAGATGGCGATGGAGAAGTCGGGATAAGGACAAGTACAGTAAAAATGCTCTTCAAATATAAAGTTAGCATTAGCTTTATTTTTATTTTCTCGTTCTGTTAAAAAGGTAAGTAGAAATGATCTATTATGGGAGATGAATGTGATGCATTAGTTAAATGCATTACCTCCACTGCCCCCAAAAAATTGTTTTAGCCAGAAAAAACGCGTTTTATTTTTGCTAAAGAAAAAGGCAAATTTAATTATTTCTTTGTTATGTCTAAAAAGGAACATTTTAACATATAATTAATTTTTTTAAACCATTTAAGCTTGTGGAGGTATGTAAGTGCCCACTTGTTGAGCAGTGGGAGGTTTTTATATTATTAGCCAGTGAGTTTATGTCCCACAAAACATGTGTGCATACATTTCCTGCTGGTTTCAAAATTAAATTAACTTAAAACCATAATGTTTTTCATGTAAAAATATAAATAACTGGTGTTAAATAACAATATATATATATATATATATATATATATATATATATATATATAGTTTGGTTGGTAGCGCACTCCCACTTGCCTTAAGTTATAGTACCAGGGTACAGAATCTAAACACAAAAGAAATCCAATTGTCGCACTGTCTGGATTTTTTTAACACAGCAACCTTTATTCTCTGACATTGTTTTTTTCACTTTATGGTTGTCTGATGAAGGGGTGATTGCCCTGAAACGTCAAAGAATAAAGGTTGCTGTGTTTAAAATCCCCAGAGCGTGCGACAATTGGATTTCTTATATATATATATATATATATATATATGAACTCCTGCACCACACTCCCTAAAATCAATGTTGATTTCCTCCTGGAGTCCATACATTTCTGAGCTACATTTCTTTTGAACTATATTTTTGCCTCCAGGCAAGTGGAACGGTGATAGGTACTGGCTTTGCCCCTAGTTATGCCAACTTGTATTTGGGACTCTGGGAGGAAAGACACATTTGGAACAACAATCCTTTCTTTCATCATATCGTTTTCTGGTCTCAATGCATTGAAGACATCATATTTATTTGGAAAGGTAGTGAGAATTAACTTCAGGAATTCACACAATATGTGAATACCAATTATTTCAATCTCTCATTCACTGAAAACAATTACAGCAGTGAGATAGAATTTCTAGACTTAACCTTATTCCACGAAAATAATAAAATACTTAAAAAAAACAACTGACAGCAACAGTTATCTTAATGCTAAGAGCAGCCACAAACCAGGTTGGATCAAGAACATTCCTTTTGGCTAATTCCAACGCCTTAGAAGGTATCGCACCAAACTGTATGGCTTAGAAAAACAAGCAGACAAACTTAAAAATAAATTCACATCTTAAGGTAGGGAGGTGATAAATGAAGCATACGAAAGGGCCAAGAAACTAAATAGAGAACATTTAATCTATCAAGAAATACAAACAAAAAAACTAAAGTATCTTTAGTCACCACATACAATGAGGGTGCAAATGATATTAGAAGTATCATACAAAAACACTGGCATATTCTAAAAAAGACATCACAGAACAGGGACCACAAATCATATTCAGAAAAAATAAAAACTTTAAATTTATCATTGCCCCCAGCAAACTAAAGAAAGAAAGAAGGTCTGACAATTGGCTACAAACACACTCTACGAGGTTCTTTAAATGTAATAGGGCCAATTGTGAATCTTGCATACACAACTATACAGGGAAAAAAGCAACAAAAGAAATAACCTCCACAACAAATGGGAAAACGTTCCACATACAAACACTATGGCCTAGATTTGGAGTTTGGCGGTAGCCGTGAAAACCAGCGTTAGAGGCTCCTAACGCTGGTTTTAGGCTACCGCCGGTATTTGGAGTCATTCAAAAAAGGGTCTAACGCTCACTTTTCAGCCGCGACTTTTCCATACCGCAGATCCCCTTACGTCAATTGCGTATCCTATCTTTTCAATGGGATCTTTCTAACTCCGGTATTTAGAGTCGTGGCTGAAGTGAGCGTTAGAATTCTAACGACAAAACTCCAGCCGCAGAAAAAAGTCAGTAGTTAAGAGCTTTCTGGGCTAACGCCGGTTCATAAAGCTCTTAACTACTGTGCCCTAAAGTACACTAACACCCATAAACTACCTATGTACCCCTAAACCGAGGTCCCCCCACATCGCCGACACTCGATTAATTTTTTTTAACCCCTAATCTGCCGACCGCCACCTACGTTATCCTTATGTACCCCTAATCTGCTGCCCCTAACACCGCCGACCCCTATATTATATTTATTAACCCCTAATCTGCCCCCCACAACGTCGCCGCCAGCTACCTACACTTATTAACCCCTAATCTGCCGTCCGCATGCCGCCGCCAGCTACATTATAGCTATGTACCCCTAATCTGCTGCCCTAACACCGCCGACCCCTATATTATATTTATTAACCCCTAACCTGCCCCCCACAACGTCGCCGCCACCTACCTACAATAATTAACCCCTAATCTGCCGACCGCAAAGAGCCGCCACCTACATTATAGCTATGTACCCCTAATCTGCTGCCCCTAACACCGCCGACCCCTATATTATATTTATTAACCCCTAATCTGCCCTCCCTAACATCGCCGACACCTAACTTCAATTATTAACCCCTAATCTGCCGACCGAATCTCGCCGCTATTCTAATAAATCTATTAACCCCTAAAGCTAAGTCTAACCCTAACACTAACACCCCCTAACTTAAATATAATTTAAATCTAACGAAATTAACTAACTCTTATTAATAAATTATTCCTATTTAAAGCTAAATACTTACCTGTAAAATAAACCCTAATATAGCTACAATATAAATTATAATTATATTATAGCTATTTTAGGATTAATATTTATTTTACAGGTAACTTTGTATTTATTTTAACCAGGTACAATAGCTATTAAATAGTTAAGAACTATTTAATAGCTAAAATAGTTAAAATAATTACAAAATTACCTGTAAAATAAATCCTAACCTAAGTTACAATTAAACACTACACTATCAATAAATTAATTAAATACAATACCTACAATTACCTACAATTAAACCTAACACTACACTATCAATAAATTAATTAAATACAATACCTACAAATAACTACAATGAAATAAACTAACTAAAGTACAATAAATAAAAAAGAACTAAGTTACAAAAAATAAAAAAATATTTACAAACATAAGAAAAATATTACAACAATTTTAAACTAATTACACCTACTCTAAGCCCCCTAATAAAATAACAAAGCCCCCCAAAATAAAAAATGCCCTACCCTATTCTAAATTACAAAAGTTCAAAGCTCTTTTACCTTACCAGCCCTGAACAGGGCCCTTTGCGGGGCATGCCCCAAAGAATTCAGCTCTTTTGCCTGTAAAAAAAAACATACACTACCCCCCCCCCAACATTACAACCCACCACCCACATACCCCTAATCTAACCCAAACCCCCCTTAAATAAACCTAACACTAAGCCCCTGAAGATCTTCCTACCTTATCTTCACCTCACCGGGTATCACCGATCGGTCCTGGCTCCAAAATCTTCATCTAAGCCCAAGCGGGGGCTAGACATCCATCATCCGACGGCTGAAGAAGTCCAGAAGAGGCTCCAAAGTCTTCATCCTATCCGGGAAGAAGAGTAGATCCGGACCGGCAACCATCATCTTCCAAGCGGCATATTCTATCTTCATCCAATGAGGACCGGCTCCATCTTGAAGACCTCCACCGCGGACCCATCTTCTTCCGACGACGACTTCCCGACGAATGACGGTTCCTTTAAGGGACGTCATCCAAGATGGCGTCCCTCGAATTCCGATTGGCTGATAGGATTCTATCAGCCAATCGGAATTAAGGTAGGAATATTCTGATTGGCTGATTCCATCAGCCAATCAGAATATTCCTACCTTAATTCCGATTGGCTGATAGAATCCTATCAGCCAATCGTAATTCGAGGGACGCCATCTTGGATGATGTCATTTAAAGGAACCGTCATTCGGCGAGTAGGCGTCGGGAGAAGAGGATGTTCCGCGTCGGATGGAAGATGATGGCTCCCGAAGAAAGAAGATTGAAGATGCCGTTGATAGAAGACTTCATCCGGATCATGGACCTCTTCAGCTCCCGCTTGGATGAAGACTTCAGCCGGATCATGGACCTCTTCAGCTCCTGCTTGGATGATGACTTCAGCCGGATCATGGACCTCTTCAGCCCCCCGCTTGGGCTTGGATCAGGACATCGGAGGAGCTCTTCTGGATCGATCGGTGAACCTGGTATGGTGAAGATAAGGTAGGAAGATCTTCAGGGGCTTAGTGTTAGGTTTATTTAAGGGGGGTTTGGGTTAGATTAGGGGTATGTGGGTGGTGGGTTGTAATGTTGGGGGGGGGGTATTGTATGTTTTTTTTTACAGGCAAAAGAGCTGAACTTCTTGGGGCATGCCCCGGCTGGTAAGGTAAAAGAGCTTTGAACTTTAGTAATTTAGAATAGGGTAGGGCATTTTTTTATTTTGGGGGGCTTTGTTATTTTATTAGGGGGCTTAGAGTAGGTGTAATTAGTTTAAAATTGTTGTAATAATTTTCTAATGTTTGAAAATATTTTTTTATTTTTTGTAACTTAGTTCTTTTTTATTTTTTGTACTTTAGTTAGTTTATTTCATTGTATTTATTTGTAGGAATTGTATTTAATTTATTTATTGATAGTGTAGTGTTAGGTTTAATTGTAGATAATTATAGGTATTTTATTTAATTTATTTATTGATAGTGTAGTGTTAGGTTTAATTGTAACTTAGGTTAGGATTTATTTTACAGGTAAATTTGTAATTATTTTAACAATTTTAGCTATTAAATAGTTCTTAACTATTTAATAGCTATTGTACCTGGTTAAAATAAATACAAAGTTACCTGTAAAATAAATATTAATCCTAAAATAGCTATAATATAATTATAATTTATATTGTAGCTATATTAGGATTTATTTTACAGGTAAGTATTTAGCTTTAAATAGGAATAATTTATTTAAGAAGAGTTAATTCATTTCGTTAGATTAAAATTATATTTAATTTAGGGGGGTGTTAGTGTTAGGGTTAGACTTAGCTTTAAGGGTTAATACATTTATTAGAATAGCGGTGAACTCCAGTCGGCAGATTAGGGGTTAATAATTGAAGTTAGGTGTCGGCGATGTTAGGGAGGGCAGATTAGGGGTTAATACTATTTATTATAGGGTTAGTGAGGCGGATTAGGGGTTAATAACTTTATAATAATAGCGGTGCGGTCCGCTCGGCAGATTAGGGGTTAATAAGTGTAGGCAGGTGGAGGCGACGTTGTGGGGGGCAGATTAGGAGTTAATAAATATAATATAGGGGTCGGCGGTGTTAGGGGCAGCAGATTAGGGGTACATAGGGATAATGTAAGTAGCGGCGGTTTACGGAGCGGCAGATTAGGGGTTAAAAATAATATACAGGGGTCAGAGATAGCGGGGGCGGCAGATTAGGGGTTAATAAGTGTAAGGTTAGGCTTGTTTAGACTCGGGGTACATGTTAGAGTGTTAGGTGCAGACGTAGGAAGTGTTTCCCCATAGCAAACAATGGGGCTGCGTTAGGAGCTGAACGCGGCTTTTTTGCAGGTGTTAGGTTTTTTTTCAGCTCAAACAGCCCCATTGTTTCCTATGGGGGAATCGTGCACGAGCACGTTTTTGAAGCTGGCTGCTTCCGTAAGCAACTCTGGTATCGAGAGTTACAGTGGTGTTAAATATGCTGTACGCTCCTTTTTTGGAGCCTAACGCAGCCATTCTGTGGACTTTCAATACCAGAGTTATTTTAAAGGTGCGGCCAGAAAAAAGCCAGCGTTAGCTACGCGGGTCGTTACCGACAAAACTCTAAATCTAGCCGTATGTAACTTTAAATAAGAATATGTGGTTTATCTACTCCAATGTGAATATAAGCTACAGTACATAGGTCACACCACATGATTATACAAGAAACGCCTCCTTGAACATATTACAAACATAAAAAAGGGGGATAAGTCCCATAACCTCTCAGCACATTTCAGGATTTTCCATAAACAGGGTACTGAAAGTCTCCAAAGTACTGTTTTGAAACATATTAAAATAGGCAAAGAAGGGGAAAACAGAGAATTGACCCTAAGGAAATGTGAGACCTATTGGATTCACACATTAGATACATAAGCAGCTAAATGTCTTAAAGGGACATAATACTCATATGCTAAATCACTTTAAACTGATGCAGTATAACTGTAAAAAGCTGACAGGAAAATATCACCTGAGCATGTCTATGTAAAAAAGGAAGATAGTCTACCTCACAATTCCCTCAGCTCACCAGAGTAAGTTCTGTGTAAAAAGTTATACTTCAGCTGCTGTCCAGCTACAGGTAAAACATTTTTAAAAAAAATGAAGAAATGAACTGCAGCAAATCAGCATCATCAGTGCTGAGGTGACGTCATGAACTCTTTTACTGTGATCTCATGAGATTTCACTTAGTTCTCATGAGATGTCATAGTAAACTTCCTTAAACTGAATAGGGAAATAACACAAGTGTGCATGAGGTTCACTCCCTTGCCGGTCCCGGGACAGGCATACTGATTTGCTGCTTAAAGTCCTTTACAATGGGGTGTGAATACTTAGGACATTTTGATGTTCAGGTGATATTTTCTAGTGAACTTTTTACAGCTATGATGCATCACTTTCAAGTGTTTCAACATTTGGATACCATGGCCCTTTTACAAAGATATTGACCTGGGTGCATTTCTTGTCTAATTTCCCCACAATCCACTGTCCACTCACAATGAATAGATTAAAACAAAGATTCTAACTAAAAGCTAATATATTGTGAGATTTACTATTCTATCTTTTTGCTGTGAAATATGTGTATATATATATATATATATATATATATATATATATATATATATATATATATGCAGAGGTTCCTCCTGTGTGCTGTTTTGCCTCCCATTGTATGCAGGTATACAGCGCTTAGATATTATATGTTTAATTAGTTATGTTTAGAATGGCCTCACTCTTCCAATATATTGAATAAGCAGCACGTGTGTGTATATACATATACGCATATACAGATGTGTGGGTGTATGTGTATATATGAGTACACCTGAGTGTGGTGCAGGAGTTCAGCCAGAATCTCATAGCCTCAATGCTTAATTTATGTGGAATGTTGGTGTATAATGCTGAAACGTCCATGTTAACCCATCTATTGTCCTCTTCCCAACCTAAATTGGATAGTTTCATAATAGTGGGAGGGGTATCACTCAGATAAGATGGTAAAGTGGGGACTATGGGTTGACGGTAGGTGTCCATGTATTCAGATAGTTTACTAGTAAGGGAATTAATGCCTGAGAGTACACACAGGTGAGTACATGCAGGTTTATACAGGCTAGTAGTTTGTACTCTAACATGCATGAATATGTACTGTATATACATATGTTTTCTTATATACCCCTCCTTGCACCAGGCGCTTAAATAGCTCTAACATTTCTTAAAATCCCCAATAAAATTATATTTTCTTTATCATCTTCGCTTGCACAAAGTACCTAACAGATCTCGCAAACCCCCAAAACAGCAGGGCCTATAGGGAATAGAAATTTGATTCTATGTACCAACATCTTATCATATTATACTTTTTGTGTCAACACTACAATAAACTACCATCATGTTCACATCGAGAATATAAAACCAATGTCGCTAGTATCTTATGCTCTACCCCACATGCTACTGTTTATTTATATTTGCTTCTATCAAATACCACATAGGTTGATATCTCAATGCCCGTCACGTGCCCCTACCTCTCCAAAGGGATCCGATCATTATTATAAAATATATGAAAACGATTACAGGTATAAAATGGGGAGGAAGGGTCCTGCCGAGAGTTGCACTGTTGTAGTCGGCTCTTATGAAGATGAACTATAAACAGCTGGGCTCATAGGCTTACATGCTATGGGGTTTTAGGGGATAGCAGTGGAGATAGGAAGGTTAGTGTAGGTTGTAAGCGTCCCTGAATAGTAGAGTCTTCAGGGAGCACCTGAAGATTTTAAAACTCTGGGATATTCTTGTGGAGCGAGGCAGAGAGTTCCATAAAATGGGAGCCAATCTGGAGAAATTGAGGGCTTTGTGTGTCAGAGTGAGAATTTTGTGTTTAATCCTGGAGGCAAGAGGAAGCCAGTGAAGGGATTGGCAGAGAGGTGCGGCAGATGAAGAGTGACGTGCAAGGAAGATGAGCCTTGCAGATGCGTTCATTATGGATTGTAAGAGAGCTGCAGTAGTCGAGGCGGAAAAGGATGAGACAGTGGATTAAAATCTTTGTTGTGTCTTGTGTAAGGAAATGTCTAATTTTAGCAATGTTTTTAAGGTGGAAGCGGCAGGCTTTAGCCAAGGACTGAATGTGAGGAGTGAAATAAAGATCTGAGTCCAGTGTGACCCCAAGACATCAGGCATGTGAGGTTGGGGTAATGATGCAGTTATCAACAGTTATAGAGACATGGTGGGTGGAGATTTTGGAAGAAGGGGGGAAAATAAGGAGCTCAGTTTTAGAGAGATTTAACTTGAGGTAGTAAAAGGACATCCAAGATTAGATATGAGAGAGACAGTTAGTGACACGGGTTAGCAAGGAAGGAGGTAGTTCTGGTGCAGAGATTTAGATTTGGGTATCATCGGCATACAAATGATAATGAAACCCGTGGGACTTTATTAAGGAACCTAGTGAGGACATGTAGATTGAGAAGAGAAGGGGACCGAGGACAGAGCCTTGTGGTACCCAAACAGAAAGAGGTAATGGGGCAGAGGATGCCCCAGAGAAGGCTACACTAAAGGTACGGTTAGACAGATAGGAAGAGAACCAAGAGAGAGCTGTGTCACAGATGCCGAAGGATTGGAGGGTGTTGAGCAAAAGAGGGTGGTCGACAGTATCAAAGGCTGCAGACAGATCAAGGAGGATAAGTAGAGAGAAGTGGCCTTTTGATTTTGCTGTAAATAGGTCGTTGGTAACCTTAACAATTGCTGTGTCTGTTGAGTGAAGGGGGCGAAATCCAGATTGCAGTGGGTCAAGGAGGGAGTTTAGTGTAAGGAAATGGGATAGACATGCATATACTAGTTTTTCAAGAAGCTTTGAGGCAAGAGGTAGTAGGGAAATAGGGCGGTAGTTGGATGGGGAGGTTGGATTGAGAGAAGGTTTTTTTGAGGATAGGTGTGACTAATGCATGCTTAAGAGATGTGGGACTATACCAGTGCTGAAGGAGAGGTTGAAGATGTGTGTGAGTATAGGGATAAGGGTAGAAGAGAGGGAGGGGAGTATTTGTGAGGGGATCGGGTCGAGGGGACAGGTAGTGAGGTGAGAGGAGAGTATAAGGGCAGAAACGTCATCCTCTGTAACAGGGGCAAAAGAGCTAAATTTATGGCTATGTGGGTTTTGGATGATTGTGAGCTTTTGAGGGGGAGGGAGACCGGTAGTATGTTGAGAAATGATTTAATTTCTGATGGAGTCAATTTTGTTGTTGAAGTAGCTGGCAAAATCATAGGCTGAGAGAAAAGTTGTGGTGGGGGTGGGCAGAGAAGAGTATTGAATGTGGAGAACAGATGTTTTGGGTTTGAGGAAAGAGTAGAGATAAGAGTGGAGAAGTAGTGTTGCTTATATAGATTAAGGGCAGAATAGTAAGAGTTCAAGATGAACTTATAGTGAAGAAAGTCGGCAGAACTCAGAGATTTCCTCCAGTGTCGCTCAGCAGTACGGGAACATCTGCGTAGGTACCGTGTCAGAGGAGTATGCCAGGGTTGAGGATGAGTGTTTGTTTTCCTAGTTATGGTAGGTGGGGCCAGGTTATCAAGGACTGATGTAAGGGTGGAGTTATAGTGGCAGATGGATTCATCAGGACAGGAAAAGGAGGGGATGGAAGAGAGAAGAGGTTCGAGAGAGCTAGTGAGCTGTTGCGGATCTAATGACTTGATTCTTCTGTGAAGTTTAGTGTGACGGGTAGAAGGAGGGAGAGTTGTAGGGAGGGAGGTGATGGTACAAGTGAGGAGGTGGTGGTCAGAAAGAGGAAAAGGTGAGTTTGTGAAGTTTGAGATATTGCATCGATAACTGAAAATCAGATCAAGGGAATGACCGTCTTTGAGAGTGGGAGAGTCAGTCCATTGTGACAGGCCGAAAGAGGAAGTGAGTTGCAGAAGTTGTTTTGCAGAGGAGGCAGTGAGATTATCAACAGGGAGGTTGAAGTCACCGAGAATGAGGGCAGGGGTATCCGAGGAAAGGAAGTAAGGTAGCCAGGCGGCAAAGTGATCTAGAAAAAGAGTTGCGGAGCCAGGAGGGCGGTAAATGACTGCAACGCGTTTAGAGAGGGGAGAGAATAAGCGAATCATGTGTGTTTCGAATGAAGAAAATGTGAGGGAAGAGAAGGGCTGTATTTGTTGAAAGGTGCAACTAGAGGAAAGTAAAATACCAACACCACCTCCTTGTCTATTGTCAGACCTAGGAGTGTGGCTGAAGTGGAGACCCCCCCATGTGAAAGTGCAGCAGAGCAAGCAGTGTCTGAAGGAGAGAGCCAGGTTTCTGTGAGAGCCAGAAGATTGAGAGAGTAGGAGATAAAGAGGTCATGGATAGAAGTGAGTTTGTTGCAAACAGAGCGAGAGTTCCATAGTGCACAAGTGAAGGGGGTGGTGGCTCTAGATGCAAGAGGAATAAGATTAAGGTTTTGTTTTTGAAGTCTAGTGAAGGGCACACATGGGTGTGCAGGGCAAGGAAGTTGTGGGGGACCAGGATTGGGGGAGATGTCACCAGCAGCTAGTATGAGCAAGAGGGATAGTGACATAAGATGAGATGCGGTTTTGCAGTAGTGAGACTGTTTTTGTGATGAGTTGCAAGGAGGAGAGAGAGTCTTTAGGAATGTGTGACGTTCTTGAGTACAAACGTAAGGTGAGGTTAAGAGAGATGGGCTAAGGAGCAGTGCTGGTGGTGAGGGGTAAGGAGTAATTGAGTAAAGTAGTTTGTTAAACAGAAAAAAGGTGGTAGAAAGGAATATGAAGATATTTAGCATTCTTACAAAATAGTCAAACAGTGTATACAACTTAGTATAAAAACAGCACTTGCCTTATCCCTTGTCCACTCCTTGTCCAATTCTTGAATAATTATTTGTGCCTCACTTATAAATGTTCACTTAAGAGATGTGAACAGATGATCTTACAATATTGCTACCTAACCTACATTGCTAAACCCCTGCATTGCTTTCACCATAGCAGTGTTAAATATATAGGCCAGAGCATTCAGCTGAATGCAATAAATTAGGAAATGACCTGATCAAAGACAGTCAAAGGCTAATTTAGAAAATTTGATTCAGGGTGAGATAAGTTAAAAATAACAGACAATAGAATTTGGGGGAGGCTGTGGTTAAACCATTAGTGAAATTATAAATTTAGGAATTAATACAAGTATTTGCAAGGTTTGAACATCACACAGATAAAGGCAAGATATCAGCAGGGTAAATACATAATTAAAGGGACATGAAACCCAATTTTTTTCTTTTGTGATTTAGAAAGAGCATGTCATTTTAAACAACTTTCTAATTTACTTCTATTAACTCATTTGCTTCATTCTCTTGATATCACTTGCTGAAAAGCATATCTAGATATGCTCAGTAGCTGCTGATTGGTTGCTGCACATAGAGGCCTTGTGTGATTGGTTCACACATGTGCATTGCTATTTCTTCAACAAAGGATATCTACAGAACTGAGCAAATTAGATAATAGATGTAAATTGGAAAGTTGTTTAAAATTACATGCCCTATCTGAATCATGAAAGTTTAATTTTGACTAGACTGCCCCTTTAATTATACAGACAAATGCAAAAATAGAGGATTGCAATACATATGACATTATTCTGTTATGAACATACCTACGTCACCGACCCCGTGACTGACACTGACAAATCAGTGTACAACTATTACACATAAATAAATCTGGAATTTTATTATTTGGAAATAGACATTGGCTTTATCTTAGTTTTATTTACACTGGGCTTGCTACAGACTTGTTTCTACTGCACAAACTTCTCTTGAATAAAACTGACGTTTGGACTCACATTTCAGGAGCGTATATCTAACAGAACACTACACTATTGCTGTCTAAATACCTCATACAATTTCTGAAGGTCTAAATTTGTAAGTGCATTTCCTTGTTAGCTTTAGGGTTCAGTGTATTAAACGTTACTACTCTATCTCGTTGTCTCTGCTTCTCTCCTTTCTAACATCTAACCCATCCGGAAGAAACTTAAGATCCGTATCTACCTTACTTCTGGAGGAGGAAGCAAGCCACGGGCATAACAGAAATTTCCACAGAGACTTAACGGCTTATGCTGAAATATATATATATATATACTGTACATATATATATATTGGTCTAAGATATAAGCATATGCAATTCATTCATTACCCAAAGAGCAGGGGTACCCAGAAAAATATATATATGATAAATTTGAGCCGGCAATTAGATATATATGAATATATAAGTATGAAAAGTTACTAAAGCAAACTTTCACATAAAAATGGTTCCTGGGTGCAAAACAAAATAAGAACGCTGTAATTCCATACAGCATGGAAGTCTGCAACAGCCGATACAAACTCGATTAATTGTGCCTGGGGAAACCCCAAGTGACGTTTATTTGCAAGTGGCCGTCCAGTAACAAGACGTTTTTATGTGGAAGTTTTCTTTAGTAACTTTTCATACTTATATATTCATATATACTGTATCTACTTGCCGGCTCAAATTTATCATATATATATGTTTCTGGGTACCCCTGCTCTTTGGGTAATGAATGATTTGCATATGCTTATATCTTAGACCAATTATAGACCAATTAATGTGTGTTTTTTCTTTTTGTTCACTTTTTTGCACATGATTAAGATTATAAATAAATAACATATTATTTACCAGACATCCTTGGTAGTGTCTTTTTGGGATAGTGACGGTTCCTATATATATTTGATTATTTAGGCTTTATATGGGGTTGCTGGATAAGGTTTACTAGTTGATCTTTTTGCAGTTCTACATTATTCTCTAAACCTCCGTGCACCTTGGGGTCCACATTTATATTGAAACATTGTGGGCCCTTGTCCATAGTCACAATATCCAGGGACAGCTGGCACAAATATTGTTTATAGATAGATAGATACTATTGTATCTTATTGCATTTACTGCTCCACTGCATATATTTAGGGCTTGAAATTTCCAGTGGTTCCGGATAACTTAAAAATTGCAGTGGACAATTTAGAAATTTGAGTTTTTCCTATCTAACATTGAGTGGACTACTAACTTTTTCCCTCTGGGATAGTAGCTTTTAAACCCCTGATTAGTAAACTATACTTAACTATATAGATAACACAAATGTTTATTGTAATCAATTCCTCTAGGTGTATGTTTTTGCTTAATGTCTAATTCATTAGAAGAGCAGCTTTCTGAGTTAAGCCAGCTGATTTATGAATACAGTATAACCTGAAAATCTTGTTCTTGTTTTACTCCAACTGGGAAAAACTACAAGAAATGATCATGTCTTAGGGTATTCATGGCGTTTGAGGAGTTCAAGGGAATTTCAGCACACATATATATGTATTGTATGAGTCTTATGCAAAAGTAACATATGGTGATTCATTGATTCTTTTTTAATGATAAATACGAATGTGTTAAAATGCAATTTTTTTTTACTAAACTAATATTATCAATTCCAGACATGATTGCAATCAATATTTTCATATAATTTGTTGTAATTTTCTAATTTTACTTTTTTCTAAATTAAACTAGCAGAAACAATGATGTGTATTAAGTGAACTGAGCATTTACAAAATGTTAACATTTAAAATATATGGAAATCCAAGATATGATGTTATCAAGAGACCACCATGTTTTTTTCTAGAATTTATGAGACATTAAAGGGAAACTGAAACCTTTTGTTTTTGTGTAAATATAATACTTTATACCACGATATAGCACGCTAAACCAACTATTTGATCGGCAGTATTTTCAGGCTACAAAAGTTGCTTTTTGGTCCTTTTTAGGGAGTGTGGTACAAAGCACAACTTGTACACAAAAGCAAAATGTGTTTAATTGTCCTTATAAGGCTATTAAAGGGACAGTCTAGTATAAATTAAACTTTCATTATTCAGATAGGACTTTTAATTTTAATCATTTTTCCAATTTACTTTTATCATCAAATTTGCTTTTTTCTCTTGGTATTCTTAGTTTAAACTAAACATAGGTAGACTCATATGCTAATTTCTAAGCCTTTGAGGGCTGCCTCTTATCACAAGCTTTTTAAATCTCTTTTCAACACAGAGACAGAAAGTACATGTGGGCCATATAGATAACACTGTGTTCAGGCACAGGGGATTATTTAAGAATTAGCACAAAACAATACTAAATGCAAGACAATAGATAATAAACAGTCAGATCAGGGGGCTGGAAGAAGGTTCCTAGATACAAGGTAATCACAGAGGTAAAAAGTATATTAATATAACTGCGTTGGTTATGCAAAACTGTGGAATGGGTTAGACCAATAATTATCTTATCTATTTTTTTTATAGAACCAATATATTAATTTAACAATACTGAAGGAAATATTTAAAGGTGGGTAAAGCAAAAATTAAACTTTTATAGTAAAGACAGAGCATGCAATTTGAAAATGATTCTAGGTAAGAGTGTGTGTTATACACTTACTCTTCAACAAATGATACCAATAGAGCAAAGCAAATTTGGTAACAGGTGCAAATCTGAACTTTTTTCTGAATTCAGAAAGTTTGAATTTACTATAATTTAAATACATGCTCACATAAAACATTTGCTTTTAATATATTTTTATTAATAATATATTTTTATTAATATAAAAAAACAAAAACATTTGGGTTAACACTATGGGGCATATTTATCAAGCTCGCCAGAAACAGCAGTTATGAAGCAGCGTTCACAAAGACCGCTGCTCCATAACCTGTCCGTCTGCTCTGAGTAGGCGGACAGACACCGCCGGAAATCAACCCGATTGAGTACGATTGGGTTGATTGGCACCCCCCTACTGGCGGCCTATTGGCCGCGAGTCTGCAGGGGACGGTGTTGCACCAGCAGCTCTTGTGAGCTGCTGGTGCAATGCTGAATACGGCAAGCGTATTGCTCGCCGTATTCAGCGAGGTCTGGCGGACCTGATCTGCAGTGTCGGATCAGGTCCGCCAGACCTTGATAAATAGAGGCCTTTATGTAATTTTTTTATTATACACTGTAGTTATTCTTACTCTTAAAGGGACATTCTAATACAAAAAATAGCAAACGCAAATTCATTAAAATATGCAATTGTTGCATTATTGACCCTAATTGCAAAGGGGTTAAACGCATAGGTAAAGCCTTACTTGTGCAAAGTTTCACATGGGAGAAAATGGCTGCTTATTGGTGTCATTATGCTTGCAGCTCACAACTTTACCTATGTGTTTAACTAATTTGAAATGTCACTTTAAAACTTTAAAAACATGCAAATGTTTATGTTCAAATTGAGGTATGTTGGCACAGTTTGTTTGTCCTCCCTTTTATAATGTGAAAATGCTCATCAATAGCGTTATTCAAAGAAGTGACTTCAAACAGTGTGTGACATAATGACTCTACTATCTTGTTATCTTGTGTACATTTAACATTGTGTAATAATAACAAAACAAATCTCACAATTGTACTTGTATTATAAAGTAGCTGTTACATAACTATTTCACTTTCATTTCACTTTAAAAGCATCTGCAACAGAGACAAGAAAATGATCAAATCTACAGAAGTGCAAGAAAGTGCTAAACTGTATAAAGAGAGCATTTTATGGCAAAAATAAGAACATGGAGAAAGAGGTGCTGCAGATTTATGTTAAAATACAATTTAGATATTAAATATAATTATGATAATATGATAATGTATTAGTAGTATCTATTCACCACAGCCTTCCTTTTAAGGACAATGTTAAATTTGCTTTTCTTTTCCACGATAAGAACAAGAACAGATCAAAGACTATTTGTCTGGTATTACCTCTTTCTGTGTGACAACAATGTTTACCAGGTCTTTCCTTGGGGAAGGAGCTTGGTGCTGGGCTTCATAGAGCGGATCCTGCAATAGGGAAGCCATGGTGGGCTTGTAACTGTTCCCTGCTGATCACTGCTTGATTCTGTCTTGGGCTGTAAATAGGAATGTTCTGCAGCCGGCTCCTACTTGTAACAGACTTGATCAGTATACATCACATTCTTGGTCCCGCCTCTATAACAAATCTTTTATTCCCTAGGCAAACTTGCTTTTGTTTACTGAGCACTGTGGTCAGATTTGGTAGACTTAGTGTGTGTGGGGATCTGATAACAGACTACTTTAAATAATGTAAAAGCTTTTAGCATTACTTTAAGAGGGATTATGATCCTATGTTACCGCCTGCATATTGGCACTAAAACACTGCAAATCCCATTTACTCATTAGAAGTCAGTAAGGAAACTGATCCCTTTTTGGCCTGAGTAAGATTCATTTTCCACTCTTTAGGATTTTGGGAAGGGAGCACATTTTTAGGTGTAGTTTTATGGCATTGGCATGATGCCTCCACATTCCCCCCCCATATGATTTATTTAGTAATGTTATTACAAATCAATGGTTCCTAGTTGTCTACTTGGGGTGCATGACTTCTGGCCCCTGCTTGCAAGAAATATATGTAGAAAATATGAGCTAAATTTGTTGCAGATTTCCCGGTGACTATACTAATATAAACACTAAACTTTCCACTAACACTGCCACAGCCTTCTGGGCAAGACAGGTTTTAACAGTATATGATATGAGACCTAGATAAAGCTAATAATGGTCCCAGTGGTAGCTGTGTTGGTAGCATGTCCTTTTATTAATAAACCTATAATGTTAGTTGTACATTCTACTTTTGGGTTTACCTGTCAACCTTCCTGTTTGTAGAAATTAGAGTGGCGTAAGAGTGCCACTAATATGTCTAAATGGGGCCTGGTGTCATGGTGCCCTAGAGGTCGGCCTGCAATGATCCACACACCGGAGCTCCGTCCCTTCCAACCACCCCCTCCTCTGCGCCAAAAGAGGGCCAAGCACCCGCTGTTGCATTGCAGTCTGTACAAAATGGTAACTGCCATACGAGACAACCTGCCAAATGCTGCATGGGGGGGGGGGGAGTACTAAGGGACGGAGCCTAACCATGGAACTCGCCAGAACAGCCGAGTTGTTGATGGCCCTGACCCAGCAGCTCCTGACAGATCAACCTCAGAAATAGGTTGTGATTAAAAAGTCTATGTGCAGTTTTACTCCCTGTAGCAGGGATTGGGCTTCAACGTCAATAGGCAGTTGACAGCTCCAGCGTTACCCAGGTGTTTAATCCTTCTGCCGAAAGAAATAATAATAGTGCAGATTGTTTTCCAACAAGTGTATAAATTGGATTACTACTCACCAGTCGACGCGTTTCGGTCAAACATAGACCTTTTTCAAGACTGGTTTCATGTGGACTTCAGGGTCTTTAAATACCCCATACAAAAATTGCCCGAATCATGATCTCGGAAGGAAATTCCTAGCAGTTCCGGTTCATTGGGCTTAAATTTTTTTATCACCTTTATACATTCATTTCTATTAAATAATAGGTCTAATTTTGCAGTGTAATATCTTATTTATTCGTATAATGTGAAAATAAATGATTCAATACTTCTAGTGTGTTGACCCCGATATTCCACCAATCTTATTGGTTCACGCGTTATCCCTTTCTTATTGGTTCAAAAAATGGAGGTGTGCACCGTATACTGAGCCTTATTCGCTCATAATTCAATATGTGTAAAGGAGGATATTTCAAGTTACAGCCCACTCTCTTTGCTTATTATTGGCTGTTCTTTTCTGACGTGATGTGTTACTCCTATTGATTCCAGTGCTGTATATTATTACCTTCCAGTCGAATGTGTGCAATAAAGGAGAGGAACATATAATTTACGGCTATCTGATTAGCCTTTACATAATTAGGATTTCGGCTATAAATTAGACTGTAGGCTGCCTTAATTTGACAGTTAGTAACCCCAGCCTTATTTTTTGAATCCATTGCCATTATAGAAATCCATTGCCGTTATAAAAATTCACTTGTCATTAAAAAACATTGCCATTATAAAAATTCAATTGTTATTATCAAAATCTATTAATCGAGTAAGATTCATTTTCTACTCTTTAGGATTTTGGGAAGGGAGCACATTTTTAGGTGTAGTTTTATGGCATTGGCATGATGCCTCCACATTCCCCCCATATGATTTATTTAGTAATGTTATTACAAATCAATGGTTCCTAGTTGTCTACTTGGGGTGCATGACCTCTGGCCCCTGCTTGCAAGAAATATATGTAGAAAATATGAGCTAAATTTGTTGCAGATTTCCCGGTGACTATACTAATATAAACACTAAACTTTCCACTAACACTGCCACAGCCTTCTGGGCAAGACAGGTTTTAACAGTATATGTTAACAGTATATGATATGAGACCTAGATGCAGCTAATAATGGTCCCAGTGGTAGCTGTGTTGGTAGCATGTCCTTTTATTAATAAACCTATAATGTTAGTTGTATTTTCTGCTTTTGGGTTTACCTGTCAACCTTCCTGTTTGTAGAAATTAGAGTGGCGTAAGAGTGCCACTAATATGTCTAAATGGGGCCTGGTGTCATGGTGCCCTAGAGGTCGGCCTGCAATGATCCGCACACCGGAGCTCCGTTCCTTCCAACCACCCCCTCCTCTGCGCCAAAAGAGGGCCAAGCACCCGCTGTTGCATTGCGGTCTGTACAAAATGGTAACTGCCATGTGAGACAACCTGCCAAATGCTGCATGGGGGGGGGGGAGTACTAAGGGATGGAGCCTAACAATGGAACTCGCCGGAACAGCCGAGTTGTTGATGGCCCTAACCCAGCAGCTCCTGACAGATCAACCTCAGAAATAGGCCCACCAGCCGCTCCATTACAACAGTCCTCAATTGGAATCTTGGGACTCCTTCATAACCGCTATGTATGACAACCCCCTAAATCCACCTACAGCACACTCTGCCCTTCGCTGCCTACAACAAGGACAAAGTAGAGGAGTATGTTTCCAAATTCCTTGAGTTGGCATTTGACACCAGCTACAACAAAACAAGCCTTATTGACCAGTTCTGCCTAGGCCTCTCTGAGGTCCTGAAGGATGAGTTGGCTTGTGTTGGTAAACCCACCTCCCTGGAGAAGTTGGTCTTGTTGGTTACCCAGCTTGATTAACACTTCTGAGAAAGGAAAATGGAAAAGCAAAAACCTTTGACACCAGTTCAACACCCAGAACCTTTAGGAACATCTGCTTCCTATGTTCCAAGTCCTACACCTGAAGAAGTGTTGCAGATATGCCAGGTTCATCATCTCCAGTCTGATGAGGAGAAGAAGAGAAGTTGCTCCCAGGGTCTCTGCCTGTACTGTAGGAAACTGGATTACCTCCTCTGGTCCTACCCTGTTTACCCCACCTCTATACCCAGTAAGGAGACCCCTTTCCCACTACTGTGGAACAATTCAGTTCAGTCTGTCTACTCATACTTGTCCTTTTTCTTTAACCCTACAGTGGGAAAATGAGAAGCATGTTGTCACCACCATAGTTTATTTTGGTGCCAGTGGCTGCTTCCTCGACCAGAAACTGGCCTCTACACTCAACATTTCTACCAGGAAGAAACCCTATCCTTAACTTCTATTTGTCATGGATAACAATCCCAAAAAGACAGGAGCTGTAAGACACAAGAGAAATTCTGTTTCTGTCCGCATTGGAGATCTTCACATGGAGTCGCTCTGTTTGGATATTGTTCCATCACCTCTGTTCCCTCTCATTTCGGGACTCCCCTGGCTCCGTACCCACAATTCCATCATTGATTAGAGCAAAGACACCCTCACCTTCTCCCCATTTTGCCACCTGCCCTCACCCTGGTTTTTTACACTACCTGTCCATGACTACCGTTCTTCCTGTTATGCTCCCCATAAAATAAAGTGACTTCCAAGACATTTTCAATAAGAAAAACATGGACAAGTTGCCCCCAAGATGCCCATATGACTGTCCGATTGTCTACTCCCTGGAGCACCTATACCATATGGGTGGATCTTTCCTCCCGTGAACACCAAATACATCTCAGAATACCTGGCCAAGGGGATCATCAGGCTCTCCACCTCACCTACCTCCTTTGCGGGGTAAAAAGATGGTGGGCTTCATCCCTGTGTCGATTACCATACTCTAAATAACATCACAATCAAGAATCAATACCCATTGCCCTGATACCAGGATTACTGCGCCATGCCGATATCTTCACGAAAAATTTATCTGAGGCCAATATTCAATTATATATTCAGTTTATATTTTGCAATAATCATTCCCTGATTGCTAAAACTGAATCTTTCCCTGAAATGTACAACTATTCACTGCTACAAGTTGCTCAAATATCCTCCTGCAAATATATATTTCAGAACTCTGCATTTATGTGTTCAGTTAAACTGCTTTCCTGTGATTCTCCAATATTTGACACAACAGTATTTAATGCTTTAACTTGCAACTTGCCTATCACCTGTGCTGCTCTGCTTATTACTCTGGCATTTACAGCTAATATTATATACTGTGAACTCATTGCATCTATGAATCACAATCTCCTATCTTTTACCTTTGAAGCCTGAATATCTTGCATTGTTATGTTTTGCACTTCATGAATCCTGCAGCAACTCCTAGTAACTATCGCCTAGATTTAGAGTTCTGCGTTAGCCGTCAAAAGCAGCGTTAAGGGGTCCTAACGCTGCTTTTGGCCGCCCGCTGGTATTTAGAGTCGGCCAGGAAAGGGTCTACCGCTCACTTGCAAGCCGAGACTTTTCCATACCGCAGATCCCCTTATGCCAATTGCGTATCCTATCTTTTCAATGGGATCTTCCTAACGCTGGTATTTAGAGTCTTGGCTGAAGTGAGCGATAGACCCTCTACCGACAAGAATCCTAACGCCCATGGAAAGGCTGTAGTTAAGAGCTTTATGGGCTAACACCGGTATATAAAGCTCTTAACTACAGTGCTCTAAAGCAGTGTTTTTCAACCAGTGTGCCGTGAGAGATCCTCAGGTGTGCCGCGGCAGACTGAGAACAGTGTGACATATTTTTTAAATTTTGCTTGTTTTGATGTGACAGGCTCATCAGGCAGACAGGCAGGCATCATTTACAACCATAACATATTGACATTCATTCACAGACAATCATTATGATGTATAATATATGCTGTATTAGGCTACAATGTGTGATTTTGTAAAATTTTGGGATGGTGGTGTGCCGCAGGATTTTTTAATGTAAAAACGTGTGCCACGGCAAAAAAAATGTTGAAAATCACTGCTCTAAAGTACACTAACACCCATAAACTACCTATGTACCCCTAAACCGAGGTCCCCCCACATCGCCGCCACTATAATAAATATTTTTAACCCCTAATCTGCCGACCACACATTGCCGCCACCTACATTATCCCTATGAACCCCTAATCTGCTGCCCCTAACATCGCTGACACCTACATAACATTTATTAACCCCTAATCTGCCACCCCCAACGTCGCGCCACCTAACTTCAAGTATTAACCCCTAATCTGCCGACCGGACCTTGCCGCTACTATAATAAATGTATTAACCCCTAAAGCTAAGTCTAACCCTATAATTTTAATCTAACGAAATAAATTAACTCTTATTACCTAAAGTATTCCTATTTAAAACTAAATACTTACCTGTAAAATAAACCCTAATATAGCTACAATATAACGAATAATTATATTGTAGCTATTTTAGGATTTATATTTATTTTACAGGCAACTTTGTATTTATTTTAACTAGGTACAATAGCTATTAAATAGTTATTAACTATTTAATAGCTACCTAGTTAAAATAATTACAAAATTATCTGTAAAATAAGTCCTAACCTAAGTTACAATTAAACCTAACACTACACTATCATTAAATTAATTAAATAAATTAGCTACCAATGCCTACAATTAAATACAATTAAATAAACTAAACTAAAAACAAAAAACAAACAAACACTAAAGTACAGAAAATAAAAAAATATTACAAGAATTTTAAACTAATTACACCTAATCTAAGCCCCCTAATAAAATTTTTTTTTAATAATAATAATAAAAAGTCCCTACCCTATTCTACATTACAAAGTAATCAGCTCTTTTACCAGCCCTTAAAAGGGCTTTTTGCGGGGCATGCCCCAAAGTAATCAGCTCTTTTGCCTGTAAAAAAAAAATACAACCCCCTCAACATTAAAACCACATTATACCCCTACTCTAACCCACCCAAACCCCCCTTAAATAAACCTAACACTACCCCCCTGAAGATCTCCCTACCTTGAGTCGTCAAAAGAGGACATCCAGACCTCTTCTGGTTTTTTTTTTGTAATTTAGTTTAGTTTAATTGTATTTAATTGTAGGTACTGGTAGCTAATTTATTTAATTAATTTAATGATAGTGTAGTGTTAGGTTTAATTGTAACTTAGGTTAGGATTTATTTTACAGGTAATTTTGTAATTATTTTAACTAGGTAGCTATTAAATAGTTAATAATTATTTAATAGCTATTGTACCTAGTTAAAATAAATACAAAGTTGCCAGTAAATTAAATATAAATCCTAAAATAGCTACATTTAATTATTCGTTATATTGTAGCTATATTAGGGTTTATTTTACAGGTAAGTATTTAGTTTTAAATAGGAATACTTTAGTTAATAAGAGTTAATTTATTTAGTTAGATTAAAATTATATTTAATTTAGGGGGGGTGTTAGGATTAGGGTTAGATTTAGCTTTAGGGGTTAATACATTTATTATAGTAGCGGCGAGGTCCGGTCAGCAGATTAGGGGTTAATACTTGAAGTTAGGTGGCGGCGACGTTGGGGGGGCAGATTAGGGGTTAATAAATATTATGTATGTGTCTGCGATGTTGGGGGCAGCAGATTAGGGGTTCATTGGGATAATGTAGGTGGCAGCGGGGTCCGGAGCAGCAGATTAGGGGTTAATTGTGTAATGCAGGTGTCAGCGATAGCGGGGTCAGCAGATTAGGGGTTAATAAGTGTAAGGTTAGGGGTGTTTAGACTCGGGGTTCATGTTAGGGTGTTAGGTGCAGACTTAGAAACTGTTTCCCCATAGCAAACAATGGGGCTGCGTTGGGAGCTTAACGCTGCTTTTTTGCAGGTGTTAGGTTTTTTTTCAGCCCAAACTGCCCCATTGTTTCCTATGGGGGAATCGTGCACGAGCACGTTTTGCCAGCTTACCGCTACCGTAAGCAACGCTGGTATTGAGGGTTGAAGTGGCGGTAAAATCGGCTCAACGCACCCTTTTTGGAGCCTAACGCATCCCTTCAGACAACTCTAAATACCAGCGTTGTTTGGAAGCAGCGGTAGGAAAAAAAGCTGCGTTAGCTATGGGGGTCTTTACCTACAAATTCTAAATCTAGGCGCATGAGTCTGTGGCCCCAAGTTATCAAGGTCCTGATCCGACAGACCTCGCTGAATACGGCGAGCAATACGCTTGCTGTAATCAGCATTGCACCAGCAGCTCACAAGAGCTGCTGGTGCAACGACGCCCCCTGCAGACTTGTGGCCAATAGGCCACCAGCAGGGGGGTGTCAATCAACCCGATCGTACTCAATCGGGTTGATTTCCGGTGATGTCTGTCCGCCTGCTCAGAGCAGGCGGACAGGTTATGGAGCAGCTATCTTTGTGATCGCTGCTTAATATCTGCTGTTTCTGGCGAGTCTGAAGACTCGCCAGAAACAGGGGCCATCAAGCTCCATTCGGAGCTTGTTAAATAGAGGCCACAGTATCTATTATGTTTCCTTTAAAGCCAGAACATATTGCATACATATGTTTTACACTACATGAACCCTGCAATAACTCCTTGCAACCATGAATCACATAATATCAACTATCCACGTCCAGGATTCTCTTCCCCGGGTCAGGGTTCAGTGTCTCCAATTCCCTACCACTGCCCTGAGGGTCTGTCTTCTGAGCGGTTATACACCGGAACGTGACATCTGCTGGATACTTTTTAGTGGTTAGCCTGGACAACATTCTAATCTTTTTGCCCACAGTCTTCCAACATATGGAACACATGAAGACAGTCCTCAGGGGGTTACGCAAGCATGGCCTGTACACCAAATTGGAAAAATGGCAGCTGAATTCCTTGGGTCATCACCCCAGGTCATATCCAAATGGATCCTCAAAAGGTCAGGGCAATACTAGAGGGGCCAATAATCACCGACAAAAAGGCAGTACATCACTTTATGGGATTTGCTAATTTTTTATAGGCAATCATCCAAGGGTTCACCCAGATATGTGATCCCCTCACCACTCTCACCAAGAAACAGGATACATTACTGTGGACAACTCAGGCCCTGGTGGCCTTTGAGAAACTCAAGCGGCTCTTCACACACGCGCCTATCCTCATCCAGCCTGACACCACAAAGGCCTTTAACTTAGAAGTGGATGCCTCCAACATCGCCACCGGGATAATCTCATGCATCCCATAGCCTTCTACTCCAGCAAACCTGACTCGATGTTGAACTACGATGTTGCTGAAAGGGAGCTTCTGGCCATTAAATGTTCAATAGAAGAATGACGGCATCTGTTAGAGTGCACTTCATTACCCATTACAGTATACACCGACCACTGTAACCTGCAGGATCTTTGCTCAGCCAAATGCCTTTGGCCCTGTCAAGCATGCTGGGCCCTGTTTTTCTCCTGTTTCCATCTCCAGGTCACTTATTTCCTGGGCACCAGAAGCAACAAGGTAGATGCAGTTTCCAGAATGTTTGACACACCCAGACAGGCTCCTAACTCAGTGGATACCATCCTGAGGCTTCATCAGTTCATAACCATACAGATATCACTCCTGGACTGCATACCTAACCTGAATGAACCACCACCTACAGTAGACGCTTCTCTCACACTGCAGCATGGTGTTTGGCACAAGGGTCTATGTACCCCCTTCACTGCGCTCAGATGTCCTGGGCCTGTTCAATGACTCCAAAGGTACTTCTGGGGACCTACCCTCCCATCCGACATCAAAGACTACATTGCTTCCTGCGCGGTCTGGTGATCCAAGTCCCACAAAGCCAAGCCTGTAGGCCTTCTCCAGCCCTTGCCAGTTCTATCTAATCCATGTTTGACATCACAACAGATTTCATAGTGGACTTATCACAATCTCGCAAGCATGATACCATTCTAGTGGTGATAGATTGCTGTACCAAGATGGCACACTTCATCCCTACCATTTTTCTCCTTACAGCGACTAGAACCGTCACACTGTTTCTACAGGAGATCTACTGCTTACACAGACTCCCAAGAACCATATTTACTGAAAGAGGATCTCAATTCACCTCTCGCTTCTGGACACAATTGTGCCAAAACCTCTGCATCAAACAATGTCTCTCCTTAGCATACCATCCACAGACCAATCGGACTAACCAGTCTCTGGAACCTTAGGTGTTACATCATGTTTCTATAAATTGACTGGTTATCCCTATAGCTGACTGCGGAGTTCTCCTACAATAATCATGTTCACAAGTCCAGCAAACTGACGCCCTTCTATGCTAATTATGGATATCATCTTCTCGCTTTACCAGATCTGCCTTGTCCCACAACAGTCTCCAATGTTGCCCAACCACTAAACACCCTCAAACATCAAAGACGTCTGTTGCAAGCAGTGCTCACAGCAGCACAACAGTGATACAAAGGACATGCTGATATGAGGAGGTCACCAGCTAACTCCTATATGCCAGGTGACAAAGTATGGCTGTCCACAAAGAATTTGTGAATGTCCTGTCCTTTTCTGGAAATTAGGACCTCACTATATTGGTCTTTTCAAGGTCATCAAGGTGCTCAATTCAGCAGCAGTCCAGGTGGATCTCCCAGCATCAAACAAGCTACACCACATTTTGCATGTGTCTCTCTTAAAGGCATGGAAGCCCAGCCACTTCACTGTTTCCAATCCTTCAAATCAAGTGATCATCAACGGGTCCGAAGTGCAGGAGATCCTTGACTCCCGTAGATGCAGGGGACATCTTGAATATCTCATTCACTGGAAAGGGTATGATCCAGAGGAATGGTCCTGGGAACATAGAATGTACATGCCCCTTCCAAGGTTAGAGCATTCCATTGGAGGCATTCTGGCCAGCCATTCCTGGTCCACACCCTGAGGTAGCGCCTGCGGGAGGGGCCTTTGTCATGCTGCCCCATGGAACTTACCTGTCCTAGGCCACTTATGGCATTCTAGAGGTTGGCCTGCATTGATCCGCACACCCGGGCATTCATCCTTTCCAAACGCTGCCTCCTCTGCTCCAAACATGGGCCAGGCACCTGCTACTGCATCTCGGTCCATCCAGAATGGTGGCTGCTATGCAAGATGGCCTGCAAAATGCTGCATGAGGCGGGGGCATGATGAGGCACAGAACTGGGACCGTGATGCAAACAAGATGGTGAAGATTCCCAGGGCATGACTTATGGTCTCTGGGAAAGCCCCTCCTACAGGTAAAACCCAGTCACCTGACCTGCATACCCTATATTACCCCAGTGCACACCCCAACAGTTGCTTGGTTATTCTTACTCTATCTTTTTTTTTTTTTTTACAAGAAGGTACTTACTAAACATTCTTGTCTTAAAGCTGAATATTATCTTAATGACCTAAAAATTCAAAACAACTGTAAAGTTAAAGCACGGTCACTCATGGACCATTGATATTCGAGTGAAATATGACATTGACGAAACATATAATGATGAAGTTAAGCTTACAAGCGAACTAATATATGTTGAGTTATGAGGGTCACTACTCGCTAATAAAGTCGGGGAGGGGTGTTCAGGTTACTAGAATTATGGCATGAGTAGTATGAAATGCAACAGGTACTTTTGACTCCTCTGATAGAAATAGTTTTCTAAGAAGCTAGAGGGGCATATTAATGAGCTTAAAATACTTGTTTATAGAAAGATGCCATGGATGTTATAGAAAGAACCTGATAGTTCACCTCCCCTATGCATATAAAGTAATACAAAAATATCTATAACCCTAGTAAAAAATAGTGTTTCTGCTAAGATCAGTTAAAGAAAAAAAAATTGGAGAAGTAAATTCACCTACTAGGTTGACTGGTCACCATTTGCATATAAGGAAGAAACTAGAAATAATAGACACATGCAATACTGGGGAGT
Organism: Bombina bombina; assembly: GCF_027579735.1. NCBI lineage: Eukaryota > Metazoa > Chordata > Amphibia > Anura > Bombinatoridae > Bombina > Bombina bombina. Next base: position 783,867,246 of record NC_069501.1, on the reverse strand, counting down.
TATGATAATTAAAAAAAAACCCCCGTCTATTAGGGTGGTAGTGTCAGCCCTGATTCCTAGCAACTGCAATAATGTGAAACAATTCTAAATGGCTAGTAAGTAAGTTAATATAAACATCCTATTAAACTCTATAGGGATGTATCTGAACTAGAACCTATAAAAATCATATGAGCCAATATGACTAATAGGGCAAATTAAACATGAAGGCTAATTGGTGTCTGGTTAAAGTGGAAAAATCTCAGCTATGAGATCCCGAATTGTCACATAGAAGTCAATGGGGAAAAAAGCGGAAAAAAAACTAACACGCACTCTCTCGCGCAAACATATAGCATTTTTGCAATTGTGCTAACACGACATGAAAATATGAATATTTCATATTCCAATGTTATTAACATAATGGAATATGTTCTATTTATTCATAAATACATATTTCTACATATATCTGATGTTTTTTTTTAAACAAATATATATTTATACCTATATATAGATAATTATATATTAAAGGGACATTGTACACTAAATTTTTCTTTGCATAAATGTTTTTTTTTGTTTGTTTGTTTTATTAAGCAAAATAGCAATACAACAAATACTTTTTTATAAATCTTAACGATACCAATTACATATTTTGTAGTTATTAACATTACTACAGTACAACAAGTATTCCTTATTATCTGGGATATATCTGATCCAAATTCAACAAAACAAAAACACAAAAAAGAAAAAATATATAATACAGGTATACCCCGCTCATACAGCGGGTTAGGGACCGGAGCCCCGCTGTAAAGTGAAAACCGCCTTAAAGTGAAACAGGGCAGTTTAAGCTTTTCTTTTCACATGCCAGTGTGTTAAAAGACTTAAAAACATGTTTGAACTAACATATTTTTGGGGTGCAATAGTGCTATGTTTAGTTTAACGCTTGCACAGCACAGTATTCCATTAATAATGTGCCTGTAAAATAGTGACAATTACTGTAGTAAAATTTGCCAGACTATAGCACTGAGACACAGATTGCACTGTAATGCTGTAAACAGAGTGAACTGCATATAACAAAATGATGCCATTCACTTTTGTCGCAATCTCACAAAGATTACAGCACTGTTTCAAAATCCTTGGAGGTTGAATTTCAGCTCCACAAAGCGCTGTATTAGCGAAGCGCTGTAAAGTGGGGTATACCTGTATATATATCTTATCTCTGCCTTCCCTCAATATTCTCTGGTCGTCTCCTTTGTCCTCTTCACTAAATTTGAACATGTATAATTTGACTTATCCGAGATTTCACCTCTATGCCCATATAGGAAATACATTTATTCCAATCTTTTATAAAGATATTAACATTACTTCCTCTACTTAGTTTACAATCATTGGCATCTATTAGCAACTGATTGACTAAGAGATTTTTTAATTGTCCAATTGAGGGAACCTTGTTATTGATCCAGTTTTTAAAGATCAGTTTCCTAATGTTCAAGATTGTTATTAATATAAAATATCTTTCATTTCCCCATAGCTTATCAAAGATTAATAGAAGAATTGTTTCTTTTGTCAAAGTAGTTTTATTTTTTAATATCTGAGAGAGAAAGTATGCCGCCCTCTGCCAAAGTTGTTTCAGTCTATGGCATTAAACAATCAAATGTCCTAAATCTGGATTTTGAAATGAATATTTTACACAAGTATTGCAGATTTCTTTTCTCTATTTAGACACCCTTCACAGAGTCAAGTAATCATGGTGTATTAGTCCAAGTTGTGACTCTCTCACATGTGCACAGGTCATTAGTCTATAGACTGTAGATAAACTTTTAAATATTTTGTTAGGCAAATCAGGAACCTCTAATAATTTTCCCCATATATCCCTAATGTGATTATTTGGTTCTTCTATCTGTTTCATTTGAATAGTTTTATATATTGACGATATTCACCATTTCTTGAGATAGGAAGCATCCAAGATCGAGTGATTCTGCCATATCAGAGGATAATTCCTGACTAATTGAGAACCAATGAAAATTTGGTTTGAAAATCTTTAAATGTAAAAAGTTTTTTAGCCACTGGATCTTGTATATCTTTTATTAATAACATTTGGTTAGGGGCCCAAGATGAAAATATATATGTAGAAGAGCCAAGAGGAAACTGTGGATTACCCTTAGATGATCCATTTATATATGTTTACACAAAAGAGAAAAAATAGCTAGAAATTCAAGTTATGTACTACCAGCTGGCCTTGTCGAATAAAAAGAAAATATATACTATAGGCTACTACAAGTAGTTGTGCTTTGGCATTGGTACGATATATTAAACATTTAACACACACCAAGGGCAGGGTAAAAAAAAAAAGATGCCGCTGAGTGCAAAATAAGGGTAGAAAGAAAAAATGGAATCTTACAAATTATGTATATAAAATGTAACTTTTATTATTGCTACTAAAAAAACAGCGTCACAAAGATACAGGTAGCCCTCAGTTTACGCCGGGGTTAGGTTCCAGAAGGAATGGTTGTAAATCGAAACCGTTGTAAATTGAAACCCAGTTTATAATGTAAGTCAATGGGAAGTGAGGGAGATAGGTTCCAGGCCCCTCTCAAAATTGTCATAAGTAACATCTAATACATTATTTTTAAAGCTTTGAAATGAAGACTTTAAATGCTAAACAGCATTATAAACCTAATAAAATAATCACACAACACAGAATATATAATTAAACTAAGTTAAATGAACAAAAACATTTGCTAAACAGCATTATACACCTAATAAAATAATCACACAACACAGACTTTACTTGCATTTTTCTGCAAACAGTTCTTTCTATGCATTCCAATCTGAACTGATTTATAGACAGAAAGATCTTGTGCCTTTGAAATCTGCTCGATAGCTCAGGTCTGGTTAAACTGATTAATTTCAGCTTACTTGGGTTTGCTGCAACACAAGCGGACAGCTCCACCTACTGGCTATTTTAATAAATGCACTGCTTCTCAATGCTTTTCAATAGCAGTCACATGACTGGAAAAAAAGGTTGTTATTCTGAAACGGTGTAAATTGAACCGTTGTAAAACGAGGGCCATCTGTACACTGTTAGCTACCCAGCAAGGTTAAAAACACTGCAGTACTAGTTGTATTAGCATAATATTGAAAGTGAAGTGCTAACTAAAGTCCACACACTGATGGACAGTGATATAGTGAAATAAATACTAGGTTGCTGTGAATATACAGATATCCTAAATAGTAACTGAATTGTAATGCTTAAATAATTATAAACGGTCAGTATGTTATGTCCTAATTGACAATTGGCACAACAAATAGGAAAAGAAACAACTTTTATGCTTACAGAAACATAATTTTTCAAGTGTAAAATTGTTGAAACGTAATTATTCTACCTACCATTAAGACACAATATGTAAGTGCATATACTGCATGTGTAATCTAGCAGGGATCTGTCATAGATAAGTATCAATATAACACCCAGAGCCACAATACAATAATGAATAGATGTTGTATGATTTGTTATGGTGCCCTAAATGTATGTGCCCTATCAAGGCTAATTATGAGTCAGCTGGATTAAATATTACCATCGGAGGATTATCTGAATAAGGAACCATAGTGTTTATCATCTAGTGAAAGAACTGCTATCCACCACCCTGGCTTTTTGCCAGGAATGTGGTGTTTATACTACTATTATAATTACAAATGATTAAAGTGATGGTAAACTCTCCCCTTTATAAAATCAGATCTGGAAAATAAGCGCTATTTTAGATGAAGTTTAATTCATTAGCTGTAATGAAGATGCAGCATAACTTAGTTATTAATATAGATATGAAATTCAAATACTGCATGCTCCTCCGCCCACTTCAAAAGTAAACTTTTCTGTGAGCTAACAGATTGAATTGTTGTCCAATCAGCGCTCTCCCCATATGGCACTTTTGTTGTATCTAGAGCATTGATTGGAAAGTAATTCAATCATTTAGCTGACAGGAAAATTGACTTTTTCAAGTGGGTGGTGTAACGTGGGGTATTTGAATTTCATATCTATATTAATAACTAAGTTATAGCGCATCTTCATTGCACATGATGAATAAAACCCCATATAAAATAGCGCTTACATTCCAGATCTGATTTTAAAAAGGGGAGAGTTTACCATCACTTTAAGGCTGCAATAAAACAACTAGTATAGAGCAAGTTAAAAACACAGAAGTTGGGGGGCGTGTCTCTTGGCAGCACCTTGAATGGTTGCAATATCGGTTGATCCATATGCCGTTGAACCCCCAACCGAAGATGAACACCTATCCAGGCACTCAGCTTCGTCACACAAATACCAGCAATCCTAGACCCTATAGTGGGGCGCATACAGAAAGGAAGACTACACACGTGGGGATTACCTCTGCACAAGATGGCTCTGCACCTCTACCTCAGACTGGTAACTGGCGGCATAAGCTAGTTGCAAAAGTAATCCGCAATGCGAGTTCTCCCTGGAGGAAATTACTTGAATTGAAAACCCGGAGCAGGTACGGAGGCAAGTTGGCAGCGTCTAGTCTGCAGTCATCGCTCCGGTGTGCGCATAGTAGAGGCTGGACTGATTATCCCTGGAGATGCGTGAGCCGCATATTTAATAGAGGCTTGCTGACAGCATCCCGGAATACTTTTAGCTCTCATGGCTCCCGAGGTGTGGCACATCTCGTTCGCTCTGGAATCGGCTAGTGAAAATCTGTTGAAGAGGCTTACGGGATATTAAATATCTGGTAAATCTTACGTTGTACTTTCTTAACCCCACAGTTAACGGACACTTCTGAACAGTTTTCATGAAACCCCCAGGCTGATGCTGCCCTGTAGTTTGGACGTCAGTTCCCTTTGGACGACATGTTTTCACTTAGTTGTGCTATACATCGCCTAAAAGCAAAAGGCTGTTTGCAGAACTGAGATTATGGAACCCTATGTTGTCTCTACATACATGGTTGTCTCTACACGTACTTGATGTATATGTGTAAGATGTGTACAACTGCTAGTTTATTTATCTTCATTGAGACTGAGTTTATGCCATTTCTCTTTAGAAAACAAATGTTTGATAAAATTGAGGTAGCAGTGTCAGAAGGATGGTTTACTACCCACCTAAAGATACCACATAATATTTTCTTTGAGAAATATGTCTAGTTGTACCCTAAGTTAGTATGATAGGTCACTTTGTTCCTTAATGCACATTAATTAGCTGTGTCTTTACTGCCCTGTATATAGTTCATGGTATATTGTTTAACTGCAAATGTGCTTTTTAGGTTCACATATCTTGTCTTTAACAAGGTCATATGTACAGGTCCCAGTTTTTACCAATCTCACTTACTACATTTATTTAATGTACTGTGCTGCTTGGCTACTTTTGTCTCATCCCCCCATTCTATTCTGCTCAGGTTGGTAATTGTGTTGTTTATATGAGTCTCATGGCAAGTATAAAAGCCTTATTTTAAGTTTTAGTTATTTTCTTTAGAAGTGTAATTAACTTTAAAGGCTAAAATGGACGCCATGCTGTCAGTGGGCGGGTCGGCATGACGTTCTCTGTAATTTCTTGTTTTGAGACTCCCCTTTAATATACCCGGAGCAGGCTACCTTCCAAAGGCTCTATTCTCCCTCATTGTCACTGACAAGCGTACCTCCTTCACGTTACTTAGCCTAGAACTACATCCCAGTTCCCATATTTTCAATATATCTTATTACTTTCCAATAGCCGCTATAATTATTGCCTATTAATTCTCACTTGGAGGATAACAGTATAACTAACTTTATGTTTCAAGGTTTCACAGCCCACCACACTAGAGTCTCGTGCCTAATAGTATATATAGCCCCATGCAGTTGTTCTGTTTGATGCCTATATTTAACTTTACTAAAAGCTCATCACAACTTATAAGCATTGCAGGTCACCTAAGTCATGTTATTTTGTGGTCAATTAACTGCTCTCAATGTATATCAAACCTACATTAAGTATGCTTTTTCACTGACTAGATGTTCCCATTTGGGGTCCAAAAGTGGCCCAATTTGTCATTTTAATTCTTTCCCCTACAATTCCCTACTCTGACTTAAAATCCTTTTTTCTTTAGGAGGCCCAAGAGTGACCTCTATCTTTCATTGAGGGAACTTACTGTATCTAACTTTGTGTCATACGTTGAGGGGATCTTTCTAAATTGAAACCTGAGGTTAACTTTTATCTGTGCAACTGGGCGATTAATTGTATGTTTATATTTGACATTTACTACGTGTATTATATTTGACATTTACTACGTGTATTGTGATTCCCCTATGCTTCTGAAACTGAGTTGTTGTTTTTTTACTTGCCTGTATCATTTTTGCAACCTCAATAAAAATTATCAAAAAAAAAAAAAAGGGCACGGATCCATGTGTTTGATGGGAGTGGATTGAAGGCGGTGGTGTGGCAGTGGCAATCACAGTTTGAGCAGTTTTGTCTGACTGGGGCTGTTGATCCTGTCTGTCTTTGAGTGGACAACCCTGGTTGAATTCTGGTCGTGGGCGGCAGAAATTGACAAGGAAGTCTTGAGAAAGGCCTATGTAGAGAGGCTGAAATGCTTTGACTTTAAACTGTTAAGCCTATTTTTAGTTTTACTATACATTTTGGAAACAATCTGCACTAATTTTTTTTATTATTTTTTTTCCATTTTTTTTTATTTATTATCAGAAAATTGAACTATGCCTCTTTTGTAGAGATACTTAATCTACATTAACTCATGGACACACACATTTGTTGGGCAATATACAAGCTTTGGACACTTTCACACAATTTTTGGACACCACCCCAGAGTTCTGGCCATTTTTGTTTGACTTCTTGAATGAGAGGTACACATCGCCACACATTTAGTATTGCTGATACACCATTGTTTGCTCATGGACAGATGGGATTGACAGTTTCATTCAGACGGAGTTGCTTGGAGTGTGATCATTGCTGTTGTGCCATTGTTTTAGGTCTGCTCTCATTGAACACATAGATCCATGTTTTTATCTTATTATTGTTCCATTTGATGTATTTATTCTAAAAAACACACACAAAAAAACACAGAAGTTGACCCTAACGCGGTCGCGTTTCACTTGCGCTTCCTCAGAGCGGTGCGTGGGGCTGCAAACAGATCATATTTATTACGATAATAATTCCTCCCCTTTGGTTGGATTGGTTGTTTACAAGTGGTGAAAGACACGGGCATTGGTTGTGCTGATGTGTCAATACGATCCACATTGTGGTCACGTGACAACTTAATAACCAACCCAGGTTTATTTACATGTTGCCATAACGACCTGGCATCTTGTTTGCTTGTTGTCATAGCTACCTAATATCCTATTAGCACTTTTAGTCTTTTGCCCTGCTGTAAATGCGTGATCATGCTTTTTATATTGAAAAAGTGTTCTACAGTATATATATGTTGGTCAGTCGAATTGCTGGCTATCGATTTGTCCATAGCCACTTTGCCGTTGATCTGGAGATTACATATGTACCATTCATGTGGATGCAAATCATTACATTACAGGTTGGGTTATATGTTACATGACAACTATGCCCACTTGACAACGGCCATACAATATGTGAATAATCCTTACGCTGGTGTAAGTTTATTACACTCAAATTATAACTTTAATTGTGCATGTCCCTTGTGACTAGGGATGAGCGAATGTTTCTAAAAATTAAAAATTTAAAACTAATTTTGATACATTTGTTCATTCAAATCAAATTTCAAATGTTTATATAACATTCTATTTTCGAATTTTCGTTTTTGAATTTTTTCAATAACATTTGAAAATATTCGTTCGAATAATAGAATGTTTAGCTATGTATTTTATATCACATTCAATTTCAAAATGTAATATTTGAATGTGACATTTGAATTCAAATGTGACATTCGAATTTAAATGTCACATTCAAATTTAAATGTCATATTCAAATTCGAAATAGTATTTCTAGTCTAATACTGTGTTTTATAAATGTAATATTTGAAATGGAATGTAACATTCCAATTGGAATGTTACATTCAAATTCAAAATAGTACTTCTAGTCTACAACTGTGTTGTATAAATGGAATATTCAAATTCTAATGTCACATTCGGATTTGAATGTAGCATTCAAATTCAAAATATTATTTCTAGTCTACAACTGTGTTTTATAAATGTAACATTCGAATTTGAATGTCACATTCGAATACGAAAGTGACATTCAAAAACGGTAAATAACATTCGATAATAGAATTTTTAAGAATATTCGTTCTTATCAACATTCAATTATGTAAATAGAATTTCTACAATAACATTTGTTTTAACATTCAAATTTGAATGTTAACACATTCGCCCATTTACTTGTGACTGATAAAATTTACTTTACTGTGTGCAATCAACCCAGTCTTGAAAATAGCAAAAATCAAGCATAGCATACCCGTCTTGATAAAGGCCTGAACAGAGGCCGAAACACGTTGGCACAGCTGGTAAGCATTATTACAATATTATCTTTTGCACTTGTACAATTTACACTATCGATTTTATGTTTCACAGGGACAGCTAACACCACATAGGAAGACACAAGGTACACCAAGGACCCAATTTGAGGATCACATCTATCAAGTAAACAGGTTGGTCATTCATATCCCTTTCTATCCAGGAGTTACACAATACTCTCATATTGACACATATTTTTTTATTTTATTTTTTATTTTGTTTTTATTTATATTTTTATATATATATTTTTTTTTTATAATAACTTTTTATTGGTTTACAGAAAAGTTAGGAACAACTCAACATAAACATTGGAGCACGTCTATACAGGCTTGCAAAATTATATACGAGGCATCCACATCCTAAATAATGCTTCTAACATCAAAGTTTTAAGTTTTAAAAACTAATATGCATTAGTGCATGAGTTCATAACCCCTAGGGGAGCCATAAACTTGAAGCAGTCCTAGGTCTTTCTTAGCTTACCCCAGGGGATTGTTGCAGCTGTGCCTCTTCATGGCTCATAGTAAGTGGTATAGAAGTTCTGGGTGCAACAATTTCACAAACAAACAAATTCAAATAAACAATATTGTCATGAGATGCAGGACATATGCAGGACACAGCAATGATGGTACAACTCTATTTTATTGCAGAGCATAACAATACACATCTAGTCAGGTTGATTGTACTAAACTAACTGCGACACAGACACCGGACCTAAGCCCTCCCACATACTACTGACATCACATCCTGCTCTCATCACATCTTCCCCTTTTTCAAAGGCAAAGCATACATTTGCATATAATAAATAACAAGGTACACCAACAGGGTATACAACAACATTTTTGGTTTTGAACATTATAAAAACAGATAGATTAGAAAACATGAACAAATAAATTACATCCTGACTTGGACATCAGGGTAGACTACCCTAGTCCACAGTGACCATGGGATTATTCTGCCCATACTTCCGGTCACTGTTCTAGCTAAAGTCAGTCCCTGTATCGGGCCGGAAGTTTCACCACTCTTCCGCTTGATGTAACTTTGCATGAACTGTCCTCTGATACAGAAGGTGGTGAACAAGAGTCTGCTGGAGGCAAAGATATATCCCCGCTGTGATCTTGCTGAGGGTAAGGCACCTCTCTTAGAACAGGGGATCCCACCGGCGGTGGTACTGAGGTATCCGGTTCCAGACTCTCAGGTACAGTCTGAAGATGTCTTCGGTTACGGCGTGTAACCGTCCCTCCCTCTGTAAGGACTGTGTAAGACCTTGGTTTTGGAGAGCGGCCCACTACCGTAGCAGGCGTCTTCCATTTCTTCTCATCATCCAGTTTAATTCTGATACTTTGGCCCGCTTTCAGTTCCTGTAAAGGCCTGACAGAATGTCTCCTGTCGTAGAAGAAACGATAACCCTTTTTGGCCTCTTCATCCCTCCTAAGGACTTCGTCCCGAGGAACAGGGCCAGGCGGCTTGAAGACACCCACTGAGGGTAAAGTGGTGTGAATCTGGCGTCCTAGCATCAGCTGTGCCGGGCTAAACCCGGTGGCTTGAATGGGCGTCGCCCTGTATGACAAGAGGGCCAGGTACGGCTCAGATTGCTTTAGAATGAATTTTGTAGTTTGAACTGCCCTTTCAGCCATTCCATTGGCCTGCGGATAATGTGGACTTGACGTGGAATGTACAAAATCATATTCCCTGCTGAAAGCACTGAACTCTGTAGAAGCGAACTGCATACCATTATCACTCACTAGCTCCATTGGAATGCCCCAGCAGGCTAACAAGCTCTTCAGGCGAATGATAACGGCCTGACTTGTGATATCATTCAGGGGTGCAATTTCCAAATACCTGGAATAGTAGTCGATCACAACAAGAAACTTTTTCCCGTGCAGTTCACACAAATCAGCAGCTATTTTCTGCCACGGCCCCGCAGGCAGCGGAGTAGACATTAAGGGCTCCCTTCTCTGAGTAGGCCGGCGTTCCCGGCAAAAGGTACATTTAGACACGTGATTTGCAATGTCGGAGCTGATCCCAGGCCACCACACAGCTGTAGCTGCCCTTTCTCTGCACTTTGTAATGCCTAAGTGGCCATCGTGAATCCTGTTTAACATCTCCTTCCTCATGCTGACAGGAATTACAATGCAGTCTTGGAACAGCACCAACCCCTCCAGCTCTGTGAGCTGCGACCTCTCTGGCTGGTAAGCATTTAAAGACATCCAGGCTGCCCGGCTCTCGGGCCAGCCATCTTTTATGTACCTTATAACTTCTTGCAGATCTGTGTCCAAATATGTCTCTTTCTTTATCTCTGCCAGTTTCCTTGAAGAAATGGACTTAGAGGCCAGAACTGAATCAACATACACTTTCACATCCGACTCTGTGGAGGATTCTTCAGCAGCAGCCAGCAGGAGCCTGGACAGTGTATCTGCCACAACCAGTTGCTTCCCCGGCACATGCACTGCCTGAACATTGAACCTGAGCAGTCTCATTAAAAGTCTCTGGCATCTCAAGGGTGTTTTGTCAATGTCATAAGAATTGATAAGAGGGACTAGCGGTTTGTGGTCAGTTTCCAGACTAAATTTCTCCAAACCCACTAGATAACGCTGAAAGCGCACACAGGCCCAAACTGCAGCCAGGCACTCTTTCTCAATTTGAGCGTATTTTGACTCCGCAGCCGTCAGTGTGCGGGAACAGTAGGCGATGGGCTGTAGTTTGTTGTCATTCAGCTGCAGGAGTGCAGCCCCCAACCCATAACTGCTTGCATCAGCACTAACCACAGTCTTTTTTGAAGGGTCGTAGAACCCCAGCACTGGGGCAGACCCCAGCAGGGACTTGGCATGCAGGAACGCTTTTTCTTGTGAGGGTCCCCAGACCCAGGCAACATCTTTCTTAAGCAACTCTGTGATAGGGTGTAAAACTGTAGATAAATCTGGAAGAAACTTGCCCACGTAATTTACAAGGCCCAATATCTGTCTCAGCTCATGTACATCAGAAGGGCTTTTCATCTGTTCGATAGCCCGAATTTTCTCGGGGTCCGGCTTGATGCCATCCCCGTTGATGATATGCCCAAAGTAGCATAATTCAGTTTTCCTAAAATGACATTTTTCTTTATTCAGCTTCAGCCCAGACTCTTTGATAGCCTGCAGCACACAACTCAAACGCTGATCATGCTCCTCCACTGTAGACCCATACACTAGAATGTCGTCCATGACGACTGCTGTGCCCACGTGGCCACTCAGGAGAGAACTCATTTCCCTTTGAAAGATCTCAGGAGCGGAGGATATCCCAAAGGGGAGTCTGCAGAAGCAGAACCGACCTACCGGTGTTATAAAGGTAGTCAGTTTGCGGCACTTTGGATCCAGGGGGATCTGCCAAAAGCCGCTAGAAGCGTCTAATGTGGAAAAGAACTTCGCCCCAGCCAACTTCGGGGCTATATCTTCCAATGTCGGCAGCACAAATCTCTCCCTCTTCACTGCCTCATTCAACCTTTTCAGGTCCACACAGATGCGCACCTTTCCGTTTTTCTTTGCAACTGGAACAATGGGGGCACACCAATCAGTTGCTTCAACAACCTCTTCAATAACCCCCATAGACTTCATGCGCATGAGCTCTTTCTCCACTTGAGGCATGAGCGGGAACGGAATTCTACGAGGAGTAGAAATACTGTATGGGACTGCGTCACTTTTAAGTGCTCCAACTCGCCAAACATATCTTCAGAGATCTCATTCACTCTGGCTACGAGGCCCAAGTCACAGGCTGCTTTTCTGCTCAATAAACTGTTAACACACTGACCTCGGATCACATGCACCCACATGGTGAACTTTTTTTGTTTGTACTCACAGCTGGCAAGAAATTTCCCCACACAATCAATGCGGCCACCAGGACTATGGACATTTGTAGTAACCTTCGCCAGCTGGGGCTGTCGAGACAGTTTCATAAATTCAGCAAAAGACATTACAGTGATATCAGCTCCTGTGTCAATCTTAAAATCAACTTTGGCTCCCATTACAGTAAAAGTAACTTTCCAATCTTCCTCTGAGCTTGTCCGTTCCACAACAGACCCCACAAAAGACACTTCCTGACCCTCCTGGTCACTGTCCACCTGCATCTCCTTAATGTATTCAGTTTTACACACCACTTCAAAATGGCCTATTCTGTTACATTTTCTGCATCTTTTATCTCTGGCCGGGCATATAGCACTCTGATCATGAGCCCGGTAGCACCGTGTGCATCGGCCATGTTGCGCCCATCCACTTCTAGGCCTTTCCAGTACTTTTGATCTACCGCTCACACTGTGCCTTTCACTAGTAATTTTTCTAGACTGTTGCACTTCATCCACAATACTCTCAGACCTCAGATCAGCACTTTGCTTTTTCACCAGTTCACTCTGGCGGGCCATCCTAATAGCCCCGTCTAATGTTAAATCAGGCTCTAACTGCAGCTTCAGGGAGACTTCAGCATCTGCAATTCCAATAACTATTCTGTCTCTGATTTGCTCTTCTTTAGCAACACCAAACTCACAGAATTCAGCTAATTCATACAGGCTGCGCACAAATGACTCCACAGATTCTCCCACACGCTGATTACGTTTGTGAAAACAAGCTCTCTCATGAATCACATTTCTTTTGGGCAAAAAGTGGGCACTGAGTTTATCCATAACTATATCAAAGTTAACTTCTTCCCCTTCTTGGAAAGTAAAAGCATTGAACACTGGCTCTACATCTTTCCCCATGGAGTATAAAAGAGAATTAACTTGTACTTCACCACTCTCCTTGTTCAGTTTGGATGCAATCCTGAAGCGCTGAAACCGCTGACGCCATGTGGGCCAAGCTGCAGGCTGAGAGAAGTCAAAAGGCTCAGGTGCGGTAAACTTTGACATCGCAATCGATCAGGAACAGAAGCGCAGTCCAGAACTTCTGACACCATGTCATGAGATGCAGGACATATGCAGGACACAGCAATGATGGTACAACTCTATTTTATTGCAGAGCATAACAATACACATCTAGTCAGGTTGATTGTACTAAACTAACTGCGACACAGACACCGGACCTAAGCCCCGCCCACATACTACTGACATCACATCCTGCTCTCATCACAAATATTAAACCTAAACTTAAAATATAGAACTGAGAAGAAGAGAGTAGTAAAGAAGAGAAAAAGGGGAGGGAGGGGGGAGGCGAGGGAGAGACCTTTTATAGCCTCAGTTGAATGCAAATGCTATATCACTATCAGTGTCTGCTTATTTATTTCTACATATGGCAGTGGCTTTACTATGTATGTGTAAGTGTAATGGTATCCCAGTAGAATCTCAAATCTGCAGAGAATGTAGACTTATTTCTCTTATAATAGCCATATTCCTCACAAGAAAGCATCTCATCTGTCTTTTTTAGCCAATTTTCTAGAGATGGGGTGATGGAGGATTTCCAATGTAGGGCAATAAGGGCTTTTGCACAGTTTAGGCCTATACGTATTAGCGTCCTTCTAATTTTACATTGTAATGGAGGGGTCTCATTTAAGAGAACTACTTGCGGATTTAATGAATGTCTCAGCCAACTTCTTCAGAGTGGACTCGATGCTATGCCAGAAGGGGCCCAGTTTTGGGCAAGACCACCACATATGTAACATGGTGCCCTGCCCATCACACCCCCTCCAACAGAAAGATGAGGAGGTAGGATAGATATTGCTTAGTCTGTTTGAAGTTAAATACCAGCGCAGGAGGACCTTATAATTAAGCTCTATAATTTTAGGGGAAGTGGATGAAACGCGTGTATTTTGAAAAATTTGTAACCATTGTTTAGTATCCAGAGACGTATTCAACTCCTGGTGCCATCTGTCCATATATTTGGGAAGTGTAGGTGTCTGGGCGTTTTGGAGTATGGTTTTCGCCAGTGATAGTGATCCTCTAGTGATCCTGCCAGTCAGGCAGATTTGCTCAAGCGGGGTTGGCGGTCTCAGTAGGTCTAGTTTATAGTGTGCTGTCTGGAGGAAGTGCTGCAATTGTGCATACTTTAGCCATGGGGCAAATGCACCATGCAAAATCTGCGATAGTTCTGCTCGTACCTTGAGCCTGCCCTGAGAGAGTAGTTGTGCTATGGGGACGGAATCCTGGAGTTCATTAACTACTGTATAATGTTTTGGGGTACAATACCCCCATGAGTTCTATATTAGGGAAAATTGGGGCAAGTGGCGAGGTGAGTGTGGACAAAGTCGGAGTCGTCTTGAGTAGGTAGTCCCATGTATTGAATATGTGTTTGTATAATATAGAGGACGAGCATGCAGGGGTACGCTTAGTTCTAGGGAGCCAGCAGAGAGGTCCTGGATTAGGGGATCTAAGTAACTGAGAGTCAACTGTCACCCATGCTTTGGATTCTTTTCTGCAATGCCAGTCTATAATTCTTTGCAGGGTGACCGCTTGGTAGTAAATATTTATGTTTGGCAGTCCCATATATTTTTATTTTTATTCCCATCACTTAATTTTATTCACTTGGATTTTTTACTTGTCTATACATTTTTTACTTGTCTGCACTTTTTTGCAGTCACTAACCACCTTTGAAAACTTTTTTCTGCACATATTTGGAACAATTATCTTGGACACATACATTTGGATATTAAACTCTAAACACTAGACTTTGGACACATTATTTGGACACCAAGTATTTATTTTCTGGACACATCATTATCTTTTGGACACATCAATATTTATTACTACTTATTACTACTTATTTGGACACAATTATTTACGATTGTTTGGAAGCCACTGTGAATATGGATATGTAATCAATTGATACATATGTAACACTGCCTTTCTACTGATTGACACATCTGTAACACTACATCTAAAGAAACTCCATACACCGCGCGCCTATTCATTGGTACACAATCCAATCCACGTCAAATCGAAGTTGAATTTATTCTTTGTCTATTTATCATATGTAAAGTTTTCTGAATTTAAGACGACTGTTAATACATATCATGGATCCATGATTTTTAGAATTTTTAGAAAATATATATTCTGAATGACTGTCAAGCCCATACGGCACCATTTCTTTTGATTTTATTATTTTCATTGGCTGTATTCTAATGCTTTCTAATGTTTGATTTTTTAATATTTTATTCTAACCAATAAAGCAAATTAGATTAGAATACCATTCCATCTTTATCCCCACGACTTAGACATCTCATCAACTATTTCATCCAATTGAATCACCCTTAGTGACTTCTGCCTTTCAATATGCGCTTTTTACACTAGACACATACTTGATTTCTAAATCAGTATCTGTGCATATTCTTCTTTATAGTAGTGTCTATCACATAAAGTTATATGAAAATTGGTGTACACTGTTCCTTTAAAAATACATATAACATATTCTGCTATGTGAAATATTTACAGTAAATACATAGTTAAACATATCTATATACATACAAATACATATTTAGCAATGTATCTGTATGTATCGCTATTTTGGTGGCTTTTTGTTTCTAACACCCAAGATCTCATATCTTTGAGCCCTTACAACTTTTATGTGCAATATTTTTTAAATGAATTTTTAGTAGATGTGTTATTATGAGTGTAACTGTACTTTGTAATGTATTTTTTTATGTGTTTTGTGGCACTTTTTAGTTTCGGAAAACAGTAAACCACCGCTCTGAGATCGCGGTAAGGATTGAAGCGTAAATCGCTCAGCTTGTAATATCAGCACAATTAAAATGCTTGCAAAAAGACAATATCGCTTGCACAAAACCGTTTGCACCTCACTTGTAATTTAGCCCTTTATGGGATAAATTTGCACTTAATGCCCTTTAAATATACAGTACTGTGCAAAAGTTATAGGCAGGTGTATAAAAATGCTGTAAAGTTAGAATGCTTTCAAAAATAGAAATGCTAATATTTTATTTATCAATTAACAAATTGCAAAGTGAGTGAACAGAAGAAAAATCTAAATCAAATAAATATATAGTGTAACCACCCTTTAAAACAGCATAAATTCTCATAAGAACACTTGCGCAGTCAGGGATTTTGTAGGCATATAGGGCTTGTTTACAAGTGGAGTGCAAAATACCGCTTTTGCAAAAGCGATAGTTGCGCTCCACTTAGTAATACCAGCGCATGCAAATGTGCACTGGTATTACAAGTTAAGCGCAATGTAAATGTGACATCGCATTTGCATAGCATGGAAGCATTGCCCTCACGAGAGAGCACTTTCATAGGCTCCAATGGGAGTCTCATTCTGATGTCGTCAGACACGGCATGAGAACCTAGCACAATGAAGGAGATAGGTTGCGCAGCAATGGGCAGCAGGTTTAAATATATATGTGTATGAATATATACATATATATTTATGTGTTAATATGTGTATATATGTGTATATAGAGAACACATAATTCCCCATAGATCACTATGTAAATGCACACACCTACACACTTTAACACCTAAAAACTGCATAGTGCAATTTTTTTTTTTAAAAGGACCTCACATGTTAGTTTGGGGGCAATTGGGGGACATTTTAAAATTAACCAGAGGTCTGAACTCTGGTTTATTTTTTTTAGCGCTAATTGCTACTGCAAACTCGCGGTAGCAATAACCAGCCACTTGTAATGGCTGGTTATTTATCGCGGACCTGTAAACAGGCCCGTTTACGGACATTCAATAAATAAGCTCTCCACTTGTAATCTAGCCCATAGTCAGGTGCATAATTATACATTCATACCAAACAGGTACTAATGATCAGCTATTTAATATGTAGGTTGAAACACAAACATTAACTGAAACAGCTGTGTTGGAGGAATAAAACTGGGTGAGGAGCAGGCAAACTCTGCTAACAAGGTAAGGTTGCTAAAGACAATTTAATGTCAAAAGTCATACACCATGGCAAGACTGAGCACAGTAACAAGTTATACTGCATCAGTAAGGTCTCTCCCAGGCAGAAATTTCAAGGCAGACAGTGGTTTCCAGATGTGCTGTTCAAGTACAAAGGAACGGGCAACATTTTAGACTGTATACTCAGTGGTCAGCAGCACAATTGGATTTAACAAATAAGCAGAAACTATGATGCATATTTCATAATCTATGTTATATTATGTGAGAGTTAAAGCATATACTAAAAGAAAATCCAGAAGATTGGTACCTTGGTACACTTATCTACTGTCTCTAGAAATCTGGTCAGAAGTGGTCTTCATGGAAGACTTGCAGCCAAAAAGCCATACCTCCAAAGTGGAAACAAACAAGGCCAAGCCGCTCAACTAAGCTTGAAAACACAGGAGTTGCGGTACAGAAAAATCTCAGCAGGTTGTTTTGACTTTGAAATATTTGGCTGTAGCAGAAGACAGTTTATTCGCCAAAGGTATGGGAAGCATTACAAGAATAAGTGTCTGCAGGCAACAGTTAAGCATGGTGAAGGTCCCTTGCGTGTCTGCATTTCTGCAAAATGGAGTTGAGGCTTGGTCAGAATTAATGGTCATCTCACTGCTGAGAAGTATAAGCAGGTACTTATCCATCATACAATACCATCAGGGAAGTATCTGATTGGCCCAAAATGTATTCTGCAAAATAAAAACTACCCCAAACATACAGCCAAAGTCGTTAAGAACTATCTTCAGTGTAAAGAAGAACAAGAAATCCTAAAAGTGATAGCATGGACCCCACAGAGCCCTTATCTCAACACCATTGAGTCTGTCTGGGATTACATGAAGAGACTGAAGCAACTGAGGCTGCCTTAATTCACAGAAGAACTGTGGTTAGTTCTCCAAGGTGCTGCGGAGTTGTGCAAGTGCTCCTGGAAGAATATATGCTGTTTTGAAGAGTGGTCCCACCATAAATTGATTTGATTTAGATTTTCCTTCTGTTCCTTAACTTTGCATTTTGTTAATTGATCAAAAATAAACTTTTAAAGGGATACTAAACCCAGTTTTTTTTCTTTCATCATTCAGACAGAGCATGCAATTTTAAGCAACTTTCCAATTTACTCTAGGGGGCCAAATTATCAATGTGTGGGCGGACATCGATAAATGCTGACAGCATACGCTCTTGGCATTTATCATTGCACAAGCATTTCACTAGAAATGCTTGTGCTATGACGCCCCCTGCACATTTGCGGCCAATCGGCCGCTAGCAGGGGGTGTCAATCAACCCGATCGTATGCGATCGGGCGGGTTGCCATCCGCCGCCTCAGAGGTGGCGGACTAGATAAGGAGCAACTTCTTAACTCTTGTTTCTGGCGAGCCTAAAGGCTCGCACAGAAATAGCTGCAGATAGCTCCATACAGAGCTTGATGAATCTGCCATTATTCTGAAATTTTCTTCATTCTATTGCTATCTTTTTTAAAATAAATGTATTATACAATATAATATACAAAATTCACTAACGCCTAGATTATGAGTTTTGCGCTAAACAGGGTGCGAAACTAACATAAAAAAGTTGTGTTAGTTCACTCCATAGCGCTGCCATTTAGAGTTACTGAAAAGCATCCTTGTGCTGTGCGTTATGGTGCATTAAGCTCCATACCGCACAAAAGTCGAGGGCTGATTTGATGTGCTCGTGGATGCTTTACCCCAAAGACATCAATGGGGAGAGAGTGTTAGAGAAAAAATCTAACACCTGAAGTGCGGAATAAAAAATCTCTGTAACGCAACCCCATTGATGTCTATGGGGAAAAAAAGTTACATTTAAACACCCTAACATAAACCTCAAGTCTAAACACCCCTAATCCGCTGCTCCCGACATCACCGCCACTAATAAAGGCTATTAACCCCTAATCCGCCTCTCCCTGACATCGCCTCTACTAAATAAAATTATTAACTCCTAAACCTCCGGCCTCCCATATCGCCGCTACTAAATAAACCTATTAACCCCTAAACCTCCGGCCCCCCACTTCACCGCCACTAAATAAATATATTAACCTCTAAACCGCCAGCCCCCCTACATTGAAAAACACTAAATTAAAGGGACACTGAACCCAAATTTTTTCTTTCGTGATTCAGATAGAGCATGCAATTTTAGGCAACTTTCTAATTTACTCCTATTATTACATTTTCTTTATTCTCTTGGTATCTTTATTTGAAATGCAAGAATGTAAGTTTAGATGCCGGCCCATTTTTGGTGAACAACCTAGGTTGTCCTTGCTGATTGGTGGATAAATTCATCCACCAATCAAAAACTGCTGTCCAGATTTCTGAACCAAGAAAAAAGCTTAGATGCCTTCTTTTTCGAATAAAGATAGCAAAAGAACGAAGAAAGATTGATAATAGGAGTAAATAAGAAAGTTGCTTAAAATTGCATGCTCTATCTGAATCACGAAAGAAAAAAATTGGGTTCAGTGTCCCTTTAAACTATTAACTCCTAAACCTAACACACCCCTAACTTTAAATTAAAATTACAATATAACTACCTTAAAAAAAAAAAACTTACCTGTGAAATAAAAAAAAAATCCTAATTTGAATCTATAAATTAGCCTAACATTACTATTCTAATAAAATAAAAAAACTACCAATTAAAAAATCTAAATTACAAATTTAAAAAAAACTAACACTGCGAAAAAAATTAAAAAATCTAAAATTGCAAAAAATAATAAACACTAAATTATGAAAAATATAAAACACTAAGCTTACAAAAAATAATAAACAAAATGATATAAAATAAAAACAATTACACCTAATCTAATAGCCCTATAAAAATAAAAAAGCCCCCCAAAATAAAAACACCCCCTAACCTACTATAAACTTCCAATAGCCCTTAAAAGGGCCTTTTGTAGGGCACTTCCCTACGTTAAACAGCTCTTTTACCTGTAAAAAAAATACATAGTCCCCCCAACAGTAAAACCCACCACCCAACCAACCCCACAAAATAAAAAAGCTAACTCTAAAAAATCCTAAACTACCCATTGCCCCTAAAGGGGCATTTGTATGGGCATTGCCCTTAAAAGGGCATTCAGCTCTTTTTCAATGACCTTGCATTCCTATTGGCTGATTTGATTCTTTAAATTTAAATCAGTCAATAGGATTTCAGAAGCTCTCATCCTATTGCCTGATTTTAATTTGAAGAATCAAATCAGCCAATAGGATTGCAAGGTATGCCATTTTGAAATGGCTACGGTGGTGACCGTATGAAGAGGACGCTCCGTGCAGGATAGGATCCACTTCCAGGATAGCTCTGCGCCTCCGGGATGAAGATAGAAGACGTCCCCGAGATGGATGAAGGTGTCGCCGTCTGGATGAAAACTTCTCGCCGCCTGGATGAAGATGGATGTCCGGATTTCAGGAACCATGAGTAGATTTTATGAAGGTTAGTAGGGTTTTTTTGTTTTTTTTGGGGTGGGTTTTTTTAGATTAGGGATGGGCACTTGTAAAAGAGCCGAATGCCCTTTTAAGGGCAATGCCCATACAAATGTCCCTTTAAAGGCAATGGGTAGTTTAGGATTTTTTAGAGTTAGGTTTTTTATTTTGGAGGGTTGGTTCGGTGGTGGGTTTTACTTTTGGGGGGCTTTTTATTTTTTTACAGGTAAAAGAGCTGTTTAACTTAGGGCAATGCCCTACAAAAGGCCCTTTTAAGGGCTATTGGTAGTTTATTGTAGGTTAGGGGGTGTTTTTATTTTGGGGGGCTTTTTTATTTTTATAGGGCTATTAGATTAGGTGTAATTGTTTTTATTTTTCATATTTTCGTTTATTATTTTTGTAAGCTTAGTGTTTTTTATTTTTCGTAATTTAGTGTTTATTATTTTTTGTAATATTAGATTTGTTTAATTTTTTTCGTAGTGTTAGGTTTTTTTATGTTAGGTTAATTTATAGTTTAATGTTAGGTTTATTTTTATTTCACAGGTAAGTTTTTATTTAATTAAATATAGTTATATTGTAATTTTAATTTAAAGTTAGGGGGTGTTAGGTTTAGCGGTTAATAGTTTAATTTAGTGTTTTGCGATGTGGGGGGGCGGCGGTCTAGGGGTTAATAGGTTTAGTTTAGTAATTATGATGTGGGGGGCTGGAGGTTTAGGGGTTATCAGGTTCATTTAGGTGTCGGCAATGTCGGGAGCGGTGGATTAGGGGTTAATGGATCGGTGGATTAGGGGTTAATAGCTTTTATTAGTGTTGGTGATGTCCAGGAGCGGCGGGTTTAGGGGTTAATATATTTTAAATAGTGTTGGCAATGTAGATGGGCAACAGATTAGGGGTTTATAACTTTATTTCATAGTCGCAATGTGGGTGGGTGGCAGATTAGGGGTTAATAGGTTTAATATTAGACATGTGCGACTTGTTTCGTTCCGAATCTAAATTCAGACTAATTCGCAAAATTCGGAGATTCTAATCGATTCAAATTTTTTAATTACCCTAGCAACTAAACTAGCCTAATCCGAATGCATTTGTAACGAATAATTCAGAATTAGTTAAGCTGTATTTGAGTGCATTTGAATGGCCATGGACTAATCACAATTCAGTATAACGATTAAATTTAGTGAGATTTAGTGAGATAGAACAGTGAAATAATTCCGTTTGTGTAACTTGGAACCATCTGAATCAACATAACACATACTGAACTTCCGAATTTACGAATCGATCCAAAATGAACACATCCGAATGAATACATTCAAATCTGAAACTAATACATTTGAATGTATCCGAATTCAAATTGATCCGAACCGAAATTCAAAAAAATCTGAATCGGTCCGAAACGAGCCTAAACAATATTTTCCGATGTGCAGGTCTATTTAATATAGTGTTTGAGATGCGGGGGGTGGCAGTTTAGGGGTTAATAGGTAGTTTATGGGTGTTAGTGTACTTTGTAACACTTTAGTTATGAGTTTTGTGAAACATTTTTGTTACACAAAATCCATAACTACTGGTCTCAGATGGCGGTAGGAATTGTGTCGGTATAGGCTGTAATGCAAGCATTTTAGCCTGAACGCATAACCTGTAATACTGGCGCTATGAAAATCCCACAAAAAAAGTCATTTTTTGAGTGAGGAATGGACGTTGCGTTACAGGTTAAAATGCTTTCATTACAGCTATACATGCCAGTGTAATGGCCAATTTTTCAGCGTTAAAAGCCTTACAGCACTGTAACGCAAAACTCGTAATCTAGCTGATTGTAAAGAAAAAAAAGAATTGCAGATTACATTAACTTGCAAGATACAATATCTTCTTGTTACTTTGCGTCATTAACGCAGTGTACTATCCACTTATATCATTATAGTAAAACAGCTAAAGAAAAAAAACAAAAGGAAAGGGGATTAAAGGAAGAAAAAAATGCTATATTTTATTTAGCCATCAATAAGCAAGCATAACACAGGTTCTGAACCGAAAATGGGCAGTCTCCTAAGCTTTATATTCCTGCTTTTTAATTAAAGATAGAGAGGAGAACGAAAAACAATTGCGGAGTAAATTAGAAAGTTGCTTAAAATTGCATGCTCTGTCTGAATCATTAAAGAAAAAAATTGGGTTTAGTATCCCTTTAATATTTTTAATTTTTAAAGCATTCTTACATTACCTAACCTGATTATAGAGACACTAATGTAATAGAGACACTCATATTATCCTCAAGAGAGGCCTGATAATATATATAATCTTCACCTAATTACATCTTATATAGATATAAGCCTAGCTATTTAAGAACATGGTAGATTGAATACCTACCCCATTTAATAGTGGATCAAATTATCCATTTATTTTGTCTTGGCAGGTCAACTGCAAATGTATGCTCTTTCCTTAACTATAGGGGACACTGCTGTTGCATATATATCTTGCTTTGATACTATTTCAGATAAATAAATAAGCATAAATTTGATACATTAACAGAGACACATACTACACTCTATGTACATAGCCTAGGCTATGTGGAATATATAAACACACTGGATATACAGTATAATGGCCTTAATTTGACTTTAGATAACTGTCTTGATTTACTGGGCCTTTTGGGGAAATAAACAAGTTATCAAGGCAAGCCCATACCATTAAGCATTCAGGAGGGAATTGGTAGAATACAACTAGGGGTTCAATTTATTAAAGTATCCCTTTAATATTTCTATTTTTTAAAGCATTCTTACGTTACAGCATTTTTTTGCACAGTAGTGTATACCTATAGGTAGCAGACAGAAACATCGCGATTATGAAAATAAAAGACTAATTGAATTTTTCCTAACCTATTACCATGGATTCTATGAAGTGCTATTGATGTTTCACTTTTTTGTGTTGATACAAACACCTACATATTCTAAATATCCCTATATATTCCCCCTGGAACTCTAGAACCTAAGTACCTTTTCTGATCAATAATCTATTTCTTAAAATCAAAATGATGTCCCTGTGGTTATCATCCTTTCTAAAATCCCCTCAGCGACCTCAGCATACCTAGGTCAAGTTGCCATTTATGTTTTCAAATTAAACCATTTATCTTTGTCCCATATACTTTTTAGTACCCATAATTGCCCTAGTAAACAACAATATTTTCCTGCTTGTGAAGGACAAACTATATCCACAGTTTTCAGATTTGTCTACATAAGCAAGAGAGGACTTTTTCTTTTTACATCTGAGTAAAACTAGCTCCCTATCAATCCAATTCATCCTTAAAGGGATAATAAATTGCTCTGTACAACTACACAATAATAGTAACTACTTACTAATCACTATGTGATTGTGTTTCATTCTGTTCCTGAAGCTCTTTTAAATCAGTTCTCCTGTTTTAATAGCTTCAAGGTGCCAGATACTGAAGCTTAACATCTATGAACTGGGGCTGCCGTCATTGAGCTCAAGTATTCTCACAGCCTGTGACAGAAGCTGTGCACACTCTCAGATCAGTAATATTGCCTATTTTTTGACAGCTGTATAATGTACATTATATAGAATTTATACAAATAGGAATAGTCAGCGCATGGTGATAGACCCACAAAGCTCCTAGAGTAAGGGTATCCTAGTATACCGTAAAGAGGTTAGATATAAGAGCGCCAAAGATAGGTGGTGGGTAACAAAACTAATTAGATGCAAACCCTGATATGTGATATTTATATGGTGTGGAAATAATAGCTATGATCTAAATAGCAAATGACTTATGAAATCACAATAAAAAATCACAGTAAAAAAGCGATATCTTATTTACATAGATAAAACTAAACAATTTAATGTTTAACAATATAAAAAATGAAATAAAAGCATGGATCCATGTATTATACATAAAAAATTAAAAAGCAGAGTGGTCTGATCTGAAAACGGGAGCTTCTAAGTAAGATTATAAAAGTTCTCATTTTGTGCTGGACTTCCGGAATGGGGCAGAGCATGTAGGTTGCAGACTGCCTGCAGCATCACGCTCTTCATTGCAAGAGCTAACCCAGACATTGTAGAATGCTGAATTCCTTGGCCGCAATGATTACGCTGGCCTGGAACAAGGATATGATCCTATAGCGACCCGGAGGATCCTATATATTATCCTATAGCGACTTGTTGCTACATATACTGGCTACGAATGCACACAAACCTATCGCTGGCATACCGGACTCCTGTACAGAAGATAGTGCTATGGCAAAATTCAGCAGCACGGTACAGTTCTTAGAAGAATTGGAGTAGATGCTATTGCCTCTGAACAACAGGGGCAGGACTCTCAGCTGAAAGGGGACGTGCAACTCCCGTGGCCCCTGGTGTACAAAGGACCTGAGGTTACCTGGTCAGGAAGCATGAGGTATGCAAAGGTACTCTATCTGAAATATCGCAGGAGACCTACCAGGTAAACCGTATGTTTATTGCTCCCTACTATGCCCATGATATTAACAAAGCTAAAGTGGACTGTATAGTTTGGCTGAAAGGCTGATACATGAGACTGACTTATGCTAATTGCCTAAAAATCAAATATAAAAGTAGTGTGGGTTACCCTTCAGGAACTTTCTACCTAAAGCCTCTACTAAGATATAGTAGGGTTCTTTGAATCCTTAAATGGCAAGAACATTCGAAGCCCGCTATATAAGCAATGATATTTGGCTGCAGAACCTGCCTCAAAAAGTCTTCATACTAAGGACACCTTTAACTAACGCATTGTCAAGCTGCATAGATCACAGCTGTTTAGAAACTCATCACTCCCAGGACCCATTGTGGGTAGGAGTTCTTCAATGCTATTTAAAGGGACAGTCTACCATAGAATTGTTATTGTTTTAAAAGATAGATAATCCCTTTATTACCCATTTCACAGTTTTGCATAACCAACACAGTTATATTAATATACTTTTTACCTCTGTGATTACCTTGTATCTAAGAACCTTCTTCCAGCCCCCTGATCACATGACTGTGACTTGTCTTAAATTTAGCATTGTTTTGAGCTAAATCTTAAAGGGACATTAAACACTTTGAGATGGTAATATAAAATGATAAATTGTATATATAAAACTATTTATTTTGTCCTCTTTGCCTGTAATTCCATTCTGAAATTGTGAGCTTTTCAGCTCCTGATAGAAATGGAAGTGCAGAACACTGTTATATTCCACACAGCCATTGGCTGCGCCCTCTAGTGACCTATTTATAACTGTCCTTAATTGGCCACAGCAGAGAAGGTAACACAAGTTACAACATGGCAGCTCCCAGTGTTTTATAGACACTAACGGCTAGATTTAGAGTTCGGCGGTAGCCGTGAAAACCAGCGTTAGAGGCTCCTAACGCTGGTTTTAGGCTACCGCCGGTATTTGGAGTCACTCAAAATAGGGTCTAACGCTCACTTTTCAGCCGCGACTTTTCCATACCGCAGATCCCCTTACGTCAATTGCGTATCCTATCTTTTCAATGGGATCTTTCTAACGCCGGTATTTAGAGTCGTTTCTGAAGTGAGCGTTAGAGCTCTAACGACAAAACTCCAGCCGCCGGAAAATAGCAGGAGTTAAGAGCTTTCTGGGCTAACGCCGGTTCATAAAGCTCTTAACTACTGTACCCTAAAGTACACTAACACCCATAAACTACCTATGTACCCCTAAACCGAGGTCCCCCCACATCGCCGACACTCGATTCAAATTTTTTAACCCCTAATCTGCCGACCGCCACCTACGTTATACTTATGTACCCCTAATCTGCTGCCCCTAACCCCGCCGACCCCTGTATTATATTTATTAACCCCTAACCTGCCCCCCACAATGTCGCCGACACCTGCCTACACTTATTAACCCCTAATCTGCCGACCGGACCTGAGCGCTACTATAATAAAGTTATTAACCCCTAATCCGCCTCACTAACCCTATCATAAATAGTATTAACCCCTAATCTGCCCTCCCTAACATCGCCGACACATAACTTCAATTATTAACCCCTAATCTGACGACCGGAGCTCACCGCTACTATAATAAATGGATTAACCCCTAAAGCTAAGTCTAACCCTAACACTAACACCCCCCTAAATTAAATATAATTTTAATCTAACGAAATTCATTAACTCTTATTAAATAAATTATTCCTATTTAAAGCTAAATACTTACCTGTAAAATAAATCCTAATATAGCTACAATATAAATTATAATTATATTGTAGCTATTTTAGGATTAATATTTATTTTACAGGCAACTTGGTAATTATTTTAACCAGGTACAATAGCTATTAAATAGTTAAGAACTATTTAATAGTTACCTAGTTAAAATAATAACAAAATTACCTGTAAAATAAGTCCTAACCTAAATTATAATTAAACCTAACACTACCCTATCAATAAATTAATTAAATAAAATACCTACAATTACCTACAATAAAACCTAACACTACACTATCAATAAATAAATTAAATACAATTTCTACAAATAACTACAATTACATAAACTAACTAAAGTACAAAAAATAAAAAAGAAATAAGTTACAAAAAATAAAAAAATATTTACAAACATAAGAAAAATATTACAACAATTTTAAACTAATTACACCTACTCTAAGCCCCCTAATAAAATAACAAAGACCCCCAAAATAAAAAAATTCCCTACCCTATTCTAAATTAATAGAGTTAAAAGCTCTTTTACCTTACCAGCCCTGAACAGGGCCCTTTGCGGGGCATGCCCCAAGAAGTTCAGCTCTTTTGCCTGTAAAAAAAAACATACAATACCCCCCCCCCCAACATTACAACCCACCACCCACATACCCCTAATCTAACCCAAACCCCCCTTAAATAAACCTAACACTAAGCCCCTGAAGATCTTCCTACCTTGTCTTCACCATCCAGGTATCACCGATCCGTCCTGGCATCCGGTGCTGAAGAGGTCCAGAAGAGGCTCCAAAGTCTTCCTCCTATCCGGCAAGAAGAGGACATCCGGACCGGCAAACATCTTCTCCAAGCGGCATCTTCGATCTTCTTCCATCCGGTGCGGAGCGGGTCCATCTTGAATCAGCCGACGCGGATCCATCCTCTTCTTTCTGTGTCTCCCGACGAATGACGGTTCCTTTAAGGGACGTCATCCAAGATGGCGTCCCTCGAATTCCGATTGGCTGATAGGATTCTATCAGCCAATCGGAATTAAGGTAGGAATATTCTGATTGGCTGATGGAATCAGCCAATCAGAATCAAGTTCAATCCGATTGGCTGATCCAATCAGCCAATCAGATTGAGCTCGCATTCTATTGGCTGATCGGAACAGCCAATAGAATGCGAGCTCAATCTGATTGGCTGATTGGATCAGCCAATCGGATTGAACTTGATTCTGATTGGCTGATTCCATCAGCCAATCAGAATATTCCTACCTTAATTCCGATTGGCTGATAGAATCCTATCAGCCAATCGGAATTCGAGGGACGCCATCTTGGATGACGTCCCTTAAAGGAACCGTCATTCGTCGGGAGACACAGAAAGAAGAGGATGGATCCGCGTCGGCTGATTCAAGATGGACCCGCTCCGCACCGGATGGAAGAAGATCGAAGATGCCGCTTGGAGAAGATGTTTGCCGGTCCGGATGTCCTCTTCTTGCCGGATAGGAGGAAGACTTTGGAGCCTCTTCTGGACCTCTTCAGCACCGGATGCCAGGACGGATCGGTGATACCTGGATGGTGAAGACAAGGTAGGAAGATCTTCAGGGGCTTAGTGTTAGGTTTATTTAAGGGGGGTTTGGGTTAGATTAGGGGTATGTGGGTGGTGGGTTGTAATGTTGGGGGGGGGTATTGTATGTTTTTTTTTACAGGCAAAAGAGCTGATTTTCTTGGGGCATGCCCCGCAAAGGGCCCTGTTCAGGGCTGGTAAGGTAAAAGAGCTTTTACATTTATTAATTTAGAATAGGGTAGGGAATTTTTTATTTTGGGGGTCTTTGTTATTTTATTAGGGGGCTTAGAGTAGGTGTAATTAGTTTAAAATTGTTGTAATATTTTTCTTATGTTTGTAAATATTTTTTTATTTTTTGTAACTTAGTTCTTTTTTATTTTTTGTACTTTAGTTAGTTTATGTAATTGTAGTTATTTGTAGAAATTGTATTTAATTTATTTATTGATAGTGTAGTGTTAGGTTTTATTGTAGGTAATTGTAGGTATTTTATTTAATTAATTTATTGATAGGGTAGTGTTAGGTTTAATTATAACTTAGGTTAGGACTTATTTTACAGGTAATTTTGTTATTATTTTAACTAGGTAACTATTAAATAGTTCTTAACTATTTAATAGCTATTGTACCTGGTTAAAATAAATACAAAGTTGCCTGTAAAATAAATATAAATCCTAAAATAGCTATAATATAATTATAATTTATATTGTAGCTATATTAGGGTTTATTTTACAGGTAAGTATTTAGCTTTAAATAGGAATAATTTATTTAATAAGAGTTAATTAATTTCGTTAGATGTAAATTATATTTAACTTAGGGGGGTGTTAGTGTTAGGGTTAGACTTAGCTTTAGGGGTTAATCCATTTATTATAGTAGCGATGAGCTCCGGTCGTCAGATTAGGGGTTAATAATTGAAGTTAGGTGTCGGCGATGTTAGCGAGGGCAGATTAGGGGTTAATACTATTTATTATAGGGTTAGTGAGGCGGATTAGGGGTTAATAACTTTATTATAGTAGCGCTCAGGTCCGCTCGGCAGATTAGGGGTTAATAAGTGTAGGCAGGTGTCGGCGACGTTGAGGGGGGCAGATTAGGGGTTAATAAATATAATATAGGGGTCGGCGGTGTTAGGGGCAGCAGATTAGGGGTACATAGGGATAACGTAGGTTGTGGCGGTGTACGGAGCGGAAGATTAGGGGTTAAAAATAATATGCAGGGGTCAGCGATAGCGGGGGCGGCAGATTAGGGGTTAATAAGTGTAAGGTTAGGGGTGTTTAGACTTGGGGTACATGTTAGAGTGTTAGGTGCAGACGTAGGAAGTGTTTCCCCATAGGAAACAATGGGGCTGCGTTAGGAGCTGAACGCTGCTTTTTTGCAGGTGTTAGGTTTTTTTACAGCTCAAACAGCCCCATTGTTTCCTATGGGAGAATCGTGCACGAGCACGTTTTTGAGGCTGGCCGCGTCCGTAAGCAACTCTGGTATCGAGAGTTGCATTTGCGGTAAAAATGCTCTACGCTCCTTTTTTGGAGCCTAACGCAGCATTTTTTTGAACTCTCGATACCAGAGTTAATTTTATGCTGCGGCCAGAAAAAAGCCCGCGGAGCGTTAACAGCCCATCTACCGCCAAACTCCAAATCTAGGCCTAAAACTTTACACTTATTTTGTCACTTTTTAAACCACTAATGAAACTTTAAAAAATACATCTACATGTTAGTCATGGACTTATCTTTTCTTTGAATACATCATTCTATCTAGCATGTATTTAGTGTTTAATGTCCCTTTAAATAACCCCCTGTGCCTGAACACAGTGTTATCTATATGGCCCACGTGTACTTTCTGTCTCTTTGTGTTGAAAATGAATTTAAAAAGCCTGTGATAAGAGGCAGCCCTCAAAGTCTTAGAAATTAGCACATGAGCCTACCTATGTTTAGTTTAAACTAAGAATACCAAGAGAAAAAAGCAAATTTGATGATAAAAGTAAATTGGAAAGTTGATTAAAATTACAAGTCCTATCTGAATAATGAAAGTTTAATTTTGACTAGACTGTCCCTTTAACTCACATACTGTAGTGATTGGTGAACTAATCAATTATGTCTACACCTTTGAACTGTCTACAACACAGATATCAAATGATTATAGAGACAGTAATGTAATAGAGACACTCATATTATCCTCAAAAGAGGCCTGATAATATATATAATCTTCACCTGATTACATATATTATATAGATAATAAGCCTAGCTATTTAAGAACATGGTAGATTGAATACCTACCCCATTTAATAGTGGATCAAAATATCCATTTATTTTGTCTTAGCAGGTCAACTGCAAATGTATGCTCTTTCCTTAACTATAGGGGACACTGCTGTTGCATATATATCTTGCTTTGATACTATTTCAGATAAATACATAAGCATAAATTTGATACATTAACAGAGACACATACTACACTCTATGTACATAGCCTAGGCTATGAGGAATATATAACCACACTGGATATACAGTATAATGGCCTTAATTTGACTTTAGATAACTGTCTTGATTTACTGGGCCTTTTGGGGAAATAAACAAGTTATCAAGGCAAGCCCATCCCATTAAGCATTCAGGAGGGAATTGGCAGAATACAACTAGGGGCAGAATACAACTTAAAGTCTGGCAGACATGATACGCTGTAGCACCAGGTTTCTCAACAGCCGGGCCGTGGCCCAGTACCGGGCCGCGATAGCCCTGCTGGTGGGCCCCGACCTGTCATGCACCCACTGCACACTCTTACCCCACTGCACACCAGGGGCAGACTGAGACCAATCAAGGCTCCAGGAAGACTGTCTCACACTGACCAAAATGTATTACATTTTATGCAAATGAACATGGTAGCCTCCCTGACCTGCCCCCAACAGGCCCCTCAACCTCCAGAGCCAGGACCCCCAACATTAAGGTCCAGAGAAAGGGCACCCAACCTCCAGGGCCAGACCCCACACTCTATGGCCCTCACAGCGACAGACCCCCGCCAGGGCCCCCACTAAACCCACACTTATTTGCTTAGTTACTGATAGGGCAACTGAAAACTCCAGCTTAAGGAATGCACAAGGATCCGTGGAGATGCCATTTGTGGGCCCCCCTACTTGCTGGTAGCTCAGCCCAGGTCCTATTTGCCTGGCAGATCTGCCCGCCCCTGCTGCTCACATATATATATATATATATATATATGAATATATATATATATATATATATATATATATATATATATATATATCTACCGGGCCTTGGACATGTCTAGCTAAAATTTACCGGGCCTTGAGCTCACTTTGGTTGAGAACCACTGCTGTAGCATATCATGTCCGCCAGACATTGCTGAATGCGGACAGCATACGCTGTCCGTATTCAGCATTGCACAAGCAGTTCTAGTGAACTGCTTGTGCAATACCGCTCCGTGCAGAATTGCGGCCAATAGGCCGCTAGCAGGGGGTGTCAATCAGCCCAATTGTATAGGATCGGGCGGATTGCTGTACGCAGCCTCAGAGGTGGCGTATGAGTTAAGGAGCAGCCTAAAGGCTCACGCAGAAACTGTGAATAAATTGACCCCTAGGAGTGTACCTTAAATGTTTGATATTGAATATTAGAAGTTGACCAAATGTATAGGTGGTAGATATTTAAATGTTAACTATCTTTTGGTGTATAAGATCGAGCTAAGAAGGGGGGGACTTCCGGTGAGGGAGGAGCTGGCAGACACCCTCTGCTGAGACCCGCTTACCCAGCCTGGTTCTGGGAGAGAGCCGGGGAGTGAGGCTTGCGTCTGAAGCCCCAGCATTGGAACAGTCCCGCAGTTGGCGGTTTTTGCCTAGTGGTAAGGAACCACACACTCCACTCTGAAGGGGCGCAAATTGAGCGCTGTGGATCTGCAAAGCCTGGCGGCAACTGATTAAGCGGA
Organism: Bombina bombina; assembly: GCF_027579735.1. NCBI lineage: Eukaryota > Metazoa > Chordata > Amphibia > Anura > Bombinatoridae > Bombina > Bombina bombina. The sequence continues at coordinate 783,834,923 of NC_069501.1, read as the reverse complement.
CCGCTGAGACAGATGGAGCCGTAAGAGCCGGTGGATACACTATATATCTTAGCCGCTGGTAGGTCGAGGCTTCCACTGGGCGGAGGGACCCGCTAGTGGCGCTTCCTCCTCGCGGTGAAGGAGTTGAGACAGAAGTCGCTGCTATCCACCGGGCCAGGAGGTTATTGGCTGATACACAGGCGGAATACAGCTAACAGGTTGCCTGGAGATTACCCCAAGGAGGTGGAGGTTACAGTAACAGTAACTACTATATGCAAGAGGAAGATACAGCAGTATGCAGTAGCACCCATTGGAAAATCTTAACCTGCTAAAAAAGCAAGTGTATAAAACAGCTTGTTTGCAGCATTACCCGAGAAATACAGATGGGAACATAGCTGAAGTAAGCTGGCCTAACAGGTACTTTTCTATTATGCGGTTGGTAAAATCAGGGGAGGCCTTAGAGTGTTAAAAGGCCACTCACAGTATAACTGCTTTTTTTCATCCTACTCGCTGGACAGTATTATGAAGGCAGTCATTTAAAATATCTGGTGGACGGTAGCTGGCTTGTTTACCTAGCTAGCAAAATCTACAGGTTCTCTGAAGCTGTGGCTGCAGATTGGGACACTGCAAGTATCAGATGATTCACCCTGAGATGGTTTTCTGAATATGTATGTTTTTGCAGTTTCTATTGACAGAACTTTTGTTATATCCCAGGGCTGAACATGTTATGCTTTGACAAAGGGATGGTCTCCTTTTCTTTTCCTCTTCTTATTTGCCTGTATGCATATATGTACATTTGTGTGAAATAATTTCGAAACATTGCAATCTAAGATTATTGCCCTTATTTAATTCTGCACCCTTACTAAGTAACAAATTGGGGCATTGGGTTCGAGAGGAAGGGAAGAAAAAAAGGAAAAAAAAAAAAAAAGAAAAAATATATATCTCTTGTAGAACTTTATATTCCTCATTGTCTGCAGGATAAAACATTTGTGGTTTAGGATAAAGGCTCTGAATATTCACTTACTTAGTGCACTCATATAATAAGGGGGGAGGGGGAAAAAAAGGGAAAGAAAGAAAAAAAAAAAAAAAAAAAAAAAAGGGGAGGACAAGAATACACATGGATAGTTAGGCTACCTTTGACTACTCAGATCACTGTTTTTTCACTTTTTTTTTTTTTTCTTTCACGTTTTGCTTTTGTCACATTAGCTCTGTTGAGTTTATAATATTTTTTATATTAATATATAATTTTCACTTATTTACACTTATTTACACTTTTTTAAATGCCTATGGATAGATATATTTCTCAAGTTAAGCAAAATTCTCCTAAGATGCCTCCAAAAATAAAAGACAGGAGGAATAAGAATACAGATGTCCCTGCAGAAGGGCTGGCGGACACATCTTTATCTACATTAGATACACAATCTTTATTGTCACAACTCTCAGATATGTTCACTCCACAGTTTGACACTATTAAGAAGGAGCTGAATCATATATCTTCAGAAATTGGATCTTTGGCTAATGAAGTTAAACAATTTGCAACAAGAATGAATGAGGCGGAAAGTAGAATCTCAGATTTAGAAGATCTAGTCAACACACATGAAAGTATAGTTATGAAACAGGATGATAAGATCATGAATCTCCAATTGCGCCTGGAGGATCTGGAAGATCGCTCCAGGCGCAATAATATTAGAATATTAGGCCTACCAGAAACTTCTCAGTATGAAGACCTTTTGAATTTTACATCAGTTGTGCTCCCTCAAGCGCTAGGAATTCCATCAAACCAACTCCCTTTAATAGTAGAAAGGGCACATAGGGTAGGGTCTAGGAACTCTGGGCAAAGTAGTCATACTCGAAGTAGAATGTGCATTTTTAAGCTTTTAAGGTATCAGGATAAGATGGAGTTATTGAAATTATATAAGAAAAATGAGACCTTTTTATTAGATAATAACAAGCTCCTGTTATTTCAAGATTTTTCCCCAGAAACCTCTGCTAAAAGGAAACTTATGGTGCCTTATTGCACAAAAATAATTCAGAAAGGTTTAAAAGCATGGATATCATATCCGGCTAGGATTATAGTCCAAGACAAGGATAGTAGGCGGATAATTAATAACTGCCAAGAAGCACATGAATTTATAGAGGCTATACAATAAAGACATATTCTTTCTTAAATAAACATTGAAAAGGTATCATGGATAGGGTGAATATACCCTATAAGAGAAATGGTCTAGTTAGATATGTTTATAAGAAAATGTATGGCTACATGGATTATTCTTGTTATAAAACCTGGTTATGCTGCTCAATTACTTTATATACAACAATGAATCAGTTTAATTTGTTTTTTAATTTAGGAAGGGGTATTTTTAGTTTATGTGTGTGCTTTTTTTTTTTTTTCTTTTTCCTCTTTTTCTTCTCTCGCTTGGACTCTTCCGCGCCGGGTCGGCCCTCCTCTATCTATTGGTCTTTGGTGGTATATTGGATAGGAGCTAGATGACAACAATATCGGTTAATTTAAAAATTTTGTCCTGGAATGTGGGGGGTATTACCTCCCCCAGGAAGCGTAAACTTATTGTTAAGTATCTAGCGAAATTTAACCCAGATGTTATGTTACAGGAAACACACTTAAAGGAAGCAGAATTATCTAAGTTAAAATGTAAATGGATAGGTGAATTAGTAGCTGCCCCTGCAGTGAAAAGAAGTTCGGGAGTAGTAATTTTACTTCATAAAAATTTAGATCATAAAATTAATAACATTCAAACTGATTCAGAGGGTAGATACATTATCCTACATATACAATTGAATGGACGTGATTTTGTTTTGTGTAATGTTTATGGACCAAATAAATTTTCAGCAGACTTCTGGAATAAAATTAAACAAAAGTTATTTCCTTTCTCAGGAGGGAATTTAATTTTAGGGGGGGACTTTAATATGTCCATCTGTCCCGAATTGGACAGACTGTCATCAAAGAATAGTAGGGAATACCAAAATAGTGCTAAATTTTTTAAGAAATTTATTCATGAATTAAGGCTAGTAGATATTTGGAGGTTGAAAAATCCGGATCAACAAAATTATGCATGTGAATCAAAAGTTCATAAAACTTTTTCTAGAATAGACATAGTTTTTATTTCCAAATTATTGGCTACCTGTAGGTCAGGGGCAAGTATTGAAGATATCGTTATATCTGACCATGCGATAGTTTCAGTTACTTTGTTGACAGCATCATCTGTAAAAGGCCAGGCTCACTCATTTTTTTCCCCCCGGTTCTTAGTTAATAACCCAAGATTTATTAATTTTCTAAAACAGAAATGGAAGGATTATACAACATTTAATATCGCCAAATTTAATAAAATTGAGGTGTTTTGGGAAGCTGCGATAGCGGTAATAAGAGGGGACATCAAGTCCTATCTTTCTATCTGGAGGAAAAAAACTTTAGCATACGAATTGCAGTTAGCCGCACAAACGAGAAATGCTTTTAGACTCTACTGTATGCATAGATCTCCTCAAAATTGGGATAAGTACTGCAAGGTTAGAAGGGAGAGGGATATTTTTCTTAGGAAAAGATCACACCAGGAAGAACAGAAAATAAAATATCAATTTAAGGGCAGTTACGGTAACTCGGCTAAATTTCTTGCTACATTGGTTAAAATTAGAAAAAATAAGAACCGTATATCAGCCATTAGAGATGAGAACACCATATATACGGATTTGGCGGATATTAATAGAATATTCTTTAATGTTTATCAGCAATTATATTCAGAAACAGAAGTGAACTCTGATAATTTTACAGATTTCTGGATGAAAGTTAAGTTACCTAGTATTATGGAGGAGGAACTTCAGGCTTTAAATCGACCAATTTCAGAGGAAGAGATCTTAAAAGCGATCCAAGCAGCAAATAGTAATAAGACTCCGGGGCCAGATGGCATCCCAGTTGAATTTTATAAAATGCTAGCAGAAGAAATGAGAATTCCTCTGGGCAGCTTATTTAACTATTATTTTTCTGCTGGAAATAAAATGTCTAGCAACTTTACCGCAGCTCGTATCTCCTTAATTTTTAAAAAAGGCAAAGACCCTTTGGACCCTGGGGCATACAGACCCATATCAGTACTTAATGCAGACTATAAGTTATTGACATCTATTATAGCTGCTAGACTTATGATATCTCTAGATAAAATCATACATTTAGATCAGACAGGATTCATGAAAAATAGAAATTCGCTTAGAAATATTCGTCAAGTTACGGCAGTATTGGATTATATCTGGAACTTAGATAGAAAGGGAAGAGAATATAAAAGGTATTGCGAGGGAGCTATACTTACGGTCGATGCTGAAAAAGCATTCGATGCAGTCAACTGGAATTATCTATTTATGGCAGTGCAGAAATTCGGTTTTAGTAATCAATTCCTGCAATTTATTCGTAACCTTTATAATGCCCCTATATCTTATTTATGTGTCAATGGTATTCCATCCCCTAAGATTGAGTTGAGAAGAGGGACGCGACAGGGTTGCCCGCTGTCGCCCTTATTATTTAACCTGGCATTAGAACCATTTGCAATTCTGTTAAGGGATAGTTTAGCTGGGTTATTGATGGGGAGTCATACTTTAAAAATATTATTGTACGCAGACGATCTATTGATATTTATAGATAACGTGCATAAATCTATCCCCTTGATAGTGCGGCTGTTCGATTTTTTTTCTTCCTTTTCAGGGTATAAGATTAACTATAGCAAAAGTGAATTATTGTTTTTTTCTGAATCTAGACTAAAGATACTGCCGCATCCATTTAAAATGGTTGATTGTTTTAGGTATCTGGGTATTATCTTACATAGAAACCCCGAAACTTGGTATAAGCTGAACTATGGCCCGCTACTGCAAAAAATTAAAACTGACTTGGATTTATGGTCCTCAATAATTATCTCCCTTACTGCTAGGGTTAATTTGATAAAAACAATTATTTTCCCCCAAATATTGTATTTGCTTCAAAATCTCCCTTTATTCTTATCTAATAAGGATATATTAGATCTACAACGATGGCAGTCTAACTTTATCTGGGGGAAAAGGAAACCTCGTATTGCACTTAAAAAATTAATGTTAAAACGGGAGACGGCAGGACTAGCACTACCAGACCTAAGACTTTATAATTGGGCCTCCTTGGTTAAAATTGCCTTTGAATGGATCACAGAATTAAATCGTTTTACTTCATTAGATTTAGAGACATTTTTAGTTACCCCCTTCGCACTCAAGGCTATTTTGCATTGCCCATTAAAGAAACTACCTCTTAATATTATGAAATTAAGGTCGATAAAAAACATTGTTATTGCATGGCAGAAGATATGTAACTACTTGAAGGTATCTCCAGCATTTTCGGAGTTCCTTCCCATTATAGGAAATCCTGAATTTCTTCCAGGTATTGCTCAAGGGGTTTTTAGAAAGTGGGCTGAGCTTGGTCTTTCTTATGTATGTCAAATTTTTGGTCATGATAGATTAATGACCTCGGAAGCACTATTTCAGAAGTTCAATCTTTCAAATTCAAATTTATATGCTTACTTCCAATTGCGACATTTTGTTTTTTCACAGAAATGGGATAGCAAAGCTTTATTGGATTGGTCAGATATCACGAATATCATACGTAGATTTGCGTTAGGATTTACACCAATTTCTTTAATTTATGATGTTATGTTGGCTAAGCAAGGGGATCTACATGAAAATAATTTATACAACTCTTGGAAGCGGTATTTTCCAGACCTAGAACAGAATAGGATAAAACAGAGTTTTGGGATGATAGATAAGGTATTGGTATCTACAGCATGGAAAGAATCACATATGAAACTCATAAATAATTATTATCTCTCACCGGAGAAAATGTCCAGGTTCTATCCTCTACAAAGCTTTGTTTGCTCTCGCTGTGTACTTCCTAAAGCAGATATCCTACATCTGTTCTGGTCGTGTCCGAAAATAAAGCAATTGTGGTTAAAGATTTGGTTTTGGTATAGCAAATATTATCAAGATTACAATAAGTATACGGCGGTGGATATATTTTTTCTCACAAGCCCCGATTATAGGTCTAAAAGGCACTCTAAAATTCTGAATATTATTATTTTAATTACAAGACATTTAATCCTGAAGAGCTGGAAAGACCATGTGGCACCCAGTTTCTCAGTATTTCTTAAGGAAATACAATACCAGATACTATATGAATCATATCATACAATCTTTTCAACAGAAGCAAAAATAAAAATCTTCTTGCTAGACTGGCTACCTGTGGTTAAATCTTATCCACTTTCTATACAAAGACGGATCTTAGCCCCCTTTTTGAATTCCATCTCGTTTGCCGAGCTGGTTATATCCAATGTGTTTCCTACAAGTTGGCTTTCAACTGTAAGGGAAGTGGATGTATGAGGGTTACTAGAAATAAGTTTAGTATGTAATTGTAGGGGAGGAGGGAGGGGGTAGTCGGACCCAGACGCTGGGGGGCCCGAGCGAGAGATCCCCTTACACGGGGAAATTTTTTTTTATTTTTTTTGTCTTTTTCTTTTTGCTTTGTTTTGTTTTGTCTCTTTGTGATTATGGGTTTTCATAATCAAAGAAAATTATTATTAGGTAATTCTATAATAGAGTGTCTATTATAGTTTATGTGTTAAGTTATTAAAAGATAAAAAATTCCAGCAAACCATGCAGGACAATAAATTTGCTACATACTGGCGATGAATATTTTTTTTATTTTATATCTGTTTTTCAATGTATGCCAAAATGCTTCTTTTTTTCTGTACATCTCAAATTGTACTAAGCCCTGTGTGGCGTATGTGTTATATTGAATGTTTATGTATTGGTTGCTGGTTATAATAAAAAGAAATATAAAAAAAAAAAAAGATCGAGCTAAGATATCGATACATGTATATAGAATTCAATTTCATACAAGTAAATAGTAGTTATACTATTTTATACTCTGAGGTACTATGTAGTACCATAATCTGACTTAATACTTCCTATAAGAATGTTAATTTAGAACTTTGGAGAAAATTAGATTGTATACCGAGGGATAGTGTTGTTCCTCCTCTCGTTTTATATAATATTTGAAGCTGTTCAATTGTGGCCCTCTAAATTTTGGTAGGCAAAAGGCCATAACTTTTTTTTTCTTTTTTGTTCTTTTTCTCTCTCTCTTTCTTTTCTTAATACATTAAAAAGTGAAAATAAATTTAACAATTTAAAAAAAAACAAAAAAAAAAAACCCACATACAATTCACTTGGTTTTCTAGCATAGGATAGGCATCATTGCGATGCTATTGTAAACACAATTTTAGTAATTTTAATAACTAGATCAACTGAATCTTTTTTTTCTCACATTCACGTTTTTTCTTTGGTTTTTCTCACATGGAAAGATATATGACACACATCAAAGGTTGCTCACCAGCCATGCCACCAAAGAATAGAGAGAGAAAAAATACTAAAGGCATATAGATTAGTTCAGAATCCCTTCAAGATCAGATGGATACTAGCTTAACTAGTGCAGGAATAACTGATATAGCTATGCAAATTTCCAAAATAATCTCTCCACAGCTGGACTCACTTAAACATGAGATTAAATCCGAAATTAACATTTTAGCCAATGAGGTAAAACAATTCGCCTCTAGATTAAATGAAGTAGAAATGAGGGTTTCTGTGGAAGACAGAACCAACCAATTAGAGCACACAAATCAATCACATGCCAATAGCATAATATCACTACAGTCAAAATTAGAAGACCTAGAAGATCGCTCTAGGCAAAACAATTTGAGAATTATTGGACTACCGGAAAGTCATGAATATCAAGATCTAATGCATTTTTTTACAGAAACACTACCAAAACAGCTTAATTTACAAACCATTACACAACCCATACATGTAGAGAGAATAGCCAGCTCGGAAAAACCTAGATGACTCAACTAAACCAAGACCTATTGTTGCCAGATTTTTGAACTTCCAGGATAAAGTCACTTATTTTAGGAGCTTTACAGAAAATAATCAGTTAATCATAGATCAGAATAAGATCTTATTATTCCAGGACTTCTCAGCCGAAACTTCAGCTAAGAGGAGGTTAATGGCTCCTTATTGCACCAAACTATTGAAGGCCAACTTTAACGTTAGACTAGTATATGCCGCAAAATTGGTCCTGAATATCAATGGCGATACTAAAACTGGTCCGGTTTTCCTCAATTTTTGAACACATATGGAATACTTATCACTTCCTTAACCGGACCACCACCTTTCCACTCTACTCTCTGCAGAATCAAGGTTCCACCATCATGCACGATTTATCCAGACTTGTGGTTAGAAACCTGACCCTGAATTTAGCTGTGTCAAGAGGTGGCAGTGAGAGTGAAACCCCATACAGTTAGCTACAACTTTTACTCTAAGCTGAACTACTATGTTATTTATGGAAAATCTTCAGCAAATCCACAACATAGCAGCTAACTTTCCTTTGTACATTTCTCCTCATTTATGTATTTTGTGGAGGTCACTTGCTTCTCTGGCACTGTGCTGATTTTAATGTTTTCTCAGAAATCTTTACTCAGAGTATTTTCTGCTGTCATCCTGTAGCTGATTTGTACACTAGACAAGCTCTTAGAAGCTGACTCAAAAACTCAAATGCATCAGCTTGTATAGCCCATAGTGCATTGATATGCATATCATTGCTTTAGAGCACATTATCCCAATCAATAACTTGTCACCCTGATGACCTATTTATATAGTAAGGCTTTTGTAAACTTAAAAGAATGTTCTACTTACACCAATGTTTCTCAACTCCAGTCCTCAAGTGCCCCTAAAAAGACAATTTTTCATTATATCTTAACTAGAGCACAGGTAAAATAATCAGCTGATGGGTGAGAGCAGGTTAGTAACCATGGTTGCTGATCAGCTGATTATTTCACCTGTGCTCTAGATAAGATATCTTTCAAATCTGGCCTGTTAGGGGTATTTGAGGACTAGAGCTGAGAAACACTGACGTACAAAATATGCCGATTTTCAGAGAGCAGATTACAAACTCTAATTCAGTGAATCATGAGTCTGGTCCTCCTACCAGAGATCCTACAGCCCTTCAATCAGTTTCTTTTAGCCATCTACAGCCATTTACTTCCTGATGAACATAGATACTTATTAGCAGTGCAGCTTTGACCTACTAATTCAATGTGGGATATTAATGCAATTATTTGGCTGAAGCATTCATGGCAATGTATATAGTCAAATATAACGTATAAGAGAGGTGTTACTAGATGCCTTACTAGCTTTCTATAAGATGCTAACCATAAATTGCTTTTTCTTGGGTACTGTTCTGTTCATATGAGATCCACCATTTTCTCTGTATGAGCTCAATCTGTATTTTATCTTAAAGGGACAGTCTAGTATAAATTAAACTTTCATTATTCAGATAGGACTTTTGATTTTAATCAACTTTCCAATTTACTTTTATCATCAAATTTGCTTTTCTCTCTTGGTATTCCTAGTTCAAACTAAACATAGGTAGACTCCTATGCTAATTTCTAAGCCTTTGAGGGCTGCCTCTTATCACAGGCTTTTTAAATCTCTTTTCAACACAAAGAGACAGAAAGTACACGTGGGCCATATAGATAACACTGTGTTCAGGCACAGGGGGTTATTTAAGATCTAGCACAACACAATGCTAAATTTAAGACAATAGATAATAAACAGTCACAGTCATGTGATCAGGGGGCTGGAAGAGGGTTCCTAGATACAAGGTAATCACAGAGGTAAAAAGTGTATTAATTTAACTGTGTTGGTTATGCAAAACTGGGGAATGGGTAATAAAGGGATTATCTATCTTTTAAAACAATAACAATTCTATGGTAGACTGTCCCTTTAACCAAGAAATACAGCTTCCATTTTGCAACTCCCATTTACACTTTCTCTGCATAAACTGCAAATTAACACATCTGCAACACTGCCACACTTATTTCCCTCCCCTAACGTTTCAGCCATCCCTATTGCTTTACTTTAAATAAATTAAAATTACCAGCAACCTCCCCTCTCAGAGAATATGATTACAAAATAAAAAGCATTACTCCTGTTTCGCCACTACCACATCTTTCTTATTTGTCAGCATCTATAATTTTACACTCATTTTACCCACTCACTAACTGTAATTAGAAAAGCAGGAGATAAATTCAGAGAAAGTGCATTCTATACTAATCCTTTCCTTCAAGTTTAATGAAACATGTATTGCCACTGCTACATTTATATAATGTACTCTTGCATAGAGTTGGGTAAAATGTTGGCACTGTATGAATAAAAGATAAATAATATTACTAATGAACTATTGTATAATGTTATATGACACCTTGAACAAGAAACTACTTACTGTGCCTTTCATAAACATTTTTATCATGTAAACCCAAACTTCCTTGCATGTTCATTTATTGCTAAGATATCTTATGACAACTATTTGCATTTTACTGGCAGTACTTGTGAACTGCAAAGTGCCTTCTCTTTAATATTATTTATAATTACATCTTGAATTAGAGAATGATTTTGTTCTTATAACTAATATTTGAGGTACTTCTCAAACATTCATTTCTTCAATCATTGTCATATTATAGGATATTATGGAACATGAATGTTTTGCATATTCAATCCTGAGGTAATGTGTATGCATCTTACATACTTTTCAGTTTCTCTACGTTTAGGGCTAGATTATAGGTGATGCACTATTTAGTGCTTTCATAAACTTCGCTAGAAGCTTTTTAAGCACAGTAGGTAGAGCGTATTACAAGTTAAAAGTAAAAAGTTTACGAGCAAGCAAAATTACACGCAAGCTAACCAGACAACTTAGAATATTGCATCTGCAATAACTTATTCCCGCCATACACTTCAATGCTGAGCGCAGAATAATAAAACCTAACACTTATCACTCATACACTAACCCGACAGGAGTTATTAATATTGCACATTCCAATGTTCTTCAAATAAAGGGCAATGCTATTTTTATTGTAAATATATATAGAATAATATTCACAACTCTTATTATTAAATATATATATTTTTGTATATCTGATACAGGTATAAGTATAAACATATATCTATGGGAATATATATTTACAATAAAAATACCTAAATAATAATAATATGTAAAGAACATTGGAAAGTAAATATACAGTAAAATACATAAATATATATGTACACACACACATATATATATATATATATATATATATATATTTATATATATGCATACATAGAGCTATTTAGACATATATATGCATGTATATACAGGTGGCCCTCGTTTTACAACGGTTCAATTTACACCGTTTCAGAATAACAACCTCTTTTCCCAGTCATGTGACTGCTATTGAAAAGCATTGAGAAGCAGTGCATTTATTAAAATAGCCAGTAGGTGGAGCTGTCCACTTGTGTTGCAGAAAAGCCAAGCAAGCTGAAATTAATCAGTTTAACCAGACCTGAGCTATCGAGCAGATTTCAAAGGAACAAGATCTTCCTGTCTATAAATCAGTTCAGATTGGAATGCATAGAAAGAACTGTTTGCAGAAAAATGCAAGTGAAGTCTGTGTTGTGTGATTATTTTATTAGGTTTATAATGCTGTTTAGCTTGTAAAGTCTTGATTTCAAAGCTTTAAAAATTATGTATTAGGTGTTACTTATGACAATTTTGAGAGGGGCCTGGAACCTATCTCCCTCACTTCCCATTGACTTACATTATAAACTGGGTTTCAATTTACAACGTTTCGATTTACAACCATTCCTTCTGGAACCTAACCCCGGCGTAAACTGAGGGCTACCTGTATACAATATAGCTCTTTGAAGACAAACACCTTGTCATATATACCTTTGAACTCTTATAACATTTTTTAAAATATTTATTTGAATCATTTTATCAGAAAGTGTTTATATCAGTATAACTGTAATTTTCAATGTATTTATGTTGTGTTCAGGGCCACCACTAGAAATTTTGGGCCCCTTACTAAACTATTGAACGGGGGCCCCTACTCCCAGTAGCACCTGGAAAAGAATACAAGCAATCACAAAGCATTAGAAGGGCACAGAAACAGTTTATTAAGAAAATAAAATGCCTACCTTATTCTCAAGTAAGAGCCTAAAACAAACACACATTGGAAGTATGAGGAAAGGGAGCTACCCATGTTTGGGTTGTATGAGCTGCAGCTCAATTATAAAAGGGCCCCATTTTTTCCATCCTCACAGTGGGAGAAAATTTAACATTGAAGGTTTTTACATCTGTGAAAGCACATATGTTATCTATCCTATTAAATGCCCGTGCTCTTTATTTTACCTGGGTGAGACTAAACAAAAGGCTAGGGAGCGCATGAATCAACATCGTAGCAATATTAGAAGGAAGAGCATATAAGCTCCCCTATCCAAACATTTCATTGAAAAGGGTCACAGTGTCAGTCAGTTACGCTGGCAAATTATTGAACAGATCCAGGTGCCAAGAAATGGAACAGACATGGGACAGTTGCTAAAACAGAGAGATGTGGTGGATTTTTAAGAAGACAATGGCTCCACAGGGGTTAAATCGTGATTTTGACCTTTCATGTTTTCTATGATTATTTAAATATTCCAGTATACTAATCCCAGTCATCTACTATAGTCTAATTTTGAAATAAGGATGGGACATGCTTAACCTTGTAATTAAAGAGGCAATAGTCAGGATGTATTATGTGCTGCATTACAGCTGTTTTTGGTGATACATAGTTTTTATGTGTTACATATTCTTTTGAAGTAAAAATATTGAGATGTAATGTAAATAAGTTGACACTAGATGGTGCTAATTGCACCTTTCAGGAAATGTTTGGCGCGAACAAGAGAAGGTTTAAAAGGAATTCAATAACCATATGTAACAGATGACATGATTAAGGCGTTAACCCCGAAACGTTGCTATTTTAAAATGGGTCTTTAATAAAGAATACATTTTTTACCATTCTGTGCTGGTGAACTTTGAATTTTTGGATTTTTTTATTCTCAAGTGGATGAGAGAGGTTATCAGCTGCAATCTGCAGCTCTAGATGCCTCCTCTGTGTGCCGCTTCCTCACCCAGTCCCCAAGTACTGCTGCTGCTACTCTGGGGACCTCTTCTTCCCCAGTCCCCATTTTATGCGGCTAGGGTTAAAAAGGGTGTGTGATGTAGAGGGCGCTCAAGCTTAAACACTAATTCATAGATCTTTACCCAGTATGGGACACTGTCTCAACATATTGAGTTATAATATCTCTTTTGTGATATGCTCAAGTGACATGTACGGTAGGGACTGATCTCTATATCAATAACCATATATCATGCAATCAGTGGTATAATGTGTTAATGCTCTGTGAAATGAAGAAATTGTGCAAAAGTACAAATAAATAAATCAATTCCAAAAGCCAAAATATGTATGAATAAAATATAATTTAATAGACAAGCGCTATTTTATCTCGCTGATAGACACAAAATCACAAGTTATTAAAAAGACAATATTCTACTTCAAATCAGGGACGTCTCCCTTGAGGCATAAAAAACACAAAAAGAGTCAGTTGTACCACCTTTTAAAAAATGGATGAGAAAATCCGTAAGTTCCTTAAAGGATACAAGCGTATGAGTGTTGTAACAGTTCCTCCCTTATAGGATACAAGTGCTTGATTATTGTAACAGTTTCTCTATAGCGGTTTCCTTGCAAACAATAGAATTAGTAGAGACGACTATGACATATTGCCTGTGGGCATACCATTGATTAGACTCACCACCTGGATAATCACCTACTCCGAGCTGGGCTCCTCTCACCTTTCCTTATGGTTCGTAACGCCCTCCGGCTTTGGCGTGTGTTGTTCCTTTCAGCGTGTGAGTACAACTTCGATTTTGACTTCCGTGTTCGTCACGTGACCCTAATTCGGCTTTACGATAGGTCAGTTTTTTAATCTCTATGGCCTAGATTTAGAGTTCGGCGGTAGCCGTGAAAACCAGCGTTAGAGGCTCCTAACGCTGGTTTTGGCCGCCCGCTGGTATTTGGAGTCAGTGATTAAAGGGTCTAACGCTCACTTTTCAGCCGCGACTTTTCCATACCGCAGATCCCCCTACGCCAATTGCGTATCCTATCTTTTCAATGGGATCTTCCTAACGCCGGTATTTAGAGTCGTTTCTGAAGTGAGCGTTAGAGCTCTAACGACAAAACTCCAGCCGCCTGAAAATAGCAGGAGTTAAGAGCTTTCTGGGCTAACGCCGGTTCATAAAGCTCTTAACTACTGTACCCTAAAGTACACTAACACCCATAAACTACCTATGTACCCCTAAACCGAGGTCCCCCCACATCGCCAACACTCGATTAAAATTTTTTAACCCCTAATCTGCCGACCGCCACCTACGTTATACTTATGTACCCCTAATCTGCTGCCCCTAACCTCGCCGACCCCTGTATTACATTTATTAACCCCTAACCTGCCCCCCACAACGTCGCCGCCAGCTACTTAAAATAATTAACCCCTAATCTTCCGACCGCAAAGCGCCGCCACCTACGTTATCCCTATGTACCCCTAATCTGCTGCCCTAACATCGCCGACCCCTATATTATATTTATTAACCCCTAATCTGCCCCCCTCAACGTCGCCGACACCTGCCTACACTTATTAACCCCTAATCTGCCGAGCGGACCGCACCGCTACTATAATAAAGTTATTAACCCCTAACCCGCCTCACTAACCCTATCATAAATAGTATTAACCCCTAATCTGCCCTCCCTAACATCGCCGACACCTACCTTCAATTATTAACCCCTAATCTGACGACCGGAGCTCATCGCTACTATAATAAATGGATTAACCCCTAAAGCTAAGTCTAACCCTAACACTAACACCCCCCTAAGTTAAATATAATTTACATCTAACGAAATAAATTAACTCTTATTAAATAAATTATTCATATTTAAAGCTAAATACTTACCTGTAAAATAAATCCTAATATAGCTACAATATAAATTATAATTATATTATAGCTATTTTAGGATTAATATTTATTTTACAGGCAACTTTGTAATTATTTTAACCAGGTACAATATCTATTAAATAGTTAAGAACTATTTAATAGTTACCTAGTTAAAATAATAACAAATTTACCTGTAAAATAAATCCTAACCTAAGATATAATTAAACCTAACACTACCCTATCAATAAATTAATTAAATAAACTACCTACAATTACCTACAATTAACCTAACACTACACTATCAATAAATTAATTAAATACAATTCCTACAAATAAATACAATTAAATAAACTAGCTAAAGTACAAAAAATAAAAAAGAACTAAGTTACAAAAAATAAAAAAATATTTACAAACATAAGAAAAATATTACAACAATTTTAAACTAATTACACCTACTCTAAGCCCCCTAATAAAATAACAAAGCCCCCCAAAATAAAAAATTCCCTACCCTATTCTAAATTAAAAAAGTTAAAAGCTCTTTTACCTTACCAGCCCTGAACAGGGCCCTTTGCGGGGCATGCCCCAAGAATTTCAGCTCTTTTGCCTGTAAAAGAATAAATACAATACCCCCCCCCCAACATTACAACCCACCACCCACATACCCCTAATCTAACCCAAACCCCCCTTAAATAAACCTAACACTAAGCCTATGGTCAGATTGAGCTCGCATTCTATTGGCTGATCGGAACAGCCAATAGAATGCGAGCTCAATCTGATTGGCTGATTGGATCAGCCAATCGGATTGAACTTGATTCTGATTGGCTGATTCCATCAGCCAATCAGAAAATTTCTACCTTAATTCCGATTGGCTGATAGAATCCTATCAGCCAATCGGAATTCGAGGGACGCCATCTTGGATGACGTCCCTTAAAGGAACAGTCATTCGTCGTTCAGTCGTCGGGCCGGATGGATGTTCCGCGCTGGAGGTCTTCAGGATCCTGCCGCTTCGCTCCGGATGGAAGACCATAGAAGATGCCGCCTGGATGATGACTTCAATCGGATGGAAGATCCTCTTCTGCCCCGCTTGGATGAAGACTTTGACCGGATCATGGACCTCTTCAGCCCCCCGCTTGGGCTTGGATCAGGACATCGGAGGAGCTCTTCAGGACGGATCGGTGAACCTGGATGGTGAAGACAAGGTAGGAAGATCTTCAGGGGCTTAGTGTTAGGTTTATTTAAGGGGGGTTTGGGTTAGATTAGGGGTATGTGGGTGGTGGGTTGTAATGTTGGGGGGGGGGTATTGTATTTATTCTTTTACAGGCAAAAGAGCTGAAATTCTTGGGGCATGCCCCGCAAAGGGCCCTGTTCAGGGCTGGTAAGGTAAAAGAGCTTTTAACTTTTTTAATTTAGAATAGGGTAGGGAATTTTTTATTTTGGGGGGCTTTGTTATTTTATTAGGGGGCTTAGAGTAGGTGTAATTAGTTTAAAATTGTTGTAATATTTTTCTTATGTTTGTAAATATTTTTTTATTTTTTGTAACTTAGTTCTTTTTTATTTTTTGTACTTTAGCTAGTTTATTTAATTGTATTTATTTGTAGGAATTGTGTTTAATTAATTTATTGATAGTGTAGTGTTAGGTTAATTGTAGGTAATTGTAGGTAGTTTATTTAATTAATTTATTGATAGGGTAGTGTTAGGTTTAATTATATCTTAGGTTAGGATTTATTTTACAGGTAAATTTGTTATTATTTTAACTAGGTAACTATTAAATAGTTCTTAACTATTTAATAGCTATTGTACCTGGTTAAAATAATTACAAAGTTGCCTGTAAAATAAATATTAATCCTAAAATAGCTATAATATAATTATAATTTATATTGTAGCTATATTAGGATTTATTTTACAGGTAAGTATTTAGCTTTAAATAGGAATAAGTTATTTAATAAGAGTTCATTTATTTCGTTAGATGTAAATAATATTTAAGTTAGGGGGGTGTTAGTGTTAGGGTTAGACTTAGCTTTAGGGGTTAATACATTTATTAGAATAGCGGTGAGGTCCGCTCGGCAGATTAGGGGTTAATAATTGAAGGCAGGTGTCGGCGACGTTGAGGGGGGCAGATTAGGGGTTAATATATATAATATAGGGGTCGGCGATGTTAGGGCAGCAGATTAGGGGTACATAGGGATAACGTAGGTTGCGGCGGTTTACGGAGCGGCAGATTAGGGGTTAAAAAAAATATGCAGGGGTCAGCGATAGCGGGGGCGGCAGAATAGGGGTTAATAAGTGTAAGGTTAGGGGTGTTTAGACTCGGGGTACATGTTAGAGTGTTAGGTGCAGACGTAGGAAGTGTTTCCCCATAGGAAACAATGGGGCTGCGTTAGGAGCTGAACGTTGCTTTTTTGCAGGTGTTAGGTTTTTTTTCAGCTCAAACAGCCCCATTGTTTCCTATGGGAGAATCGTGCACGAGCACGTTTTTGAGGCTGGCCGCGTCCGTAAGCAACTCTGGTATCGAGAGTTGCATTTGCGGTAAAAATGCTCTACGCTCCTTTTTTGGAGCCTAACGCAGCATTTGTTTGAACTCTCGATACCAGAGTTAAATTTATGGTGCGGCCAGAAAAAAACCCGCGGAGCGTTAACAGCCCTTCTACCGCCAAACTCCAAATCTAGGCCTATGTTTGTATAGTAAGTTAACTTAAGCTTCAACAAGTACTTGTCTTCTATAGAATTGCGGTGGACCAGGCACCCCAAGCAATTACTTTGCAATTACTTTGCCGCGTTTCGTCCAGTATCTAGGCTTTATCAAGGATAAAAAACTGACGAAAAAACTGACCTATCATAAAGCCGAATTAGGGTCACGTGATGAACACGGAAGTCGAAATCGAAGTTGTATTCACACACTGAAAGGAACAACACATGCCAAAACTGGAGGGCGATACGAGCCGTAAGGAACAGTTAGAGAAGCCCAGCTTGGAGTCTAATCGATGGTATGCCCACAGGCAATATGTCATAGTCGTCTCTACTAATTCTATGGTTTGCAAGGAAATCGCTATAGAGAAACTGTTACAATAATCAAGCACTTGTATTCTAGAGTCACGTGACGAACACGGAAGTCGAAATCGAAGTTGTACTCACACACCGAAAGGAACAACACATGCCAAAGCCGGAGGGCGATACGAGCCATAAGGAACGGTGAGAGGAGCCCAGCTTGGAGTAGGTGATTATCCAGGTGATGAGTCTAATCGATGGTATGCCCACAGGCTATATGTCATAGTCGTCTCTACTAATTCTATGGTTTGCAAGGAAACCGCTATAGAGAAACTGTTACAATAATCAAGCACTTGTATTCTATAAGGGAGGAACTGTTACAATACTCATACGTTTGTATCCTTTAAAGGGACAGTTCATCCAAAAACTTTCTCCCCTTTAAATTATTCCCAATGATCCTTTTTACCTGCTAGAGTGTATTAAATTGGTTGCAAGTAGCTCCTTTACTCATATTTCAGCATTTGAAATAGCTGATTTAGCTTGTGGTTTCCCAACCTATACTGAAAGTTTTGATACTGGCGTATATGCTATTGACAAGCCTAAGTAAACACAGCGAGCAGAAGAGATTATACCCTCAGTGGGGGCATGATAGTTAAGTAATAAAATGATAATTTTCCATTGTTCTCTCTATGTATTGAGCTTTGGTGTTCCAGACAAATATAAGATAAGGAAGCAAGTCTTTGTACATGAAAGTGATAACATAATGAGATCTGATATTACCTGAAGCTCAACCCATTGTAATAGGCTGTGGTTTCAAAGCACAAAACCAGCTACTTCAGATACACAAATAAACCCGAAAATGCAATTTCTCAAATATTTTATACTCTGCAGTTGATATAACAAGTCATTTAAAATACATTTATGGAAAAACAATTTTACAGTGTTCTGTCCCTTTAAGGAACTTACGGATTTTCTCATCCATTTTTTTAAAGGTGGTACAATGGACTCTTTTTGTGTTTTTTATGCCTCAAGGGAGATGTCGCTGATTTGAAGTAGAATATTGTCTTTTTAATAATTTTTGATTTTGTGTCTATCAGCGAGATAAAATAGCGCTTGTTTCTCAAATATTCATTTAGATTACTGGCTAAGCAAGGGAAAACATTCAATGTCGGACTTTTATCCTTCGGGGGAGTTATCACTGACCCCAAAGGATGGTACACCCACAGAGCTTGGGCCTCAATGGCCTAAATTTGAAGGCATGAGAGTCATGAGTCTCATTAGATCTAGAGGCTTTCCTAAGTCATCTTTAAGGGAACGCACTAAATGGGAGGAGAGGTGGATGCAGGGCAAAGCTATGCCCAGGTCCTTATCCTTTCACTATGCGGTCCTCATAAAAGATCAAGCCATAGATACCCCTTGGCAACTGAAAGCGTGGAGTAGAGACCTTGAGAAACAGATTCAGATGGAAGACTTCACTAGAGCAATTTCACTCACGAAAAAGACCCTTCATTGTGTGACTGTGCTAGAGACCTATGTCAAGGTACTACTAAAGTGGCATAGAACGCCTGTGAGACTATCCCTGATCTAGAAATCGTGCAGCCCACTTTGGTGGAGAAACTGTCAACAGCTAGGTTCAGATCTCCACGTTTGGTGGTCCTGTACTAAAATTACTAAACTCTGGAAGGATGTCGAGCTTCTTATCAGAACTCTCAATATTGATGTATGTCTCACTCCACAAATTGCACTTTTTCACATCTTCCCCAGCTCTATTTCCACCCCAGTCAAGAAGATGCTAATATACATCCTAGCAGCTACGAAGATATGTATAGCCAGATCGTGGAAGCAAATTGAGCCTCCAACTCTGGCCGATGTGTGCGACTTGGTTAGCCACTTTGCTTCAATGGAAAGGTTTGTGGCTGGTGAGACCAATATGTTAGAGTCATACTGGGAGATCTGGCAGGAATGGCATGAGTGCCAGTAACTCCTGGTGTACAAAACTTCTGGCTTCCTTTCATCTTTCTTCTTCTGACTCTTTTTTTTTTTCTCTTCCCCCCCTTCCTAACCCTTACTGCCCACTGTGTGTGACCCTTCCTAACCCTCCCTAACCCCCCCCCATGCGTGATGGACAGACTAGACAACCCCAATAAGCCTATACTCCATTAGGGCTTACTTAGCCATAATTACTACCCACGGTTTGTCCCTGGGTTGACCGCTTTGGCTCCCTGTGACCTCTACGCCCAGTGTCCTGGCTGGACTCTCGTACATATATATAATTCTAACTCTGGATTGTGATTTATGCGTTAGGTCAGCTACGACTACAGACTCAGACCTTGGACGTGACCCAAGCTTGACTAGTCATCTCATAATCATAAGCTTAATGTTGGGTTGACGACCTGCGGTGCTTCTAGTAGCCTATAATATTACTATATTTCTAGCATTCAATGGTCCCTGAGGTTCTGGTCTTAAGCTACAATATCCTAATGCTGGCATATTCCACTGTATTATAACTATATTTGTTTTCTTTTTTCCTTCACGTTAAATGTTTGTAATATGCTATTTACATTTCAATAAAAATTATATTGATAAAAAAAAAAAAATAGCGCTTGTCTATTAAATCATATTTTATTCATACATATTTTGGCTTTTATATTTGCTTATCACTTTTGGAATTGATTTATTTATTTATTTATTTGTACTTTTGCACAATTTCTTCATTTCACAGAGCATTAACGCATTATACCACTGAATGCATGATATATGGTTATTGATATAGAGATCAGTCCCTACCGTACATGTCACTTGAGCATATCACAAAACAGATATTATAGCTCAATATATTGAGACAGTTTCCCATACTGGGTAAAGTTCTATGAATTAGTGTTTAAGCTTGAGCACCCTCTACATCACACACCCTTTTTATATCTATTAGGAACTTTTTGAGGAGGCTCCAAGAGAGCAGCTTACACTCCCTTAGCACACCCACATCCCTACCTTACAATGCTCCTAGGGTTGCCACCTTTAGTTTAGGCCATACCTGAAGTACACACTATGGGGCCGAATTATCATTATCTGGCGGACATGATACGCTGTAGCGTATCATGTCTGCCAGACATACGCTGTCTGCATTCAACATTGCACAAGCAGTTCTGGTGAACTGCTTGTGCAATGCCGCCCCCTGCAGATTCACGGCATTGATGTCCGCAGCCTCAGAGCAGATGGACCAGTTAAGGAGCAGCAGAAGGCTCACGCAGAAACGGGCATTAGGGGCCATTCGGCCCTTGATAAATCGGCCTCTATGACTATACTACATAACGAAAATACACAAACTCGCACAAACACCGTCACTCACACTCACAGTAACACAATTATATAGGTTACACAAAGAATGCAGTAGTTGATTAATGTTGTTTTAAGCTAGAATAGGTGAAATTAAAACAATTTACCTCAAACGAAAACAAGGAATTAACCAGTGCATTCAAATCCCTGACTTTAATTACCAGTTGCAAACAAACGGAACATCATTTCAATTGGGCAAAAGCTGTAGCCTGAAACAAGCTATTTACAACAAAAATAAAAACAAATAAAGAAGCTATTCCTATAACATATATATAATAGACTGCATAAGGAGTGATTAGGAACATGTCTAGGAGGGAAATAATATTGTACACGGTTCCTTATAGTGAATGCTGACAGGTGGATGAGCTAATCTATCTCTATCTGTGTTACTGGTGGGCAATGACATCACAACAGCATAAAACTTTTTTTTTTTTTTTTGGTACATATTTATGTATTGTCTCTGTGACTTTTATCAGCAGCTGTATTAATTGGTAATACAACTGCTGTTTCAAGACATTTCATAAATCTGCACAAAGTGTGTTTTTTTAATTATGTATTTTTACTTGTGTATTATTTATATAAATTTAAAAAAATGCAGATTTATAAAAGGTCTTGATTGTTTTAAACAGCAGTTGTTTGAATAGAGCTATTGATTAAAGTCCCCAAGATGCTTTTAAATAGTGTGTATCTGTGAGACTTTTTTCAAGTTTTATAGGTGTCATTTATGGCAAAATTCATTGGGGTCAGTGGGTGAAGGACAGTCAGCCACTGTCAGAGTAAACAACCCCCACTCTTATCTCACAGCAGCAGTGAGGCACACTGCACTGAGCAGCCTGACCTAGTTGCTGACCGAACCATAATTTATGCAGAATACCAAGCCACACATCACATAGCAGGTGTCTCAATGTGTAATTTTAAACATTTAAAAGAGAGCACTGTTCTTTTAACCTAAGCTGGTGGCAACCTTAGTCACTTCTGCTGCTTTGGGAACCCACTTCCTCTCCACTCACTTCTGGTGTGTAGTTCCAAGCGGTAACTCCTCCCACCCCACTCTGATTTGAAGATTAGCTGCACGGTATTCTGGAACTTGTAGTTTACATGCAGCCCTGCACCTTAGCCCAGCTGCACTGGACTAAAGTTCCAGTGTGGCTGGCTGTGGTAGTTAATGGGGTATGTGAAGGGGGGCCCAAACCAGGGAGACATTGTCTTACTTTAAGTCACCAATGGCATTCTGGGTCTGTAAGAGCCTTGGTCCCCCCTGTGCCCTGGGCCTCTGACTGGAGTCACTCCTTTCACCCCCTGATGGCAGCCCTGACCTGCAGTGGATAGCTCTCTGGCTCCGCCTGCTTGCCAGCAGCAGGTATTTCATCAACTAGCTCTCCTATAAAAGGCTGCATCACAGACCACTCCCTTCCCTGACATTGTGGATCATCTTGTCCCTGTTGTTAAGGCCTCTGACCGTGCCTGAATTTCCTGTTTAGTTCCAGAATCTGGCTTGTCCTCTGACTACCCCTTTGGATCCCCCTCGGATTTGATGTAAGATCGGACTGCTTTTCTGTTTACCAAACTTGGCCTTGTACCCTGACTATTCTATTGGATTCTCCCTGGTTTTGTCTGTTACTAAACCAGGTCTAAAATGGGTTAATTATATAATAAAGCACATACTGCTGGCCACTTTCAGTATTCAAGACAGTCCTATCTATGCCTGCCATCACCTTGCATATGCTTCTTACCCCAGAAGCTGTTTTGCAGAACATGACAAGGAAGGAGAAGGAGGGAGGGGTTTGGCGGCCATTTTGAAATGGCCAAATAAGATCAACTTTTTTAAAAAAATAATGTATCCCATTTGTGATGCTGTCTGTGGGAACTGGTGCAAAAGGATTGCTGAGAAGCAAATTACCAGCTCGTGAACATTACTAAGTGGGAGTTGACATTTTTAATACATCTCCTTGAGTGTCCTTTTGATATCCCAAGAACACTGGGATATTAATCAGGCAAAATCTCAAAATGGTTAGATACTGTACAAACAGCTGGTTACAAATCGAGTACAAAAAGGGTGGTGTCATGGAGGGAGGGATAATGCTTGAGTTTTACTACACAAGTAAAATTATTTTACGTTAGATACAGGTTGTTTCGCCCTGTTTGGGGCTCTTCAGTATGATGTAGATGCTGTATTATTTGGCTAAAGCATTGTTTTTAGGCTTCAGGCTGTATGCTAATTCTGACAGTAATCACATAATTTTTTATAACCACACTTTGATAATATGAAACTTATGCTATAGCTAAATAACAACACCGACCATAGACAGCCTTTTTGGCCCATTTGGGGCTCATTCCCCTCCACTGTATTAAGTTCAGCAAAAACAGATATACTTATACATGCAAAATTGCAGCACTTATAATTCATTTCAATATAATGGGCAGCTCTATAGCCAAGGGTGAAATGCTCAAGGACATCAGCATCAGCCATAATGAACTAAGTGAGAATGAGTCCCAAAGTAGCGAAACAGGCTGCCTATGGTTGATGCTGTGCTAATCAAACCTCATGCATTTCACAGTTTGCTACACTACTGTGCTAAACAAGAGATATAAGTATTAGGGCTGTGATAATAAAAATGCATTTGGAATTATTAATAAACACTGTGGGATAATTTGTATGTCCCACCCATTGTATATTTATTCTTTGATGGTCTAAATTCAGTGGAGGGTACAATCTACTATATCAGTGAAATACCTTGCTCAAAGAGCTTATAATATTGAGTTTAAGAAGCACTTACCTCTGGGTACTTACAATGCAGTATTTTTACAGTTTGCAAACTAAGGTATAAATTAAAGACCATGCCAAAAAGTGCCCAATCTTACTAGGACTCTGTGCTTAAAAAAATATTAAAAAAAAATTAAATGGGAGTACTTGTCCCATAGTGTCGCAGTTCTTAGATATAATTGCAGACTCACTGCAAGGAGTTTACAGTCTACTGCTACTATTGAAGTGGTAAAATTATATGTTCGGATTAACTATTTCCTTTTATTAGTGTTATCATTCAAGTTTAGTGTCACAGATGTAGTTTGAATATCACTTATCAGTAAGTATTGTAAAGTGTAAAAACATTTAAATATAAAGCCAATATAAATTAAAGCTACTGTAAATATGTGTGCTTTTAATAAATGGGATATTGCTATAAAAGTGCGAGAAGTGATGCACATATGTGTAATTGCAGATCATGTTCCAAGCAGTTTTCTTTATAGTGAGATAATGAAATATAATGCTCCAACAGCTTGAAATCTTTTGTTAACCTCAGACCTTACCTGTTACTTATTTTAGTATATAATAATAATGATAATAATAATAATAATAGGAATCCCTTAAGGAAGTCTGCAGTGAACACCTTACATACCATGTGTCCCTCTGGCATCTTGTTGTCACCACCATAAAGTATTTAAGCTTTGTCTATACTGCTTGTCACATGTGCATTAGTCTGGGCTAAATTTATATCAGATACCCGTCTTCTTGAAGCAATTTTCATTCCATGCAAGCAGAAAAAAATCTCCTTGTAGACTAATGAGCCCTTATTTCAGGGTGCCGCAGTTCTGAGATAAACTTGTAAACCAGCTGCAAAGTGATTATTACCTAGGGTATTATTTGGTGTTCCTGCCCCAAAAGAATTGCATTTGATGGTATAAATGTAAATGAATTAATAAGAGGTTAATACCGAATGGTATAATCAGCTTACCATTTTGGATTACACAGGTGTGTGCCGTGAGAGTGGATTTCAGCCATCCAGTTTGATTTCATGTCAGTTTATTAAAGTTATAGTATTATAAGCTAAGTATAATAATGTTTTATAAGTCTTTCAAAGTACGGTAACTTTTAAAAATACAGAACCAAATTCAATTAGTCAGATAGTACAGGAAAAGTGTGATCAAAGTGTGAGAAATTATCCAGTCTCGCTGCACATCTGTAAATGCAGATCATGCTCCAAGGAGCTTACTATCTAGTGAAAAAATGAAATACTTTGCTCACGGAGCTTACAAAATTGTGTTACATAGAAAGCACTTACCTCAGGAGACTTGCAGTTTAGTATAATTATAGGAATCCCTGAAGTAAGTCTGCCACCAGCACATAACATAGCATTTGTCCCTCTGTACTGTATGTCACTTACATAGAGTAATTAAGCCTTGGCCGTACTGTTGGTCAGATGTGGATCATTCTGAGATTAATTTATTTCAGATCGACAGTTTTCTAATAAACATTTTATATCCAGGTCAGAAAGATAAAACAGCTTGGTGAGACACTGTACTTTACAGTACAGTGTTTAATTGGGGTCTCAGCGCCTGTGAGTTTGCCGTGTGAGGTATAAATTGCAGACCCATGACGTAGGGTTTATATTCTAGGCCGTTCCAAGGAGTCCTTGCATTAGAGAGTTTGCAGGCTAATGATACAGTAATTCGTGTCACATTATATTATGTGTTCTTTTTTTTCAATAAAGGTATCAAGATAACATTGATCATTATTATGCATAGTTTGTAATGGTAAAAGGTAATGTTTTGCCTCAAAGTACTGGTGCCCTTAAGAACCTAGAAAGATAAGCTATTGCTTCTGTCATGTATCTGTATTATTTTACATTGTATATAAATATGACTTAGTTTTATTTAGCAAGTGAGTTGGGGTGAGCATGGTTAACACTACTTGTAGTAATTTGTGCTCATATCTGCAGCTCACTCCGGGTGCCATTTGCATTGTGTTGGAGGTAGTCACTGTTCCTCACACCAGCACATCTACAGAGCTGTGGCTATAATGTACTAACTGTACTGTAATGTGCTGGATGTATAATAAAGATATTAGAAAAATAATATTCACCTGTCAGTGATTTCTGAAGCTAAGCTGGATCAGTCTGGCAACTGCAGTAAAGTGTGCACAAGTTATGATGGTGGAGGCTTTGTGTTGTCAGTAAGTTTTGTGACATCATTGCTGCATCATATAAGCCACTCCACTAGGGCTGTCACCATGACAACTAGACATAACATTACACCATAACTGTTAGTTCAACCTTCTGTTACATTATTTGAGTGTTATTAACCTTGTTTTGTAAGTGTTTACATGTTGGGAATAGATTATTATAATGACATGAACTGTAATAATTTAGGTCTGGCAATATCCACAAAGCCATAGCTCAGCCCCTGAATCATGGGCAGATGTGATTTTCTCTGGAGTCACCCATTTTCTTGGGGAAAAATACCAGCCATGCTAATTAGCATACAGTATGTAATTGTGCAGTGTATATAAGAAACTAAAGGTATCGTTATTTAAAAGTAGATCCCCACACATTACTAGGACTCTGCTTCAAAAATCATTACTAAAATTAAATCGGGTACTTGTCCCATAGTGTTGCAGTTCTTAGATATAATTGCAAACTCACTTTAAGGAGCTTACAGTCTAATGGTATTATTAATGCCCCTGCCCCAAGGGATTTTAGTTGAGGGTATAACTGTAATTATATAAAGTGGTAACATTATATGTTCAGATCAACTGTTTCCTATTAATAGTGTTATCATTCAAGTTTAGTGTCACAGACGTAGTTTGTATATCACTTATCAGTAAGTATTGCAAAGTGTAAACAAATATGTAAATATAAAGCCAGATTAAACTAACGCTACTGTAAATATGTGTGCTACATGGGATATTGCAATAAAAGTGTGAGAAGTAATGCAGACATCTATAATTGCAGATCATGTTCCAAGCAGCTTTCTTTATAGTGAGATAATGAAATATTTTGCTCCAACTTCAGAACTTACCTCTGGTTACTTAGTTTAGTATATAATAATAATAATAGGAATCTCTTAAGGAAGTCTGCAGTGAACACCTTACATACCACGTGTCCCTCTGGCATCTTGTTGTCACTGCCATAAAGTATTTCAGCTTTGGCTATACTGCTTGTCACATGTGCATCAGTCTGGGCTAAATTTATATCAGATAACCTGCTTCTTGTAGGCCTTTTTCATTCCATGCAAGCATAAAAAATCTCCTTGTAGACTAATGATCTTAGGGTAGCCCTAGTTCCAGGGTGCTGCAGTTCTGAAATAAACTTGTAAACCAGCTGCAAGGTGATAATTACCTAGTGGTATTATTGGTGTCCCTGCCCAGAGGCATTGCAATTGATTAATAAGAGGTTAATATCTAATGGTATAATAAGCTTACCATTTCGGATTGTACAGGTGTGTGCTGTGAGAGTGGGGTTTAGCCATCCAGTCGAATTTCATGTCAGTTTGTTAAAGTATTATAATTATGTTTTATAAGTCTTTCAAAGTACAGTAATGCTTAAAATTATAAAACCAAATTTAATTAAAGTGAGATCAGATAGTACAGGAAAAGTGTGATAGAAGTGTGAGAAATGATCCAGTCTCACTGCACAACTGTAAATGCAGATTATGCTCCAAGG
The DNA here is from genome assembly GCF_027579735.1 of Bombina bombina. Classification (NCBI taxonomy): domain Eukaryota; kingdom Metazoa; phylum Chordata; class Amphibia; order Anura; family Bombinatoridae; genus Bombina; species Bombina bombina. The sequence continues at coordinate 783,807,278 of NC_069501.1, read as the reverse complement.
AGTTTACAATCTTGGGAAAAATTAAATACTTTGCTCACAGAGCTTACAATATTGTGTTACATAGAAAAGCACTTACCTCAGGAGACTTACAGTTTAGTAAAATGATAGGAATCCCTGAAGTAAGTCTGCCACTAGCACATAACATAGCATTTGTCCCTCTGTACTGTATGTCTCCACCATAGAGTATTTCAGCCTTGGCCATACTCTTGACCAGATGTGCATCATTCTGAGATGAATTTATTTAAAACATTTTATATCCAGGTGAGGAAAATAAAACAGCTGCGTCAGACACTGTATTTTACAGTACAGTGTTTAATTGGGGTGCCAGCGCCAGTGAGTTTGCAGTGTGAGGTATAAATTGCAGACCCATGATGTGGGGTTTATATTCTAGGCCTTTACCAGGAGTCCTTGCATTAGAGAGTTTGCAGGCTAATGATACAGTAATGCTTGCCACGCTTGCAGCTGGTTTAAAGCCTTTGATGACAGCTGCAAGTCTTATAAAGAATGTGTAGAGGAAGCACAGAAAGGCTATAACACATAATATGTTCAAAATAATTATAAAATTATATATATATTATGTGTTCTTTTTTTCAAAATTTTTTTTAAATAAAGTTATTAAGATAACATTGATCATTATTATCCATAGTTTGTAATGTAAAAAGCTAATGTTATACCTCAAAGTACTGGTGCCCTTATGAACCTAGAAAGATAAGCTATTGCTTTTGTCATGTATCTGTATTATTTTACATTGTATATAAATATGACTTAGTTTTATTTAGTTAGTGAGTTGGGGTGAGTATGGTAACACTACCTGTAGTAATTGTTGCTCATACCTGCAGCTCACTCCAGGTGCCATTTGCATTGTGTTGGAGGTAGTCACTCTTCTGTCAGTGATTTCTGAAGCTCAGCTAGTAATGGTAAAAGGTAATGTTTTGCCTCAAAGTACTGGTGCCCTTAAGAACCTAGAAAGATAAGCTATTGCTTCTGTCATGTATCTGTATTATTTTACATTGTATATAAATATGACTTAGTTTTATTTAGCAAGTGAGTTGGGGTGAGCATGGTTAACACTACTTGTAGTAATTTGTGCTCATATCTGCAGCTCACTCCGGGTGCCATTTGCATTGTGTTGGAGGTAGTCACTGTTCCTCACACCAGCACATCTACAGAGCTGTGGCTATAATGTACTAGCTGTACTGTAATGTGCTGGATGTATAATAAAGATATTAGAAAAATAATATTCACCTGTCAGTGATTTCTGAAGCTCAGCTAGATCAGTCTGGCAACTGCAGTGAAGTGTGCACAAGTTATGATGGTGGAGGCTTTGTGTTGTCAGTAGGTTTTGTGACATCATTGCTGCAATATATAAGCCACTCCACTAGGGCTGTCACCATGACAACTAGACATCACATTACACCTTAACTGTTAGTTCAACCTTCTGTTACATTATTTGAGCGTTATTAATATTGTTTTGCAAGTGACTGTTTACATGTTGTGAATAGATTATTATAATGACATGAACTGTAATAATTTAGGTCTGGCAATATCCACAAAGCCATAGCTCAGACTCTGAATCATGGGCAGATGTGATTTTCTCTGGAGTCACCCATTTTCTTGGGGAAAAATACCAGCCATGCTAATTAGCATACAGTATGTAATTGTGCAGTGTATATAAGAAACTAAAGGTATCGTTATTTAAAAGTAGATCCCCACACATTACTAGGACTCTGCTTCAAAAATCATTAACAAATTGAATGGGGGTACTCGTCCCATAGTGTTGCAGTTCTTAGATATAATTGCAAACTCACTGCAAGGAGCTTACAGTCTAGTGGTATTATTAATACCCCTGCCCCAATGGATTTTAGTTGAGGGTATAACTGTAATTATACAAAGTGGTAACATTATATGTTCAGATCAACTATTTCCTATTAATACAGGGAGTGCAGAATTATTAGGCAAATGAGTATTTTGACCACATCATCCTCTTTATGCATGTTGTCTTACTCCAAGCTGTATAGGCTCGAAAGCCTACTACCAATTAAGCATATTAGGTGATGTGCATCTCTGTAATGAGAAGGGGTGTGGTCTAGTGACATCAACACCCTATATCAGGTGTGCATAATTATTAGGCAACTTCCTTTCCTTTGGCAAAATGGGTCAAAAGAAGGACTTGACAGGCTCAGAAAAGTAAAAAATAGTGAGATATCTTGCAGAGGGATGCAGCACTCTTAAATTTGCAAAGCTTCTGAAGCGTGATCATCAAACAATCAAGCGTTTCATTCAAAATAGTCAACAGGGTCGCAAGAAGCGTGTGGAAAAACCAAGGCGCAAAATAACTGCCCATGAACTGAGAAAAGTCAAGCGTGCAGCTGCCAAGATGCCACTTGCCACCAGTTTGGCCATATTTCAGAGCTGCAACATCACTGGAGTGCCCAAAAGCACAAGGTGTGCAATACTCAGAGACATGGCCAAGGTAAGAAAGGCTGAAAGACGACCACCACTGAACAAGACACACAAGCTGAAACGTCAAGACTGGGCCAAGAAATATCTCAAGACTGATTTTTCTAAGGTTTTATGGACTGATGAAATGAGAGTGAGTCTTGATGGGCCAGATGGATGGGCCCGTGGCTGGATTGGTAAAGGGCAGAGAGCTCCAGTCTGACTCAGACGCCAGCAAGGTGGAGGTGGAGTACTGGTTTGGGCTGGTATCATCAAAGATGAGCTTGTGGGGCCTTTTCGGGTTGAGGATGGAGTCAAGCTCAACTCCCAGTCCTACTGCCAGTTTCTGGAAGACACCTTCTTCAAGCAGTGGTACAGGAAGAAGTCTGCATCCTTCAAGAAAAACATGATTTTCATGCAGGACAATGCTCCATCACACGCGTCCAAGTACTCCACAGTGTGGCTGGCAAGAAAGGGTATAAAAGAAGAAAATCTAATGACATGGCCTCCTTGTTCACCTGATCTGAACCCCATTGAGAACCTGTGGTCCATCATCAAATGTGAGATTTACAAGGAGGGAAAACAGTACACCTCTCTGAACAGTGTCTGGGAGGCTGTGGTTGCTGCTGCACGCAATGTTGATGGTGAACAGATCAAAACACTGACAGAATCCATGGATGGCAGGCTTTTGAGTGTCCTTGCAAAGAAAGGTGGCTATATTGGTCCCTGATTTGTTTTTGTTTTGTTTTTGAATGTCAGAAATGTATATTTGTGAATGTTGAGATGTTATATTGGTTTCACTGGTAAAAATAAATAATTGAAATGGGTATATATTTGTTTTTTGTTAAGTTGCCTAATAATTATGCACAGTAATAGTCACCTGCACACACAGATATCCCCCTAAAATAGCTATAACTAAAAACAAACTAAAAACTACTTCCAAAACTATTCAGCTTTGATATTAATGAGTTTTTTGGGTTCATTGAGAACATGGTTGTTGTTCAATAATAAAATTAATCCTCAAAAATACAACTTGCCTAATAATTCTGCACTCCCTGTAGTGTTATCATTCAAGTTTAGTGTCACAGACGTAGTTTGTATATCACTTATCAGTAAGTATTGCAAAGTTTATAAAAATATGTAAATATAAAGCCAGATTAAACTAACGCTACTGTAAATATGTGTGCTACATGGGATATTGCAATAAAAGTGTGAGAAGTGATGCACACATCTGTAATTGCAGATCATGTTCCAAGCAGCTTTCTTTATAGTGAGATAATGAAATATGTTGCTCCAACAGCTTAAAATCTTGTGTTAACTTCAGAACTTACCTCTGGTTACTTAGTTTAGTATATAATAATAATAATATGAATCCCTTATGGAAGTCTGCAGTGAACATCTTACATACCACGTGTCCCTCTGGCATCTTGTTGTCACTGCCATAAAGTATTTCAGCTTTGGCTATACTGCTTGTCACATGTGCATCAGTCTGGGCTAAATTTATATCAGATAACCTGCTTCTTGTAGGCCTTTTTCATTCCATGCAAGCATAAAAAATCTCCTTGTAGACTAATGATCTTAGGGTAGCCCTAGTTCCAGGGTGCTGCAGTTCTGAAATAAACTTGTAAACCAGCTGCAAGTTGATAATTACCTAGTGGTATTTTTGGTGTCCCTGCCCCGAGGCATTGCAATTGATGGTATAAATGTAAATGTATTAATAAGAGGTTAATATCTAATGGTATAATTAGCTAACCATTTCGGATTGTACAGGTGTGTGCTGTGAGAGAGGGGTTTAGCCATCCAGTTGAATTTCATGTCAGTTTATTAAGGTCATAGTATTATAAGCTCAGTATAGTTATGTTTTATTAGTCTTTCAAAGTATGGTAAAGTTTACAAATACAAAACCAAATTCAATTAAAGCAAGATACAGGAAAAGTGTGATAGAAGTGTGAGAAATGATCCAGTCTCACTGCACGTCTTTACAGTACAGTGTTTAATTTGGGTCCTAGCGCCAATGAGTTTGCTGTGTGAGATATAAATTGCAGACCCATGACGAGGGATTTACATTCTAGGGCCCCAAGTTATCAAGGTCTGGCGGACCTGATCCGACACTGCGGATCAGGTCTGCCAGACCTCGCTGAATACAGCGACCAATACGCTCGCCGTATGCAGCATTGCACCAGCAGCTCACAAGAGCTGCTGGTGCAATGCCACCCCCTGCTGACTCGCGGCCAATGGGCTGCCAGCAGGGGGTGTCAATCAACCCGATCGTACTCGATCGGGTTGATTTCCGGCAATGTCTTTCCGCCTGCTCAGAGCAGGCGGACAGGTTATGGAGCAGCAGGGAGAAACACGGGGCATCAAGCTCCAGTCGGAGCTTGATAAATATGCCCCTAGGCCTTTACCAGGAGTGCTTGCATTAGAGAGTTTGCAAGTTAACGATACAGTAATTCTTGCCACGCTTGCAGCTGGTTTAAAGCCTTTGATGACAGCTGCAAGTCTTATAAAGAAAGTGTAGAGGAAGCACAGAAAGGCTATAACACATAATATGTTCAAAATAATTAATTATTCATAATATATATAATGTGTTCTTATTTTTCAATAAAATTATTAAGATAACATTGATCATTATTATGCATAGTTTGTAATGTAAAAAGCTAATGTTATACCTCAAAGTACTGGTGCCCTTAGGAGCCTAGAAATATAAGCTATTGCTTCTGTCATGTATCTGTATTATTTTACATTGTATATAAATATGACTTAGTTTTATTTAGTTAGTGAGTTAGGGTGAGTATGGTAACACTACCTGTAGTAATTGGTGGTCATACCTGCAGCTCACTCCAGGTGCCATTTGCATTGTGTTGGATGTAGTCACTGTTCTTCCCACCAGCACATCTACAGAGCTGTGGCTGTTAAACACTAGCCGTACTGTAATGTGCGGGATGTATAATAAAGATTATTAGAAAAATAATATTCACCTGACTGTAATTTCTGAAGCTCAGCTGGATTAGTCTGGCAACTGAAGTAAAGTGTGCACAAGTTATGAGGGTGGAGCTTTTGTGTTGTCAGTAGGTTTTGTGACATCATTGCTGCATCACATAAGCCACTCCACTAAGGCTGTCACCATGACAACTAGACATCACATTACACCTTAACTGTTAGTTCAACCTTCTGTTACATTATTTGATCATTATAAACCTTGTTTTGTAAGTGTTTACATGTTGGGAATAGATTATTATGACATGAACTGTAATAGTTTAGTTTATACGTAAAGAAACAACTTTGCATTATATTTGTATTTATTTTGTCCCTTTTTCATGTAATTTCTATTTATCAGAACCCGAAGAATAACCCTGCTAACTATGAAGGCTAACCCTACTACATACCTGTCCCCAACTGGCTTTATCAGATATTAACTGCAAAATTGTTTTTTTTTACTAGCTTTATGACAGTTTTTAGCTTTGTTGTCTGTTGGCTCCAAATATGGCAAATTGTCGGTGAAGCTAAAAACTAAATGCAGTAAAAAGGATGTTAATTTGTTTTAAAACCATTAAGACTTAGCTGATATGTTATTCTATAACAACCAGAGGCGGCTCAAGACTAAGGGGACGATTCATAAAGCTCCGAATGGAGCTTGATGCAGCTGTTTCTGCACGAGTCTTCAGGCTTGCCGGAAACAGGAGTTAAGAAGCAGCGGTCTTAATACCGCTGCTCCTTAACTCGTCCGCCTGCTCTGAGGTGGCGGACAGTGCCGGACACCCCTGCCTATAGTGTTCACTGCTCATATCACACTAACGCATTTTTTATATAAGTGTCAATGCAACTGATTCATCCAGACATTTTACCTTGGCTCATGAGGAAGGCAGATGGGTCTGATGAAAGGTATAGAGCAGTACAGGTTGCAGAATAAATGTTTTTATGAATACATTTTATTAACTAATTCCAACTAACTAACTCCAACATATTGTCGGTAAAAATTACTTTTGTTAAAGGGACATTAAACTCAAAATAAATGTCATGCACCTCCCTCTAATTATGGGTGCCACAGTTTTTAAAATCTAGGTTTGACTATAGGTATCTAAAGGAGTTACTGAACATGAGCAAAAAGGTTAGCTATAGAATGCACATTATCTATGGAATGGCGACACCAATGACTATAGGGAGGTGGAAGGTAACCTGAATACTATACCCATAAAATGTATTTAGTGTTTTAAGGAACAGTAAAGGTGACATTTTAAACCCTTATATATAGTGTGCCTTTTATTATGAGGTATGTGTCTAAATTAGTTTAACAGCGGCCTTTTATATTACATTTTTACCTTTAAAAGTGACTCCTGAAATGCTCCTCTAGCCTCTCCCAAAGATACAGCTTTTATTTAAGTATTTTTATATTTTTTATTTGAGGTTCAATAGGAGGCATAAAAATATCAAAAGGCAATAAAATACATACGCTAGATTATGAGTTTGCGTTATGAGTCAAATAGAATCGTTATGGCCCATAACGCTTCATTTTCCCTAACGCTGCTATTACAAGTCTTGTCGGTATAGGTGTATCGCACACCTTTTAGCCAGTCACGCAACGTCAGTACCGCACTTTTCAAAAAGTCCTTTTTCAATGGGACTCCCATAGCGCAGTATTACGAGTTTGCCTGAAAGGTCAAAAAGTGAGCGGTACACTCTATGGGGCCTATTTATCAAGCCGTCAACGGCAAATACGCTGGAATTCTGCAGCGTAATTGTGGCGAGCTTGATTCTACTTATTTATCAAAGCCTACAGACCGGCAAAGTAGAATTTTGACGTAACATACGATCCGCCGGTCTCAGTCCGACACAGATTGATGCTTACGTCACTACAGATGTTCCGAATGCAAATTCGGCACTATCTGACTACTTTTGCTAGTTAACAAATAACTACCAGGTACGCTCGCCACTATTCCGGCCCAGCGTACCTGGTTTTCAATCCGCCGCCCTGGAGGTGGCAGATGCCATAGGAATCAATGGGAGTCTGAAAACAGCGAAAGCTTATGTTCACTGCTGCCCGATATCCCATTGATTCCTATGGGAGAATAAAATTTAAGTTTACACCTAACACCCTAACATGTACCCCGAGTCTAAACACCCCTAATCTGCCGCCCCCTACACCGCCGCCACCTACATTACACTTATTAACCCCTAATCTGCCGCCCCTACACCACCGCCACCTACATTATACTCATTAACCCCTAATCTGCTGCCCCGACACTGCCGCCACCTACATAAAGTTATTAACCCCTATCCCGCCGCTCCTGGACCCCACCACAACTAAATAAATGTATTAACCCCTAAACCCCTGGCCTCCCACATCACTAGCACTTACTAAACCTATTAACCCCTATAGAGTATCCCCACTTGGACCCTCTCCGCCCCTGGTCTCCAGTCTTTTAGCCTGAATGTAGTGAACATTGTGCCAATAGTTCATCCCAATTAATTCACCATCACCTGATTTTAACATCACCTTTTAATTACCTCCCATGTTTCCTTTCACTTTGCACTAAAAAATACTTTTTTTTTTTTTGATTTAACCAACAGATTTTAGAAAGTTATTCACTGATGACACTTATTTATTTACTTATACACTCACTTGAGATAGTACACGTTTACACCCAGTTTTAGTACATTATTACAGGCATCAGTACTGGGATTAGTGCTGCCCACTTTTGTGAATTTTGTTCTATTGGCCGATACTCTCTATATAAACCTCCCACAGGTAACACCACTAGATCTCTGATGAAGCGCATGTGAGCATGCGCAAAACGCGTCAGATCTAGCACCCCTTGCACACCTGTGTTAGTGCTAATCACCTTTGTATACCAAATAAAGTCACCTGGCTTCAAGTTCCTGAGTCCTCGCCTTTCTTCTTGTATCCTAACACCCTAACATGTACCCCGAGTCTAAACACCCCTAATCTTCCGCCCCCTACACCGCCGCCACCTACATTACACTTATTAACCCCTAATCTGCCGCCCCTACACCACCGCCACCTACATTATACTCATTAACCCCTAATCTGCTGCCCCGACACTGCCGCCACCTACATAAAGTTATTAACCCCTATCCCGCCGCTCCTGGACCCCACCACAACTAAATAAATGTATTAACCCCTAAACCCCTGGCCTCCCACATCACTAGCACTTACTAAACCTATTAACCCCTAAACCGCCAGCCCCCCACATCGTCATAAACTAAATTAAACTATTAACCCCTAAACCTAACAACCCACTAACTTTATATTAAATGGACAGTCTAGGCCAAAATAAACTTTCATGATTCAGATAGAGCATGTGATTTTAAACAATTTTCCAATTTACTTTTATCACCAATTTTGCTTTGTTCTCTTGGTATTCTTAGTTGAAAGCTTAACCTAGTAGGTTCATATGCTAATTTCTTAGACCTTGAAGGCCACCTCTTTTCAGAATGCATTTTAACAGTTTTTCACCACTAGAGGGTGTTAGTTTATGTATTTCATATAGATAACACTGTGCTCGTGCACGTGAAGTTTTCTGGGAGCAGGCACTGATTGGCTAAACTGCAAGTCTGTTAAAAGAACTGAAATAAAGGGGCAGTTTGCAGAGGCTTAGATACAAGATAATCACAGAGGTTAAAAGTATATTAATATAACTGTGTTGGTTATGCAAAACTGGGGAATGGGTAATAAAGAGATTATCTATCTTTTAAAACAATAACAATTCTGGTGTAGACTGTCCCTTTACATATTAACTCATCCCTGTCTTATAATAAATTTAAACTTACCTTTAGATTTAAATTAAACTATATTAAACTACTAATTCATTTAATCTACCCTAACTATTATACTAAATTACATTAAACTATATTAAATTAATAATTAATCCACCCTAACTTTTATACTAAAATTACAATAAACTATATTAAATTAATAATTAATCTACCCTAACTTTTATACTAAAATTACAATAAACTACAAATTAAATTAACTATATTATATATTTAAACAAAAATATGTTAGGGAAAGGGAGGCTAGTAAAGCCTAAGAATTATATCTTTACCTTGAGCTGTAAAACAACACCCAGGTGATTGAAAACCTTATATGAAGTAAAAAATATTGATGTGCAGACCCTTAAATTAATTATATATTTACATTAGAAAGTGAGATTATATAGCAACCACAATTAGATTGTTATATGGATAGACAGGGATTTCACCACATCTTTTTTATGTTATGAATGCTAAGCAAATGCCCAGCTCCACAGATAGCGGTAAGTGAAGTCTACTCTCATTCACCACAGACCTACAAGTCATTCAGAGAATATAACATTTCAAGTTATTAACTTTTATTAAGACACATGAACCAATGAAGCAAGGAAGCGTTGGTAGATTAATGCCTAAGCACAGATACCGCTGTACAGGTTTATTAAGTATAACCACATAGAACAATAAAGGAATCACTGAAACTGTGAACAATCTGCACTGACAACACCTCCACTAGAGGGTGGTTACGTACTAGGCGTAAAATCCGCCACCATAGTTATCCTTGAGGATCTATGTCAGTGCAAATCCTGTATAAGTAATTCAAATCAATGAGCAAGTACACATTAACAGCTAAATCATATGTTTAGAGTGTAGCTCCAAGTATTGTGCACAATACGTAAATAAGACAGCATATTACATAATCATCTCCAATCCACATAATAGGGAGCAGTTTAGACTGTAAGGGGTTAGGAAACAACTCCAGTAACAGCGGGCACCACCAATAATGTTAGAGGTATCAGGTGTCATGTTATAGTAGATCTGGTTCTATGTTTATCAACCCCAGTTTACAGACTGACTGAATGCTTAGCATAAAGATTTAAACATTTGTAAACTTTTACAGAGATTTTCTAAGACAAACAAAGCTGTGGGGATGAGAAATAACAACTCCAGTATTCAGCGGGCACCACCAATATAGTGAGAGGTATCAGGTGTCATGAATATTCAATTGTCTGGATCTATGTTAAAGGACCAGTAAACACAGTAGATTTGCATAATTAACAACTGCATGATAACAAGACAATGCCATAGCACTTAGTCTGAACTTCACATGAGTAGTAGATTTTTTTCTAACAAATTTCAAAGTAATGTATATTTCCACTCCCCCTGTACCATGTGACAGCCATCAGCCAATCACAAATGCATATACGTATATGCTGTGAATTCTTGCACATGCTCAGTAGGAACTGGTGACTCAAAAAGTGTAAATATAAAAGATTGTGCATATTTTTTTAATGAAAGTAAATTGGAAAGTTGTTTAAAATGACATGCTGTATCTGAATCATGAAAGTTTAATTTGACCTGAGTGTCCCTTTAAAGCAGCCCCAAAGCAAGTCATTTTGTCTTTCACAGTAAGTATTATGCAGATAGTTTTAATACAGTGTCACATGGAATCTATCAAACATAATGCAATAGTAATACAAGATGAAAATGTTGCACACAAGTAGTTGTTGAAGCGGTGTAAATGAAACACCCACAGACAGATTTCTCATCCCCACAGCTTTGTTTGTCTTAGAAAATCTCTGTAAAAGTTTACAAATGTTTAAATCTTTATGCTTAGCATTCAGTCAGTCTGTAAACTGGGGTTGATAAACATAGAACCAGATCTACTATAACATGACACCTGATACCTCTAACATTATTGGTGGTGCCCGCTGTTACTGGAGTTGTTTCCTAACCCCTTACAGTCTAAACTGCTCCCTATTATGTGGATTGGAGATGATTATGTAATATGCTGGCTTATTTACGTATTGTGCACAATACTTGGAGCTACACTCTAAACATATGATTTAGCTGTTAATGTGTACTTGCTCATTGATTTGAATTACTTATACAGGATTTGCACTGACATAGATCCTCAAGGATAACTATGGTGGCGGATTTTACGCCTAGTACGTAACCACCCTCTAGTGGAGGTGTTGTCAGTGCAGATTGTTCACAGTTTCAGTGATTCCTTTATTGTTCTATGTGGTTATACTTAATAAACCTGTACAGCGGTATCTGTGCTTAGGCATTAATCTACCAATGCTTCCTTGCTTCATTGGTTCATGTGTCTTAATAAAAGTTAATAACTTGAAATGTTATATTCTCTGAATGACTTGTAGGTCTGTGGTGAATGAGAGTAGACTTCACTTACCGCTATCTGTGGAGCTGGGCATTTGCTTAGCATTCATAACATAAAAAAGATGTGCTGAAATCCCTGTCTATCCATATAACAATCTAATTGTGGTTGCTATATAATCTCACTTTCTAATGTAAATATATATATATTTAAACACCTAACCCTACTCAAATAATTAAAATATACACTAAAAAATTACTAAGTTACAAAAAACTAACAACTAAGTTACAAAAAATAACAAACACTAAGTTACACAAAAATAAACACTAAATTACAAAAAATAAAAAATAAATTATCAAAGATTTAAACTAATTACACCTAATCTAAGGGCCCTATGAAAATAAAAAGCCCCCCAAATTAAAAAAAAACCCTAACCTACAATAAACTACAAATAGCCCTTAAAAGGGCCTTTTGCGGGGCATTGCCCCAAAGAAATCAGCTCTTTTACCTGTAAATAAAAAATACAAATACCCCCCAACAGTAAAACCCACCACCCACACAACCAACCCCCCAAATAAAATCCTAATCTAAAAAACCTAAACTCCCCATAGAATTCTATCAGCCAATCGGAATCAAAGGGACGCCATCTTGGATGATGTCATTTAAAGGAACCTTCATTCAGAAGAAGCTGTCGATTAAAGAGGATGCTCCGCGTCGGATGTCTTGAAGATGGAGCCGCTTCGCGACGGATGGATGAAGATAGAAGATGCCGTCTGGGTGAAGATTTCTGCGGGCTTGGAGGAAGACTTCGGCCGCTTGGATGAAGACTTCTGCCGTCTTCTTGGAGGATGGATGTCGGATCTTCAAAACTGTAAGTGAATCTTCTGGGGTTGGTGTTAGGATTTTTTAAGGGTGTATTGGGTGGGTTTTATTTTTAGGTTAGGGCTTTGGGCAGCAATAGAGCTAAATGCCCTTTTAAGGACAATGCCCATCCAAATGCCCTTTTCAGGGCAATGGGGGAGCTTAAGGTTTTTTTAGATTAGGATTTTATTTGGGGGGTTGGTTGTGTGGGTGGTGGGTTTTACTGTTGGGGGGGGTATTTGTATTTATTATTTACAGGTGAAAGAGCTGATTTCTTTGGGGCAATGCCCCGCAAAAGGCCCTTTTAAGGGCTATTTGTAGTTTATTGCAGGTTAGGGTTTTTTTTTTATTTTGGGGGGGCTTTTTTTATTTTCATAGGGCCCTTAGATTAGGTGTAATTAGTTTAAATCTTTGATAATTTATTTTTTATTTTTTGTAACAGTGTTTATTTTTTGTGTAACTTAGTCTTTGTTATTTTTTGTAACTTAGTTGTTAGTTTTTTGTAACTTAGTAATTCTTTTTTAGTGTAGATTTTAATTATTTGAGTAGGGTTAGGTGTTTAAATATATAATATAGTTAATTTAATTTGTAGTTTAATGTAATTTTAGTATAAAAGTTAGGGTAGATTAATTATTAATTTAATATAGTTTATTGTAATTTTAGTATAAAATTTAGGGTAGATTAATTATTAATTTAATATAGTTTATTGTAATTTTAGTATAAAAGTTAGGGTAGGTTGGGGGGCGGAGCTTGCAGCCGAAGCAGCAAGTCATGTTTGTGAGGAGCTCCTGGCTCTATTTTACATTAATACGGCTATTTTGTTAATTTTGGGGGAAATTGCCATACATTCTACCCTATTGCAACTCCAGGACATTATACCTTCCAAGATATTAGGGTTTGGATGCTGGTCGCATATTTTAGCAGCTTGATTAGGTTTGAAAGCTAAGCCACGTGGCTGAGACCTATACGGAGATCTGCTTAACATCACGGCAATACCCACTTCAACCTCACAATATGCCGACCTATATGAGACTTATGGCTGCAGTCGACGCATTAGAGGCCGGATTACAGGACACCCTGCATCATCATTTCACTAAGCTGATAAAACAGCTCCAACAAGCCTGTGCTTTGCCGGACATACCTCCCCTAGACACTGGGGATAGCGCTAAGGAAGCGGAGGAGACAGCCACTGCTTCGTTATCAGGTACACTCCTACCAGACCTGACCCCACTTACCAGAGACTGTGCATGTAACGAGCTCCGGTTCTGTGACGCTACATATGTAGTTTGGGGGAGAACATATGTCACTGAAGTGGATCGATCAGGTCAAGATGACCGTTCCCTGCCTACACTGATTTCTGCTCAGCCCTCGACTAATCCTACTAGGACAGTTAGGAGGAACTTCCACGCTATGCAACAGGAGATTTCTGCATTTTTGGAGCAGAATTTAACATGAAGGAGACAAGCTGGCCTGATCGGACAGACAATTAGACATACTAGTCAGATATGGAAACTTTCTGCGCATTGGGAGCGACTGTCAGTGTTTAAAATGGAGCAGAATGTGGCTCTAAATATTGGCGCGATGAACTACTCCAATGCAGTGCATCTGTCCCACACTCTACAGCGCATCTGCTACGCTTCTTTATATGGGCTAGACTTTGTGTGCTGTCTCTGCCTGTTGATACCTAGCAGTTATATCGCAGATGACAAGGTCCCATAATTACTAGACTTTGGCTTGAATGGCATTCTATATTGTTCCCCAAATACACCTATTACCACTGAGAGACCTGGGCATTTACCATATGTTTATTGTTGCTCATATTACTTCTTTAGAGTGACTTCATCATTTTCTTTATGTTTCTTGCTGTTCACAGTTATTATATATGAGATCGTGTCCCTATGCTAGAATTACTTATACTGAATAACTAGGGTGCTTTCATGTATGTTCTGTTTGATTTATACATATATTATGGTATAGTGATGTGACTGCATACTCCCATTCTATATATGTTTGCCTGTAGGACTATACCCACGGGAGATAAGATGTTATCTCCTACTTGACAATCTATGTTTTACTTTGGGTATTTACATACCAAACCTAGCTTAGGACACACTACTATAGTAACCTTGAGGCATAAGCTGTAACGATATATTCTGTATTGATAATCCTCCAGTCCTTATTTCTTATATATCGGCCATATTTTTATATTATAACCTTGGGCGTTGTGCATTTTGCTCTAGGCCCGGGAGTATAGGGCCCATGCTCCTGGGTCGGTGCAGTATTGTTGAAAGCTCAATAGATTGGTTCATAAACACGGATGTCTTTCATGCTATATATGTCAATGGCAATGTTGTCTAGTCTCTGGTACATTTTGCTTCGTGTTTCTGTGTGTCTTAATCACTTGTCCTATGCTCGGCCTGCTCACCTAATTAAGACACAGAGCCCGGCCTATTTTCAGGAACTAACTCGTCTAGCATGCCCCAGCAGAACACCTCATCACATGTTATAGTTGAAAATATACCTCCCAACACATACATTAGTTTTACTGTTGGCATTAAGCCGGAGCTCCGTGGTTAGTCTATACCTACAAGTTTAATATTTATATACTTAGAGTCATTGCTATCTGTTTGCGAATAAAAGTCAATACTGTTCTAGTATATACCCGGCTTTGTTTTTCTATGTGCTAGTTTGTTTTAAGGTGACAAATGTTCTACTTAGATATCCCTAATCAGAGTTATCTGGCATTATAAAGGCTACTGTTGGCATTACACATTTTATGCTGTTGCATTGTTTTAAAGTCTTAATGAGATAAGATGTATATAATGATACTCATGTCTTCCTAAATAATGATACCTGTATGTATTACTCTTTATGGAGGTACCCATATTATTTATTTTGCGCTTCTATAGGAGGATAATTTAGCGTCCAACATATATGCCCAACTAGTTCAATTAGTGTGTTTGTCGGTCATAGCCGTAGCTTTTTGTTTTTGTTTTTTTCCTGTTCACGTATATGGAGCTCAATTAGTTTCACTTTAATACCTAATCTGCCCTCAAGCTGATTTGTCTTATGAAAGGTACTTATACACTCTACTTGAAGCTGCATGCCATATAACTATTATTCCGCCCCCCCCAAAAAACTTTTGGTTTATTTAATAAACATAGGAACGTAGATTCCCACTGAAACTCCCCATTTAACATCAAAATATAGTATTTTATCTATGAGAAGCAGACACTTATACCGAGCAGTTTGGATGTGCTGAGGCAATATTGTAGCATTTAATTTAGATTCATACTTCCTTATAGGTTGTATATTGTCTCTAGTAGATACGATGATAATTTTGTCTAGTACAAGCTATGTTCCAAAGATTGTTCTTCTTCCAAATGCTCTCATTTGATCAGATTATTGTATGTTTCACATCGACGAGCTTCTTGCTTTTGATATTCCCCCCCACCCTTATGTTTGTTTACATTATGTGCTCTTTGTCTTGGTTGTATATACTGGGAGGAAGAGTGCTAGTTCCTGATAAGCTTGAAAAGACCCAAATTGGGATCTTATAATGTAAAAACCCTCCTGTTATTTTGTATCATAATTATATTGGAGGTCTGAACTTGGCCTCATCTTTCTCAGGGAGGTGGAAAATCGTGGATGAAAAGTTGATACTCTCTATTTTATTTGTACTTTCCTACAGGTATATTCCAGATTATTGATTGTAATGCTGTATTCCTTTGCTTTTATGCATTGTATTAAGTCAATTGCATGATACATCTTGTATTGGCACTTGATGCCTGTACCGTTTCTGTTATTTATACTGGAATCCATGTATGTTATTTTATTTCATCCTCAATGAAAAACATTTAAAAAAAAAAAGTTAGGGTAGGTTAATTATTAATTTAATATAATTTAATGTAATTTTAAAGGTAAGTTTAAATTTATTATAAGATAGGGATGAGTTAATATTTAATCTAAAGTTAATGAGTTGTTAGGTTTAGGGGTTAATAGCTTAATATAGTTTATGGCGATGTGGGGGCTGGTGGTTTAGGGGTTAATAATTTTATTTAGTTGCGGTGGGCTCCGGGAGCGGCGGGATAGGGGTTAATAACATAATGTAGGTGGCGGCGGTGTAGGGGGCAGCAGATTAGGGGTTAATAACATAATGTAGGTGGCGGTGAGCTCCGGGAGCGGAGGGATAGGGGTTTATACATTTATTAGAGTTGCGGTGGGCTCCGGGAGTGGTGGTTTAGGGGTTAATAACTTTATTTAGATGCGGCGGGGTCCGGGAGCGGCGGAATAGGGGTTAATAAATTTATTTAGTGGCGGTGGGCTCCGGGAGCGGCGGGATAGGGCTTAAACAGTTTAGTATAGTGGCGGTGCTTAGTGACAGTATACAAATAAAGCTGGGAAAAAGCCGAATAGCAGCGAGATCGATGACTGTTAGTTAACAACAGTCCGCTGCTCATCGCCCCATACTTGGTGCGTGGCTTTTTGACAGCTTTTTTGTTAAATATGGAGAGCATATTCAGGTCCGCGGCAGTGATGTTTGATGATGTCATCACTACACAATTGTCTGTAGTATTTAGTTTATTTGCTACCAGGAGTTAATAATCTATTAAGATATATATAACACATGCACTTTTGGTAAGCAATAAACAATGATTTATTATGTGCATTTTGTATAGACAATTCTCTATCTGAGTTTCAGCAAGTTTTAACAGTGTGTGTGTGTGTGCATGAGTACTAGTCCAGTCGGACTTATATCTTTTCTCCAATAAAGTTATTTTGTATAAAAGTGTATGTTTGAGATATTCTAGATTTTTTCGGTTTTCCATTTGTTAGTCTGATCACACAAAATTAAATGGGTTTTTAGTATTTAACTGTCTCAGAGACCAGTAGTCTTTTTCTTTGTGTTGCAAACTTTTTTGCATCCTTTTGTACATTTTGATGTCAGTCGAGCGTATTGGTGCCGACGAATGCAGCTTGATAAATAGGCCTCTAACTACAAGATTCATACCTCCATCTAAAGTCAGCAGTTATGAGTTTTATGCTACAAAGCTGTACCATAAAACTCATAACTAAAGTTTTAAAAAGTACACTAACACCCATAAACTCCCTATTAAACCCCTAAGCCGAGGACCTCCCGCATCGCAAACACTATAATAAAGTTATTAACCTCTGATCTGTCGCTCCAGACATCGCCGCCACTATTAAAATGTATTAACCCCTATTCCGCCACTCCCTGACATCGTCGCCACTATAATAAACCTATTAACCCCTAAACCGCCGCCCTCCCGCATCGCAAACACTAAATATAATTATCCCCTAATCTGCCGTCCGCCCACACCACCACTATAATATACCTATTAACCCCTAAACCGCAAGCTCCCCACAACTAAATATATTTAAATAAACTATTAACCCCTAAACCGAAAGCCCCCACAACGAAATATACTAAAATAAACTATTAACCCCTAAACCTAACGCCACCCTAACTTTATATTAAAATTACAATTTCCCTATCCTAAATTAAATTAAAACTTACCTGTCAAATTAAATAAATTAATTTTAAACTAACAATTAAACTAAGATAATTATTAAACTAAAATTAAACTAACTACCAATTAAATTAAACTAAATTACACATTAAAAAAATCCTCATCCTATTGGCTGATTGGAACAGCCAATAGGATTTTAGCAGCTCTAATCCTATTGGCTGATTGAAATCTTTCAGCCAATAGGAATGCAAGGGACGCTATCTTGGATGACGTCACTTGCATTGAAGTTCCAGTTTACGGCGGCGACCGTATGAAGAGGATGCTCCATGCCGGATGTCTTCAGGATGGACCCTGATAGAAGATGCCATCTGGATGAAGACTTCTTGCCACCTGGATGAGGACTTCGCCGGCTGGATGAAGATGAAAGAGGCTGTCTGGATGAAGACTTCTTGCCGCATGGATGAGGACTTCGCACGCTGGATGAATCCTTCAAGCAGGACTTCAAGAACTGGTGGTGAGTCTAATCAATGGTATGCCCACAGGCTATATGCCATAGTCATCTCTACTAATTCTATGGTTACAATAATCAAGCACTTGTATTCTATAAGGGAGGAACTGTTACAATACTCATACGCTTGTATCCTTTAAGGAACTTATGGATTTTCTCATTCATTTTTTAAAAGGTGGTACAACTCTTTTTGTGTTTTTTATGCCTCAAGGGAGATGTCGCTGATTTGAAGTAGAATATTGTCTTCTTTTTTTTTATATTTGCTTATCAATTTTGGAATTTATTTATTTATTTGTACTTTTCCACAATTTCTTCATTAACGCATTATCCCACTGATTGCACGATATATGGTTATTGATATAGAGATCAGTCCACCTTTAGTTTAGGCCACACCTGAAGTACAAACTATGGGGCCGAATTATCATCTGGCGGGCATGATACGCTGTAGCGTATCATGTCCGCCAGACATCGCTGAATACCGACAGCATACGCTGTCGGCATTCAACATTGCACAAGCCTTTCTGGTGAACTGTTTGTGCAATGCCGCTCCCTGCAGATTCGTGGCATTGATGTCCGCAGCTTTAGAGCAGATGGACCAGTTAAGGAGCAGCGGAAGGCTTGTGCAGAAACAGGGGCATCAGGGGCCATTCGGCCCTTGATAAATCAGCCCCTATGACTATACTACATAACGAAAATACACAAACTCACACAAACTCCCTCACTCACACTCACAGTAACACAATTATATAGGTTACACAAAGAATGCAGTAGTTGATTATTGTTGTTTTAAGCTAGAATAGGTGAAATTAAAACAATTTACCTCTTTAAAAATGGCAAAGAAAACAAGGAATTAACCAGGGCATTCAAATTCCTGACTTTAATTATCAGTTGCAAACAAAGTACACATCATTTCAATTGGGCAAAAGCTGCAGCCTAAAACAAGCTATTTATAACAAAAATAAAAAACAAATAAAGAAGCTATTCCTATAACATATATATAATACACTGCATAAGGAGTGATTAGGGACATGTCTAGGAGGGAAAAAAACTGTACACGGTTCCTTATAGTGAATGCTGACAGGTGGATAAGCTGATCTATCTCTATCTGTGTTACTGGTGGGCAATGACATCACAACAGCATAAAACCTTTTTTTTCTCAGTACTCTTTGCCCAAACGTATTTGGTACATATTTATGTATTGTCTCTGTGACTTTAATCAGCAGCTGTATTAATTGGTAATACAACTGCTGTTTCAAGACATTTCATAAATCTGCACAAAGTAAGTTTTTTAATTATGTATTTTTACTTGTGTATGATTTATATTAATTTAAAAAAATACAGATTTATAAAAGGTCTTGATTGTTTTAAACAGAAGTTGTATTAACAATGAATAGAGCTATTGATTAAAGTCCCCAAAATGCTTTTAAATAGTGTGTATGTGTGAGACTTTTTTCAAGTTTTATAGGTGTGATTTATGGCAAAATTAATTGGGGTCAGTGGGTTAAGGACAGTCAGCCACTGTCAGAGTAAACAACCCCACTCACAGCAGCAGTGAGGCACACTGCACTGAGCAGCCTGACCTAGTTGCTGACCTGACCATCATTTATGCAGAATACCAAGCCACACATCACATTGCAGGTGTCCCAATGTGTAATTTTAAACATGTAAAAGAGAGCACCGAGCACTGTTCTTTTAACCTAAGCTGGTGGCAATCTTAGTCACTTCAGGAGCCCACTTCCTCTCCACTCACTTCTGTTGTGTAGTTCCAAGCGGTAACTCCTCCTACCCCACTCTGATTTAAAGATTAGCTGCACGGTATATTGGAACTTGTAGTTTACATGCAGCCCTGCACCTTACCCCAGCTACACTGGACTAAATTTCCAGTGTGGCTGGCTGTGGTAGTTAATGGGGTATGTGAAGGGGGGCCCACACCAGAGAGACATTGCCTTACTTTAAGCCACCAATGGCATCCTGGGTCTGTAAGAGCCTTGGTCCTCCCTGTGCCCTGGGCCTCTGACTGGAGTCACTCCTTTCACCCCCTGATGGCAGCCCTTACCTGCAGTGGGATAGCTCTCTTGCTCCACCTGCTTGCCAGCAGCAGGTATCTCGTCAACCAGCTCTCCTATAAAAGGCTGCATCACAGACCACTCCCTGCCCTGACATTGTGGATCATCTTGTCCCTGTTGTTAATGCCTCTGACCTTGCCTGAATTTCCTGTTTAGTTCCAGAATCCGACTTGTCCTCTTACTACCCCTTTGGATCTCCCTTGGATTTGATGTAAGATTGGACTGTTTTTCTGTTTACCGAACTTGGCCTTGTACCCTGACTATTCTATTGGATTCTCCTTGGTTTTTTTCTGTTACTAAACCATGTCTAAAATGGGTTAATTCCATGATAAAGCACATACTGCTGGCCACTTTCAGTATTCAAGATAGTCCTATGCCTGCCATCACCTTGCATATGCTTCTTACCCCAGAATCTGTTTTGCAGAACGTGACAAGGAAGGAGAAGAAGGGAAGAGTTTGGCAGCCATTTTGAAATGGCCAAATAAGATCAACTTTTTTAAAAAAATAATGTATCCTGTTTGTGGTGCTGTCTGTGGGAACTGGTGCAAAAGGATTGCTGAGATGCAAATTACCAGATCAAGTGAGCATTACTAAGGTGTAGACTTTCCATTTAAATGTAAAGTTTTTTCGTCTGTGTATTATTAAATAGGAGTTGACATTTTTAATACATCTCCTTGAGTGTCCTTTTGATATCCCAAGAACATTGGGATATTAATCGGGCAAAATCTCACAATGGTTAGATACTGTAAGTTAGATGAGTTATTTTGCATAAAAGTAATACTCTTTTAAATTTGCATATTTATATTACTAATGTCAAAAGATATATGAAATCCTTAATATTTACTATTTATTTTAGAGCTGGTTACAAATCCAGTACAAAAAGGATGGTGTCATGGAGGGAGGTATAATGCTTGAGTTTTACTACACAAGTAAAATTATTTTACGTTAGATACAGGTTGTTTCGCCCTGTTTGGGGCTCTTCAGTATGATGTAGATGCTATGTTATTTGGCTAAAGCATTGTTTTCAGGCTTCAGGCTATATGCTAATTCTGCCAGTAATCACATATTTTTTTATAACCACACTTTCATATTGTGAAACTTATGCTATAGCAAAATAACAACACCAACCATAGACAGCCTTTTTGGCCCATTTGGGTCTCATTCCCCTCCACTGTATTAAGTTCAGCAAAAACAGATATACTTATACATGCAAAATTGCAGCACTTATAATTCAAAATTCATTTTCAATATGATGGGCAGCTCTATAGCCAAGGGTGAAATGCTCGAGGACATCAGCATCAGCCATAATGTATTAAGTGAGAATGAGTCCCAAAGTAGCGAAACAGGCTGCCTATGGTTGATGCTGTGTTAATCAAACCTCATGCATTTCACACTACTGGGCTAAACAAGAGACATAAGCATTAGGGCTGTCATAATAAAAATGAATTTGGAATTATTAATAAACACTGTGGGATAATTTGTATGTCCCACCCATTGTATATTTATTCTTTGATGGTCTAAATTCAGTGGAGGGTACAATCTACTATTTCAGTGAAATACCTTGCTCAAAGAGCTTATAATATTAAGTTTAAGAAGCACATACCTCTGGGTACTTACAATGCAGTATTTTTACAGTTTGCAAACTAAGGTATAAATTAAAGACCATGCCAAAAAGTGCACAATCTTACTAGGACTCTGTGCTTCAAAAATCATTAAAAAAATTGAATGTGGGTACTTGTCCCATAGTGTCACAGTTCTTAGATATAATTGCATACTCACTGCAAAGAATTTACAGTCTACTGCTACTAATGATGCCCCTGTCCCAAGGGATTTAGTAGAGGGTATAATTGTAATTATATAAAGTGGTAAAATTATATGTTCAGATTAACTATTTCCTATTATTAGTGTTATCATTCAAGTTTAGTGTCACAGATGTAGTTTGAATATCACTTATCTGTAAGTATTGTAAAGTGTAAAAACATTTAAATATAAAGCCAATATAAATTAAAGCTGCTGTAAATATGTGTGCTTTTAATAAATGGGATATTGCTATAAAAGATCGAGAAGTGATACACACATCTGTAATTACAGATCATGTTCCAAGCAGTTTTCTTGATAGTGAGATAATGAAATATAATGCTCCAACAGCTTGAAATCTTTTGTTAACTTCAGACCTTACCTCTGGTTACTTAGTTCAGTATATAATAATAATAATAGGAATCCCTTATGGAAGTCTGCTGTGAACACCTTACATACCATGTGTCCCTCTGGCATCTTGTTGTCACCGCCATAAAGTATTTAAGCTTTGGCTATACTGCTTGTCACATGTGCTTTAGTCTGGGCTAAATTTATATCAGATAACCGTCTTCTTGAAGCAATTTTCATTCCATGCAAGCAGAAAAAAAGCTCCTTGTAGACTAATGAGCCCTTATTTCAGGGTGCCGCAGTTCTGAGATAAACTTGTAAACCAGCTGCAAAGTGATTATTACCTAGTGGTATTATTTGGTGTTCCTGCCCCAAAATAATTGCAATTGATGGTATAAATGTAAATTAATTAATAAGAGGTTAATACCGAATGGTATAATCATCTTACCATTTCGGATTACACAGGTGTGTGCCGTAAGAGTGGATTTCAGCCATCCATTTTGATTTCATGTCAGTTTATTCAAGTTATAGTATTATAAGCTAATTATAATTATGTTTTATAAGTCTTTCAAAGTACGGTAACTTTTAAAAATACAGAACCAAATTCAATTAAAGCGAGATCAGACAGTACAGGAAAAGTGTAATTGAAGTGTGAGAAATTATCCAGTCTCGCTGCACATCTGTAAATGCAGATCATGCTCCAAGGAG
This sequence comes from Bombina bombina, assembly GCF_027579735.1. Lineage (NCBI taxonomy): Eukaryota > Metazoa > Chordata > Amphibia > Anura > Bombinatoridae > Bombina > Bombina bombina. The sequence goes on along the minus strand of NC_069501.1, from coordinate 783,783,953 downwards.
CTTACTATCTAGTGAAAAAATGAAATACTTTGCTCACGGAGCTTATAATATTGTGTTACATAGAAAGCACTTACCTCAGGAGACTTGCAGTTTAGTATAATTATAGGAATCCCTGAAGTAAGTCTGCCACCAGCACATAATATAGCATTAGTCCCTCTGTACTGTATGTCACTTCCATAGAGTAATTAAGCCTTGGCCGTACTGTTGGCCAGATGTGGATCATTCTGAGATTAATTTATTTCAGATCGACAGTTTTCTAATAAACATTTTATATCCAGGTCAGGAAGATAAAACAGCTTGGTGAGACACTGTACTTTACAGTACAGTGTTTAATTGGGGTCTCAGCACCAGTGAGTTTGCCGTGTGAGGTATAAATTGCAGACCCATGACGTAGGGTTTATATTCTAGGCCTTTACCAGGAATCTTTGCATTAGAGAGTTTGCAGGCTAATGATACAGTAATTCTTGCCACATTATATTATGTGTTTTTTTTTCAATAAAGGTATTAAGATAACATTGATCATTATTATGCATAGTTTGTAATGTTAAAAGGTAATGTTTTGCCTCAAAGTACTGGTGCCCTTAAGAACCTAGAAAGATAAGCTATTGCTTCTGTCATGTATCTGTATTATTTTACATTGTATATAAATATGACTTAGTTTTATTTGGTTAGTGAGTTGGGGTGAGCGTGGTTAACACTACTTGTAGTAATTGGTGCTCATACCTGCAGCTCACTCCAGGTGCCATTTGCATTGTGTTGGAGGTAGTCACTGTTCTTCACACCAGCACATCTACAGAGCTGTGGCTATAATGCACTATCTGTACCGTAATGTGCTGGATGTATAATAAAAATAATATTTACCTGTCAGTGATGTCCGAAGCTCAGCTGGATCAGTCTGGCAACTGCAGTAAAGTGTGCACAAGTTATGATGGTGGAGTTTTTGTGTTGTCACTCCACTAGGGCTGTCACCATGACAACTAGACATAACATTAAACCATAACTGTTAGTTCAACCTTCTGTTACGTTATTTAAGTGTTATAAACCTTGTTTTGTAAGTGTTTATCTGTTGGGAATAGATTATTATAATGACATGAACTGTAATAGTTTAGGTCTGGCAATATCCACAAAGCCATAGCTGAGCCCCTGAATCATGGGCAGATGTGATTATATCTGGAGTTACCAATTTTCTTGGGAAAAAATACCAGCCATGCTAATTAGCATACAGTATGTAACTGTGCAGTGTATATAAGAAACTAAAGGTATCGTTATTTAAAAGTAGATCCCCACACATTACTAGGACTCTCTGCTTCAAAAATCATTACTAAAATTGAATCAGGTACTTGTCCCATAGTGTTGCAGTTCTTAGATATAATTACAAACTCACTGCAAGGAGCTTACAGTCTAATGGTATTATTAATGCCCCTGCCCCAAGGGATTTTAGTTGAGGGTATAACTGTAATTATATAAAGTGGTAACATTATATGTTCAGATTAACTATTTCCTATTATTTGTGTTATCATTCAAGTTTAGTGTTACGGACGTAGTTTGTATATTACTTATCAGAAAGTATTGCAAAGTGTAAACAAATATGTAAATATAAAGCCAGATTAAACTAAAGCTACCAAAAATATATGTGCTTTTAATACATGGGATATTGCAATAAAAATGTGAGAAGTAATGCAGACATCTATAATTGCAGATCATGTTCCAAGCAGCTTTCTTTATAGTGAGATAATGAAATATTTTGCTCCAACAGCTTAAAATCTTGTGTTAACTTCAGAACGTACTTCTGGTTACTTAGTTTAGTATATAATAATAATAATAGGAATCTCTTAAGGAAGTCTGCAGTGAACACCTTACATACCACGTGTCCCTCTGGCATCTTGTTGTCACTGCCATAAAGTATTTCAGCTTTGGCTATACTGCTTGTCACATGTGCATCAGTCTGGGCTAAATTTATATCAGATAACCTGCTTCTTGTAGGCCTTTTTCATTCCATGCAAGCATAAAAAATCTCCTTGTAGACTAATGATCTTAGGGTAGCCCTAGTTCCAGGGTGCTGCAGTTCTGAAATAAACTTGTAAACCAGCTGCAAGGTGATAATTACCTAGTGGTATTATTGGTGTCCCTGCCCCGAGGCATTGCAATTGATTAATAAGAGGTTAATATCTAATGGTATAATAAGCTTACCATTTCGGATTGTACAGGTGTGTGCTGTGAGAGTGGGGTTTAGCCATCCAGTCGAATTTCATGTCAGTTTGTTAAAGTATTATAATTATGTTTTATAAGTCTTTCAAAGTACAGTAATGCTTAAAATTATAAAACCAAATTTAATTAAAGTGAGATCAAATAGTACAGGAAAAGTGTGATAGAAGTGTGAGAAATGATCCAGTCTCACTGCACAACTGTAAATGCAGATTATGCTCCAAGGAGTTTACAATCTAGGGAAAAATTAAATACTTTGCTCACAGAGCTTACAATATTGTGTTACATAGAAAAGCACTTACCTCAGGAGACTTACAGTTTAGTAAAATGATAGGAATCCCTGAAGTAAGTCTGCCACTAGCACATAACATAGCATTTGTCCCTCTGTACTGTATGTCTCCACCATAGAGTATTTCAGCCTTGGCCATACTCTTGACCAGATGTGCATCATTCTGAGATGAATTTATTTAAAACATTTTATATCCAGGTGAGGAAAATAAAACAGCTGCGTCAGACACTGTATTTTACAGTACAGTGTTTAATTGGGGTCCCAGCACCAGTGAGTTTGCAGTGTGAGGTATAAATTGCAGACCCATGATGTGGGGCTTATATTCTAGGCCTTTACCAGGAGTCCTTGCATTAGAGAGTTTGCAGGCTAATGATACAGTAATGCTTGCCACGCTTGCAGCTGGTTTAAAGCCTTTGATGGCAGCTGCAAGTCTTATAAAGAATGTGTAGAGGAAGCACAGAAAGGCTATAACACATAATATGTTCAAAATAATTATAAAATTATTCTTAATATATATTATGGTTTTTTTTTCAATAAAATTATTAAGATAACATTGATCATTATTATCCATAGTTTGTAATGTATAAAGCTAATGTTATACCTCAAAGTACTGGTGCCCTTAGGAACCTAGAAAGATAAGCTATTGCTTTTGTCATGTATCTGTATTATTTTACATTGTATATAAATATGACTTAGTTTTATTTAGTTAGTGAGTTGGGGGGAGAATGGTAACACTACCTGTAGTAATTGGTGGTCATACCTGCAGCTCACTCCAGGTGCCATTTGCATTGTGTTGGAGGTAGTCACTGTTCTTCCCACCAGCACATCTACAGAGCTGTGGCTGTTAAACACTAGCCGTACTGTAATGTGCTGGATGTATAATAAAGATTATTAGAAAAATAATATTCACCTGACTGTAATTTCTGAAGCTCAGCTGGATTAGTCTGGCAACTGAAGTAAAGTGTGCACAAGTTATGAGGGTGGAGGCTTTGTGTTGTCAGTAGGTTTTGTGACATCATTGCTGCATCATATAAGCCACTCCACTAGGGCTGTCACCATGACAACTAGACATAACATTACACCTTAACTGTTAGTTCAACCTTCTGTTACATTATTTGAGTGTTATTAACCTTGTTTTGTAAGTGTTTACATGTTGGGAATAGATTATTATAATGATATGAACTGTAATAATTTAGGTCTGGCAATATCCACAAAGCCATAGCTCAGACTCTGAATCATGGGCAGATGTGATTTTCTCTGGAGTCACCCATTTTCTTGGGGAAAAATACCAGCCATGCTAATTAGCATACAGTATGTAATTGTGCAGTGTATATAAGAAACTAAAGGTATCGTTATTTAAAAGTAGATCCCAACACATTACTAGGACTCTGCTTCAAAAATCATTAACAAATTGAATGGGGGTACTCGTCCCATAGTGTTGCAGTTCTTAGATATAATTACAAACTCACTGCAAGGAGCTTACAGTCTAGTGGTATTATTAATGCCCCTGCCCCAATGGATTTTAGTTGAGGGTATAACTGTAATTATACAAAGTGGTAACATTATGGCCTCTAGTTATCAATGTCTGTCGGACCTGATCCGACAGTGCGGATCAGGTTCGACAGACATCGCTGAATACGGCGAGCAATAACTGCTGTTTCTGGCGAGTCTGATGACTCGCCAGAAACACAGGGCATCAAGCTCCATTCGGAGCTTGATAAATATGCCCCTATATGTTCAGATTAACTATTTCCTATTAATAGTGTTATCATTCAAGTTTAGTGTCACAGACGTAGTTTGTATATCACTTATCAGTAAGTATTGCAAAGTTTATAAAAATATGTAAATATAAAGCCAGATTAAACTAACGCTACTGTAAATATGTGTGCTACATGGGATATTGCAATAAAAGTGTGAGAAGTGATGCACACATCTGTAATTGCAGATCATGTTCCAAGCAGCTTTCTTTATAGTGAGATAATGAAATATGTTGCTCCAACAGCTTAAAATCTTGTGTTAACTTCAGAACTTACCTCTGGTTACTTAGTTTAGTATATAATAATAATAATATGAATCCCTTATGGAAGTCTGCAGTGAACATCTTACATAGCATGTGTCCCTCTGGCATCTTGTTGTCACTGCCATAAAGTATTTCAGCTTTGGCTATACTGCTTGTCACATGTGCATCAGTCTGGGCTAAATTTATATCCGATAACCTGCTTCTTGTAGGCCTTTTTCATTCCATGCAAGCATAAAAAATCTCCTTGTAGACTAATGATCTTAGGGTAGCCCTAGTTCCAGGGTGCTGCAGTTCTGAAATAAACTTGTAAACCAGCTGCAAGGTGATAATTACCTAGTGGTATTATTGGTGTCCCTACCCCGAGGCATTGCAATTGATGGTATAAATGTAAATGTATTAATAAGAGGTTAATATCTAATGGTATAATAAGCTTACCATTTCAGATTGTACAGGTGTGTGCTGTGAGAGTGGATTTCAGCCATCCAGTTGAATTTCATGTCAGTTTATTAAGGTCATAGTATTATAAGCTCAGTATAGTTATGTTTTATTAGTCTTTCAAAGCATGGTAAAGTTTACAAATACAAAACCAAATTCAATTAAAGCAAGATACAGGAAAAGTGTGATAGAAGTGTGAGAAATGATCCAGTCTCACTGCACGTCTTTACAGTACAGTGTTTAATTTGGGTTCTAGCGCCAATGAGTTTGCCTTGTGAGATATAAATTGCAGACCCATGACGAGGGATTTACATTCTAGTCCTTTACCAGGAGTCCTTGCATTAGAGAGTTTGCAGGGTAATGATACAGTAATGCTTGCCACACTTGAAGCTGGTTTAAAGCCTTTAATGGCAGCTGCAAGTGTTATAAAGAATGTGTAGAGGAAGCACAGAAAGGCTATAACACATAATATGTTCAAAATAATTATAAAATTATTCTTAATATTTATATTATGTGTTCTTTTTTTTCAATAGAGGTATTAAGATAACATTGATCATTATTATCCATAGTTTGTAATGTAAAAAGCTAATGTTATGCCTCAAAGTATTGGTGCCCTTAGGAACCTAGAAAGATAAGCTATTGCTTCTGTCATGTATCTGTATTATTTTACATTGTGTATAAATATGACTTAGTTTTATTTAGTTAGTGAGTTGGGGTGAGAATGGTAACACTACCTGTAGTAATTGGTGGTCATACCTGCAGCTCACTCCAGGTGCCATTTGCATTGTGTTGGAGGTAGTCACTGTTCTTCCCACCAGCACATCTACAGAGCTGTGGCTGTTAAACTAGGGTGACCATATTGTTGCTTTAAAAAGGAACACATATGAAAAATGCATATGTCAGGGCTGTTTTCAGAGCTGTTTAAAGAAATGCTTTGTATAGAAACCCTGACGTATGTATTTTTCATATGTGTCCCTTTTTAAAGCGGCAATATGGTCACCCTATGTTAAACACTAGCCGTACTGTAATGTGCTGGATGTATAATAAAGATTATTAGAAAAATAATATTCACCTGACTGTAATTTCTGAAGCTCAGCTGGATTAGTCTGGCAACTGAAGTAAAGTGTGCACAAGTTATGAGGGTGGAGGCTTTGTGTTGTCAGTAGGTTTTGTGACATCATTGCTGCATCACATAAGCCACTCCACTAGGGCTGTCACCATGACAACTAGACATAACATTAAACCCTAACTGTTAGTTCAACCTTCTGTTACATTATTTGAACATTATAAACCTTGTTTTGTAAGTGTTTATCTGTTGGGAATAGATTATTATAATGACATGAACTGTAATAGTTTAGGTCTGGCAATATCCACAAAGCCATAGCTGAGCCCCTGAATCATGGGCAGATGTGATTATATCTGGAGTTACCAATTTTCTTGGGAAAAAATACCAGCCATGCTAATTAGCATACAGTAAGTGTTTACATGTTGGGAATAGATTATTATAATGTCATGAACTGTAATAGTTTAGTTTATACGTAAAGAAACAACTTTGCATTATATTTGTATTTATTTTGTCCCCTTTTCATGTAATTTCTATTTATCAGAACCCGAAGAATAACCCTGCTAACTATGAAGGCTAACCCTACTACATACCTGTCCCCAACTGGCGTTATCAGATATTAACTGCAAAATTGTTTTTTTTTACTAGCTTTATGACAGTTTTTAGCTTTGTTGTCTGTTGGCTCCAAATATGGCAAATTGTGGGTGAAGCTAAAAACTAAATGCCGTAAAAAGGATGTTAATTTGTTTTAAAACCATTAAGACTTAGCTGATATGTTATTCTATAACAACCAGAGGCGGCTCAAGACTAAGGGGACGATTCATAAAGCTCCGAATGGAGCTTGCTGCAGCTGTTTCTGCACGAGTCTTCAGGCTTGCCGGAAACAGGACTTAAGAAGCAGCGGTCTTAATACCGCTGCTCCTTAACTCGTCCGCCTGCTCTGAGGTGGCGGACAGTGCCGGACACCCCTGCCTATAGTGTTCACTGCTCATATCACACTAACGCATTTTTTATATAAGTGTCAATGCAACTGATTCATCCAGACATTTTACCTTGGCTCATGAGGAAGGCAGATGGGTCTGATGAAAGGTACAGGTTGCAGAATAAATGTTTTTATGAATACATTTTATTAACTAATTCCAACTAACTAACTCCAACATATTGTAAGTAAAAATAACTTTTATTAAAGGGACATTAAACTCAAAATAAATGTCATGCACCTCCCTCTAATTATGGGTGCCACAGTTTTTAAAATCTAGGTTTGACTATAGGTATCTAAAGGAGTTACTGAACATGAACAAAAAGGTTAGCTATAGAATGCACATTATCTATGGAATGGCGACACCAATGACTATAGGGAGGTGGAGGGTAACCTGAATACTATACCCATAAAATGTATTTAGTGTTTTAAGGAACAGTAAAGGTGACATTTTAAATTAGTTTAACAGCGGCCTTTTATATTACAATAGGATTTTAGCAGCTCTAATCCTATTGGCTGATCGATTTCAATCAGCCAATAGGATTAGAGCTGCTAAAATCCTATTGGCTGATTGAAATCGATCAGCCAATAGGAATGCAAGAGACGCCATCTTGGATGATGTCACTTGCATTGAAGTTCCAGTTTACGGCAGCGACCGTATGAAGAGGATGCTCCGCGCCGGATGTCTTCAGGATGGACCCGCTCCGCCCCAGATGGCCGAAGATAGAAGATGCCGTCTGGATGAAGACTTCTTGCTGCCTGGATGAGGACTTCGCCGACTGGATGAAGATGGAAGAGGCCGCCCGGATGAAGACTTCTTGCCGCATAGATGAGGACTTTGCCCGCTGGATGGATCCTTCAAGCGGGACTTCAGAACTGTAAGTGGATCGTCGGGGGTTAGTGTTAGGTTTTTTAAAGGGTTTTTTGGGTGTGTTTCATTTTTAGTTTAGGGTCTGGGCATGTAAAAGAGCTAAATGCCCTTTTAAGGGCAATGCCCATACAAATTCCCTTTTCAGGGCAATGAGGAGCTTAGGTTTTTATAGATAGTTATTTTATTTGGGGGGTTGGTTGTAGGGGTGGGGGGTTTTACTGTTGGGGGGGGTGTTTGTATTTTTTTTACAGGTAAAAGAGCTGAGATCTTTGGGACAATGCCCCACAAAAGGCCCTTTTAAAGGCCATTGGTAGTTTATTGTAGGCTAGGGTTTTTTTTTATTTTGGGGGGGCTTTTTTATTTTGATAGGGCTATTAGATTAGGTGTAATTCTTTTTTATTTTTGATAATTTGTTTCTTATTTTTTGTAATTTAGTGTTTTTTTTTAATGTAATTTAGTTATATTTATTTTTAGTAATTTTAGTGTTTATTTTTTTTTGTAAAGTTAGGTTCTAGTGTAAGTCAGGTTAGCTTTTATTTCATAGGTAAGTTTGTATTTATTTTAACTAGGTAGCAAATAGTTAATAACTATTAACTAACTAGTCTACCTAGTTAAAATAAATACAAACTTACCTGTGAAATAAAAATAAAACCTAAGCTAGCTACAATATAACTATTAATTATATTGTAGCTAGCTTAGGTTTAATTTCACAGGTAAGTAGTTTTAAATAGGTATTATTAAGTTAATAATTGTAACTTTAGTTTAGCTCTATTTTAATTATGCTAAAGTTAGGGTGTGTTAGGCTTAGAGTTATGTTAGGGTTAGGCTTAGGGGTTAATGTATTTATTTAGTGGTAGTGATGTGGGCGGCCAGAGGTTTAGGGGTTAATAACTTTAGTATAGTGGCAGCGACATCAGAAGCGGCAGATTAGGGGTTAATAAATAGTTTTATGTAGGTGGCGGCAATGTTGGGGGTGGCAGATTAGGGGTTAATTTTTTTTTTTTTTTTTATTTATTTATAAAAAATATTTTACCAGGAAGGATACATTGAGATTTCTCTCATTTTCAAGTATGTCCTGGGATCACAAAATATTGCATTGATACAATAGGGTACAATACAATACAAAAACAATAATACACAATATATGCAAAAATTAACATAGAACAGGTAGGAAATATATAATCAACCATGACAGGTGCATTCTGTTTTGAGATATATAGAGAGGGATCTCTTAAAGGATATTAGGCTTGGGGAAGGTTTGAAAGTGTGCGGGAGGTCATTCCATAACTGTGGCGCTCTGTAGGAAAAGGAGGATTGAGCTGCTTTCATAACTGTATGTAGGTGGCGGTGATGTCGGCGGCGGCATATTAGGGGTTAATAACTGTATGTAGGTGGCGGCGGTATCGGGGACGGCAGATTAGTGATTAATAACTGTATGTAGGTGGCAGCAATGTCGGGGGCGGCGAATTAGGGGTGTTTAGACTCAGGGTTTATGTTAGGGTGTTAGGTTTAAACGTAACTTTTTATTTCCCCATAGATATCAATGGGGCTGCGTTACAGAGCTTTTGTTTCCGCAATCGCAGGTGTTAGGCTTTTTTTTTATCGGCTCTCCCCATTGATGTCTATGGGGAAATTGTGCACGAGCACGTCAAAGCATCGCTTGATTTCGGTGCGGGATGGAGCTTAACGCCACCATATCGCCCGCACAAGCTTGCTTTTTTTAAAGGGACAGTCTACACCAGAATTGTTATTGTTTAAAAAGATAGATAATCCCTTTATTACCCATTACCTAGTTATGCATAACCAACACAGTTATAATTATACACTTTTTACCTCTGTGATTACTTTGTATCTAAGCCTCTGCAAACTGCCCCCTTATTTCAGTTCTTTTGACAGACATCCATTTTAGCCAATCAGAGATGGCTCACTGGACCTGCACATGCGTGAGCACAGTGTTATCTATATGTCACACATGTACTAACACCCACTAGTGGTGAAAAACTGTTAAAATGCCCTGAGAAAAGAGGCAGCCTTCAAGGGCTTAGAAATTTGCATATGAACCTCCTAGGTTTAGCTTTCAACTAAGGCGCCACCATAGTGCACAATCAGATGATTAAAACACGCCAAATATACAAGTAAGACCGTACTTACAAGCTGTATGACACTTGAGAAGTGTCACAAATGCCTTCTGGACTGTTAGGAGTCGTCCAGCTAACTCACACTGGTGGATATCGGAGTAGCTCTGGAGTGTGGGAGCGGTGATAGCAAACAGCATGCAGTATCCAGCCACAGGCTTTTCACAGAGCCGGATCGTCTATTACTTGTCCACTAACACATATGAGTTCATGCTGATAACAGGCTCTAATTTCTGTGCTCAGGAAGAAGGTTCCCTTATTCACTCCAGTTACATCAATACCTGATATCTCTCAGTGCTCTGGCCGTGTCAACAACTGCCCAGCTACAAGTAATAGAGGAGGGTGTCTGACACTACAGCATCTGCTTATCTTTTCTCACACATCAGGAACTTTAGCCAGCTCAGTGCAAAGTAGTCTAGCTGCAGGTTTTTTTATCCTTTACATCTGCAGAATATAACATCTTGGGACACCGACAAGAATTTCGAAGAAGCAGCTTGCCATCCGTTACAGATATCAGAATCTGGATTATGGACTAGACGAACTGTCCAATATCATATTTCCACCATCTACTATATTGGTTTGATTGGGACTTTTATCACATTGTATATATTTTGCAGTTTTCACTCCTGTATTTATATATATATAGGGGTATTTTATATCATTGCATTATATGTTGGTTTTTTCACTTCTATTTATACACAGGTATTTGGCGCACTGGTTTTTTTTCACATTTATTAGCTTTCAACTAAGAATACCAAGAGAACAAAGCAAAATTGGTGATAAAAGTAAATTGGAAAATTGTTTAAAATTACATTCTCTATCTGAATCATGAAAGTTTATTTTGGACTAGACTGTCCCTTTAAACTTGTAATAGCAGCGCTATAGGGAGGTGAAATAACGCCGCTTTGTGGCGGTCGTTAAAATCCCTATAGCGCTCAAAACTCGTAATCTAGCTGATAGTGTAATACAGGGGTGCCCACACTTTTTTGTGTTGGGATCTACTTTTCAAATGACCAGCTCAACGACATCTACCCACTAAAAATAGGCCGGCCCCTAAGCTTACATTTCTGCTTTTTCAAATAAAGATACCAAGAGAATGAAGAGAGATTGATAATAGGAGTTAATTATAAAAAAATAAAATGTGTGTTTCATATACCTTTAAAGTTGCATGATTTAGCAACTCATGGATGTGCAAAAGCATAAAGATACAACAGATTAATCCTGACGACAAAAGTAGCACTGGCTTTAATTCGGGTTAACAGGAGCAACCCATTGTGCCATGTTACAAAACACTGCATTCAAATGACTGCCACTGACCTCCTTTACTTTGCGCTGCAGGCTTGACCTGATATGACCCAATGAGGCTTACACTAATAAATTAAAATAGCGCGCCATGCAGACCATTTCTTACCGGGTCAACACGTTAATTTGCCAGACGTCAATCAGACTTGTTCCTTTAGCATAGCACAGCAGCCTCCGCATTTACTTTTTCTATCTATTGACGCGTACCCTCCTAACTATACTATGCTGCCATATCCATTGGGAGAGTACTCACTCAACCATGCTTTTGATAGGCCAATTGTGTTGTCGTTCAAAAATCATCTACATTGATTGGTTGAAATCGATGTCCCTCAAGATCCAATCCTGTAGCACTTTTTGTGTCCAACCATCAGACTGTTTAATGACCTTCCCCTTCACGTACTTCGGTAGATAAAGCGGTATCCCTAGCAAACATACTCTACTCACACCCCAGTGTTGAGAACACGTAACTTGACCACATCATTTTGATTACATCGGCCGCGATCTACCAGCAGCGCCTTCGGGATCTACTGGTAAATCCCGATCTACCTATTGGGCACCCCTGGTGTAATACATGCATAAAATAATGCAAAGTCTCAAGTTTACATTAAACATTTCAAGAGAATTCAAAGATAATATTTTAGTAGTAGTACGCCAAGTAGTACACAAACTTCTTGAGTGACATACAAGGCCACTTTTGGACCTTATAACTATAAATCAAATTTACAGGGGGTTATCTTGATCAAAGGAGACCACTCTTGGGTCCCTTATGCCTAACCTCATTTTCTATTTTAACATATTTTATTGAGGTTAATCGTTATGAGGTAGAATATTATCTAGAACCTCAGAATATTTGTGTTCTTTTTGTGTGTTTTATATTAACCATACATCTTCTCTTCACTATGAAAATGATCCCTTTAGGACCCTAGGACCTGTGATACATCTTTTGCTAGAGGGTTAAGAAAACTATTATGTATAAATATCATTGCAGACTTGGAATAAACAGTAGAAAATGAAAAGAATAAAAAAAATTGAACTGGAGCCTATCACAGAAAAACAACAAAGACCCTAAGCAATCTTATAACTCTGCAAGTACATGTTTGCTATTCAAGGAGTTCACAAATCTAGGGAAGTTCTCATTACATGCTATTACTATGGTAGGGAAGTACATCACATATCACCTATTGATATAGAGACGGTATAATAGTAACGAAGGGGAATAAACATTATCCCCAGAAATCTATTTTAAAATAAACAAACTAATATCATCAGGAACAAAAGACAACTCAACTATTAGGGTCCTATTTTCAAGTCTGATTCCTAGCAACTGGAATATTGTGAAACAATTTTAAAGTGCTAGAAGTTGGGTTAGTACAATCATCCTATTAAACTCCATAGGGATGTATCTGAGCTAGAAGCAATAGAAACCATATGAGTCTATATGGCTAGTAGGGTAGGTTAGATATCATGTTAAATTTGTGTCTGGTTAAAGTGAAAAAACTTCAGCCATGAGATCCCAAAATGTCACTCCAAAAGAGGGCAGTGTTCCTTAAGGGGAAGTTTAAGCTGCTATCACGGTGTCCTGTTGCCTCGGCCCCAGAAAACAGGACAAAACTAGCATGTATATACATATTCCTCTATTTGGGTAGAAATAATAAATCAGACATCAACTATTATTAAAGAGACATCTTACTCGACTAAATTAAATGAAATTAGGGATCACTTATTTATTATATATAACTTTCCCCATTAGCTCACGTTAATGTTTCAGACTTGTAGGTCCTCATTTTCAACATACATTAAAAGGGGCAGGTTACACTAGAATTATAAGTAAGACAGTAAATACTTCCCTTTAATGTGACTAGTATTTCAAGGGGTTTGGGAAAAATAGAGCTCTACATGTTAGAGTAATGACACATATCTATTTACAGTTATCACATCTACCCATATAGGAAAAAGAACAATAGACTCTTTGAACAGCATATGAGCAACCAGGCTTCCCAGTAGTGGATGAAACACATACAGCTTCTCTACAGCTCCATGTTAGTTAATTACCCCACTACAGCTTTTGTAATTGAATACAGTAATATAACGCAATCCAGGCCTACTGCGACCTTAGATATTTCAGTCCCATACTTCTGCTTGTATAGTTTAGGGTTTTGAACAGTAAGTGTCCTAAAAGCCTGTAGAAGTCGTTATATATTGTTACATATATCTGGCTAGGGGGAGTACAGGGCCAAGTGTCTCATCTGATTGTCAAAAGCAGCACATATCAAGCTATAATCAAAGTCCTGAACGATCGCTGGAAATGTCAATGTGCTTGTCTCTCCACTTAGATGTTGCGCTGGACTGGATAATATGTCACCTTTATGATAAGTTGTTGTCACACCCGGGGTCGTAGCGTGTATCACAATTAGTCCGCTATCCGGATCGTTCAATGTCTCACTCTGCCTCACTTCTCCGTCTGGGTCACTCTTCATCATGCCCGATCCCCCGGCAGTATCATGCTGCATTGCTTTATTGACCAACACAGGTAATTGTGCTCCTCTGTTCACAAACTTGTCGAACTCCACGGATGCCTCAAGCTTTTTCGGACTCATCTCCTCTGGTATATCCAACTGATTTTTTGGGGCGAGATCTAGCTTCTCAAGCTTACCAGCACTTTCACACGCTGCCTTGAAATTTCTTTCTAATGACACGTGAGTCCGCAGATCATCATAATTACTATTGGGAATATCACTCCTGACCAGCAGGAGGAGGCAAAGAGCCCCACAGCAAAAGCTGTTAAATACCACTCCCCTTGCCCACAACCCCCAGTCATTCTCTTTGCTTGTATCAGTTGCAAGGAGGTAGTAAAGTTAGGTGTTTGATTCTTCAATCAAGAGTTTGTTATTCAGTCTCTTCAGTAGGGCAGTGGTGGCTTTAAAGCAGTTAGGAACTTGTAAATTGTGATTTGCTGCATTTTCCTAACAAGTGGCTGCCCTGGTATAGCAAGACTAAGTAAGTTTACTCTGTCTTTTTTTTTTCCACAGGTCTCTGTGAGGAGTGCATCCTCCCATACTTTGTGAGGTCATCTGACTGCCGGACGGCTAGAATGCAGGTAAGTGCCTTTTTTGTTCTTTTGAGAAGTCTGGCACTGATTAAATTTTCCTGCTTTTTTTTTGGGACTCAAAATCCTTCAGGGGTAAGGGTTTTTATGGCAGTGTGCAGGGCATTTATGCATGTGTGATGGAGACTAGGGGTTAATATCCTTCAGGACAGGAAGGAGTTAACTCTTTATTGCGGGTTCAGTTTTTTAGCTTCTTTTAAGGATGGCTACGTTGTTTATAATCCTCACAGTAGAACTTATAGGATGAGGAAATTTTTTTTAGGTGTCTAGCTAGCAGAGCAGGATTGTTGGCTCTGGGTTTGTAGGATCACCTACATAGTTTTATTTTTTGTGTGTACTGGTATGTAGTGTGGAACACGCTCCATTCTTTGGGAGTTAGGTCTACGCATTAGTAAGGCGGAGCGGCACCATTTCTTTTTCCTCTGGGTCCGATCACGTGACCCCACCTTCTTTCTTCTTTATGGAATGGAGAGGCGCCATATTGCAGTCATATTAGAGTTATGAGCTGCGATTGGTGTCGGGTGCAAGTTCTATTGCATGGAAGCTAGAGAGGGCAAAATGTGTGTTCAGAGTTAGTTATTTTCTGTAATTTCACTGCTCATTACATCAGAGCGTGTTTAAAAATAGTCGTGACTTTTGTTTCACTGGCTTGTAATGTTTAAGAGCAAGCGTGTTATTCTGAACCTTCCTTTCATTATGTCCTTCATGGGCTTTGTGCTTTATTGGCTCAATGTATTTTGTTTTTATTGAATTTGAAGTGAGAGTGGTGTCAGTTTAAATATTTTATATATTTTCATATAATTTAATTTCTGATATTTATTTTAGCTTCTTATTGGATTTCCCTCACCTATGGAAATTTTACTTTAATTTATTTCCTATGTATGTTTTTCTTTTTTTGTATGTAACAGAGCTCTGTTCCTAAATACATATTTCTTAAAGTGACAGTGTTAGTTTACATTTTTTATGTATTTTATATAATTTCTGAAAATTATTTTAGCCTCATGTCTCCCTAGATAATGCTGCTTAGGCTATGCCGTAGTTTTCTCCTCAGTCGTCCCTAGCCTTTTTTATAGCATTACATGCAGTGCCCTGCAGTTCCTTTCAATCTCTAGAGGAGTTATTTGTTTGCAGAATTGTCTGTCCATGTGTATTTTGGCATCTGTGGCTTTATCTGCTTTTCCTATTTTCAAGGGAAATCGCAAGAGGTTATTTTATGAATCGGGTAGTAAGGTTTCTGCTCCGCTTATGGCTGCTACACATTTTGTTCCTCTTATAGTTTTATGAGCAGGATAGTCGGTAGCATCTGAGGATTAAACCTCTGATTTAGACAGTGTAATTCCTTCATCTGGTACTGAAGTAGTTTTCTTCAGATTCAAGCCGGAACTCCTTTCTGTTCAGGAGGGGTTGGCTATTTGCTAAACTTCGACTCTCCTGTCGTGGTCTAACCTCTAGAATCTAGTGAATTCTATATTTACTAGGATTCTTTTGCAAACATTTCCCTGTTTTCGACTGTATTAAGAAAGTTTTTTTCAGGGTTGGTGTCAAGGTTTTCCTTTTCACCTGTCTGTAATTGCTGTTTTCCTTTAAATATCATGGTGCAGCCATTGCTTTTCTGGTTTGAGACCTTCAATCCTTAGTTAGCATTGAGGAGCGTTTGCAGATTTTTATGGACAAGTGTGGCTTCTTTGGAATGCTTTGTCTGATTCCATTTTGGAGGACTCAATAAGATAATAACAACTTTTACTTTTCAGCTGCCTATTTGGTTAATTCCGAGAGGGAGCGCTGAAAAAGTCCCACTGGCAGAAAGGCGTTATATAAATACTAGTTATTACTATAATAGAAAGGTTGTTTTTTATTTCTGTTGCTATCTTTCATTCTCTTGTACTTCTGGGGAAGTTTTTCCCTTTGTTTTCCAAGCAGGAGCAGTCCAAGTTCTCTGGGATATCCAGTCAGTCTTGGATCAGGGGGAAGTAGGTAGAGAAAACCGCAGCTATCTTTCATTCAGCATGAAGGTTTGCTCCACTTTCTTTGTCCTAAGTTAGGCTTGAAATGTTTAATTTTGTTTTTCTGAATAACGTCCTTTAAGATGGAGACTCTTTGCTCCATTTGTCTTTGTGCTAGAGGGTCAGTTTATAACGGCCTTAGAGCTATAGGATGCGTATCCTCAGTTTCCCTTTTAAAGGGATCGTCTCAGATTTCTGAGTTTTACTCTCCGGCTGAATAGTTTTCAGTTTGTGGGCCTATAGGGGCTTTGCAGCAGCTCTCAGAATTTTATAAGGGTTCTGGACCGCGATTGGTTCCGGGATTGCAGTGGCGTCCCTCCTGAAGTCCTATTGGTTCAGGCTCTATTTTTTCATAAACTTGGTATTCTACTTAGGAATTAATGTTTGAGAGCTCAGGAGTTCTGCATGCTCAGTCAGTGGAATGGGGATTATCCGGATGTCTTGGACTTTCTAGATCTATCGACAAGAGTCTCCTTTCTGTGTTTTTTTTCATCATGATTTTTGGTCTCTGGACTCTCGCTTTGGAGACTTTCGTGGGTGTTTGACTGCGGTCACCAGCCTTCTGGGCTGGGGAGGTGTCTGGGACTCGTTGAGGTAGTTTAGTTGGTTGTCCGGACTACAAAGGCCTGTTTACAAGATTCAAGGTTACAGGTTCAAATACCAGTAGGGCCGACTCTGCAAAAGGGCTGTTAGGCCAATTTAAAGTAGAGCGCCCGCTTTTCATTCAAGAGGTAGCGGCTTCGCTGCTTGCATTATAACGCAGGGACTTTGGTCCTGGGAGTAGTTTTCTCCCCCCTTCATCTTTGAGGCGGATAGCGACTTTCAATGCTTTGATGTTTTGACCTCAGAGGTTTTTAGCCCATTTTATCGGAAAATAGACAGGCATCATAACCTCTGTGACCTTACATCACCTGACAGGGGGGAACTTCAGTTCCTTAGTCACGTATGTAGGGTTTCAGATTTTTCTGTGGGTAGGTGCTCACAGTTATTGTCCATCTGCCTCCCACATTTCTGGAAGGGATTTCTGGGATGTGCCATTCTGAACAGTCAGACTTCTCATCCCGGGGACGTGGGATCCCCTTCCGGGAGTGTTCTCCAGGTTATCTCCCAAATGGGGGTTTCTAGAATTGGTTCTGCTGGGGTCTCATCAGAACCCAGGTTTGGTTTGAGGTCAAGAGATCTTCAAACCTTCTAATAGATATTCTAGCAGTTCCTTGGAACTTCAGATTGACATATCCTTCTTCTCTGTTTATTCTCCATCCACGGTTCAAGTAGGAGAGCATTGGGTTTATTTTAGTTCCTGCGTGGCCTTGCAGGATCTGGTAGGTGGATCTAGTAGTTTTGTCGTCTCTATCTTAGTGGAGACTTCTGCTGGGGAAGAATTCTCTGCCTTAGGATTTCTTTCCTCATTCAAATATCGTTTCTCTGAAATGGTCTGCTTGGAGATTGTTCTCTTGTTTTTAGTTTATTGTGTGACATTTGAATTGGTTTTAAAGTCCATGATTCAGGGTTGTAAGACTATCCCTAGAAAGATTTTTTATAAAATATGAAAGCAGCCTATGTAGCCTAGTGCTTAGCTTTGTGCTTTGCAAATCAAAGGTGTTGGTTCGCATCCAGTTGCTGCCGATGGATGTCTATTTTTTAGGAACCCAAGGATCTTCTCTTCTATCCAGGTATGCCAGAGAAGGGGGTTAGTACCCTCAAGGGTCAGATTCAGTGCTTGTCATTCTAATGTTCAAGCGTCTGGCAGATGTACCGGATGTACTTTTGCTTTTTAGGTCCTGGTCCGATTCGGGACTGTGTTTAAGTCAGTTGCTCCTTTGGAGCCTTATCTCTGTTCTTAAAGTTTTTTAGTCAGGCTTTCTTTGAGCCTTCATTTTCCATAGATATTAAGTGTTATCTTGGAGAGTTTTGTTTTTCTTCTGCTTGGAGGGTTTCCGAACTCTCAGCTTGCAGTGTGGTTTGTCTTATCTCCTTTTTCAGGAGATAAGACAGTTCTTTGTACCATGTTTTGGTTGTTTCGGACAGAAATTTTATTCAGTAACTTTTTGTTCCTTCTTCTTGTCCTAATCCTTCTTCTCATAAAGAGCGTCTGTTGCACAATTTATTTGTTGTGCAGGTTCTTAGATTTTATCTGCAGGCTACAAAGGACCTTGTCAGTCTTCTGTATTGTTTGTTGTTTTTCTGGATAGACAAGGGCCAGTAAGCCTCTGCCCCTTCTTTTTCTCTCTGGTCGAGAGGTGTTATTTTTAGGGTTTATGGTTCTACTGGAAAGCAGCTTCCTGAGAGAATTAAAGCTCTTTCCATTAGGGTGGTGTTTTCTCTTTGGGCCTTCAAGTAAGAGGCCTCTGTAGAATAGAGCGTAAGATGATGACGGCCTTTTTTGTTCTTTTTTTCTAAAGTCTATAAATTTGATACTTTTTCCTCGGCTGAGGCTCATTTGGGAGAAAGGTTCTTCAAGCAGTGGTGCCTCCTGTTTAGGTTAACTGTCTTGTCCCTCCCTTATCATCTGTGTCCTCTAGCTTGGGTATTGATTCCCAATAGTAATTATGATGATCCATGGACTCACTGTGTCATTAGAAAAAAAATGAAATTTATGCTTACCTGATAAATTTGTTTCTTTCTTGACACGGTTAGTCCACGGCCCGCCCTGTATTTTCAGACAGTTTATTTTTACATAAACTTCAGGCACCTCTGCACCTTATATTACTTCCTTTCTCCTTTCTTTTTGGTCGAATGACTGGGGGTTGTGGGTAAGGGGAGTGGTATTTAACAGCTTTTGCTGTGGTGCTCTTTGCCTCCTCCTGCTGGTCAGGAGTGATATTCACAATAGTAATTATGATGATCCGTGGACTCACCGTGTCAAGAAAGAAACAAATTTATCAGGTAAGCATAAATTTCATTTTTCTAGAGTTGTCAGCAAAGACTGTGTTATAGGCTAAATTTTATGAGTTGTAGCATAAAGGTTGTAGCTCAAACTGGCTATTTTACCCGGATAAACCGGGGGTGGGGGGGGGGGTTAGGCAAGGCCTCAGACACAATTGTGCTGCTGCAGGTCTTGCCGTTCCGGTACTTAAGACTGGAAAGATAGACACCAATTTGGATTAGAATAAGCAGCAACTGTAGCTCTATCAGAAGCTGTAAATATTAAAGGGACACTGAACCCAATTTTTTTCTTTTGTGATTCAGATAGAGCATGCAATTTTAAGCAACTTTCTAATTTACTTCTATTATCAATTTTTCTTCGTTCTCTTGCTATCTTTATTTAAACCCTGGACAGCACTTGTTTATTGATAAATGAATGTATCCACCAATCAGCAAGAACAACCCAGGTTGTTCACCAAAAATGGGCCGTTATCTAAACTCACATTCTTGCTTTTCAAATAATGATACCAAGAGAATGAAGAACATTTGCTAATAGGAGTAAATTAAGAAAGTTGCTTAAAATTGCATGCTCTATCTGAATCACAAAATAAAAAAAATTGGGTTCAGTGTCCCTTTAAAGCTTGATGGTATAACTATCTGCTGATATACAGCGGATTACTCAGCTTGTCCTCTCAGCCTCAAAGTAAGTCAGCCATCTTAGCTGCCGCCCAGAAGCGTACCTCCAAACATACAGCTTTTATTTCTTTCTATCTTCCAGTGATAGGTGGTTCAGCCAATGTATTTTTGCAATATACTGTACTTCTATTAGCAATGACTCTTCTAGTAAAAGTTATTACTGTTTTTTTTTTTTTTAAATAATTTTATTAAGGTTCACCATACAATACATAACAGACAAGTTTCAATTTTGAGACAGTGATGCAAAAGTACAAAATTAAATACTATAGGAAATGCTTAGCACCATATTTTACTGCAATTCACGTCTGTTAGTACCACATACAGAAGCCTCCTAGCTGATAGTGAGGGTCACTTTTGCACCCTTCCAACGCCTGAAACTAATAGAAGACCTGTTGCAAATAGGGGACCACTTTTGGATCTCATCTGGTGGTAGAACCTTATATTTTTATCTTTACATGTAAAGGGAACCTGATAGGCCACTTATGGGCCATATACTCAATATAAAAACAATTACACTTAGTCAACCAACTTGTGGGTTCCAGACAGCGGCCACTCAATAGTGAGATATATACAGTAATCATTAAGAAGAGCTTTGCACATGTATGAGGACATAGAGCTCTGGTCGGTGATCTTATGTATAAGCATACCTCATGAGTTAGGACTTACTCAGTTTATACTGCTACAGTAAAATAATATCCTTTGTATCCCCAAAACCTGGTAAATAAAAAATATCTGCTCACAATGCTCTTAGGTAACTAAAGACTAGTAAGAGGCTAGTAATAGGTGAGGAAAAGGGGTTAAAGGGACATTAAACACTTTGAGATGGTAATATAAAATGATAAATTGTATATATAAAACAACTCTGCAATATACTTTCATTATTTATTTTCGGCTAGATTTGGAGTTTTGTCGGTAACGACCCGAAAATCTAATGCCGGCTTTTTTCTGGCCGCACCATAAAAATAACTCTGGTATTGAGAGTCCACATAAAGGCTGCGTTAGGCTCCAAAAAAGGAGCGTAGAGCATATTTAACGCAGCTTCAACTCTCGATACCAGAGTTGCTTACGCAAGCGGCCAGCCTCAAAAACGTGCTCGTGCACGATTCTCCCATAGAAAACAATGGGGCTGTTTGAGCTGAAAAAAAACCTAACACCTGCAAAAAAGCCGCGTTCAGCTCCTAACGCAGCCCCATTGTTTGCTATGCGGAAACACTTCCTACGTCTGCACCTAACACTCTAACATGTACCCCGAGTCTAAACACCCCTAACCTTACACTTATTAACCCCTAATCTGCCGCCCCCGCTATCGCTGACCCCTGCATATTATTATTAACCCCTAATCTGCCGCTCCGTAAACCGCCGCTACTTACATTATCCCTATGTACCCCTAATCTGCTGCCCTAACATCGCCGACCCCTATATTATATTTATTAACCCCTAATCTGCCCCCCACAACATCGCCTCCACCTGCCTACACTTATTAACCCCTAATCTGCCGAGCGGACCTGAGCGCTACTATAATAAAGTTATTAACCCCTAATCCGCCTCACTAACCCTATAATAAATAGTATTAACCCCTAATCTGCCCTCCCTAACATCACCGACACCTAACTTCAATTATTAACCCCTAATCTGCCGACTGGAGCTCACCGCTATTCTAATAAATGTATTAACCCCTAAAGCTAAATCTAACCCTAACACTAACACCCCCCTAAGTTAAATATAATTTACATCTAACGAAATTAATTATCTCTTATTAAATAAATTATTCCTATTTAAAGCTAAATACTTACCTGTAAAATAAATCCTAATATAGCTACAATATAAATTATAATTATATTATAGCTATTTTAGGATTAATATTTATTTGACAGGCAACTTTGTAATTATTTTAACCATGTACAATAGCTATTAAATAGTTAAGAACTATTTAATAGTTACCTAGTTAAAATAATTACAAAATTACCTGTAAAATAAATCCTAACCTAAGTTACAATTAAACCTAACACTATACTATCATTAAATTAATTAAATAAAATACCTACAATTACCTACAATTAAACCTAACACTACACTATCAATAAATAAATTAAATACAATTCCTACAAATAACTACAATGAAATAAACTAACTAAAGTACAAAAAATAAAAAAATATTTACAAACATAAGAAAAATATTACAACAATTTTAAACTAATTACACCTACTCTAAGCCCCCTAATAAAATAACAAAGACCCCCAAAATAAAAAATGCCCTACCCTATTCTAAATTACTAAAGTTCAAAGCTCTTTTACCTTACCAGCCCTGAACAGGGCCCTTTGCGGGGCATGCCCCAAGAAGTTCAGCTCTTTTGCCTGCAAAAAAAAACATACAATACCCCCCCCCAACATTACAACCCACCACCCACATACCCCTAATCTAACCCAAACCCCCCTTAAATAAACCTAACACTAAGCCCCTGAAGATCATCCTACCTTGTCTTCACCTCACCGGGTATCACCGATCCGTCCTGGCTCCGATATCTTCATCCAACCCAAGCGGGGGCTAGACATCCACTGAAGAAGTCCAGAAGAGGGTCCAAAGTCTTCATCCTATCCGGGAAGAAGAGGCAATCCGGACCGGCAACCATCTTGATCCAAGCGGCATCTTCTATCTTCATCCGATGACGACCGGCTCCATCCTGAAGACCTCCACCGCGGACCCATCTTCTTCCGGCGACGTCCAACTGAAGAATGACGGTTCCTTTAAGGGACGTCATCCAAGATGGCGTCCCTCGAATTCCGATTGGCTGATAGGATTCTATCAGCCAATCGGAATTAAGGTAGGAATATTCTGATTGGCTGATGGAATCAGCCAATCAGAATCAAGTTCAATCCGATTGGCTGATCCAATTAGCCAATCAGATTGAGCTTGCATTCTATTGGCTGTTCCGACCTTAATTCAGATTGGCTGATAGAATCCTATCAGCCAATCGGAATTCGAGGGATGCCATCTTGGATGACGTCCCTAAAAGGAACCGTCATTCTTCAGTTGGACGTCGCCGGAAGAAGATGGGTCCGCGGTGGAGGTCTTCAGGATGGAGCCGGTCGTCATCGGATGAAGATAGAAGATGCCGCTTGGATCAAGATGGTTGCCGGTCCGGATCGCCTCTTCTTCCCGGATAGGATGAAGACTTTGGACCCTCTTCTGGACTTCTTCAGTGGATGTCCAGCCCCCGCTTGGGTTGGATGAAGATATCGGAGCCAGGACGGATCGGTGATACCCGGTGAGGTGAAGACAAGGTAGGATGATCTTCAGGGGCTTAGTGTTAGGTTTATTTAAGGGGGGTTTGGGTTAGATTAGGGGTATGTGGGTGGTGGGTTGTAATGTTGGGGGGGGGTATTGTATGTTTTTTTTTACAGGCAAAAGAGCTGAACTTCTTGGGGCATGCCCCGCAAAGGGCCCTGTTCAGGGCTGGTAAGGTAAAAGAGCTTTGAACTTTAGTAATTTAGAATAGGGTAGGGCATTTTTTATTTTGGGGGTCTTTGTTATTTTATTAGGGGGCTTAGAGTAGGTGTAATTAGTTTAAAATTGTTGTAATATTTTTCTTATGTTTGTAAATATTTTTTTATTTTTTGTAACTTAGTTCTTTTTTATTTTTTGTACTTTAGTTAGTTTATTTCATTGTAGTTATTTGTAGGAATTGTATTTAATTTATTTATTGATAGTGTAGTGTTAGGTTTAATTGTAGGTAATTGTAGGTATTTTATTTAATTAATTTAATGATAGTATAGTGTTAGGTTTAATTGTAACTTAGGTTAGGATTTATTTTACAGGTAATTTTGTAATTATTTTAACTATTTAATAGCTATTGTACCTGGTTAAAATAATTACAAAGTTGCCTGTAAAATAAATATTAATCCTAAAATAGCTACAATGTAATTATAATTTATATTGTAGCTATATTAGGATTTATTTTACAGGTAAGTATTTATCTTTAAATAGGAATAATTTATTTAATAAGAGTGAATTAATTTTGTTAGATTAAAATTATATTTAACTTAGGGGGGTGTTAGTGTTAGGGTTAGACTTAGCTTTAGGGGTTAATACATTTATTAGAATAGCGGTGAGCTCCGGTCGGCAGATTAGGGGTTAATAATTGAAGTTAAGTGTCGGCGATGTTAGGGAGGGCAGATTAGGGGTTAATACTATTTATTATAGGGTTAGTGAGGCGGATTAGGGGTTAATAACTTTATTATAGTAGCGGTGCGGTCCGCTCGGCAGACTAGGGGTTAATAAGTGTAGGCAGGTGGAGGCGACGTTGAGGGGGGCAGATTAGGGGTTAATAAATATAATATAGGGGTCGGCGGTGTTAGGGGCAGCAGATTAGGGGTACATAAGGATAACGTAGTTGGCGGTCGGCATATTAGGGGTTAAAAAAATTAATCGAGTTGCGGCGATGTGGGGGGACCTCGGTTTAGGGGTACATAGGTAGTTTATGGGTGTTAGTGTACTTTAGAGTACAGTAGTTAAGAGCTTTATAAACCGGCGTTAGCCCAGAAAGCTCTTAACTACTGACTTTTTTCCTGCGGCTGGAGTTTTGTCGTTAGATTTCTAACGCTCACTTCAGACACGACTCTAAATACCGGAGTTAGAAAAATCCCATTGAAAAGATAGGATACGCAATTTACGTAAGGGGATCTGCGGTATGGAAAAGTCGCAGCTGAAAAGTGAGTGTTAGACCCTTTTTTGAGTGACTCCAAATACCGGAGGTAGCCTAAAACCAGCGTTAGGAGCCTCTAACGCTGGTTTTCACGGCTAACGCCAAACTCCAAATCTAGGCCTTTGTCCTCTTTGCCTGTAATTCCATTCTGAAATTGTGAGCTTTTCAGTTCCTGTTAGAAATGGAAGTGCAGAACACTGTTAAATCCAGCACAACCATTGGCTGCACACTCTAGTGACCTATTTATAATGGTCCCTAATTGGCCACAGCAGAGAAGGTAACACAAGTTACAACAGCTCCCAGTGTTTTATAGACACTAAAACTTTACACTTATTTTGTCACTTTTTAAACAACTAATGAAACTTTAAAAAATACATCTACATGTTAGTCATGGACTAATCTTTTCTTTAAATGCATCATTCTATCTAGCATGTATTTAGTGTTTAATGTCCCTTTAAGACAAGGTCTTATTGGGGTCTCTGCAGAATACAGATGTAAGATGGACCAGTAGCTCATAAGAATATTGATTTCAATTTAGGACATCATTAAGAATATAAGGTCTATAGAATAAAATAACTGAGTCCTCCTAAAGTAGAGATTAGTACAAAAGAGAGCTATAATGAAGATCACCCACCTCTATAAACTGTTAGCTAGTGCAGCTTTTAGAAGTCACCGCTAAAAGTCTGGAATCCCCAACTCTGCTATATATATCTATAATTTTTATGCGAACTTTAAAAACAGGGTACAAAGTTATTTTGGACTGCTGTTCTGTTACTTAAAACATAGTTGAATAACATTTAATTAAAAAAAACCCCCATAAAAAACAAACAGACATAGAGCTTAACAGAAACTAGTATATTGCCCTGTACTATAGTTATACAATTTTGAGACGTCAAAGCAGAGCTCTACAGATATGTAAAACTTTCACATAATAAGACTGTAATTACAGTAATAGCTGCAAGATATAATGGTTACAAGTGATAGCCATATCAACCCCTACGTGACACAGAAATCATAGCCACACATGGGCTAATATATAGTGAAAATCTTTCTGCCCTGATATGTCAGCTGGGCGCTAAATACATGTAATGATCTAGATAAAGTGTATTAAGCCCTTATAGGTATCGCAGCCAAGATGTACTCTAACAGACATTATAGCCTGCCATAGTTACAGCTGTGTGTAAATGAGGTGAGGGGAATCCTCAGGAAGCTTCTAAAAAGTGTAGGTATAAAGCACTACTGTGTAATGGCTGCTATAAAAGCATGGTAAACAGGGATAGGCTAGGAAAAGTACATAAAAACCCACAGTTATCCTGCATACTTTTACAGAACCAGATGATTAAACCCTATTATGGCATAAACAAGAAAATAATGTTCGAAGAACACATCTAGGGGCACATATAGCCACTTTATATGAGCAGCACTAACCACATCAGGACCTTATATTGTTCCTTCATTAAGGCTAGTGCTGGGAATGGAAGCAGAGGGAATTTACATGAATACAAACAAAATACTATACCCTCAGCCAATGCACCTTGGTCTACTGGACAGATAGAAATTTGTAACCATACCTTAATAATTATTTCCATCCTATGCCTTTCACAAAAGCGTTACCCCTAGGCATACCCTAGTAGATCCGGACACATTGATGAATAAAGAGCAGCAACTCCACCAAGCTGAAACATAAGAAATCGTTCTAAAGTGATCAAGCTTGGTACAGGTATTTCTGCCCCTATCCGATGTCCACTCGCTGATGCAGGGAGACTTTACTGTTATATCTGGGCAAGTCACATGGATCTAAGCTGACATCTCTTTATGGGCTCTTGAAGATCGCTGACCAGTGCACTCTCCGACGGACCAGAGAATCCAGAAGGGCTGCTGCCTCAGCAGTTAGCAACAGAACTGCCAGGTCTGTAATGTTATGCCCTAAAGCAACGGAGCTGTACACGCGGGAACCGGCCGCTCTCCCCTGCACAACCACGCAGCAGACATCAAGAGGGCAGTTGTTGATCGTGGGTATGACAGCTAAGTCACAAGCATCTCCTGGGTCTTCTTTTTGTTCTTCACTGCCCTGTAGCCACTTTATCTCCCAGCAGGGAGGCTGTTCTATGCAAATGTCAGTGTCGTCTCGTAGGGCTAGTGTAGCAGCAGATCCATTGCTAGCGGGTAATAAAGCATCGCTTCTCATCGCTGTGTTGCAACAAAGAGCTATAAGGCTGTCTAGTCTGAGGCATAATTTGCGCTCAAAATCTTCCATGAGGGATTCGAAAATAGTGCCCAGCTCCTCCATAGTAGCGGATGTAAGCAAGCAATAAAATGGGTAAATAGCAGATCTGAGAGTCGAAAGTTATTCCCAGTCTGTATAAATAGGACAATTAACAGATACCTTCTATCTGTTCAACCCGGCAAGCCGGGGGGAGTGTTAGATCTGTAGTAGGCCACCACCAGGATCTCAACGGTTCAGACCAGTCCACAAGAGATGGAATATCTTAGAAAAAATATATATAATCTTGTGCAGCCCACATTCATAAGTTTTTTAATGTCTCTTCTATATGCGGATAGTGCAGGATTCCAATGATAATTGGCGGATTACCAAATTATCTTTTGCAGCTTCAGGTATTGCAGCCTGTCATGGCTGCCGCCCGGACACGCCCCCCCATTATTGTTATTACTGCTTTTATGTGGCATACACACATATCCTGTGAGGGCTGTGCACCGTTATTCAAGCTCAGAGAGCTAAAGATAGCCTGTATTGCTACTGTGAAGACATAATTTGTGTCTCACAAGCCAGTACTGACTCTCTGAGGTGTGGTGTTTGCATACTGGTGCATGGGCCCTCACAGGATATGTGCATATGCCACAGAAAAGCATTAATAACTTCTACTAGAAGCATTTTTGATAATGGAAGTATATTGAAAAAAAATGTTTCTACTTCACTTTTAAATGAACCCATGCACATTTAAATTTTGACCTTTCTATAACTTTAAGACATTAGGTACCACCTGTGTATTTTATATGCATGTTTTGGCTATTTGCTATTTAAATTTTAACACTACCAAGAGAGTATAGATCCCAATTTTCACCTGTCCAGACACGGCTCACATGTATTTGTGTGAGGTTCTGATGCAAAGGGTGTTGCTCGCCTTGGAGTGTTTCCATTAAGACACGGTGTGACATTGGTATTTTAACATTTTTGTATTGTGACTGTATTTGCTTATGACTTTGTATACCAATAAATTTACATATTTGTATGTTTAAAGGTAATGTAGCATGACACGTCTTTTTTGAAGGAGTGATATGCTGTTTTTTATATGAGGGGCCTGTATATTATTTTAAGGATAGAGGCTCATATAAATGTCATAGGTAGAAACCACTAATGGCAAAAGTGTAAGAACTTTCACTGTAAATAGATTTTCCTCCATCTAATTCCCTAATGTATCATTTACTGTTGTAGATTCCCTACCCCCTCTCTATATAAAAGTTATCTGGTGTTTCCTATGGTGAAAGTGTTCACCATAAGAATGTTAATCACCTAAACTAAAGCTAAGCTTGTGATCCTTTATTCAAAAGCAGAGGGGAAAATATGGGTTTTGTAAAAGCCCACTCTCCTTGGTGCCAATGGAACATGTGATTGTCATTCCCCATGGTGATCAACTGCATTTTAAGTAAACAAGTGACCTCATTGGTCCATTAGAGCCCTCCTCCTTATTACCAACATCTACCAGATGCATAGTGCTGCGTGCAATTATGATTTTCTAGAACAAACATCCCTCATTTTAATGGGTAACATTTATCTGCGTGGGGGCAGAGATGGGACTCTGAAAACACCACTTACCTTAGAAATGAGGAAGTGGCTTTGCCACTTGGCACATCCTGATTGCATTTGGCATCATTATACATGTACCCAATCAGCACACATCACCAAACGAGAGATATTTTAATTATGCCTCTTAAAGAAACAGAGTGTGCAAAGAAGACATTTCAAAATGAAAATCCATAAAAAATACTTTTAGCATGTTTTTTTTAATTAGCTTTATTCATTGTTTAAAATGTGAGATACACAGATAGGAGATGTAGCTCCTATAACAATAAAAAGCCAATTCTAATTTTAAGAAAAGTTATAATACAGAGTATAACACAATTATTAAATATCAGAAAACAATACCTATATAGTTAGGGGGGATTGGGTTATCTCATTCACTGTCTACAGCAGGTCATCATAGTTTACGTACTCAAAGAACCTAATGTGTTGAAGTTATAAAAAAAAATTAAGATAATTCCTAAAGTCTCAATTATTTTTCACATCTAACTGTGTTAAAGGCTAAACCTAGGTATGGCTCATAGGCTGATTTCTAAGACTCTGCAGGCCACCTCTTACCTCACTGTCTGGCTGTGAATAGCTAATTACATGTACTGTTAGTTCATGTGTGCCATATAGATAACATTGTGTTCACTCCAATGGAGTTATTTAAGAGTCTGCACTAATTGCTTGACATGCACTCAACAGATCTGAGATAAGGAGGCAGTCTGCAGAAGCTTAGATACAAGGTATTCATAGAGGTAAAAAGTATATTAATAAACAGTGTTGGTTATGCAAAACTGGGAAATGGTAAATAAAGGGATTATCTATTTTTTTTTTTTTTTTTTTTATATTCTTTTTATTGAAGACAAAGAAAAAGTAATAAGGTTACATGCATATTATCACGAAGCCATATAAACATGAGAATATACAGGGATGTAAAATTATACATAAGCTAGATCTGTAGGAATGTTTATAATACACAAACTTGCCAATGAGATGTATTCAAAATTCTCAAAGTAAGTCAAATA
The DNA here is from genome assembly GCF_027579735.1 of Bombina bombina. NCBI lineage: Eukaryota > Metazoa > Chordata > Amphibia > Anura > Bombinatoridae > Bombina > Bombina bombina. Next base: position 783,754,451 of record NC_069501.1, on the reverse strand, counting down.
TAAACAATAGTTATGGCATATATTTCACAATGTGTAAATAGCGCATGGTCTTCATGTGTCTTCCTTATTTTTTTTTTTTATAACACAGCAAAACAAGTTTTTGTAATATATAAGTAGTGTGATGAAATTGAAAATACTAAACTTAAAACTTGTAACTCAATTTGTAAGCGAAGCTTAACAGTTTCGCTTGACTAGGTAGGAGAAATAGAGTCAGTTTTATAGTAGAGTGAAAAGCTGCACATAGAAACATAGAAAATAGATGGGGTAGGTTGCGGTACTGGTTAGAAAGACCGCATAGATAGGCCTCCTTACCTAGGAGGTACATTATAAGATAGTGGCGGGGGGGGGGAGGTGGTTATTTGAAGTGTGGTAAACGCCTTATATTCTAAATAAATATTGGGCTAAGGGTATGCCAGGTCCGGAGGGCCTCAAGTACTAAATTCAAAGGGCTAACTTAGTTTATGGAGCTTAATCAAGATGCTGTGTATAATAAGGGCATAGATGCTAATAATAGTGCAGGACCTGCCTACACCAAAGACAGTGTGAGAAGCTTCTGGCTATATCTGTGCATCGCAGTATAGCTATGTACCCCCCAGCAAGTTATAGGTTTACACACTAAATCTTAGGTTAAACCGGAGGAGCACCTAGTAGGGTACTTGTGAGCTAGGCTGCCAAGCCTAAGGACAAGTTATTTGTAACTTCTAATCTCTATCCAGATCAACTAAGCTCCAACTAGGTGGGATATTATGTTGATAATATATGGTAGTCACTATATAGTAATTAAGGTGGATCTGAGGGCAACTCCACTCCAACAAATAGGACTAGCCTGCTAAGTAGGTGCCACATGTTTCATCTGAGTAAACCAGAGTGCTCACTTACTCATAATACAGATTATATTTATAAAGTGTGGTGATATAGCTTCGTCAATGAAAAGTAACAGTGTTGTCATGCAGTTTTCGTTTATATAAAGTAAAGTATAAGGGTAGTTACATTCTAACTGGAAATCACATATTTCCTGATCACAGTTTTCGTTTATATAAAGTTAAGTATAAGGGTAGTTACATTCTAATTGCTTGAACAAGGTAGATGAGGGCTCATTATGTCTCTGTGTAAGGCCTTACAAGCATATGAATAGCTATGGGGAAAGGAGAGATAAATTAACTCTAAACTAGAGTAATGTTGTATTAAGGGTATTGCAAGTGAGTAGGCCTAAAATAATGGCAATGGTAATGCAGGGCTAGCCTGCGTCAGAGGCGTATCATAGGTCTTGAGTTAAAGTTATGCCTCACAGGATAGCTATGCTCAATGTATCAAATTACAGGTTTTGCACTTACTACTAATTGGAGATATGAATCTCTCGTCTTTGTAGAGAAAAGAGGTGTATCTAGGTTTTGTTAATGCTTAGAGAGGAGTGCTAGCCCCAAGAAATAAACCTGGCATTAAAAGTGATAAACTGGGTGACTATGAACACACAGTCTGTATGGGAAAAGTGGTAATGACGGAGCAACAGCAACGAGGGGAAGGGCATAAAACAAGGGAAAACCATAAGGTAGATATACTGCTGGACACAATAGGTGCTAGGGGGTCACCTCGGCCGCTGGCAACACCCCTACAGTAGGTAAATAAACCATAGCAGTCAAGATGTTAAGTGTAACCTTCTTGGTTTACCATAAAAATGGGGGAAGTATCCCACTAGAGAAACAAATAACATGGAATAATGTTCATAGGGCTGAATAAAACAAGGTTGTATGGGTTATTAACCATGAACTAGCTGACTATATGGGTATTTCTTAACCAAAGTATATAAAAATTAGAACAAAATATATGAGACTATATAGTCTATGGTTAGTTCCACTATAGTGGTATCAAGCAATATGCGGCATGAGAGATTATAGGCTAACAGGAAAAATGGTAAGTTTTGTCAGATAACCCATAAGCAGTTAAAGCTCAAACAGGAAAATGTGGTGTAACAGATATGTATCATTTATGACAGGGCTGGAACCTATGTCTATAGGATGTTGTGTGTATTTTACCTGCCCATATTTGTGACCACACATTTATTATAAGCATTGTAAAATAAATAACTAGGGTAAAATAATATCAGCTATAAGCTATTACCTATTTATATGTGGGATATGACCTATGGCAATCAAAGCTAAGCAGCTCCTCGCCAAGCTCATATCTTTTCAAACAAAGTAAGGACCTGGTATTACAGTCATTATGAAGAGCTAGAAATATATAGAAAAACAACATTGCGACCTTATTGAAGTCCAAAACTAAATATGTACCCCCTATAGCTCATACTGTGTTAGCAAATACACATTTGATAGCAAGTGACCTGTAGGAGTAACTTGAGATAACACGTAACAGTCGGGAGCTGCATACCAGGTTTTCAATTATTGGAAGGGGGTAACAACTGCTGCTTATGAGAAATATCAGTGTAGCCTGACATAACATCAGACAGAAAAAATACATGCAATATTAACTAAACGTAGTAGCATATGCACTATATACATGTTTGGTCAAGAGACGGCTTACTGTTAAATGTAGATCATGAGAGACACTTTGAGATAGTTACAATAACAGTAGCCCAGTACAAACTGTTATAACCACAGTATTATGGTGGAATGTCATCGTGTCTGCAAAACCACTGTGATTCATTAACTGACTCTGGGACATGTGAGGCAAACAGAAAAAAAAGGGCACTCAAGCTAGCTAAGATAGATAGACATTAAATCAGTAACTAACTAGGCAGCCTCATAAGTATTTCAAACTTGGGATTATCATAAATTGCATATCACAGTATGAGAAACATTCAGTATGGGTGTCCCAAATAGACAAACAGTGTTTTTCAATGGAGTGATGGCTCTAAATCAGCCCAGCCAGTTCCTCTGTTTGAGAAGCAGTCCCATCCTCATGTACCTTCATAATTCACGGATACTGTTATTATCACAGTAGGCAATTTAACCAATATATATTATAATAGCAGAGTTTAACATAGTAAAAGAGCACAACGGCATAAGGTTCATAAACAGTTTAGGAAATAACATGTCCTTGTTCAGATACGGCAACCTCAGGGGATCACCAAGCAGGAACTATTTAGCCCATTCCCGACCTTACCAGCCCAGTGATGGCCGGATTTGGATTGTCATACAGCCCTCTACCAAAATGTTCAGTCACCCTGAGAGGCTCAAAAGGTAAGTGCAACGGTGTGAATGGGTGAAGGCGATTAGCATTACTACTGATGCGCCTGGACTCTCCCAATGTTTTCATCTGGGCACTTGGAGAGGTTACCTTCATGTCCGTCTGCGGTTCAGGTACTGCTACCACTCTCGGACTGCCACCAAGGAGAAAGGATGTTCCTGAAGCGAGATGGGAGTGTGATTCCTGCCGGGCCTTTGATCTCCAGCCCTGCGCTGGACTCTGCTGAGTCGGCTTTACGCCCCGCTGAGTGACTTCATCCGCGGCGTCAAACTTGTCAGCAGCTATGTCTGGTGCGTGCTCTCCCACTTGCTGTGTTCCATAGCGCTGTAAGATTTGGCTAGTGGGCATACCATTGCGAGTTTGCGCTGCATATATCCTTGTCAGAAGCACTTCTAATAGCCGAAAGGAGGCCTCTATGTAGTCAGAAGCTGTCGCCTCCCAATCTTATTCAGCCGCCATTCCTGTAGTCTGTATCCGTAAGGCCACGTGGTAGATGCAAAGGGAGCCTAAATACGATGTTTAACCGTTCTGACCCATTTAGCCGGGTATCTCATGTAAAATGCATGCACAAATAATCATTGAGGTGAAAAAAAGTATTTCTCAAAGCATATTTTTATCCTTATCTTCTAAAGTGAGAGCCGGAGCTCCTGTGATGTGCAACCGGTCTCTTGGATAGTTGGCTCCGCCCCCCGGGATTATCTATCTTTTTAAACAGTACAATTTTGGTGTTTACTGTTCCTCTAAGATAATCTAGTCACACTGCTGTCTTTTCTGAAAAGATTGCCATTTTTAATGTAGTAGACTTCTTCCAATTATAAAAATTAAGAAACTCTTTGTATCCATAATGATAAATAACATGTCTTTATTTTTCAAGTTTTTTGCTATTATAAATTTTATGTTGTTTGTCATTATATAAAAGTTTTAAATATGGTTTGTATTTTATTTTTGGTGGTTTGTTTAATAACCAAATCAGATGATCTAGGACACGTATTTGAAAAATATGCTCATTTCTAGTAGTGACGAAGCTATGGAAGTCTTCATGGTGGCTTGGAAAATTTGATATCCTGTTTGTGGCAAGATTAGAACACATAAATCATTCTTCCAACTTACTAGGTAAGGTAGAGCAGTGTTTCTCAACCACGGTCCTCAAGTACCCCCAACAGGCCATGTTTTCATTATAGCTAAACCAGTGCACAGGTGAAATAATCAGCTATAATGAAAATATGGACTGTTGGTGGTACTTGAGGACTGCGGGTGAGGAACACTGAGGTAGAGTATGGCCTGGAGGAGCACTCAATAATATTTTGTATATTACAGAAAGCATTTAACTAACTGTTGGTGACTTAGACGTTCATAATTGGTTAGTGGTCTAGTCATATTTTTAACCTGTGGCTGTCGTGTAAGAAGGTTATGGAGTCTTTTGAAGGTAAGCCAATAGCTAAAGCAGTCAAATCCCTGATTGATTAGATCAGCCTGGGGTTTAACCTGTTCACTTTCAATTATTAGATATCCTGGAAAATCTAAGCTGTGTGAGGGAGACATTTGAGATAATACACTAGATCCTAAGTCCAGTAGCCCAATTTCTATTAAGGATGTGGTGAAGGTCTGGAAGAGATAAAAGGGAAAGTAATTAAGGCTTTTTAGCATGTTTTTTAATCAAATAATTTTAATTGAGAATCTTTATGAGATATATTCTGTTCCTCCACAAAATGTATTTTTGCTTTTTTGGATTTATCTAATTCAGCAGCCTTATCCTTGTTGAAGCCCATTTTGTTTTTTTTATTCCTCCTGAATCAAAGTGGACGACAAACCCCAGCGTTCTAGCAATGATGGGTAAATGCTGATATTTTGTGGATCATCTACCTCAATTGGAGCCCTCCATGTACTGGAGGCTATCAGCTTATCACGACGGCAACAGTGGGCACCTGAGAAAACCAAAGGCATATAAAACAATATCATTAGGTTGGAGTATCTCCTATGTTGCCCCACAATTGATAAGTAAACTTGCACCCCATATTTGAAAGCATCAATTCTCAAATGGCTGGTCCTTTGTCTGTTGAGTTCCCAGCTAACTGTTATAAAATATAGTTTGACAAATACTCCTCATTATTGGTTTTAGTTTGGGGGTTTCTGCACATTTTAAGAGGCCTTTACTACTCCTCATCGTAGCAGTATATCATAAGACTTCACATTTGAAAGAGTGGAAAGGGTTTTATGTCAGTATAACTGTCAAGTCATTGTCATCAGAATAATGATGGCATCAACTGCTAGATTAATTTTGTTCTAATGTTGATCTTAGGGGTTTAAGGATCCATGTTTCACTGAATAAGAAGATTTTAGGAATTAAAGTACAGTATATAATATTATATATTTATTGAAATATTATATATGATGATTTTTTCTTTTCTTTTTTAACTATGATGGGTGAGTAGACAGTCGTAGGAGCATGAATACATTGTCCAAATAAGTTCTGTAACCCCAATGGAAAATGAATTTAGTGTAATTTTAAAATGTAGCTTATTCTTTATAGTTAGGTATTTTAGACTTACTCTTTTTCTAAATAAATTGCAAGATGACAACATGTATACATTGTGTTTTCTGATTTTCAAATATTAATTGTTATTGAACAATACAGATAAAAATTCATAAAATTGAGTATTTGGTGAAGGTGAACCGACGCTAAATTTGAAACCATACAATATGTGTTTGAAATATTTAGGAAATAATGACTCCCAGGCTGCCATTTACTAAGTAAACAATAGGAAATTATACAAAAATGTTATTTGGCTTTTGCAGTTCATATAGTGGCATTTCCCCATATGGCAGTATTTCTGCAAACTTAAATATAATATGTGGGTACTGGTGATAATATGGTACTTTCTACATTGTCCCAACAAGTAGCCCTGTCTGTAGTAAGCAAGTGATCGATAACATGGTGACTGAATAGTTAAACCCATCTTTAGTAAACTGGTGGCAGTTGTGGGATCAGTTAACCCTGTATGTGACAAATTAGGGACAGCAGTGGAATTAGCCAGCAGGATTAGTTTTCCCTGCCTAACAAAAACTGGTGGCATAGGAATGGTATTTCTAGAGCTTTTCTGTGCTATTTTGATTTGAGGAGATCGTAGCACTCAAAGAAATCGCATAGTTTCTGTGCAACTTACAAAGACTAAACTCAATGCTTAATTAATAAGACGTATTGCAAAACAATATTAAAGAAGCCAGTAGGAAAACAGCCAAAGAAGGCTCTGGGGTTGCTTGGCCAGGAGAAGCAGATAGCAACTGAAACCTAAGGAGTTGCTAGTCCAGGACCCATTAGAAGCAGACCGGCACAGAAGGGGTTACTAAAGATCCAGAGCTAATGCTTGAAACGATCCTACATTACAAGCTGCCCTTCTGCAGAGGGACAAATAGGCAGCATCATAAAAAAGAAGCAGCTTAGAGGGAAGCCCAGAGGAAACATGACCTGGCACTTAAAATTAATGTAAAGTTTAATGAATGAGTGCCTGGTTTTTAATAATACTATTAAAACAGGGGCACTTTCATTCATTAAACTTTACATCGCAGCGCTTTTTTAGAATACTTACCTTTTCTTTAGCAAACCCGGACCGGCGATCCTCCGCCCTCTTCTCATGCTGTACTTACCACAGCAATGATGAAATCGGCTTCCTTCAATCACGGCATGGCCTCATGAGATGGACGCTCTGGGGTGCGCGCCATGATTGGAGGAAGCCGGTTTCGTCATTGCTGAGGTAAGTACAGAAGAGCTGCGTGCGGGGGATCACCAGTCCGGGTTTGCTAAAGAAAAACATAAATATTTTATTAAATCACAATAGACTTATCCAATCATAAAGACAGGGAATTCAGCACTTTTCAAACAATTAAACTACACAATGATTAAGTATGACAGTACAAAAAAATCAATTTATTGGAAAAATTATGCTCAAAGTATAAAAATTGGCACAACTGAATGCCTTTGAACAAACAAAATGCCAGATTACAAGTGGAGCGCTATTTAGTGCTTTCGCTCTGGCGCTAACTGCGCTAGAAGTAAACTTTTTGACAACAGGAACGAGGAAGTCTATATTAGAGATGTACTTTAGTAATGTCTCTTTTATGGATCATATGAAACTTTCAAGTACATCGCTTAATAGAGAAATTTACCAACAGCACCTGCAGCCTAGTGATAGCGAAAGTAGAGTGAGGAAAAAGTCTTTGGTGCCGTAATAGATGACACCCGGCTTCTTACCTATGTGGATGCAGTGTACTGGTGTTGGATGCACCCTTAACAGAAGGCTGAGGAAGTGGATACTGCAGAGTTTTCAAACCTGGCTAATAACTACACAGCTGCAACATGCCACCCAACTTTGCAAACTGGATCTCCTACATGAGGGGGAGCAGTGCACCAGCCACTGAACACAAAATATATTGTGCATCCTTCCTCTACAACAACCTTTTAAATCTCAAATGACTATTTTGAGAGCCCCACAGATTTCATCCTATATTGTAAGTTTAGGGTACCTGTGCATTTGTCTATTAATATATATATATATATATATATATATATATATATTAAAATAACAGAAATATACAACAGAAGTGAGTACACCCCTGTGCAATATCACTTAAATGTCAAATAATTCTAAATTGTATCACTTCTTAATAATTGCATAATTTCTAAGTTGAGACGCTGAGTATTTCCTCTTATGAAAATCAAAAACAAATACTTTAGAAAGACTACTGTCCTACTGTGGGGCCTGTATTTTAAATAAAGTAAATCTAATGTTAGTTTTTAATTTTACTATAAGGTGATTATAATTTTGAATCATTTGACATTTAAGGGATACTGCACAGAAGTGTACTTGCTTCTGTGGTATACAAATATATATATATTAGAACCAAAGAAAAAGTAGAATGACCAAGGTGCACCGTGGAATCTATAAAATTATGTATATAAAAGTATAATGTGCTTCCGAGTAGTAGTGGAAAACAATGTCTAAAAAACCCAAGTTCACTTCTCTTGGAGTGATACTAATAGATATTAGCTAGTATAGTATACACAAATTTCTTATAGCATAAAATTCTCCTATAGCATAAAGATCTGAGTAGAGTACCGTTTACAATATAGATAGCTTAAAATATACAATTGGAAACAAATTCAATAAATACAATATAGGATGGAAACAAGTAACATATCACAGTGCAATAAGGAAACAAATGTAGTATGTATATTTTAAAGCACCAGTGTATCGACTATTAGAGATACAGAATAAGGTGATGAAAAAATGTCCCAAAGTGCTCCTATAGATGTCCAAAAATAAGGATCCCCAGTGCCTGGAGTATTCAAAGCTCCCCTTTGGGGATTCTACTTACTCTCCTTAACCTCAATCCAAATGAGGTAAGTGTCGCGCAATGCAAGTAGAAACTTTCTCTGGCTTCCAGGGGTATAGGTGCTTGCTGCTGGATCCTGCCGGAGTCTTTAGCTCATGTAGCCATATGCGGATTAGAAAAGAGTAGAAAATAATAGTTCAACCCAGTATGTTAGTTAACACCACACTCAATTTATTCAAAATTAGCTTACTCACATTAAAAAACCTCAATACATTATGAGGTAATTTGCAGCATTAAATATGGTCTAAAAAAGACCTACAGCACAAATATGGCAAGAACAGATCGATAAAACAGAATAAGACATCCACAGCATAAAGGTTCATATAGTATAAATATAGCAGACTGGTTATCCTAACGCGTTTCAAAGGTCTGGTGAAAAAAAACATAGTCTTTCGGCTCACTATAGAGACAAGCACGTTAAAAATCCCAACTGCCTCAGGGGTACAATTATTGAATGTGTACAAAACAATAAGAGAGGTGGCGATAGAGAACTGAGCCTTCGTAAAAGAGAGACATATTGGATTTATACTCTGGGAACACTGAATCCCAAAGGTCTTAACAAAGATATTGACCCTGCGGCCTTTTTGGTCTAAAGAAACCGAAAGAACCTTATAGTTACTACTGTACTTTAGAATATTAATTAATAATGTCCATATTGGGATACCCAGGGTTACTCTTTGTACTCTGCCTTCCTGCATTTGCTGTATTTATTTGGCGTTGCTGGTTCTTTCTTTCATTCATTTTTTAAATTTTTACTAGCGAGGATATTTTACATCTCAACATCCAATATTTAATAGCTAGTACTCAATATGTAATATCTAATAGTTAACTAACCCCTTCTCCATGCACTTTATAGAACTATGGACTTATTTTTAATTTAATTTTTAGTATTACCCTAAATGGGTTAAAAGTCGTAATGCAAATTTTAAACGCCATATAATACAAAATATCTAATGTTTTATCTATTTATTCATTTTTTCCAGTACTGCCTCTGATTAAATTTAATATAAGTCTAATTTTAGTGCTCCTCACTATATTAGTGTGGAATAATCTCCAAACGATATTTTAACATAGTTTTATTCTTTAAAAAATATATACATATTTCAAAAAAACATATTTTGCAGTACCCACTAAGTCTAAATTCATTAAGTAACTGGGGAATTTAATGCTGGAGCGATATGTTTTAAACTTAGCTAAACTCAATTGCTCTATTCTTCCACCAGATAAATGATGATTTTCCTGTAGCTACCATTTTAGATGTTTAATTGGTTTTTATTGCATTTTTGTCAATATTTTTATTTTTATTGTATTTACGTCGTTTTTATTATATTCATGCTGTAACCTTTTCCAAAGTTTTTAATCAGTATTTCTAAGCGTTTGTCCTAGTTTTTAAAAGCAAGTCTTGTAGCAAATCAAGCGGTGTAAGTCTGTATTTTACATTATTTTATCGCAGTTTTTTATATTTATATTTATGTGCAGCCTTTGTACAACACATGTATTCACTTGGAAGCTGTTACCCTGTCATTATAAATGTACAAAAATTTGAAAGTACTAAATACCCAAGGACAATAAGTTTCAAGTGCTGCCAGATATAAAAATGGACGCTCTGGTATCATAACACTTTCTACTCTGGAGGTCACGTGATCGTTATTCTCCCAACCATACTCTCTGTACAATAGGGGCGTGTCGCCGCTCCGCTTTAAACAGAGTGGGTCAATGAGCAGACGGTAATCTCCTCTGATGAAGAAGGTCGTATATGCCAAAGACCTTTGAAACGCGTTAGGATAACCAGTCTGCTATATTTATACTATATGAACCTTTATGCTGTGGATTCCTTATTCTGTTTTATCGATCTGTTCTTGCCATATTTGTGCTGTAGGTCTTTTTTAGACCATATTTAATGCTGCAAACTGCCTCATAATGTATTGAGGTTTTTTTAACCCCTTAACGACGCATGTCGTACAGGGTACGTCTTACACAAACTGGTCTTTAAAGACCAGAGGCGTACCCTGTACGTCGTTAAGGGTTTAAAGCGGCTTGAAGCGATCCTGATCGCTTCCAGCCGCTTTCAAGGTATTGTAGTGATGCCTCGATATTGAGGCATCACTGCAATACCTTTTTAGGCACACCGATGCAGAGAGCCACTCTGTGGCCCTCCCTGCATCGGCCAGTGATGGTGCCGATCGTTGGTGGGTGGGAGCCATTGAAGGGAGGTGGGTGGGCGGCCCATCACTTGGGAAGTTCCTTTCGGCTATTCTCTATGCCGGGTATGCGCGGGAGCGCACGCTGACGGTGAGGGGCGGGTGCGCGCGCAATCTAAGACAGTTGCTGTTTTTTTTTTTTTTGGTGGGAGAGGGTGGTGGGTGCAGAGGAGCAGTGATCTGGGGGTGATCTGGAAATGATCTGGGAGGGGGAGGGTGTAGGTTATGGAGGGGGGCAGCTACACTACAGAAAAAGTTAGGTTTATAAAAATAAAAAAAAGTTATTATGCAAAGTGGGTACTGGCAGACAGCTGCCAGTACCCAAAATGGTGGCTAATAGTTAGTGGGGGAGGGTTAGAGAGCTCATTGGGGGGGATCAGGCAGGTTGGGGGCTAAGGGGGGATCCTACACAGCAGAATGATATATATTTTTTTTAATAATTAATAAAAACAAAATAAAACTTTTATTTTAGTACTGGCAGACTTTCTGCCAGTACTTAAGATGGCGGGACAATTGTGGGGTGGGAGAGGGAAGAGAGCTGTTTGGGAGGGATCAGGGGGTGGGATGTGCCAAGTTGGAGACTGATTTCTACACTAAAGCTAAAATTAACCCTTCAAGCTCCCTACAAGATACCTAATTAACCCCGTCACTGCTGGGCATAATACAAGTTTGGTGCGCAGCGGCATTTAGCGGCCTTCTAATTACCAAAAAGCAATGCCAAAGCCATATATGTTTGCTATTTCTGAACAAAGGGGATCCCAGAGAAGCATTTACAACCATTTGTGCCATAATTGCACAAGCTGTTTGTAAATAATTTCAGTGAGAAACCCAAAGTTAGTGAAAAAGAGAACATTTTTTTTTTATTTGATCGCATTTGGCGGTGAAATGGTGGCATGAAATATATCAAAATTGGCCTAGATCAATACTTTGGGTTGTCTACTACACTAGACTAAAGCTAAAATTAACCCTACAAGCTACCTAATTAACCCCTTCACTGCTGGGCCTAATACAAATGTGGTGCGCAGCAGCATTTAGCTGCCTTCTAATTACCAAAAAGCAAAGCCAAAGCCATATATGTCTGCTATTTCTGAACAAAGGGGATCCCAGAGAAGCATATACAACCTTTTGTGCCATTATTGCACAAGTTGTTTGTAAATAATTTCATTGAGAAACCTAATATTTGTGAAAAAGTTAGTGAAAAAGTGAACGATTTTTTTTATTTGATTGCATTTGGCAGTGAAATGGTGGCATGAAATATACCAAAATGGGCCTAGATCAATACTTTGGGATGTCTACTAAAAAAAAATATATACATGTCAAGGGATATTCAGGGATTCCAGACAGATATCAGTGTTCCAATGTAACTAGCGCTAATTTTGAAAAAAAAATAATGGTTTGGAAATAGCGAAGTGCTACTAGTACTTATTGCCCTATAACTTGCATAAAAAGCAAAGAACATGTAAACATTGGGTATTTCTAAACTCAGGACAAAATTTAGAAACTATTTAGCATGGGAGTTTTTTGGAGGTTGTAGATGTGCAACAGATTTTGGGGTTCAAAGTTAGAAAAAGTGTGTTTTTTTCCATTTTTTCATCATATTTTATAATTTTTTATGATAAATTATAAGATATGAAGAAAATAATGGTATCTTTAGAACGTCCATTTAATGGCGAGAAAAATGGTATATAATATGTGTGTGTACAGTAAATGAGTAAGAGGAAAATTACAGCTAAACACAAACACTGCAGAAATGTAAAAATAGTCCTGGTCCTCAAGGGAAATTGAAAAATGGCCTTGGTCCTTAAAGGGTTAGAAATTGATTCCCATGTGAAACTAATTAAACTATATTATTATAATTACTATGATAAATGTAGTAATTTAAAATAGTTTTTTTTATTAAATTAAGCTTTCACATACCTTCATTTTAAAGGTTAAATTGTCATGAAATGTGTGATAATGACAGCCCTTAAAATGAGGCATGGCTCATATAATCCAGCATCCGCCCCCCATCCAATGGTAAAGCTGCTGGGCCCCTTAATTTAAATAATACATTCAGTCAGCATCGCATGCGCAGTACTGACGTTAAAGCACAGCTGTTCACAGCTTAGTTATCCTATTGGTTGAAGGGGCAGCTTCACACCGGAGACAGGGAACAATATAAACAGGTTCTCTATTACTCACGCTTCAGTATGAGAGCTGTGCTGCAAGACTTTAAAAGCTGCTTCTGTGCTACACTTTATCCCTGCTGCACTAAGGAGAGCAGCGTGTATACTAGAATTCTTCCCTGCCTGTGATTAAGTCCATCTGTGTTTTAGAAGTTAACTACGGCAGTGAGTTTGAGAGCTATGTTTATTTAACTGTCGGGCTCATCTTCCCCCCTCCCTCTGGCTGTGTTTGCTTGATTAATGATTGACAGTGAGGGCTCCGTTTCCACATAAAAGCAAACACAGTCAGAGGGAGGGGGGAAGATGAGCCCGACAGTTAAATAAACATAGCTCTCAAACTCACTGCCGTAGTTAACGTCTAAAACACAGATGGACTTCATCACAGGCAGGGAAAAATTCTAGTATACACGCTGCTCTAATAAATGTCTCTTCCCCTCATTTGCAAGCGATGATTTGCACTCAATCCGTGACTCTCTTGATGCCGGTGTCAAAGAATTTATGCTTCTGTCAGGAGACTGGGGGACGAGTCTGCGCAGTGCGCATGTGATGCTTATAAAATAGTTTTAATGCGCATGCGGGCCACCATGATGTTTCTACCTAGGTAGAACATCATAACAGGCCCCATATAATGCTTAGAAAATGGGTTTGGCGCAGTACTAAGTTTCAAATTGAAATTACAAAAAAAAAGAAAGAAAACTTTACAAAGGTACCAATTGCAAATGTATTTATTATTTTAAGAAGTATTTAATAAGTAAAAAAAAATATTTAGGTTTACTATCCCTTTAATGGGTTAATGTGAGTAAGCTAATTTTGAATAAATTGAGTGTGGTGTTAACTAACATACTGGGTTGCACTATTATTTTCTACTCTTTTCTAATCCGCATATGGCTACATGAGCTAAAGACTCCGGCAGGATCCAGCAGCAAGCACCTATACCCCTGGAAGCCAGAGAAAGTTTCTACTTGCATTGCGCGACACTTACCTCATTTGGATTGAGGTTAAGGAGAGTTAAGTAGAATCCCCAAAGGGGAGCTTTGAATACTCCGGGCACTGGGGATCCTTATTTTTGGACATCTATAGGAGCACTTTGGGACATTTTTTCATCACCTTATTCTGTATCTCTAATAGTCGATACACTGGTGCTTTAAAATATACATACTACATTTGTTTCCTTATTGCACTGTGATATGTTACTTGTTTCCATCCTATATTGTATTTATTGAATTTGTTTCCAATTGTATCTTTTAAGCTATCTATATTGTAAACGGTACTCTACTCAGATCTTTATGCTATAGGAGAATTTTATGCTATAAGAGATTTGTGTATACTATACTAGCTAATATCTATTAGTATCGCTCCAAGAGAAGTGAACTTGGGTTTTTTAGACATTGTTTTCCACTACTACTCAGAAGCACATTATACTTTTATATACATAATTTTATAGATTCCACGGTGCGCCTTGGTCATTCTACTTTTTCTTTGGTTCTAGTATCTATTTGTCCTTATTGGAGATGGGGGTCTTGGGGATCCACCTGCTTCAATAGGTAGTTTGAGGCGGCACTGTGATTTTTATATACGTTTTTTTCTGTCCAATAGTTTCCTGTTTTTGCGCCTTACTCACACCCTCCTTTTTCTCTCTATATATATGATGAAGCGCATGTGCGCATGCGCAAAACGCGTCAGATGATCTCTGTGTTATTCACCTTTACACCTGGCAACTGTTGCTGAATAAATACCTGTTTTCCAAGCATCAAGTCTCCGGTTTTCCATTTCTCCTTTCGGAACCTGGTTTCCTATATATATATATATATATATATATATATATATACACATATACACACCATCTACTTACATTGCATTGTAAACTTGATATATATTTCAATATATTTACAAATATAATCTGCCAAAAAGGCCAGAAGACCTCCATGACCCCTTGCTATAAAGCTCATACACCCTCATTAGAATAAAGCCCCTATATAAGTAATCACCTGACGTTAATAAATGTGCACATGGGAGCCCCTACAAGTTATTTAACTATATCCCAAGGCCCTTATTTATAGGAGTATGACCCCTTCTTTTTTAAACTATATTGTTTACAAAAAGAAAAAAAAACGCACAATTTTTACAACTTTGTTTGTTAAACTTTTAATGAAAATATACATTTTTAGGTGTTTGATGTAGAGTGCTTACATGTCATAATATATTAAAAGAATAATGGTATAGTTTGAATCTGCTGGGCCTGCTGAAAAAAATCCCCAATAAATATGTGTGCTTTGCTCACTAAAGAATTACAGAATAAAAAAACCTTGATTTTGTCGGTCCATTATAAGGTATTATAAGCTACTAAAGGAACATGTGCCCTTATATGGGCTTCGTAAGTTAGGTGCAGCCATCCAACAAGGCACATTGAGCAGGGAGTCCATGTCTGGTTTCCAGCATTACTAAATATTTCAAAATACTATTTGTCATTCAACTTTAAATGACCATACACCTGCGGTTCATGAATTTTTTTGCAAAATTACAACCACTTAAAATTGCACAGTTCCATTGCTATTGTAAACAACTTTTTCCTTATATATTAGCATTTTCCACTTTATGTCTTCATTCACCTAATTCCATGCTACAGCTATATCATCATACTTCCCAACTGTCCTGTTTTGTGCAGAACAAATTGTACCAATGTTGACGCTTTATAAATAAATTATAATAATAATAATAAATCCCCAAACTTACTTGTTCTGAGTGATTGCCAAAGCTCTTGTGAAATTTTAAAAGGAAATCATTGTTTTATTTCTGTATATAGGTTAGGGCTGCATTTGGTACAAAGCAGATGAAAGAACATGATATCAAATACAGAATGTGTACGTATGTGTGTGTGTGTAAATATGTGTGTAGGGGTGTGTATGCATACCCCCCAACTGTCATGATTTGCGCGGGACAGTCCCGCTTTCAAGGGTCTGTCCCGCACAGCCACCCTTAAGTCCCGCATTGCACCTGGTCCGCAATTTGCCTTTCTATTGGCTCCTACGCTGTCATGTGACACAAATTCTTCTCTAATAACAGATACATGCTGCTGCAAGTGCTAAAGTAATTGAGGCCCCGTGGAACAGCATGTATATGGTATTGGATTGCAGCAGCTGATGCAGGCATGAGGGTCCCCGAGTGCTGCTGCAGATACTGCTGCCTTTTCTGTGGGAAAACTTTACCTGGCAAACACTAGCAAGGTCTGCTTGATTATTTATTCATAAATGTTCTGGTGAACTGCTTTTGCAATGCCGACCCCTGTAGATTCACGGCCAATCGGCCACTAGCAGGGGGTGTCAATCAACCTGATCGTATGTGATCAGGCGGATTGATGTCCGAAGCCTCAGAGGCAGCGGACCAGTTAAGGAGCAGCGGTCTTAAAGGGACACTGAACCCAAATATTTTCTTTCGTTAATCAGATAGAGCAGTGTTTTTCAACCAGTGTGCCGTGGCACACTAGTGTGCCGTGAGAGATCCTCAGGTGTGCTACGGCAGCCTGACAACAGTGTGACATATTTTTTCAACTTTGCTTGTTTTTTACTCCCAGTGCAGGGGTAGTTTGTAGGAGGCATGGCATAGCAGCACAATACATACAGTATGCGTGTGTTTGTGTGTATGTGTATATATATGCTGTATTAGGCTACAATGTGTGATTTTTTTAAAATTTTGGGATGGTGGTGTGCCACAGGATTTTTTAATGTAAAAAAGTGTGCCACGGCAAAAAAAAGGTTAAAAATCACTGAGATAGAGCATGAAATTTTAAGCAACTTTCTAATTTACTCCTATTATCAAATTTTCTTAATTCTCTTGGTCTCTTTATTTGAAATGTAAGAATGTAAGTTTAGATGCCGGCCCATTTTTGGTGAACAACATGGGTTGTTCTTGCTGATTGGTGGATAAATTAATTCACCAATAAAAAAGTGCTGTCCAGAGTACTGAACCAATAAAAAAAGCTTAGATGCCTTCTTTTTCAAATAAAGATAGCAAGAGAACGAAGAAAAAATGATAATAGGAGTAAATTAGAAAGTTGCTTAAAATTGCATGCTCTAGCTGAATAACAAAAGAAAAAAAATTGGTTTAGTGTCCCTTTAAAACCGCTGCTTCATAACTGTTGTTTCCAGCAAGGCTTGAGCGAAAACAGGGAGATCAGGGGCTATTCGGCCCTTGGTAAATCCGCCCCGTTGTGTATGACGGGGAGAAAAAGCCAAGTCATAGTGAGAGAAATATGGAGAGTGACAGAACATGTCATAGGTATCAAAGTGACAGAGACAAGAGTAGTAAAATGTTTAATGTAGAGAGAGGGACAAAGCAATATTTGTCTCAGATTCTGATGTTAAATTACCTGTTTTTAAACCGTTTGCATAAGTGTCTTTATACTAATATTTGAAACCATACATAGATTTAATTATTTCTTGAGTATACATGCCATCTTTATTGGCTGCAGTCCAGCAATAATCATCCTAAAGTCTCCATTGTACACTGGTTATTTGACAGGGTTAGCAGGTCTGTAACGAACATTTTCTTGTGATATCAAAAACAATCTATAATATAGTTAACCCCTTAATGACCACAGCACTTTTCCATTTTCTGTCCGTTTGGGACCAAGGCTATTTTTACATTTCTGCGGTGTTTGTGTTTAGCTGTAATTTTCCTCTTACTCATTTACTGTACCCACACATATTATATACCGTTTTTCTCGCCATTAAATAGACTTTCAAAATATACCATTATTTTCATCATATCTTATAATTTACTATAATTTTTTTTATAAAATGAGGAAAAAATGGAAAAAAACACACTTTTTCTAACTTTGACCCCCAAAATCTTTTATACATCTACAACCACCAAAAAAAAAACCATGCTAAATAGTTTCTAAATTTTGTCCTGAGTTTAGAAATACCCAATGTTTACATGTTCTTTGCTTTTTTTGCAAGTTATAGGGCCATAAATACAAGTAGCACTTTGCTATTTCCAAACCACTTTTTTTCAAAATTAGCGCTAGTTATATTAGAAAACTGATATCTTTCAGGAATCCCTGAATATCCATTGACATGTATCTATTTTTTTTTAGAAGACATCCCAAAGTATTGATCTAGGCCCATTTTGGTATATTTCATGCCACCATTTCACCGCCAAATGCGATCAAATAAAAAAAATTGTTCACTTTTTCACAATTTTTTTCACAAACTTTAGGTTTCTCACTGAAATTATTTACAAAAAACGTATGCAATTATAGCATACATGGTTGTAAATGCTTCTCTGGGATCCCCTTTGTTCATAAATAGCAGACATATATGGCTTTGGTTTTGCTTTTTACTAATTAGAAGGCTGCTAAAAGCGACTGCGCACCACACGTGTATTATGCCCAGCAGTGAAGGGGTTAATTAGGGAGCATGTAGGGAGCTTCTAGGGTTAATTTTAGCTTCAGTGTAGTGTAGTAGACAACCCCAAGTATTGATCTAGGCCCATTTTGGTATATTTCATGCCACCATTTCACCGCCAAATGCGATCAAATTAAAAAAAACGCTAAATTTTTCACAATTTTAGGTTTCTCACTGAAATTATTTACAAACAGCATGTGCAATTATGGCACAAATAATTGTAAATGCTTCTCTGGGATCCCCTTTGTTCAGAAATAGCAGACATATATGACTTTGGCGTTGCTTTTTGGTAATTAGAAGGCCGCTAAGTGCTGCTGCGCATCACACGTGTATTATGGCTAGCAGTGAAGGGGTTAATTAGGTAGTTTGTAGGGAGCTTGCAGGGTTAATTTTAGCTTTAGTGTAGAGATCAGCCTCCCACCTGACACATCAGACCCCCTGATCCCTCCCAAACAGCTCCCTTCCCTCCCCCACCCCACAATTGTCCCTGCCATCTTAAGTACTGGCAGAAAGTCTGCCAGTACTAAAATAAACGTTTTAAAAAAAAAAAAAAAAAAATCTTTAGCATATTTACATATGCTTTGTAGGATCCCCCCTTAGCCCCCAACCTCCCTGATCCCCCCCAAAACAGCTCTCTAACCCCCCCTCTGCATTATTGGGGGCCATCTTGGGTACTGGCAGCTGTCTGCCAGTACCCAGTTTACAATATATTTTCTCTTTTTTATTTTATTTTTTTATGGTTTTCTGTAGTGTAGCTTCCCCACGACCAACCCCTACCCCCACCCCCTCCCAGATCCCTTAGATTACTTTTTTTGGGGCATTTATTCCCCCTCTTCCTCCCACTTACATAGTGTAGTGTAAGTGGTTCCCACCCGCTCCCTCCCCGTGCACGCGCCCGCCCGCCGCCCCCCGTGCACGCGCGCGTGTCTGTGCGCGCCCCTGACTTTCCCGCCCCCGATCCCGCCCCCCTCTGTGTGTCAGAAACCATTTATGGCCGCCCACCCGCCTCCCACTGCAGCTCCCACCCACCAACGATTGCGGCCATCGATGTCCGGTGTAGAGAGGGCCACAGAGTGGCTCTCTCTGCACCGGAGGGGTACAAATTGTTATTGCAGGATGCCTCGATATTGAGGCATCCTGCAATAACCGGAAAGCAGCTGGAAGCGATGAGGATCGCTTCCAGCTGCTTTCCAAACCGAGGACGTACGCCATACGTCCTCAGGCGTTAACTGTTTTTTTTCTGAGGACGTATGGCGTACGTCCTCGGTCATTAAGGGGTTAAAGGGATACTAAATCCAATTATTTTTTTTGTTCATGATTCAGATAAAGCATGCAATTTTAAGCAACTTTCTAATGTACTCCTATTATCAAATTCAATTTGTTCTCTTGCTCTTTACTTGAAAAAGCTGGAACCTAAGCTAAGGAACCGGACCATTTTTGGTTCAGCACCTGGGTTGCGCTTGCTGATTGGTGGCTAAATTTACCCACCAATCAGCAAGCACTATTCAGGGTGCGGAACCTAAAATGGTCCAGGGCTCCTTAGCATAAATTCCTGCTTTTTCAAATAAAGATAACAACAGAATGAAGAAAAAGTGATAATAGGAGTAAATTTGAAAGTTGCTTAGAATTCCGTGCTCTGTCTGAACCATGGAAGAAAAAATTTGGGTTTGGTGTACCTTGAAAATATTAGTCTCTATAGCTTTTTTTAATTATATATTTGCTGTGTATTTGAGACTGTGTACATGTGTGTGAATTGTGTGTCTGCATGCATGTGTAAGCTTTGTGTGGTGTGTGCATGTTTATTTGTATACTTTGCCAACTGCAGCATATGTGTATGCTGTTTGTTGCTGTATATTTAAGACTGTGTACATGTGTGTGTGTATATGCTTTTTATGGTGTGTCTATATATGATGTGTAGTGTGTTTTGCTGTGTGTGCATGCTCTGAAGTGTGTGTCAGGATTTGAGGCAGGCTTCCCGGCTAAGTGATTGTTAAATTGCTGAATATAGATACTGTATATATTTATGACACCGGATTTACAGGATTTTTTACAGGTCCCTCTTTCGAATTTGGAGATGTTGGGAGGTATGTGTATGTATGCGAGTATAAATGTGTATGCAAATATATGTAGGAGTGAGTATGTATGTGTATAAATGCCTATATAAATGTGTGTAGGAGTATATATATATATGTGTGTGTCCTCTAATAGGATATGATGTGTTAACAGGGAGAAAAGTGTCCCTTTTTGGCTGTTTTAAATGTTGGGAGGTATATATATATTATATTCGCTTAATTCAAAATTAAGGTAAACTTCAACGAGCCCAACGACAACCTACAAACACACAATTGAAATACATTGCTGAGGGCAATCAAGTTTACCTAAAGAAAACAATAACAACAAACCAAAGTTCTCATGCCTTCTATGTACATGCCAATCAACAGTAGTTTCGTATGGGAGAAAAACAGAGGCGATTTTTGATGACGTCAATAGCCTGGCGATGATTTGGTACTTGGTCGAGGGGGAATTTGAGCGCGTTGACGTTGAAATGTGCGAACCATCGCTTGTATGAATCTTGTGTAGGAGAGAACGACAAATGGTGAGGAGCAGTGCTAGTGTCTGTGTTACATGTGTAGGATAGTTAGGCAGTGAGCCCCGAAAGAATGCCCTGAGCTCGATTTGGGTTGCGACTAAAGAGTGTATTGTTGCATACGCACCATGTAACTCTGCCTACGATTGTTCTCGTTTTGCAACGTGAACTCGCGTAAATCGTGTGCCCGCAAAACTGCAGCTGTTCTGTAGCGCTAGTGATGCTTTATGCTTATGGCGATGCATAATAATTGTCATAAAATGCGTGTGTACGTTTGTACATGCATCTGTTAGTTATTTGTGTATATCTATCTGGCTATAGCTTACACACACGCTTTTTTAAATGTTCTCAGATCACTAAAAAAAAATAAAAAATGAATAAGACTAAAAAAATGAAATTTTTGTCCATCTACTCACTTTTTCTTTCTTGACTTTTTTGTTTAACGCACTAGTAGTACAGTATTTTGTTTCACATTCTAATAACTAATATAGATATTACATTATATACAAAGGGATACTAAATCCACATGTATCTTTCATGATTCAGCTATAGAACATTCAATTTTAATCAACTTTCTTATTTACTCCTATTAATTTTTGTTCGTTCTCTTGCTATCTATATTCGAAAAGTAGGAATATAAGCTTAGGAGCCAGACCAATTTTGTTTCAGAACCTGGGTAGAGCTTGGTGTCTACAGCAAGTACTACCCAGGGTCCTGAACCAAATATGGACTGGCTCCTAAGCTTCAATTCCTGCTTTTTCAAATAAAGATAGCAAGAGAACGAATACAAATTGTTAATAGGAGTAAATTAGAAAGTTGCTCTATCTGAATCATGAAAGAAAAAAATTGGGTTTTGTACCCCTTTAAGTGCTGGTTGATGTTCTTTTTGGATGCCACTAATAAAGTCAGGCAAACAATGTATGTTAATGATTAAAGGGACATTAAACACTTTGAGATGGTAATGTAAAATAATAAATCATATAAATAAAAAAAGCTCTGCAATATACTTTTATTATTTATTTTGTCCCCCTTTTCCTGTAATTCCATTCTGAAATTGTGAGTTTTTCTAAACAGAAGTGTAGAACACTGTTATTTTCCACACAGCCATTGGCTGCACACTCTAGTGACCTATGTATAACTGTCCCTAATTGGCCACAGCAGAGAAGGTAACCTAAGTTACAACATGGCAGCTCCCATTGTTTTATAGAAACTTAAACTTTACACTTATTTTGTCAATATTTAAACAGCTAATGAAACTTTAAAAAATACATCTACATGTTATTCTCAGACTAATATTTTCTTTGACTGCATCATTCTACCTAGCATTTATTTGGTGTTTAATGTCCCTTTAAATGGACAGTCTACACCAGAATTGTTATTGTTTAAAAAGATAGATAATCCCTTTATTACCCATTTCCCAGTTTTGCATAACCAACACAGTTATATTAATACACTTTTTGTTACCTGTGTTATTACCTTGTATCTAAGCCTCTGCAGACTGCCTCCTTATTTAACTTCTTTCGACAGATTGCATTTTAGCCAATCAGTGGGGGCTCCTAGGTAACTCCAAAGGAGTGAGCACAATGTTATCTATATGGCACACCTGAACTAACACCCTCTAGTTGTGAAACCGTTTTCAACATGCACTGAGATAAGAGGTGGCCTTCAAGGGCTAAGAAATTAGCATATGTGCCTACCTAGGTTTAGCTTTCAACTAAGAATACCAAGAGAACAAAGCAAAAATGATAAAAGTAAATTGGAAAGTTGTTTAACATGACATGCTCTGTCTGATTCATGAAACTTTATTTTAGACTAGACTGTCCCTTTAATGCAAGGGACAAAATTCTCATTCAGATATTAATAAACAGGGATTTTTTGTTTTGTTAACAAGGTTAGGTGTGACATCAAAGGCCTTTATAAATGTCAGATAAAGTATAGAACTATTGTATTGTGAAAGAAAATCTTCAACAAAATAACAGTACAGTATATTTTTTCTTATCCAGCATATATTTTGCAACCTTGTATTTCTTTTCTTTCTCAGTCTGTAGCTAAATAATGAGTATGTTTCACACTAATAAACAGCTAAGTTAATAATCTTAAAGGGACAGTAAAGTCAAAATTAAACTTTCATGATTTGGATAGAACAACAACTTTTCAATTTACTTCTGTTATTAAATTTGCTTTGTTCTCTTGGTATCGTTTATTGAAGATTAAAAGTAGGTAGGCTCATTAGAGTTTAGGAGTGTGCACGTGTCTTTAGTACTCTTTGGCAGCAGTGTTTTTGCAACATTATTTGTAGCTTTGTTATACAATTTTGCAAAACACTGGTGCCATAGAATACTAAAGAGCACTTACTATTGTGAGCTGAAGAACTTTTGAGGTCAAATATCTTCATTTTTTTACATAGAAATGTTCAGGTGATATTTTTCTGTCTGCTTTTTACAGTTATGCTGCATCATATTCAAAGGATTTAGCATATGGGCATTTTTTTCCTTTTAAGATTCTTGAATTACATTGTAATACAGAATGTCATTTTTTTTTCTTAAGTACATAAGGAATTATAAAGAAAATGAAGCACAGTGGTCAGGTTTGTAGAATTATATAATTCATGCAAAGTGTGTTTTGTTGGCTTAGATTGGCCTCAAATTTGATAAATCCAATTAAAGGCCACTCAGCATTTGTAATGAATTGGAACAGACAGCTGTAAAGGGATTTTAAACTCTAAATATATGCTAGATAGAATGAAGCATTCAAAGAAAAGATTAGTCTTACAATAACATGTAGATGTATTTTTTAAAGTTTCATTAGCTGTTTAACCCTTTCATGACAGGGTTAAAGTGTCTACATCGGAACACCTGTTCCGATGTAGACAAATTGAAACTACGCGATCGTGCATACGATCGCGAGATTTCAATTATTGGATCGCATCTGGGGGGCGTCCCTACAACCCTAGGAACGCCCTCCAGACCGCGATCAAGTCCTTGAAGCACAGAAGGCTTCAGGACAGCCGTTTGTTATGACGTTCTATTCCGTCATAACGGCTTTAAAGCCCAGTGTAAATATGACGGAATAGAACGGCATAACGGCGTTAAAAGGTTAAACATTGACAAAATATGTGTAAAGTTTGTGTCTATAAATCAATGGGAGATGCCATGTTGTAACTTGCGTTACCTTCTGTGCTGTGGCCAATTAGGAATAGTTATAAATAGGTCACTAGAGAGAGTGTGCAGCAAATCACTGTGTGGAATACAAGTGTTCTGCACTTCAATTTCTAATAGGAACTGAAAAGCTCAAAATTTCAGAATAGAATTTACAGAATAGGTAACAAAATAATGAGGGTTTATTGCAGAGTTGTTTTTTTCATATATATACGATTTATCATTTTATATAACCATCTCAAAGAGTTTAATGTCCTTTTAAAGTTAATCATTTACCCCCTAGCTTTCAGAGAAGGCTTATAAAATATATTATGCATATAAAAAGACCCATAACACGTTCTTGAATTTTAGTAAAAATCTGATCAATGGTGCAGGGATATTGAGCAAATCCTTTTTTTTTTTTTTAAATCAATATATCTAATGAAAATTATGAGATTAAAGTGAAGGTAAAGTTTTCCGGTGTTTTGCATATTATTATATTATTTATATATTATACAGTCTGATCGCCAATTTTTTTAATTACGTTTATATATATATAAAATAGGGAAAAAAAGCATTTGTTTTTACATGCTCTTCCCTTCTTTACTCCTCCCTCCATCAATTTCCTGCTTGCTGAGACTCTGACGTATAGAGCGGTCCCACCCGCTCTACACGTAGTTCAAAAGCGCGTTATCGACAATTTGCGCATGCGCACACTGCGTCGTCCATTTGATTTGCAAGGGGAATCCGTATTGCGCATGCAATATACTGGAACGCGCTTTGGTCATAGAGTAAGTGAAGGCAACGCATGCGCATAGAGTCCAACAATGCGGTGACGTAATATGACGGCCGCCTAACGGCCAGTGTTTCAATTGGGTTATAAAAAAACGTGACCAGGCTGAGAAAAAAACCCCTAAAAAACGGGTTGTTTTAACATTGTTCAGAAAAGCATTAATAAACGTTAAAAACAAAATAAATATAGCGATTTGAAAAAAATCATGAATTAAAGTCCCATTCAATTTTTGAGTACTTGCAGGGTAAACAATATAATAGATGCAACTTTACCTTTACTTTAAAGCGACACTAACCCCAAAATTTTCTTACATGATTCAGATAGAGAATACAATTTTAAATAACATTCCAATTAACTTCTATTATCTAATTTGCTTCATTCTTTAGATATCCTTTGTTGAAGAAATATCAATGCACATGGGTGAGCAAATCACACGAGGCATCTATGTTCATCTACCTGTCAGCAGCTACTGGGCATATCTAGATATGCTTTTCAGCAAAGAATATCAAGAGAATTAAGCAAATTAGATAATAAAAGTAAATTAGAAAGTTGTTTAAAATTGCATGCTCTTTCTAAATCATGACATTTTTTGGGGTTTAGTTTCCCTTTAAAGAAAGATTAAAAAATACAGTTTACAGTCAGTCATGTTATTTATTCTTCTGTTTGTATGTATATCTCTATACATACACATAATGTAAAATGTGGCTTTCATTAATATATGTATGTGTGTGTGTATATATATGTGTGTGTGTGTGTGTGTATATGTATGTATGTATATATATATATATATATATATATATATATATATATATATATATATATAATATGTGTGTGTGTTCCAAAGTTAATTATACCCCAATATTGGTTATTTAGTTTTACAAAACTTTATCATCTGCTGCTGTAAACATTTAATTTAAAAAAAAAAAATTCTGTTATTCACAGGCCGGATAAAATTACATAGAAGGCAACAAGCAATCATTCTTATTGAAATTAGCAACCATGTGTATATCTATATTCTATACATGCAATGCATTTCAGTGTTCTCAACAGAAAATGTTGACAGCCAGGTTGGGAGAGTGTAATGCTTTCTAATATTATATCATTTTTAGCTATCCAAAGCACAAATTAGTTGCATAATTTAACATGAATGTATTTTATCATAATTTGTGCAATCCAAATTGAACATTTTTAATATTAATTTTAGCTTTATATTGGCTAAAAATTTAGCTGGGTGGTCAGAAAAATCAGCCTTGTGGTACACCTGCTAAAAAGGTCCTGGGGAGAACACTGCATTTACACTTTTATATATTTATTTATATATATATATATATATTTATATTTATATATATATATATATATATATATATATATATATATATATATATATATATATATATATATATATATATATATATATATATATATATATAATATATAATTTTTTTTTATTATTATTTTTTTTTTAAACTTCAGAAGAGTGGTTTACATTTTTCTTTTTTGTATATTTTTTTTTCAGGCACTGGCATAATATACTTAAGGGAAAAAGTCTTCTTGCCTGTTGTAAACCAGAGCCTCAAAGATGGAGATCATGAAAAAACTAAATGGACAGAGTTTAGATTGTAATCATTGCAACTTCCATGCCAACAGCTCTGAAAGTATCCAAATACATATGGGAACTATACATCCAGAATACTGTGACGAGATGGACACAGGGGGGTTGGGAAAGCTGGTGTTTTATCAGAAAAGTGCAAAATTGTTTCACTGCCATAGATGCTTTTTTACAAGCAAAAACTTTTGCAATGTTTATTATCACATTTTAGCTGCTCATGGAGCACCTGAAAAATGGGAAGCTGAAGAAAAAAAAGATATAAAGGTGAAATCTGAAGAACCTGCATCAGTAATAAATACTGAAAGACCACATGCTTTAGAGACAAGTGAAGACGAAGGCTCTACAAATGAACAGGAAGAAAAAGTAAGTGAAGCTATAAAGCCTGAGGAGAATGATACTCTTACTTCTTGGCCTGAAAAAGTTACAAATGAAGATAATCA
The DNA here is from genome assembly GCF_027579735.1 of Bombina bombina. Lineage (NCBI taxonomy): Eukaryota > Metazoa > Chordata > Amphibia > Anura > Bombinatoridae > Bombina > Bombina bombina. Next base: position 783,727,519 of record NC_069501.1, on the reverse strand, counting down.
AGAGAGCTTTAACAGTGAATTTAAAGTCAACAGTCTAGGAAAGGCAAGTTGTGCGTCTCCAGAGGTTAAGGACAAGGAAACAAGTAGTGAGCAAGAGCTGTCACAGTCTAGTAGCAATATCAGTAAAGTTAGCAAACAGAGTTCTCCTCAAATAAAGGAGACTTTGGATTTTTCTGACAATGAGGCTACATCATCACACTCAAAAGATATTCCAGAGTTTTCAGATGATGAAGATACTCCTGCATTACTTCCTGGTGGCTTACCTCATTTTTCAGAAGATGATGAGCCTGTAACAAAGCAAAAGGATCACGAAGAATCCTCTGAAGAAGTGGTACGTGATGAGTCTAGGGGAATAGAGGACATTTCTGAAGATGAGGATATGCCGGTAGAGAAAAAAACTACAGGGGATGTGTCTGAAGATGATGTTCCTGGGCATCCAAAAGAATCAGATTCTTCAGATGAAGATGAGATCTCTGCTCCTGTTAAAGAAATAATGGATTTCTCTGAAGAAGAGGATATGCCAACTCTGTCCAAGGATACCATGGAGTTTTCAGAAGAAGAGGAGGAACCACCGACAACTGTCTCTAAAAATATTATGGAATTTTCAGAAGAGGAGGAAACCACAAACCTATCTAAGAATATCATGGAATTTTCTGATGAAGAGGAAACCCCAGCATTATCAAAAGACATTATGGAGTTTTCAGAAGATGAAGATGATACCCCTGTAATGCCTAAGAGCATAATGGAGTTTTCTGAAGATGAGGATACTTCACCACAGGTGAAGGATATGCCAAAGTGTTTAGAAGGCAATTCAACTCCAACTCAGACAAAGGACAGTTTTGATTTTACAGATGATGTAGACACATCTGCTTTAAAAGATTCATCAGTATCAGATGATGAAGACAGTCCTTTTGGTCCTAAGGATACAGAAATCACACACAGTGAAAACACCCCAACACGTTTTAAAGGTGTTTTACCCTTTTCAGAAGATGATGCTACCCCATCTTGGTCTAAAGATTTAAAAGATGATGTTTCTACCTCTCTACAAGAAGCACTAGATGCTTCCGATGATAAGGAAGGGTTTACTAAGGATGAGGAAATAATGAAATATGTTCGCCGTGTAAAAGGAAGATATTACTGTACATTGTGCGAGTGTCGTCCTTTAAAAAAGGGACCTGTATTGCACCATTTAATTACAAGACATAATCTCCCAAGCCCTTTTGTGTGCAAAACATGTGGAAAGACTTTTATAATGGAAACTCATCTGAAACACCATTATGTGTCCCACAACAAAGGTTTATATAAATGTAACCGCTGCTCTTTTCAAACAGATCATCCTAGAGGGTTTAAAAAACATCAAACGCATTGTCAACGCTGTCATAAAGATGAGGATGTGAGCAACCCAGTCTGGGACTTCCATGACTCAAACGATGAAGAAAATTGAGGCTTTTAGAATACATGTGGATTCTAGTTGTTTGTTGGGGCTCGCAAATTGAAAATGTAAATACAGATTAGTTCATTTTAACTGGTGACCCATATGTTAAAATATATACTGTTTATTTTGTTTTTTACCTCCGATCATTTAACTCTGAGTGCGAAAACTGAAAAACACAAACTGATAAAAAAAAAAAAACTTGTGTGTATAGAAAATGTGTAGCACTATAATACTGTTGACTTTCAAATTGAATACTAGTTAGTGGTTTGTTGTGTAAAATATAGAGTCTGAATGGAGGCCAGCATTATATGCTGTCCAGCAGTCCTACACCATTATACACTTAGTTCAACTCTAAAAATGAACATACATGATATACAGCATAAGAAATAACACCAGGTAATCTAAAACCATAAGTGTCTTTAGAAATGTTTCAGTAAGGGGTGATAGGGAAGAATACAAATTTACCAAAATGTAATGGGAGTGAAGACAAATATTTATAGTCTCAATAACCATCCCATTTTTAACTCCTAAAGAAAGTATGTAGCAAAATAAGAAATTGTTATTTTTACGTCAACCCTATATTAGTACCAAGGTGGTTTCCCATAATATGAAGAAGGTAGACTGCTCCCTATAATATGAGGTCTCAAATATGTGTTTATTTTTGGCTAAAGTATTATCCACTTTGTTTGCAATTACAATTATCATGTCAACGATTCGATTCCACGATGCATCAAGATTACGACCCATGGTTTTCATCAACAAATTCATATTTTTATTTAGAACACTAAATAGTAAATGTGTGTATAATAAATATATATATATATATATATATACTGTATATAAACACACATAACTTGAGTCAATCCCTTTAACCAATCCCCTGCAGGCTGCTCCGCTCTACCCGTGCTCACTCAAAGAGCCCTGACTAGTGCTGCATAATGCAGAAGATCTAAGATGGGGGTCTCAGACCAGGATGCCAGGGTACCATCAGTGCACGAGGCCAGGCCCCTGAATGGAGTCACCCCCTGATTGAGTGCTGGATCCTTAGTTCCCTGGGACAATAATGTATGCAGGGATTGATAAATAGTTTATGGCATTGGCTGCAACTAAGGATCATATATATATATATATATATATATATATATATATATATATATATATATTTTTTAAACATAGAGGGCCAATTGACAAGTACATTACAGAACCATGATACCAAACTTAAATAACATGTAAAGATATTTATACATGATAAAAATGCAACACAATAGTATGAGATAGCTATGTATTGTATAAACCACAGCTCTATAGAAGTACAGTGTATATGTGTGTAATGTGTGAGAGAGCTATATATTGTATAAACCACAGCTCTATAGAAGTACAGTGTAGTATATGTGTGTAATGTGTGACAGCTATATATTGTATAAACCACAGCTCTATAGAAGTACAGTGTAGTATATGTGTGTAATGTGTGAGACAGCTATATATTGTATAAACCACAGCTCTATAGAAGTACAGTGTAGTATATGTATGTAATGTGTGAGAGAGCTATATATTGTATAAACCACAGCTCTATAGAAGTACAGTGTAGTATATGTGTGTAATGTGTGACAGCTATATATTGTATAAACCACAGCTCTATAGAAGTACAGTGTAGTATATGTGTGTAATGTGTGAGACAGCTATATATTGTATAAACCACAGCTCTATAGAAGTACAGTGTAGTATATGTGTGTAATGTGTGATACAATAGTGTGAGACAGCTATATAAATGTATAAACACATTACACACATATACACTGTACTTCTATAGAGCTGTGGTTTATACATTTATATAGCTGTCTCACACTATTGTATCACACATTACACACATATACACTGTACTTCTATAGAGCTGTGGTTTATACATTTATATAGCTGTCTCACACTATTGTATCACACATATACACTGTACTTCTATAGAGCTGTGGTTTATACATTATATAGATGTCTCACACTATTGTATCACACATTACACACATATACACTGTACTTCTATAGAGCTGTGGTTTATACATTATATAGATGTCTCACACTATTGTATCACACATTACACACATATACACTGTACTTCTATAGAGCTGTGGTTTATACATTATATAGATGTCTCACACTATTGTATCACACATTACACACATATACACTGTACTTCTATAGAGCTGTGGCTTATACATTTATATAGCTGTCTCACACTATTGTATCACACATTACACACATATACACTGTACTTCTATAGAGCTGTGGTTTATACATTATATAGATGTCTCGCACTATTGTATCACACATTACGCACATGTACACTGTACTTCTATAGAGCTGTGGCTTATACATTTATATAGCTGTCTCACACTATTGTATCACACATATACACTGTACTTCTATAGAGCTGTGGTTTATACATTATATAGCTGTCTCACACTATTGTATCACACATATACACTGTACTTCTATAGAGCTGTGGTTTATACATTATATAGCTGTCTCACACTATTGTATCACACATATACACTGTACTTCTATAGAGCTGTGGTTTATACATTATATAGCTGTCTCACACTATTGTATCACACATATACACTGTACTTCTATAGAGCTGTGGTTTATACATTATATAGCTGTCTCACACTATTGTATCACACATATACACTGTACTTCTATAGAGCTGTGGTTTATACACTATATAGCTGTCTCACACTATTGTATCACACATATACACTGTACTTCTATAGAGCTGTGGTTTATACAATATATAGCTGTATCACACATTACACACATACACTGTATATGTGTGATACAATAGTGTGAGACAGCTATATAATGTATACATGCATTGCACACACAGTACAGGAATATCTCTTAGAAGTTGAACCGTTAACTTATTTGCATTAGAAGCTCCTAAAAGCTCAGGACTCACCGCTGACAACTCAGTCAGCCGGTCCTTCATGGCCGAACTTGGTGCTGCCTCACTATTTTCAGGGAGCGCTTTTCCCGTTGAGTTCAACCGGCGCCGCCCCCTTTCCTCAGCCCGGCGTCACGGCAACCACAGCTGTAAGAAGCAGGAGAAGGGAGCACTCAGCGCAAGCACCCTGTCAAACACTTCCCGCCCCCTCCAAGGGTGAGACCGTTACGCAACCTGAGGGATATTGTTTGAAAGGCGTGCTTGTGAAAAGCAATAGGCTGGTCTGTGGGAGGAAATGAAGGGGAAAAGTTCCTAGTTTTGCCAGGCAGGGTCACGTGACGTGTTAATCGATTCGGCTCTTCACTGCATCGATACAGCATTGTTAAATGCTGCATCGTGGTGCCGATTATTTTCAACACCCTTATTTGACACAGAACATGTGATTTACTAGTGTCTTTGAACCCCTTGGTTGTGGAGTAACTTAATCTGCTCTACCAACAGTTGTGACATTTAAAAGCAGGGAAGTTAGTTGGTTATATGAGGTACTCCTGTTAAAGGAACATGAAAATTTTTGCATAATTAAAATAGGCTTTCCAGTCACGGAGCTGCATAGATCATCTATGATTGCCACTTGGGCAGCTTCCAAATGTATTGCAAAGTTCATGGATTGTAGCTTAGGTGTTGCACATTTCATGGTCATTATACATTTCTTGTGCTTCTTGACTTTAGTATAGCTTATGTCCTTTCTCATGTATATTTGAAAACATCCAGTGAACAGTATGGAAATCTTAAATCGGCTTTGAATGTGGAAGATATGACCATTTATCTCTTTAACCCCTGTAGGAGTGTGTGCATGCCTCCTGGCTCTTAGGAGTCCTAGAAATGCTACGGCCATGAAGAAGTTGAATGATGCCTTTGTATAGTTTTTATGCACATAAATTAGGTTTCATTAAAAGGTATGTTAGTCAAACTAGCCTGCATTTGTCCAATACATATTTATGGCATGTTAAAAGCTGGCTTTCTTTGCAGGCATGCAAACATTCTTCTATTCATAACTGAAATGCCTTATTGTACAGACCAAGATATATTGCTATAATGGGCAGACCAAGATCTTTTAAAGGGGTAGTCTAGTCAAAATTAAACTTTCATGATTCAGATAGAGCATTCAATTTTAGGCAACTTTATAATTTACTCCAATTATTAATTTTTCCTTGTTCTCTTGGTATCTTTTTTTTGAAAAAGCAAAAATGTAAGCTTAGCCCATTTTTAGTTTAGCACCTGAGTAACTTGCTGATTGGTGTCTAAATGTAGCCACCAATCAGCACGCACTACCCAGGTGCTTAACCAAAAATGGGCCGGCTCCTAAGCTTACATTTTTGCTTTTTTAAATAAAGATACCAAGAGAACGAAGACAAATTGATAATGGGAGTAAATTAGAAAGTAGCTTAAAATTGCATGCTCTATCTGAATCATGAAAGTTTAACTTTAACTAGACTATTCCTTTAACCCCTTAACGACCAAGGACGTGTCAGGCACATCCTACAAAAAATACAGTTAAGGACCAAGGACGTGCCTGACACATCCTCGGGTTTCAAGCGATGGGAGGGCCACATTTACATAAATGTATGGGGAGAGAGAGGGGGAATAAATGTTGGGCAAGGGATCTGAGTGGGTAGGGTATTGGGGGGTATCTACAGTACACAAAAATGTTTTATTTTATATATAAATAAACTTTTTTTTTTTTGGCAAACTGGGTACTGGTAGACCGCTGCCAGTACCCAAGATGGCAGCAAATAGGTAGAGAGGGGAGGGTTAGAGAACTGTATGGGGGGGGGGGAATCAGAGAGGATGGGTTCCTAAGTGGGATCCAACACTGCAGAATCAATATACATTTTTTATTTTAAATTCTTTTTATTTTAGTACTGGCAGACTTTCTGCCAGCACATAAGACAATTGTGAGGTGGGGAGGGAGATCAGGGGATGGGATGTGTGGGAGGCTGATCTCTACACTAAAGCTAAAATTAACCCTACAAACTAACCCCTTCACTACTGGGCATAATACAAGTGTGGTGCACAACGGCATTTAGCATTTTAATTACAAAAAAGTAATGCCAAAGCCATATATGTCTGCTATGTCTAAACAAAGGGGATTCTAGAGAAACATTTACAACCATTTGTGCCATAATTGCACAAGCTGTTTTGTAAATAATTTCTGTGAGAAACCTAAAGTTTGTGAAAAAGTGAACACATTTTTTTATTTGAAGGCATTTGGCGGTGAAATGGTGGCATGAAATATACCAAAATGAGCCTAAATCAATACTTTGGGTTGTCTACTAAAAAAAAATATATATATACGTGTGAAGGGTTATTCAGGGATTCCTGACAGATATCAGTGTCACAATGTATCTGGCTAATTTGAAGTAAAAAAATGGGTTGGAAATAGCAAAGTGCTACTTGTACTTATTGCCCTATAACTTGCAAAAAAACATGTAAACATTGGGCATTTCTAAACTCAGGACCAAATTTAGAAACTATTTAGCATGAGTGTTTGTAGATGTGTAACAGATTTTGTGGGTCAAAGTTAGAAAAAGTGTTTTATTTCATCATGTTTTTTATATAAAAAAAAAAATATAGTAAATTATATTATATGATATGATGAAAATAATGGTATCTTTAGAAAGTCCATTTAATGGCAAGAAAAACCTGTATATAATGTGTGGGTACAGTAAATGAGTAAGAGGAAAATTATAGCTAAACGCAAACACCGCAAAAATGTAAAAATAGCCCTGGTCCCCAACGGTAAGAAAATTGAAAAATGGTCTTGTCACTAAGGGGTTAGATCATGTATTCACAAATTGTGGGTGCCAGGTATTCACTGCTCCTAAATGGACTTAAAATGTACAGTCCTGGCCAAAAGTTTTGAGAGTGTCACACACATTGATTTTCACAGTCTGCTGCTGTTGTTTTTAGATATTTTTGTCAGATGTTACTATGGTATACTGAAGTATAATTACAAGCATTTCATAAGTGTCAAAGACTTTTATTGACAATTACATTAAGTTTATGCAAAGAAACAATATTTGCAGTGTTAACCCTTCTTTTTCAAGACCTCTGCATTTCGCCCTGGCATGCTGTCAATCAACTTCTGGGCCACATCCTGACTGTTAGCAGCCCATTCTTGCATAATCAATGCTTAGAGTTTGTCAGAATATGTGGGTTTTTTATTTTTATTTATTCACCTGCCTCTTGAGGATTGACCACAAGTTCTCAATGGGATTAAGGTCTGGGAAGTTTCCTGGCCATTGATCCAAAATTTTGATGTTTTGTTCCCAAAGCCACTTAGTTAACACTTTGCCTAATGGCCAGGTGCTCCATCATGCTGGAAAAGGCATTGCTCGTCACCAAACTGTTCTTGGATGGTTGAGAGAAGTTGCTCTTGGAGGATGTTTTTGTACCATTGTTTCATGGTTGTGTTCTTAGGCAAAATTGTAAGTGAGCCCATTCCCTTGGCCGAGAAGCAACCTCACTCATGAATGGTCTCAGGATGCTTTACTGTTGGCATGACACAGGACTAATGGTAGCGCTCACCTTTTCTTCTCCGGACAAGTTTTTTTCTGGATGCTTCAAGCAATCGTAAAGGGGGATTCATCAAAGAAAATGACTTTATCCCAGTCCTCAGCAGTACAATCCCTGTACATTTTGCAGAATATCAGTCTCTCCCTGATGTTTTTCCTGGAGAGAAGTGGCTTCTTTAATGCCCTTATTGACACCAGGCCATCCTCTAAAATGCTTTGCCTCACTGTGCATGCAGATGCACTCACACCTGCCTGCTGCCATTCCTGAGCAAGCTCTGCACTGGTGGTGCCCCGATCTCGCAGCTGAATCAATTTTACTTTAGGAGATGGTCCTGGCGCTTGCTGGACATTCTTGGGCGCTCTGAAGCCTTCTTCATAACAATTGAACCTCTCTCCTTGAAGTTCTTGATGATCTGATAAATGGGTGATTTAGGTGCAATCTTAGTAGCAGCAATATCCTTCCCTGTGAATCTCTTTTTGTGAAAAGCATTGATGACTGCACATGTTTCCTTGCAGGTAACCATGGTTAACAGAGGAAGAACAATAATTTCAAGCACCGCTCTCCTTTTGAAGATTCAATCATTTGTATATTGAAAGCATGGTACTTTATTGTGCATGTATTAACAGTAGTTTTGTACAGTTTTTAGCTATGTATATGTTTTTAACTGTGGCTCAGTAAGTAAGTACTGTAGAAAGATGTCCTGCTCAGTAATGATTTTGTAGGTATAATTCTACACAGTATTCATTTTACGGAAAACTTTTGTACTGAAAGAAACCTTCATATTAAATTTTTTGGTGACCATATTGTAACCAGGGATATTGTTATTTAATTCAATCCAACTTTAGAAACTGTTATTGTATCCTTGCCAAATATTCCTGTGTTTTGTTCTTTGTAAATAATTACTTTTTTTTATGTGGGTATGGGTGGGTGTTGGTTTTATTTGCTGGTTAATTTACAGGTTTATCATTAATATCAGCTAAAGGGACAGTAAACCTACCCCTGATAGCTCTTCAGAAATCCTCCATTTTAATTTTAAAAATCCCCAAGAAAAATGTATTTACAGGTACATTCAGACAGTCTCTCTCTATGTCATTGGACTATACCCCCCCCTCGCTATAGAGCAAGTAGAGTATGGTCTCCAGCAAAGCAGTAAGGGCTAGATTTATCAAAGGCTAGGCGAACTCTGTATGTGCTTTGCCTGTAACTGCGCCCCAGCTCGCCTCCGGAGAAGCGCACGTGTGCCTGAATTTATCAAAAAATAGATGTAACTTTGCGCAGGCGAGCTGGGGCGTAATAATGATAAATTTCACCTGTCGGAAACGGCATTTACTCCCTATTTATCACAGTACATCCCTATAAATATTTACGCTGCCATGTTTTGATTATTAACCCCTTAACGACCGAGGACGTGCACGTCCTCGGTGTGGAAAGCAGCTGGAAGCGATCCCTTTTTTTTCCACTTTTTTTTCCACTTTTTTTTTCGTGAATGAGTGTGTGAATGAATGCGTTAAGTGCTTGAATGAGTGTGTGGAATACGTGAATAAGTGCGTGAATGAGTGTGTTAAGGAGTGCGTGAATGAGTGTGTCAATGAATGAAGTGACCTGTTTACATAGAAGTATATTTTGAGTGCCTTAAAATGTCACATCCATGTAAAAGAATAAGGGGTCAGTCACAATCTTTTAGAAAAACGTATCTAATGGTTTTTTTTTTTTTTTTTTTTGAAAACTTTTATTGAAAAACAAAGCGTTACAGCATGTTAGTCTATGTAAGACTCAGAGACTACAGTGAATTATTACAGTCCAAAAGATGTATACTATTACAAAAGGGTGGCCACATTCACAATGGGTCACACATGTGTGAAGGACAAATTTTGTGAAAAGGGGGTTGTACTGGTGGCCCATGGAGAGATGCGTCGTGGGAAGGGCTCTTCTGCCTTGTCTCTGTTCATGTATGCAAAGTCCCGGAGAAAAGGCTAATAACAATAAATGCTGTAAAACTAAAGTCCTTTCACTCCAGTGCAAATATACATAACATACTGCATTTAACTGTCTATACCATGCATGCGAGTATCTACATCTACATCCCTTAAGGAGTCATAACCTGTTGTACAAAGATGGGAAGTAAGAAAAGGAAAAAGAAAAAGAAAAAAGAAGAGAGAGAGAGAGGGGGGGGGGGTGGGGGGGTGGGGAGGGAATGCCCGGCCGGGGCGCTTTGTTAAGTTACGGCATATCCGAAAAAACGGGGACCTCCAGTGACTGGAGGGTTTTGGAAAGGCAGTCCCAGTAAAACTGGACGTTGTGGAAAAAAGTTAAGTTGCCTGTCCGATAATAGGAGTACTCCTCCGCAGCTAAAAGTTCTGAAGTGAGGGAGATCCATTCCTGTATCTCAGGGATACGTACTGATCTCCAGTGTCGAGCAACTAGGGCCCTGGCGCTATTTAAACTGATTTGTGTTAATTTCCATTTATATTTACATATTTTTCCCGGTTTTTGGTTTAAAAGGGCAAGGGAAGGTGATAAATTAAATGATGCCCCCAGTAATTCCCTAAGGGCCGTCTCTACTCTTCCCCAAAATGGGGATATTGAGGCACATTGCCACCAGATATGGGACATCGATCCAACGGATCCACATCCCCTCCAGCAGGTCACCCCCGCGCCCGGATAGATTTGCCTTATTCTCTCTGGTGTGAGGTACCAGCGGAAAAGGACCTTGTGGTTAAGCTCCAGGGATCTAGGCAGTGAGGAGGACCTAGCTGTGTGGAGTAGAATATCCTGCCATTGTTCCTCGGAAAATTCTGTGCCTAGTTCTCTCTGCCAGTGTAATCTATACGAAGGGAGTTTCGGTGTAAGTGCCGCGTCGAGCATCTTTTTGGACATGGACAGGGAGCCGCGGGGCGTAACACCGGACAGGCAAAGCCTTTCATATTGTGTTAGGTTTCTAAGTAAACTGTCCCTATAGGGTGATATATTTAGTAGGTGTGTGAGTTGTGCGTACTTGAGCCAACCCGAGAAAGCTCCGCCCGCCGTTTCTGCGAGTTGTGTGCGGGTCTTTAATTTATTGTTAGAAACCAAGTTAACAAAGGGTGTTGTGTGTTCTCCTCCCGCCAGGTTAGGTTTCTCTGCCAATAAGCCCCCCACAAACTCTGCATTATATGATATTGGCGACATTGGGGAAATGGGGGACGAGATACCTTTTATTTTGGAGCGGATCCTGTCCCAAGTTCTAAATAAGTGGCCATAGAGCAGGGATTGCCCCACCACGGGGGGTCTGGCCGTGTATTTAATCCAGCTAAGTGGGCCAATACTTGGTGTCTTTAAGAGGAAAGAGTCAATGGATGCCCAAGCCTTAGTGTTTGTTGTATTGTGCCATTCGATTACTCTCTGCATAACTACGGCCTGGTGGTATGCCAGTATAGACGGGACCCCCAGTCCTCCCTCTCCCAGTGGGGCTGTGATGAGTTTCCTGCTAATCCGCGGTTTAATGTTTCCCCAAATAAAGGAGTTTAGCATTGTCTGCATTTGGTTTATATAAGTATGGGGTAAGTGTATTGGTACCGTTTGTAATGTGTAGAGAATCTGCGGGAGGGCAGTCATCTTGACCGCCTGTATCCGGCCCCACCAAGAGATTGGTTTATGTTGCCAATTGTCAAGTTCCTTTTTAATTTTGTGCATGAGAGGAATGTAGTTGTGCTTAAATAGTTTGTTGCATGTTGGCGTGAGCTGTATCCCTAGGTACTTAAGTTTGTCATGGTTGAGCTTATATGGACAGCAGAGTCGTAGGGCCTCATAAGATTGTCTTTTTAAGGTGATGTTTAGGACTTCCGATTTCTGCGCATTAATAAGGAAATTTGAGTGTGCACTAAAACGATCAAATTCTTCTAGTAAGTAAGTAAGGGATGTGCTTGGGGATGTCAAGAGTACAAGGACGTCATCCGCGTAAAGGGTTAGCTTGTAGGTGTTAGGACCCAATGTTATGCCTGTTATGCTGGGGTTGCGTCGGATATGGGAGGCCAGCACCTCTATAGATATGGCAAAGAGGAGCGGGGATAGGGGACAACCCTGCCTCGTGCCGTTACCAATTCCAAAGCTATCAGATAGGACACCGTTCGCCTTTATTTTCGCTGAAGGTTGGGTGTATAAACTAAGGATTCTACTGGTCATTCGGTCACCTAAGCCAAAGGCGGACAGGCACGAGCGCAGGAACTGCCAGTCCAGCCGGTCGAAAGCTTTCTCCGCGTCAGTGGATATTAATATAGAAGGAGTTTCCGACCGGCTGGCATGCTCTATTAATTGGATTACCCTAATGGTGTTATCCCGCGCCTCCCTCCCTGGGATAAACCCCATCTGGTCTACATGGATTATTTGAGGGAGAATTGAATTCAGGCGGGTTGCTAAGATTTTCGCATAAATCTTAATGTCAGAGTTGAGCAAAGAAATAGGCCTATAATTCTCTACTTTTTGGGGGTCCCTATCCGCCTTCGGCAGGAGTATGACATGAGCTTCTAAATTACACTTGGGCCATGATTGTTTTGTGTCTATTGCTGTGAACATGGATGTTAGGTGCGGGGCCAAGAGCTGTCTATAGTTTTTGTAGTATAAGTTTGTAAACCCGTCAGGGCCAGGACTTTTGCGTGGGGGAAGGGATTTTATTGCTAAGAGTACCTCTGAGGACGTGATGGGGGCTTCCAACTCCTGCGATTGTTCTGCTGAGAGGGCCGGGAGGTCAGCCTCCGCTATGTATTGTTCTCGCGCCATAGGGTTCGCTGCAAGTGGAGGTTGCGGCAGATTATATAGTTTGCTATAATACGCTCTGAATTGTTCTACAATTTGGTGGCTGCCTAAAGCTTGGTGGCCGGCCGAGTCAATTATGCTATGTACATACGAGTTAAGCTTCTGCTCTCTGAGGGATCTCGCTAGAGAAGGCCCTATCTTATTGGAGTTGGCTAGATACATTTTTTTAAGGTATAGCGCTTTAGATTGGGCTTCTTTATATATTAGGCTATTTAGTTCATTTCTGGCCCTTCTGAGCTCGTCTGTTATTGACCTATCCATCGGGGATGCCCTGTGGCGTTGTTCTGTCTCTCTGATCTTTTGTATCATACAGTTATAGGTTTCCCGGTACCGCTTAGTTAGACCTGCCTTATGTTTGATCATTTCTCCCCTAATGACACATTTGTGGGCTTCCCATAATGTGTGCGGGGAAATGTCTGGGGTGCTATTGAGCGTGAAGTATTCTTTTATCCTTTCTGCTATGTGCTTAGAGAAAATTGGGTTCTTTAACAGGGATTCGTCTAATCTCCATGTATATGGGGATAGGGGTTTATCGGACCAATTTAAGGTTGCCGACACTGCGGCGTGATCCGACCAACTAGTGGGCTCAATATCGGCGTCTTTCACTAAACAATAGGTGCTTTGGTCTGTGAAGATGTAATCAATGCGCGAGTAGCGCTTGTGAGGGTTGGAGAAGAAAGTATAGTTACGCTGGTTCGGGTGCCTAACCCTCCATATATCTATCAGGGCAAGCTTGTGAGTGAATGATCTGATGTCTTGGAGGGTTTTAATGGGGATGCTGCCTCGACCCTGGGAACAATCTACTTCCGGCTCCAATGCCACATTACAGTCACCGGCTATAATTAATGATCCTTTCTGAACCTGCAGTATCTTATTTGTTATCTTTTTGAAAAATTGAGCCTGTTTCAGGTTTGGGGCATATAGATTGACCAAAGTAATCGGTCGGTTATATAGGAGGCCAATGAGGATAAGCCATCTGCCACCGGTGTCTGCTTCCAGTGTGGACAACTGGAACGGCAACGACCTATGAATCAAGATTCCCACCCCCCCCCGTTTATCTGTTTGCGAAGCTAGATATGTAGTAGGGTAATCCTTATTTGTGAACCTGGGGGAGTTGTCCCTCGAAAAGTGTGTCTCCTGCACAAAAACCAAATCCGCTCTAGCCTTTTTAAAGCAAGAGAGCGCGACGGACCTCTTTGTGGGGGAGTTCAGTCCCTTTGTATTTTGAGAGACCAGTTTAATGCGGTGTTGTCCCATGTGGGGGGTTCTCTGGTTTCCTAAGGAAGCCATACCATTCTGTTATATGAGTGGAGCCTTAAGCATGATTGTGGTCTGATGGGTGTGGTAGCTGTGTTCCAATGAAATGTGGTGATTGAATGGGTTACCTGATAGTGAGCCGTTGTGTGGGGTCTATGGCTCCGGCTGGGCCAGGGATGAGGGATATGGGGTGGAGAGTCCAAAGGAGAAGGATTGAAAAGAGTATATCTGCAATGGTAAGATGCACAATTAACAAAAACCATATAAACAAAAACATAAACATCTTTTAACTGTAAAACTTGAGCACTAACTAGAAGCATGCTATGCTTCTAGTGACTAACTAGAGGGTGAGGGGAATAAGTAACTGCTACACCTCATGGTAGCAGGTCGGCCATAGGGTCTTAGTTTCTTGGGGCCCATGTTTCAGTTACAGTATCTTAGGTGTAGTAACGTAGCCTTATGGCGTCATTAACATTTAACTGCATCGGTACACCTTTTGCGTTAAACTAAGCCAAATATTTATTTCTCTTTCTGGTGTACTACACCCCCCCAATGGCTACAAAACACAAAACAGCCTAACATTGTTTGAGCATACATTTTGTATAACAACCAAACTTAAAATATATAAGTAAAAACTATACTTTACATATTCCAATAGCGTACAGGGTAATGTAAACGGTGAATGTTTTTTTTTCATAACCTCCCTTCATAAGTCCAGTGAGGGACGCGATAAAAAGGGAGAAAGCCTCGCCAATCTGCGGGCCTGGTGCAGCAAAAAACTACTGGCAGAAAAGTTCCATGAATCAAGTGATCATCTCCTGGTTATCAGGGTTCTTTGCTGATGGTCTGTTTTTCCTCCTGTAGGGGACCTGAGTCCACTCCTGTCTACGTGGGTTTGATGTGCGCTGTTCTTTTGGGGTCTCCTGAAGGGCTGGAGGGCTGGGTTTCGGAATTTTAAGGAGCGAGCAAAAGTCCTCCAGGTCCTCTGCTGTCCTGTAAACCGCAGTGGTATTGTCCTTCAGCACTCTTAAGCTAAAGGGGAAGCCCCATCTATAGGGGATCCCGAGATCTCTTAGGTGTAGTGTAAGATACCTGGCCTCCCTTCTTTTACCCAGGGTCAGCTGGCTGAGGTCTGCATAGACTTGTAAGGTGCACCCATTATGTGAAATGGGGGATTTTTTCCTGGCAGCTGAGAGGATGTTCTCTTTGTCCCTAAAGCTTGTGAATTTAATTACAATGTCCCTAGGAGGGGCTGAATCTTTTGGGGGGGGTCTCAGAGCTCTGTGGTAACGGTCTAGAGGGTATTCCACTGCCTCGACATTGTCCATCAGGGTGTTGAATAGACCTTGTAGATATGGGAGGAGTTCTGAGGCCTTGATGTGCTCAGGGACCCCCCTGATTCTAATGTTCTGCCGCCGCCCCCTGTTATCCAGGTCTTCCACCTGGTCCTGCAGTTGACTTATGATAGTGGAGTGTTGTGTCCCAAGGCGGATCTGGTCGTCTAAAATTCTATCTGTGTATTCCGCCTCTTCCTCTATTTGAGCTATTCTGGAGCCAATTTCACTAATCTCCCTCCTGACCTCAGATAGACTGGTTTTTATCATAGAGCTGACTTGTCCTATGAACTTATTAAAGTCCTCTTTTGAAGGGAGGGTCTGTAGGTCTGCTTTGGTTATCATTGTCTCTGGGGTCCCTTCTTGTGCAAGGTCTGGAGGTGGAGATGGCACTTTCATGTTGTCTGCAGCTTGCTCAGTGGTAGCCAATTCCACCGCTTTAAAAAAGGTGTGTACTGTGGAGGTTACAGAGGAGCTGCTCTTGCCTGTCTTGTCAGCCCTGGGGGCCCTTTTTGTTGTCATGTTGAGAGAAAATTCTGCCCCTGTGTAAGAGTGCTGATGCGTGAGAGAACGGCTGTAGCTATTCGCAATTTTGTCCCTGATGAAAAGGGGTAAATCTGTGTAGGAGGCTTTCTCTGCGAGTAGATTACTATTCCTGTGGGGGTAACTGCTTGATGTAGGTAAAGGCTCTTTAGTGGGACACAGTCTGAGCAGGGATAGCTGATCTCATGGAAGGTGGTATGTGGGCTGTACTTAGGCCATGTGGGTATTTATGCTGTAGCCAAGTGGGGCGCTGCACGTGCAAGTCTGATGGCTCTTTATGTGGGCATAGTTTGTAGTCAGTGAGGGGCTAGCCCATGATGTCTGCTACGCTGTGATGCGTTTATTTTACTGCGGGCCGCCCTTGCTCACTTACCCTGCAGGTCCCGTGCGGTGCGATAACCCACTTCCACTTGGTCATCGACTGGTAGGTGCGATCCTCTGTTGCGTGATGAGGAGAGGAATTGAGCTGATGTACTCCTCTAGCGGCCCTTAAAGCATGTGCGTGAGCTTGCTGCGTAGGTGCGATTAGGCCTCAGAGAAGCCGCGGGAGGCCGCGCTGGGCTGTGGCTGAGTCCTCTATTCTCCCGGGACCTAAAGTCAGTTACCGGGAGTGCTAGGAGGTGTCCGGGATCGATTGCCAGTATTCTTTGCCCCACACTCACATTATCTTAGGGCTTATTCTGCGATAGGGCCGACCTTACTTCGGAGCTCTAAGCACTTGCGACCATTTTGGGCGCTGGCTAGCTCCGCCCCCGTATCTAATGGTTTTTAATAGAAAATTACAATTAAAGGATTTTAAAATATAGTAGATTTGCATAACCATCAAATACATAGTAAAAAGACAATGTGAAAGACCTGTAGTCGATTTATTTTCTAACAGATATAAAAGTAAAATTTTCCTTACCCCTGTATCATGTGACAGCCATCAGCCAATCACAAATTGCCTGTACATATACACTGTGAATTCTTGCACATGCTCAGTAAGAACTGGTGCCCCAGACAGTGTGCATATAAAAAAAGATTGTGCACACTTTAAAGGAAATACACTGGAATATTGCTTAGAATTGCATGCTCCATCTGAATTAAAGAACTTTTTTTTTTTAAAATCTTTATATCATAGTGAAAAGAAAAAACAATAGAAAGAACACAAGAGCAGGTTAGAATTATTGTACACAAAATAACCACCTCATGGAAATATATATAAATATAAAAGGTTATCAGAACAAAATCAATATTTAGTACACTTAAAACATTTCTTCTGATACATGCACAACAAGCACTTATATTTCCAGTGTCGTATAAATATATCTTATTACTTTGCCATTTTTATTCCTTTTTTTAAAAAAAATAGGAGCCTAAAAACCTACATGCAAATAAACATGAAAAAAGAAAAGGGATCAAACCTAGAGAAAAGCAGAACAAAACAAAAAAAAAAGGGGAAAAGGAACCCTCTCCACCTCTGCTCGATCCGCCTAAGCCCTGGTCGCCCCATGCCTCTCAATCAACGTCCTCTGCCCATTCACCAGGAAAACGGCCGCATATATATTTGTCAAAATAAACTCTGACCTACGAAATAGTTTGATCATTTTTATTTGGCATACTAAGGGAAATGAAAAAACAAATTTTTCCCAGTTCTTAAAAAATACTGCCAGGTGATCTTCTTGTGGATATGGTATGTTAAATTGCTCTGTCGTAAATTGCTTCATTAAAGCCTTTTTAAAATGTGACATTTTAGGTGCTGCACGTGCCTTCCATAATTTGAGGATAAGATTACGTCCCGTTAGTATAATTGTATTTATAAGACTGTAATTTTTAGTTATTCCTTGGAATTTCACCAGGAAAAAAATCTCAATGGGGGTCAATACATGTTCCAAATGTAAAACTGCATTCATCCAATATGTAATCTTTTTCCAAAACTGAAAATTTTTAGGACAGGCCCAGAGGCAGTGAAATAGATCTACAGCCATTGCCGAACATCTAGAACAGGGAACACTTAATTTATACCACTTGGATAGGATTCCCGGGGTAAGATACCTCTGGAGCCCTATTTTAATCTGAGATTCTCTCCACACTGTTGGCACCCAACTTTGTTGAATTAATTTGAAACTTCCAACAATAGTCTGTTCATTTATATCTGAAAATTGGATGGACCATTTTGCTACCATTTCACTGATTTGCAAACAAGAAGTTTTTTGGATTAAAAGTAAATATAGTGCAGAAATTGCATAGAATCCTGATGCATAAGTGTGTATCCTGGACTGTAATTCACCTAATGACCAATTTTTTCCATTACTTTTAAAGGGCCACTGTAAGTAAATATTTTCTATGCCTGTTACTAACTAACTACCCCAAATACGCTTTTTATCAATAGCATTTCATTAACATATATCTACCGTATATCAGAAATCTTGTCTGCAAATGTAATTGTTTTCCAAACCCACTCCGTGGGTATCCTTTGCTCTGTACCAATCCGTTTACAATACCTAGGTTTCAAAATGGCGCTTTAAACACAATTTCATTGATTTAAGTATTTTGAACATGCAGTGCTGAAAATAGTGGGCAGAATAACGTGACATCATCGGGGAATAAAAGATATAACTTTTATAACGTTATGAAACTTCGTTTTGGAGAAAATATAGATCAGTAGGTTTTAATTAATGTTTATTAACTTTAATATGTTAGTTGTTTGGCTTAAAAATTATAACAGAAAATAATCCTTTAAGCAACTCTTGAAGGAAGTGTCTAACTTGGAGGTATGCATAAAATTTGCGCGTGTCTAGATTAAAATTATTTGCTATTTCTGCAAAAGTTATTGGATGACCTGCAGTTCCCAAAATCTGACTCATAGTTTTTAGACCTTTTAGCTCCCAGTCTTTAAATACCTGATTTGACAGTCCAGGGCTAAAGTTAGGGTTACCACATATAGGTAAATAGTTCAAGACGTATGGAGAGCAATCCAACTCAACACACAGTCTCTGCCAAGCCACTATAACATTCCTAATCGTAAATCGATAGAATATATTTGAGGGGAGTGAAGTCAATGGACAGTGAAGTAAAGCTTTCAATTGGAGGGGGGCCACCAACCGAGATTCCCAAGTAAAGGAGGAAATTTGGTCCTTTTCAGTTATCCAGTCCAACGCAAATCTGGCAATAATAACTAGATTATACACCTGGATATTGGGAAGTGCAAGCCCAGCTGCCAATTTGGAATTCATAAGTCGCTGGCAAGCGATCCGCGGTTTAGCTCCTTTCCACAAAAATCTAGAGCAAGATCTATTATATATAGCAATATCCTTATGTAAAAACAACGGAATGTACTGAAAAATATACAAAAGTTTGGGAAAAATAACAGTTTTAATCAATACTACACGGGCAGATAGAGATATGGGTAGCGAAATCCATTCCCCTAACTTTTTACAGCAATGCTCCAGCCAAAACACATAGTTTAGCTTGTACCACTCTTCCGGATTCCTCGATAGCCGAAGGACTAAATATGTAATTTGTGAGACTTCCAGAAAGGGATGCTTAATGCTAAATGTAGGCTTTTTATATAACCACATTAATTCTGATTTCGAGGTATTAACCTTATACCCAGAAATCTCACCAAAGTCTTGAATAATATCCTGCAGAATTGGCAATGTAATCCTAAGATTAGATAGAAATAGTAGCAAATCATCAGCATATAGAAGCAGGACTAATTTCTCGCCTGCCAATGAAATGCCGTCCAACTCCTGACGTAATAATATAGCCAGAGCTTATGTTGAATAACAAGGGAGAGAGTTGACAGCCCTGTCTAGTTCCAATGTACAGGGTGAATCGTTGAGAGGTTACGTTGTTAACAATTATGCTGATGTAGGGGCACTATAGATTAGGCGGATGTAGTTATTAAAAAACCCTGACAGGCCAAATTGGTCTAGGGAGAAGAACAAATTATCCCAGCTGACCCGATCAAAGGCCTTCTCTGCGTCGACCGTTAAAATGGCCTTATCTGAGATCTTAGAGGGACTAGAAGTCATGTATCTATTCCAGAAAGACTCAATAATCACTAACAGTTTCCTCGTATTTCTTACTGGATTCCGTCCTGACATAAATCCAGATTGATTCTCATGAATTAAGTCACCAATGCATGGTTTTAATCGATTGGCTAGAATGGCCGCAAGAAGCTTATAGTCGCTATTAAGGACTGATATGGGTCTATAAGAACTAGGTAACTCAGAGTCCTTGCCCTTTATAAGGATTAGTGAGATATTTGCTGCCGCAAAACATGGAGAACATCTAATGTTTTCTGAAAAATAGAAATTATATAGCTTGTTCAATATAGGTGTCACCTGATCTTGTAAGATTCTATAAAATTCAATCGGAAATGCATCCGGCCCTGCCACTTTATTTGATTTTGCGTTCTTAATTGCAGATAAGATCTCCTCTTCAGTAATGGGAGCATTAATAGCTTCCCTAGTTTCCAAAGATAGTTTCGGGACCTTAATCCTCTCCCAGAATTCTCTTTTCTTTACTAAATTTGGCGACTCTAGCTTATACAGATCTTGAAAGAATTAAAAAAACACTCTTTCAATGTCAGGATGACTAGTATACCTAGTTGCGTCTTGCTTAATGGCAGAAATGGCATGCCTCGGAGAGGATTTAGCTATTCTAGCTAGGAACTATCCACCGTATAAAGCTTTTAATCGAAGCTCTTCTTGGGCACTATTCTGCGTATGTCACTGAGTGCCTTCACCCTTACATAAGTGTCCCAACAGTGTTTTGAAGGGTTGTGTATATATGCTCTATAAGCTTTTTTCATCTGGTTGGCAAGCTGCGTACCGACATGATTGCATTTCTTCTTCCAGTGTGACATATAAGATTTTATCTCCCCTTGTAAAACCGCCTTGGAAGCCTCCCAAAACACTTAAATTTTATCTAAATAGTTATCATTATTTTTATAGAAATCAACCCACTTCAGTCGAAACCCGTTTTGAAAACTAGTATTGTTAAGTATCTGAGAATTATTTTTTTTATTATTACCTGGGTTCTTTAAAACCGGTTTACAAATCAGCGAGATGGCAGCATGGTCGGAGATTATGATATCCTCAATTTTAGGCACCAAATTCCATTTAAGGAGAGAATCTGAAATAAGAAAATAATCAATCCTAGAGAATGCTTGTTAGGCCTGTGACATACATGTATATTCACAAACATCTGGGTTCTGTACCCGCCATATATCAACCAGACCTAAATGTGAGCAGAACTTTTGAAAAGTCCGGACTTTCCTGCATCTGATATTTAGTGATTTTTTTTTTTGACTATCCATTATAGAATCTGCTAGTAAATTGAAATCACCCGCAAAAATTAAGTTCTGCCCTACGAATCTGTGTAGCTTCACTGTTAAAGCAGCCCAGAAATTATGGTCGATTTGGTTAGGCCCATAAATATTACACACTGTATATTGGATCTTATTGATCTCAATTTCCAGGATTAAAAATCGACCCTCGGGGTCTGCTTCAGTGTTACGTATTTGATAATCTAAATTCTTGTTTAATAAAATGGCAACCCCCCTCTTCCTAGAAGCAAACTGGGCGGCAATAACCTCCCCAACCCACTTATTTTTAAGTTTAGGAATTTCTGGGGGTTTAAGATGTAATTCCTGGAGCAAAACTATATCAGGATTAAATTTCCCCAAATATTTTATTATAGATTTCCTTTTGATTGGGGAGGTTATGCCACCCACATTCCAAGAAATTAGGTTGAAGTTAGGATCCATCAAACCTTGTTAGTGAACATTGTGTAAGGAGAAGAAGGTGCACAAACCGGACGAGATAGAGGAGCACGGCGCGAGCAGGCGAGAGTGCTGGAGGGGGCAAAAGAGGAAGAAGGAAAAAAAAAAAAAACAACAACAAATAAGTTCATTCCTACAAACAATATAGATCATGAGATATAGAAAGCAATATAAAGTCATGTTACAAAAACAAGTATAGAACCTCTTAACTGGGAATACACCATTTCTGTTAACGTAAGGGCCATGCATTATAACAAACGTTATTGCTTTATGGAACCCCCGCATCTCTACAGAAGGCCTCAGCTTCCATAACATTATTTAATATGTGAGAAGTTCCCTCTCTCATCACAACTAGCTTCGCAGGATAGATCAATTTGATGTTGTAGTTTTCCTTCTGTAACCTGCCATAGAAGAAAGACATGTCTCTTCTTTTGGACAGGATTTCTGATGAAAAATCTTGGAAGATTAATAACTTGTGTGGACCTAATACAAAGGGATTACATTTTCTGTAATACTTAAGATATAACAGCTTATCTTGGAAATTAATAAATTTAAATATCACCGGCCTAGGTCTATTACCCTCACTATGTTCTCTACGGTACCCTATCCTGTGTGCCCTCTCTATCTGAAAGGGAGTAGCAGGAGCTGGAATCTGCAATGCCTGTGGTAATGTTGTTGAAACAAAGGCCATCAAGTCTTGAAATTCTGGTGATTCAGGAAGGCCGATCACTTTCAAATTATTACGTCTTGAGCGATCCTCAAGATCTTCAATCTTAGCTTGTAATGTTGCGATCGTTTTACTATGTGTATCTATAATAGGGTCTTGTACATTAAATCTGTCCTCCAAGTCAGAAACTCTATTTTCGACTTCATCTAGTCTTATAGAGAACTGCCTGACGTCTGCCGTAAGATTAGATATCTCATTCCTGATCTTAAGTTTGATTAAGTCAAATTGAGGGGGTCAGGATTTTAGCGACTTCCGCCACAAATTCTGCCATATTAGTACACGATGGATTAATAGGGCCCTTTTCTTGGGGTGTATCAATGCTGGAGTCCAGAGTCCTGCTACTCCCCTTCTTGTCCTTTGACTTGGGGGGCATATTGGAAGGTGAGCTCTTTTGGAGCATGAATCTGTCCATGAACCAAGAATTCCCAGGGAACTTTTGTTGAGTAACAAGGGTATTTTAAAAAAGAAAGAAAAAAATCAGGATTGAACCGGGATTCCACAAGCTCCAAGCCTAATGTGTTTTGTAATATAAATTGATCTAAGAATTATGGCTCTACTCCTGACCGGAGTTTCCACCCTAGGGGTATACTACCTCAATAAACCTTTAAACTGTAACAAGATGTTTCCTATAGTGAATATACTTCTGTTATTTTTGTTGGTTTTGTTCTGAACTAAATCAGAAAAACTATTACAGAAGCACTTCCTGTGATGCTTATACTTCTATTATTTATACTCTAGTTGTATTTAGCAAAAAAAAAATAAAAAAAAAAATACTATTATAACAAGGTGCTTCCTATAGTGCTTATTCTACTATTGTGTGTGCTGGTTTAATTATTGACTATCAAAGAGAGAACCAAACCAATAACAAAAGTGCTTCTAATAGTACTTATGCTTCTAATATATGAGCAAATTAGATTCTTTAAATTTAACTGAAGTTCTATCCCTTAACCCCTTAATGACCGAGGACGTGCAGGGTACGTCCTCGAAAAAAAAGGCAGTTAACGCCTGAGGACGTACCCTGCACGTCCTCGGTGTGGAAAGCAGCTGGAAGCGATCCTGCTCACTTCCAGCTGCTTTCCGGTTATTGCAGTGATGCCTCGATATGGAGGCATCCTGCAATAACCATACATGGCCATCCGATGCAGAGAGAGCCACTCTGTGGCCCTCTCTGCGCCGGACATCGATGGCCGGTATCGTTGGTGGGTGGGAGCCGAATTGGGAGGCGGGTGGGCGGCCATCGGTGTTGCGCGTGACGTCACGGGGGGCGGGATCGGGACCGCCGGGGGCGCGCACGTGCACGGGGGGTGGCGGGCGGGCACGGGGCGGGAGCGGGTGGGAACCGCTACACTACAGAAAAGTAAAAAAGTAAAAGTAAAAAAAAAATTAAATAAACTTTTTTTCAAAACCATCTAAGGGATCTGGAAGGGGTGGGGGGTTGGTCTTGGGGGGGGGGGGGAAAGCTACACTACAGAAAAGGGACATATTTTATTTTAAAAAAAGCATTTTTTTTCACTAAACTGGGTACTGGCAGACAGCTAACAGTACCCAAGATGGCGCACATTAAGTCAGAGGGGGAGGGTTAGAGAGCTGTTTAGTGGGGGATCAGTGAGGTTGGGGGCTAAGGGGGATCCCTACACAGAAGCATATGTAAATATGCTAACAAAAAATGCACAAAAAAGCCCAAATATACCTTTTATTTTAGTACTGGCAGAGTTTCTGCCAGTACTTAAGATGGCGGGGACATTTGTGGGGTAGGGGAGGGAAGAGAGATGTTTGGGAGGGATCAGGGGGTCTGATGTTTCAGGTGGGAGGCTGATCTTTACACTAAAGCTAAAATTAACCCTGCAAGCTCCCTACAAGCTACCTAATTAACCCCTTCACTGCTAGCCATAATACACGTGTGATGCGCAGCGCCATTTAGCAGCATTCTAATTACCAAAAAGCAACTCCAAAGTCATATATGTCTGCTATTTCTGAACAAAGGGGATCCCAGAGAAGCATTTACAACCATTTGTGCCATAATTGCACAATCTGTTTGTAAATTATTTCAGTGAGAAACCTAAAATTGTGAAAAATTTTACGTTTTTTTTAATTTGATCGCATTTGGCGGTGAAATGGTGGCATGAAATATACCAAAATGGGCCTAGATCAATACTTGGGGTTGTCTACTACACTACACTAAAGCTAAAATTACCCCAAAAAGCTCCTTACATGCTCCCTAATTAACCCCTTCACTGCTGGGCATAATACACGTGTGGTGCGCAGTGGCATTTAGCGGCCTTCTAATTACCAAAAAGCAATGCCAAAGCCATATATGTCTGCTATTTCTGAACAAAGGGGATCCCAGAGAAGAATTTACAACCATTTATGCCATAATTGCACAAGCAGTATGTAAATAATTTCAGTGAGAAACTGAAAGTTTGTGAAAAAATTTGTGAAAAAGTGAACAATTTTTTGTATTTGATCGCATTTGGCGGTGAAATGGTGGCATGAAATATACCAAAATGGGCCTAGATCAATAATTTGGGATGTCTTCTAAAAAAAAATATATACATGTCAATGGATATTCAGGGATTCCTGAAAGATATTAGTGTTCTAATGTAACTAGCGTTAATTTTGAAAAAAAATGGTTTGAAAATAGCAAAGTGCTACTTGTATTTATGGCCCTATAAGTTACAAAAAAAGCAAAGAAGATGTAAACATTGGGTATTTCTAAACTCAGGACAAAATTTAGAAACAATTTAGCATGGGTGTTTTTTGGTGGTTGTAGATATGTAACAGATTTTGGGGTTCAAAGTTAGAAAAAGTGTGTTTTTTTCCATTTTTCCTCATATTTTATAATTTTTTTTATAGTAAATGATAAGATATGATGAAAATAATGGTATTTTTAGAAAGTCCATTTAATGGCGAGAAAAACGGTATATAATATGTGTGGGTACAGTAAATGAGTAAGAGGAAAATTTCAGCTAAACACAAACACCGCAGAAATGTAAAAATAGCCTTGGTCCCAAACGGACAGAAAATGGAAAAGTGCTCTGGTCACTAAGGGGTTAAGTGAACTCCAATCTATAGCTTAGTGCATACTATACTACTTATATGTCTTTTAACTCAGATGTGACCTACAGTGCATACTCTATATACTCTTAGTGCATACTCTATATAGTTATTGCAAATACCACGTCTCATACACAAAGAAGCAAAACTTGTAACAAGTGCTTATTTTTCTATTGTGTGTGCTAGTTTAATTATTAACTGACAGCGAGAAAACCAAACCTAAAACAACAGTGCTTCTAATAGTGCTTATACTTCTAATATATGAGCAAATTTAATTCTTTAAATTTAACTGAAGTTCTAAACCTTAAATGAACTCCAATCTATAGCTTAGTGCATCCTATACTACTTATACGTCTTCTAACTCAGATTTGAACTACAGTGCATATTCTATATACTCCACAGTACATACTCTCTATGGTCATTGCAAATACCATGTCTCATACACAGAGAAGCAAGCTATATCAAAATACTTATACTTTAAGTGATGATGTAAAAATTAAACACTATATCAACTGTGTTAAAGTGCTTCCTATAGTGCTATAATACTATATGTCTATACAAAATGGTTGTAAATAACACAAAACTTTAAAATCTCCTATTCAAATGACAGGATGTGCCTCTACTGTAATTACTCTTAGATGCTACAGTGGATTTATACAAATGGCACTACTAATGTGACGCAGCTGCTTATTAACAGCAGTTAGAAGGGAAAAAAAAGAAGAAAAAAAAAAGTGCTTAGAATACTGAGCATATCAACTTAATCAGTATTCAATCACAATTGGCACAATTGTATACACCTTACATAAATACTGACAGTGGTAAGACTCAATAAATGTATAATAATTCTAGAACTAACAGTACAAAATGTTAAGGCTTCTCTTGTGCCGAAGAACTGCCTGTAAGTCAGTTTATAGCTAGGCAGACTAGTGGAGGACCATATTATAGCTCTAGGTGTAGCTTGTATTTCGTAAGCTGGCAGTCGCATAAACAATCAGGCAACAGTAAGTCTTATCTACAAAGATCTTCGGATCTTACTACCGCCTCAGCCAGTTTGACAAACAACTCGAGCATCCAAAAGTAAAGGAAATACTGTACCAAGCGCACAGAGCCTAACCGCTACCCGTGGCTGCCCTTAGAGCCACTCTCTCCTGCTGTGGCTGTGTGTTATATGGCAGGTTTAAACATCCACTCTAGGTAGCCCAAGATCCCGAGCGCCGGGTTATAGGACTTCTTTGTAATTATCTGATACCTTCTTCCTTTCTATGCTCTCATCTGGGGCAGTAAATCTCAGCGCTTTCTTGGAGATTCTATGCAGCCGCCGCTGCGCTCCCAGCTCTCCTTGCCTTCTCTCCTTCTGTGGGCTCTACAGAAGCGGGGAGCTTGGCATACACGCTGCTCTGAAAGACAAGGCAAACTGCGACTTGGGAAATCCTCTGGCCTCACGGAGCCGATGATCATTGACAACAAAACTGGCCAGCCACAAGATCTTCCGTCGTGTAACCAGGTAACAGTGTATAACTTATAAGGCGGGACTTTCAGTTACATTTAGTGGCTACCAGCTGCGGTCGGCGTTGCCTCAACACAATCAGGGCACAGAGCACTGCCACTTATATCTTAGCCCTTCCAGGTAGGCTAAAGGACCGCTCCTTGGTCGTCGATGTAACCAGGCACATCTGAGCGAGCAGTTTCCTTTCTTGCAGGTAGATTCACAGCGGCGCTTGGTTAAACCCCATATCAATAGTGTCCTGTAAGGAAGGCAGGTCTGGAACCCGTCCACAATGAGCACACAGGAGGCAAAGTTCTTAGACAATTTAGCCAAGCATTTGGCTGACAGCACACCTGGGAGTTCTTGAAAGGATGGCATGCACCAGCCACAGTGCACAATTAGTCCGTATGTAGAAACTTCCTATGCAGGATCCGTGATCCTAAAACCCAAGCCTGTAACCGGCCAAGGGGCATAGACTGGTGATGATGAGTTAGGCCTCACGCAGAGGCACGGAGCTCCAGCAACACCTGCAGTTACCTGTGCCCCACCTCCAGCCGGAAGTCTGCCAGCTGGAAGTGATCCTGCTTGCTTCCAGCTGCTTTGGTAGCCATCCGATGCAGAGAGAGCCACTCTGTGGCCCTCTCTGCACCGGAGATCGGTGGCTTTCCTCGTTGGTGGGTGGGAGCAGACTTGGGAGGCGGGTGGCAGCCATCGATGGCCCTGGTCATGTGGAGGGGGGCGGGGATGTCCGGGGGCGTGCACGGACGCGTGCACGGGAGGGCGGGGGCGGGCGCGTGCATGGGGAGGGAGCGGGTGGGAACCCTTACACTACAGAAAAAGCTGTTATAAAAAATGTTAAAAAAAGGCAATATATGTAAAAAAAGACAACGATCAGTGAGGTGGTGGGGGTTTATCTGTGTGGGGGGGGAAGCTACACTACAGAAAAAAAACAAGCAAACAAAAAAAGCCCTTTTTTATGTCAAACTGGGTACTGGCAGACAGCTGCCAGTACCCAAGACGGCCCCCAATAAGGCAGATGGGGAGGGTTAGAGAGCTGTTTTGGGGGGGATCAGGGAGGTTGGGGGCTAAGGGGGGATGCTACACTGCAGCATATAAATATGCTTAACTTTTATTTTAGTACTGGCAGACTTTCTGCCAGTACTTATGATGGCGGGGACAATTGTGGGGTGGGGGAGGGAAGGGAGCTGTTTGGGAGGGATCAGGGGGTATGATGTGTCAGGTGGGAGGCTGATCTCTACACTAAAGCTAAAATTAACCCTGCAAGCTCCCTACAAACTACCTAATTAACCCCTTCACTGCTAGCCATAATACACGTGTGATGCGCAGCAGCATTTAGCGGCCTTCTAATTACCAGAAAGCAACGCCAAAGTCATATACAGGGAGTGCAGAATTATTCGGCAAATGAGTATTTTGACCACATCATCCTCTTTATGCATGTTGTCTTACTCCAAGCTGTATAGGCTCGAAAGCCTACTACCAATTAAGCATATTAGGTGATGTGCATCTCTGTAATGAAAAGGGGTGTGGTCTAATGACATCAACACCCTAAATCAGGTGTGCATAATTATTAGGCAACTTCCTTTCCTTTGGCAAAATGGGTCAAAGAAGGACTTGACAGGCTCAGAAAAGTAAAAAATAGTGAGATATCTTGCAGAGGGATGCAGCACTCTTAAAATTGCAAAGCTTCTGAAGCGTGATCATCGAACAATCAAGCGTTTCATTCAAAATAGTCAACAGGGTCGCAAGAAGCGTGTGGAAAAACCAAGGCGCAAAATAACTGCCCATGAACTGAGAAAAGTCAAGCGTGCAGCTGCCAAGATGCCACTTGCCACCACTTTGGCCATATTTCAGAGCTGCAACATCACTGGAGTGCCCAAAAGCACAAGGTGTGCAATACTCAGAGACATGGCCAAGGTAAGAAAGGCTGAAAGACGACCACCACTGAACAAGACACACAAGCTGAAACGTCAAGACTGGGCCAAGAAATATCTCAAGACTGATTTTTCTAAGGTTTTATGGACTGATGAAATGAGAGTGAGTCTTGATGGGCCAGATGGATGGGCCCGTGGCTGGATTGGTAAAGGGCAGAGAGCTCTAGTCCGACTCAGACGCCAGCAAGGTGGAGGTGGAGTACTGGTTTGGGCTGGTATCATCAAAGATGAGCTTGTGGGGCCTTTTCGGGTTGAGGATGGAGTCAAGCTCAACTCCCAGTCCTACTGCCAGTTTCTGGAAGACACCTTCTTCAAGCAGTGGTACAGGAAGAAGTCTGCATCCTTCAAGAAAAACATGATTTTCATGCAGGACAATGCTCCATCACACGCGTCCAAGTACTCCACAGCGTGGCTGGCAAGAAAGGGTATAAAAGAAGAAAATCTAATGACATGGCCTCCTTGTTCACCTGATCTGAACCCCATTGAGAACCTGTGGTCCATCATCAAATGTGAGATTTACAAGGAGGGAAAACAGTACACCTCTCTGAACAGTGTCTGGGAGGCTGTGGTTGCTGCTGCATGCAATGTTGATGGTGAACAGATCAAAACACTGACAGAATCCATGGATGGCAGGCTTTTGAGTGTCCTTGCAAAGAAAGGTGGCTATATTGGTCACTGATTTGTTTTTGTTTTGTTTTTGAATGTCAGAAATGTATATTTGTGAATGTTGAGATGTTATATTGGTTTCACTGGTAAAAATAAATAATTGAAATGGGTATATATTTGTTTTTTGTTAAGTTGCCTAATAATTATGCACAGTAATAGTCACCTGCACACACAGATATCCCCCTAAAATAGCTATAACTAAAAACTACTTTCAAAACTATTCAGCTTTGATATTAATGAGTTTTTTGGGTTCATTGAGAACATGGTTGTTGTTCAATAATAAAATTAATCCTCAAAAATACAACTTGCCTAATAATTCTGCACTCCCTGTATGTCTGCTATTTCTGAACAAAGGGGATCCCACAGAAGCATTTACAACCATTTGTGCCATAATTGCACAAGCTGTTTGTAAATAATTTCAGTGAGAAACTTGAAATTGTGAAAAATTTTACGTTTTTTTTTTATTTGATCGCATTTGGCTGTGAAATGGTGGCATGAAATATACCAAAATGGGCCTAGGTCAATACTTTGGGTTGTCTACTACACTACACTAAAGCTAAAATTAACCATACAAGCTCTCTACAAGCTCCCTAATTAACCCCTGCACTGCTGGGCATAATAAACGTGTGGTGCGCAGCAGCATTTAGCGGCCTTCTAATTACCAAAAAGAAATGCCAAAGCCATATATGTCTGCTATTTCTGAACAAAGGGGATCCCAGAGAAGCATTTACAACCATTTGTGCCATAATTGCACAAGCTGTTTGTAAATGATTTCAGTGAGAAACCTAAAATTTTGAAAAATTTAACTTTTTTTTTTAAATTTGATCGCATTTGGCGGTGAAATGGTGGCATGAAATATACCAAAATGGGCCTAGATCAATACTTGGGGTTGTCTACTACCCTACACTAAAGCTAAAATTACCACAAAAAGCTCCCTACATGCTCCCTAATTAACCCCTTCACTGCTGGTCATAATACACGTGTGGTGCACAGTGGCATTTAGTGGCCTTCTAATTACCAAAAAGCAACGCCAAAGCCATATATGTCTGCTATTTCTCAACAAAGGGGATCCCAGAGAGGAATTTACAATCATTTATGCCATAATTGCACAAGCTGTTTGTAAATAATTTCAATGAGAAACCGAAAGTTCGTGAAAAAGTGAACGATTTTTTGTATTTGATTGCATTTGGCGGTGAAATGGTGGCATGAAATATACCAAAATTGGCCTAGATCAATACTTTGGGATGTCTTCTAAAAAAAATATATACATGACAATGGATATTCAGGGATTCCTGAAAGATATCAATGTTCCAATGTAACTAGCGCTAATAAAAGTGGTTTGGAAATAGCAAAGTGCTACTTGTATTTATGGCCCTATAACTTGCAAAAAAAGCATAGAACATGTAAACATTGGGTATTTCTAAACTCAGGACAAAATTTAGAAACTATTTAGCATGGTTTGTTTTGGTGGTTGTAGATGTGTAACAGATTTTGGGGGTCAAAGTTAAAAAAAAGTGTGTTTTTTTTATTTTTTTTCCTCATATTTTATAATTTTTTTTTATAGTAAATTATAAGATATGAAGAAAATAATGTTATCTTTAGAAAGTCCATTTAATGGCGAGAAAAACGGTATATAATATGTGTGGGTACAGTAAATGAGTAAGAGGAGAATTACAGCTAAACATAAACACCGCAAAAATGTAAAAATAGCCTTGGTCCCAAACGGACAGAAAATGGAAAAGTGCTGTGATCATTAAGGGGTTAAAAAAGCGTTTTTTAAGTTAATATTAGCTTATATTTATATTATATAATGTTTCTGTGCTGTTTTTGACATATGTTGATAATTTAAGATTGCAAAAATAAATATATTAAAATATTGAGATATATATATATGACTGTTGGTACCCATATGCGCCAGTGGATGCGCAAATTTCTGGCAATAACAGTCTCTTCTTGGCGCTGAGCCTTTGACAAATTAGTTAAAAGAAGAAAGTACTACATTACAAGATGTAAAAGCATGTAATATAATGGTGTGTGCCTCAGTCTGCATGGCGAAATATACAACACGCAATTGAAGCCGAAATTGCAGTTCCCTATATGCGCAAAGCAATGATAAATAAGAAACTGGACGTATTTGTAGGTTGGGCTGTTAAATTAAACCTATTACTAATGTAAATTGTAGCACTCGGGAGCACGCCTGTGCTTCTAGGCGAATACACGCTGAGTTTGAAGAAGTTTCTTTCAGATTTGCGCAATTATAGGCGCAGAGTGCTTTGATGAATATGACGATCAGTTCGTATGAGCTATTTTGGATGGAATTAAAGGAGAATGGCTTTGATAAATCTAACCCTAAGTAGAGGCTTTATGCATGACCTCTGCAGTTCTGAAGTGCAACAGTGTTTACAGTGGAGTTTTCTGGAATGCAGAGAACATCCATTATCTTACGTAGTGCTTGGCAGGGATAATGGAGTGCATATTTAGCTGGTTCAATGGCGCGGGTGGTACTTTTTATTGGCATTACCGCTAGATGACATATTTGTTAAATAGCAGAGGCAGATGAGCCACATATGAGTAATTTAAAAATACATTTTCTTACGGATTATTTTTTTTGTATAAAAATGAAAGATTTTTGAACCTGTCACTTTAAAAATGAAAGTAAGACTTTTGAGGAAGGAGCTTTTATTAACTACATTTACTATCCCTTTAAGTAACTGCTAGTGCTGTAAATGGGCATGTCCTTTTTTTCTCTTTGCCATGTATTCTGGAAGATAACCCCCCCCCCTCCCAATCTTGCCATTGTCACTATTTTACTTCATTAAAGGGAAAGTCTACAATAGAATTGTTATTGTTTTAAAATATAGATAATCCCTTTATTACCCATTCCCCAGTTTTGCATAACCAACACAGTTATATTCATATACCTTTTACCTCTGTGATTACCTCGTATCTAAGCATCTTCTGACAGTCCCCTGATCACATGACTGTGACTGTTTATTATCTATTGACTTGCATTTAGTACTGTGTTGTGCTAAATCTTAAATAACCCCTTGTACATAAACATAATGTTATCTATATGGCCCACATGAGCTAGCAGTCTCCTGTTGTGAAAAGCAAATAAAAAAGCATGTGATTAGAAGCTGTCTATAGTGGCTTAGAAACAGGTAGACATTTAGAGGTTTAAATGTTATAAAGTATATTAATATATCAATGTTGGTTGTGCAAAGCTGGGGAATGGGTAGTAAAGGCGTTATCTATCTTTTTAAACAATAACAATTTTAGTATAAACTGTCCCTTTAAAATGCTGTATTAAACAATTAGAACATCCGGGGGTCGATCCGATAAAAATCGTCGCCCGCAAAAGCTGGCGACGCCAATATTTGCGCGGGTTTGTTATCCTATATACGGCATAACCTAGAAGTTACGCGCATATATTTCTGCCATCGCCCGTAGTTTTTTGGGCCATAGGCAGGTATACCAAACCCGCGCAGTTTGGTATCCAATATACAGCGTAAGGACTTACGTGGCGAAAATGGAGAAATCTTACTCCATTTTCACCTCGCCACAAAAAGCAGCCGTAAGAAGCCTTACGCTGAGTATTGGAGCCCCGTAACTCCCTAAACTGGCTGCTAAATAAACCTAACACCTAACGCATGCGCAATGTCTATCTACCTGTCAACCGCGATCTGCTAAATAAAACCTAACACCTAACGCATGCGCAATGTCTATCTAACTGTCAACCGCGATCTGCTAAATAAAACCTAACACCTAACGCATGCGCAATGTCTATCTACCTGTCAACCGCGATCCCCCGCCTCAATCCCTAATAAAGTATTTAACCCCTAAACCGCCGCCATCTACATAAACTAACCCCCTACTGTGAGCCCCTAAAACCGCCACCATCTAACTGATCTATCCCCTACTGTGAGCCCCTAAAACCGCCACCATCTAACTGATCTATCCCCTAATCTGACCCCTTACACCGCCGCCAGCTATATTAATATTATTAACCCCTAATCTAATATCCATAAAGTAATAAACTCTATTACCAGCCCTTAAAAGGGCCTTTTGCGGGGCTTTGCCCCAAAGTTAACAGCTCTTTTGCCCTATAACCTGCCCTCCCTACACCGCCGCACCTATATTAATGGTATTAACCCCTAATATAAGCCCCTTACACCGCCGCCATCTATATTAAAATTATTAACCCCTAATTTAATCTACCTACCCCGCCGCCAGCTATATTATCTATATTAACCCTAAGTATATTATAGTTAATATAGTTATTACATTATATATATTAACTATATTAACCCTAATATAATTATATATTTAATATAGTTAATATAGTTACTATAGTATTTATATTAACTACAGGGAGTGCAGAATTATTAGGCAAATGAGTATTTTGACCACATCATCCTCTTTATGCATGTTGTCTTACTCCAAGCTGTATAGGCTCGAAAGCCTACTACCAATTAAGCATATTAGGTGATGTGCATCTCTGTAATGAGAAGGGGTGTGGTCTAATGACATCAACACCCTATATCAGGTGTGCATAATTATTAGGCAACTTCCTTTCCTTTGGCAAAATGGGTCAAAAGAAGAACTTGACAGGCTCAGAAAAGTCAAAAATAGTGAGATATCTTGCAGAGGGATGCAGCACTCTTAAAATTGCAAAGCTTCTGAAGCGTGATCATTGAACAATCAAGCGTTTCATTCAAAATAGTCAACAGGGTCGCAAGAAGCGTGTGGAAAAACCAAGGCGCAAAATAACTACCCATGAACTGAGAAAAGTCAAGAGTGCAGCTGCCAAGATGCCACTTGCCACCAGTTTGGCCATATTTCAGAGCTGCAACATCACTGGAGTGCCCAAAAGCACAAGGTGTGCAATACTCAGAGACATGGCCAAGGTAAGAAAGGCTGAAAGACGACCACCACTGAACAAGACACACAAGCTGAAACGTCAAGACTGGGCCAAGAAATATCTCAAGACTGATTTTTCTAAGGTTTTATGGACTGATGAAATGAGAGTGAGTCTTGATGGGCCAGATGGATGGGCCCGTGGCTGGATTGGTAAAGGGCAGAGAGCTCCAGTCCGACTCAGACGCCAGCAAGGTGGAGGTGGAGTACTGGTTTGGGCTGGTATCATCAAAGATGAGCTTGTGGGGCCTTTTCGGGTTGAGGATGGAGTCAAGCTCAACTCCCAGTCCTACTGCCAGTTTCTGGAAGACACCTTCTTCAAGCAGTGGTACAGGAAGAAGTCTGCATCCTTCAAGAAAAACATGATTTTCATGCAGGACAATGCTCCATCACACACGTCCAAGTACTCCACAGCGTGGCTGGCAAGAAAGGGTATAAAAGAAGAAAATCTAATGACATGGCCTCCTTGTTCACCTGATCTGAACCCCATTGAGAACCTGTGGTCCATCATCAAATGTGAGATTTACAAGGAGGGAAAACAGTACACCTCTCTGAACAGTGTCTGGGAGGCTGTGGTTGCTGCTGCACGCAATGTTGATGGTGAACAGATCAAAACACTGACAGAATCCATGGATGGCAGGCTTTTGAGTGTCCTTGCAAAGAAAGGTGGCTATATTGGTCACTGATTTGTTTTTGTTTTGTTTTTGAATGTCAGAAATGTATATTTGTGAATGTTGAGATGTTATATTGGTTTCACTGGTAAAAATAAATAATTGAAATGGGTATATATTTGTTTTTTGTTAAGTTGCCTAATAATTATGCACAGTAATAGTCACCTGCACACACAGATATCCCCCTAAAATAGCTATAACTAAAAACAAACTAAAAACTACTTCCAAAACTATTCAGCTTTGATATTAATGAGTTTTTTGGGTTCATTGAGAACATGGTTGTTGTTCAATAATAAAATTAATCCTCAAAAATACAACTTGCCTAATAATTCTGCACTCCCTGTATATTAACTCTATCTAACCCTAACACCCCTAACTAAATTCTTATTAAATAAATCTAATTTATATTATAAACTAAAATATTCCTATTTAAATCTAAATACTTACCTATAAAATAAACCCTAAGATAGCTACAATATAATTAATAATTACATTGTAGCTATGTTAGGGTTTATATTTATTTTACAGGTAAATTGTTAATTATTTTAACTAGGTATAATAGCTATTAAATAGTTATTACCTATTTAATAGCTACCTAGTTAAAATAATTACCCAATTACCTGTAAAATAAATCCTAACCTAAGTTACAAATACACCTACACTATCAATAAATTAAATAAACTACAAATATCTATCTAAAAATACAATTAAATAAGCTAAACTAAATTACAAAAAACAAACAAACACTAAATTACAAAAAATAAAAAAAAGATTACAAGATTTTTAAGCTAATTACACCTATTCTAAGCCCCCTAATAAAATAATAAACCCCCAAAATAAAAAAAATTCCCTACCCTATTCTAAATTAAAAATAGTTCAAAGCTCTTTTACCTTACCAGCCCTTAAAAGGGCCTTTTGTGGGGGCATGCCCCAAAGAAAACTGCTCTTTTGCCTGAAAAAAAAAACACAATACCACCCACATACCCCTAATCTAACCCAAACCCCCCTTAAATAAACCTAACACTAACCCCCTGAAGATCTCCCTACCTTGTATTCACCCCGCCGGGCAGAACTCTTCATACAATCCGGGCGATGTCCAATCAAGCGGCAAAGAAGAATTCTTCATCCCGGTGATGTCTTTCTCCAAGCGGCAGCAAAGTCTTCTTCCATCGGGCAGCATCTTCCATTAAGCGGCATCTTCAATCTTCATTCTTCACTCCTCCAACGCGGAGCATCCATCCCGGCCGACGACTGAACGACGAATGAGGTACCTTTAAATGACATCATCCAAGATGGCGTCCGTCGAATTCCGATTGGCTGATAGGATTCTATCAGCCAATCGTAATTAAGGTAGAAAAATCTGATTGGCTGATTGAATTAGCCAATCAGATTCAAGTTCAATCCGATTGGCTGAACCAATCAGGTAACTTAGGTTAGGATTTATTTTACAGGTAATTGGGTAATTATTTTAACTAGGTAGCTATTAAATAGGTAATAACTATTTAATAGCTATTATACCTAGTTAAAATAATTAACAATTTACCTGTAAAATAAATATAAACCCTAACATAGCTACAGTGTAATTATTAATTATATTGTAGCTATCTTAGGGTTTATTTTATAGGTAAGTATTTAGATTTAAATAGGAATATTTTAATTAATAATATTAATATTAGATTTATTTTAATAAGAGTTTAGTTAGGATGTTAGAGTTAGATAGGGTTATTATACTTAATATATATATAATATAATAACGATATTAACTATATTAACCCTAATATAATTAGGGTTAATATAGTTAATATATATAATATAATAACTATATTAACTATATTAACCCTAATATAATTAGGGTTAATATAGCTGGCGGCGGTGTAGGGGGATTAGATTAGGGGTTAATACATTTATTATAGGTGGCCGCGATGTAGGGGGATGTAGATTGTAGGCAAAAGAGCAGTTTACTTTGTGACAAAGCCCAGCCAAAAGCCCTTTTAAGGGCTGGCAAAAGAGCTGAATTCTTTGGGGCATGCCCCGCAAAAAGTCCTTTTAAGGGCTGGCAAAAGAACTGTTACTTTGGGGCAATGCCACGCAAAAAGCCCTTTTCAGGGCTATTTGTAGGGTTAGACTTAGGTTTAGTGGTAGGGATAGTTTAGTATTTTAGGGGTTAAATAATTTAATATAGATGGCGGCGGGGTAGGGGGATTAGATTAGGGGTTAATAATTTTAAAATAGATAGCGGCGAGGTAGGGGCTCACTTTAGGGGGTAGGTAAGGTAGATGGCGGCGGTGTTAGGGGCTCACTTTAGGGGGTTATAGATTTAATATAGCTGGCGGTGGTTTAGGGGTTAATAACTTTATTAGGTAGCGGCAGGCTCCGGGAGCGGCGGTTTAGGGGTTAATACATATTTTATTGTTAGGATAGTGAGGGGGGATAGCGGGTAGAGGGTTAGACGTGTCGGGCTATGTTAGGGAGGCGTGTTAGACAGTGCGGGTGATTTAGACTTTAGTCAGGTTTTGTAGGCGCCGGCAGTTTCTAACGTGCCGTAAGTCACTGGCGACGCCAGAAATTTGAACTTGCGCAGATTTCTGGACATCGCTGGTTTATCCGACTTACGGGATAGCTCGAGTTGCGAGCTGAAACTGCGGGCGACGCGGGTTCCCTCGCTTGCGCCGCAAACTACGATCTATAGGATCGCGCCCCCGGTTATCATATGGTTTTCCAATGACTTTGCATGGCTTTAACCTCACCAATACTTCGCACTGAGAGAGAATTCTAATCCAGAAGAAAATACCTTCCTTTCACTTTTCTATGACCACTTTCGAGCAGCCACCAGTTGGCAAGCGCAACCCAGGTGCTAAACCAAAAATGGGCTGGCTCCTAAGCTTTACATTCCTGCTTTTCAAAAAAAGATAGCTAGAGAACGAAGAAAAAAATAATAGGAGTACATTAGAAAGTTGCTTAAAATCGCATGCTCTATCTAAATCAGGAAAGAAAAAATTTGGGTTAAGTATTCCTTTAACTTTAAACCTGAATTTTGAGATTCATTGAAATGCATACACTGGGACAATGTGTTTAAGAAATGAAAACATAAGAACATAAATTCAGAACATAAGGCCTGTTGAATAAGTAAATATTTCAACATCATGTAGAGATAAAAGAAAAACAAATCTAAAGCAATGTGACCATTGGCTAAAATAAATGTAAACATGGTAAAATATTGGAACAGTAAAATATGAGACGTGTGTGATAATTAGCAATGATTAAGGGAAGTGTTCTAAATTGTTCTGTATACTCAAAAGACGAATCACAGAGAGACATAGCAGCATAATAGAACTTCCATGCCCTTACAAATAACTTGGTTAACCACAGCCAATATGATTAAGAGACTGGATAATAGGGTAAATACAAGGTCTAGATGGTACATATCCAGGTTTTATTTTTTGGGAAGTTAGCAATATAATAGACAAAACTATGCTCTTCAAGGCTCAGGCGTATGGTACCAGAGAAGTGGCATTAAAGGGACAGTCAACACCAGATTTTTTGTTGTTTAAAAAGATAAATAATCCCTTTATTACCCATTCCCCAGTTGTGCAAAACCAACACAGTTATAATAATACATGTTTTACCTCTGTGATTACCTTGTATCTATGCTTCTGCAAACTGCCCCCTTATTTTAGTTCTTTTGACAGAATTGCATTTTAGCCAATCAGTGCTCATTTCTAGGTAACTTCACGTACGTGAGCTCAATGTTATGTATATGAAACACATGAACTAACACCCTCTAGTAGTGAAAAAAATGTCAAAATGCATTTAGATTAGAGGTGGGCTTCAAGGTCTAAGAAATTAGCATATGAACCTCCTAAGTTTAGCTTTCAACTAAGAATACCAAGAGACCAAAGCAAAATTGGTGATAAAAGTAAATTGGAAAGTTGTTTAAAATGACATGCCCTATTTGAATCATGAACGTTTTTTTGTTTTGTTTTGTTTTTACTAGACTGTCCCTTTAAAGCTGTTTAAAAAAGGAACCAAGGGCTCCATTACATATGCAACGTCGTCTGTAAATCTGGTAACGTCGGTTTTTGCTTGGTTTGGTATCCTACATACAGCGCCGCATATAATTTTTACTCCCATAGGCTAACATGGGACCGCGTCATAAATCGGTATCCAATATCCAGCGCAAGGACTTACGTGGCGACAATGGAGAAATTTTACTCCATTTTTACCTCGCTTTAAAAGGCAGCCATAGCAAGCCTTGCGCTGAGTATGGGAGCACCGTAACTCCCGAAAATGCCTGCAAAAATAAACTAACACCTAACGCATGCGCAATGTCTATCTACCTGTCAACCGCAATCCCCCACCGAATTAACTAATAAACGGCTAGATTACGAGTCTTATGTTAGCCTTAAAAAGCAGCGTTGAGGGGTCCTAATGCTGCTTTTTAACGCCCGCTGGTATTACGATTCTGGCAGGTACAGGTGTACCGCTCACTATTTTTCCGCGATTTTCGCATACCGCAAATCCCCTTACGTCAATTGCGTATCCTATCTTTTTAATGGAATTTTCCTAACGCCGGTATTACGATTGCTGGGAAAAGTGAGCGGTAGACCCTCTCCTGTCCAGACTCCTACCGCATTTAAAAATCAGTAGTTAAGAGTTTTATGGGCTAACGCCGTAACATAAAACTCTTAACTAAAGTGCTACAAAGTACACAAACACCCATAAACTATCTATTAACCCCTAAATCGAGCCCCCCCCCCATATCACAAACACTTAACTAAAATGTTTAACCCCTAATCTGCTGACCGGACATTGCCGCCACTGTAATAAATATATTAACCCCTAAACTGCTGCACTCCCGCCTCGCAAACACTAGTTAAATTTTATTAACCCCTAATCTGCCGTCCCTAACATCGCCAACACCTACCTACATTTATTAACCCCTAATCTGCCGCCCCCAACGTCGCTGCTACTATATTAAATTTATTAATCCCTAAACCTAAGTCTAACCCTAAGTCTAACCCCCCTAACTTAAATATAATTTAAATAAAACGAAATAAAATTACTACTATTAAATAAATTAATCCTATTTAAAACTAAATACTTACCGATAAAATAAACCCTAAGCTAGCTACAATATAACTAATAGTTACATTGTAGCTAGCTTAGGATTTATATTTATTTTACAGGCAACTTCGTATTTATTTTAACTAGGTAGAATAGTTATTAAATAGTTATTAACTATTTAATAACTTCCTAGTTAAAATAAGTACAAATTTACCTGTAAAATAAATCCTAACCTAAGTTACAATTACACCTAACACTACACTATCATTAAATTAATTACATAAACTACCTACAATTAACTACAATTAAATTAAATAAACTAAAGTACCAAAAAAAAAACACTAAATTACAGAAAATAAAAAAAGAATTACAATTTTTTAAAATTAATTACACCTAATCTAATCCCCCTAATAAAATAAAAAAAAACCCCAAAATAATACAATTCTCTACCCTATACTAAATTACAAATAGCCCTTAAAAAGGGCCTTTTGCAGGGCATTGCCCCAAAGTAATCAGCTCTTTTACCTGGAAAAAAAATACAATGCCCCCCAACATTAAAACACACCACCCACACACCCAACCCTACTCTAAAACCCACCCAATCCCCCCTTAAAAAACCTAACCCTACCCCCTTGAAGATCACCCTACCTTGAGCTGTCTTTTACCCAGCCAGGCACATGTGGACCTCCAGAGGGGCAGACGTCTTCATCCGATCCGGGCAGAAGAGGACATCCAGACCGGCAGAAGTCTTCATCCAGGCGGCATCTTCTATCTTCTTCCATCCGGAGCAGAGTGGGTCCATCTTGAAGACATCCGACGCGGAGCATCCTCTTCCATCCGACGGCAACTGAAGAATGTAGGTTCCTTTAAGTGAAGTCATCCAAGATGGTGTCCCTTCAATTCCGATTGGCTGATAGAATCATATCAGCCAATCGGAATTAAGGTAGGAAAAAACCTATTGGCTGATCCAAATTTTGCTCAACGCTCACTTTTCTGAGGCTAACGCCGGCTTGAAGAAAACCTGTAATACCAGCGTTATCTTAAGTGAGCGGTGAGAAAAAAAGACTTGTTAGACCTGCACGCCATTACCGACAAAAACTCGTAATCTAGCCGAAAGTTTATTAACCCCTATATCGGCCATCAAACCCACACCGCAAGTAATAACTAAATTATTAACCTCTAAATCCGCCAACCCCAACATCGCAAACTACTTATTAAAACTATTACCCCTTAAACCGCCATTAACCCACAACGCAATAAACCTATTAAAGTATTAACCCCTAAACCGCCAGAGCCCACAATGCAATAAACCTAATAAAAAAATTAGGTAATTTGGGTTCATTTAGGGGGGGTTAGGTTTATGTGGGCTATGGCGGTTTAGGGGTTAATACTTTAATAGGTTTATTGCATTGTGGGTTAATGGCTGATTAAGGGTTAATAGTTTTAATAGGTAGTTGGCGATGTCGGGGTCTGCAAATTTAGGGGTTAATAATTTAGTTATTACTTGCGGTGTGGGTTTGATGGCGGATATAGGGGTTAATATATTTATTTTTAGTGAGAGGGGGATTGCGAATATAGGGGTTTTTACCTGTAGGGCTTATTTTTGGGAGGCGTGTTAGACTTTTATGAGAGATTTGTTATTTTCTTTACTTTTCTTAGGCGCCGGCAGTTCTAAAGTGTCGTAAGTCACTGGCGACTCCAGAAATTTGTATTTACGCTTATTTCTGGACATCGCTAGTTTATCCGACTTACAGCACTTTATGAACTGCCGGCTGCGCTCATAAGATTCCCCGATGTGCGAGGTGAAATTACGGGTGGTGCGGGTTGCAGCGTTTGCGCTGAAGCCTGTGCCATATTTGTAATCGCGCCCGAAATCTCTTCCAGGAAGCCAAAGACTATGAAGTCTGACATCAGTGGTGAGAGAACTACTGGAGGGGATTACAAGTAATTATATTCATGAAAACATTGCACTGAGTGACAATCTGCATTGTTTATAAGAAATATAACAAGATCAACTAATCTAAATAATTTATATAAGAAAATAAGTAGGAAATAAATATGTAGTATATTCCTGGATTATGTCAAGGATTTCGATAAAGTGCATTATGGTATTTTTTTTTTTTTTTTTTACAAAATTAAGAAAACGTGAATGTCTGATATTATTACTTGCATCAACAATAGTTTTAAGACAGGAAACACAGTTATGGTAAATGGATCATACTCAAATAAGTAAAGTAATATTGTGTTGTGTCAGTTTCATAGCAAAATCCCTATCTTTGCAGATTATATAAAATAGTGTATGGGGATTAAGTCAGAGCAGGATATAACTGCTCTGCATGAGGATTTGCAAAAGCTAGAAGAATGGGATGGTGAATGGCAAATGAGATTTAACACCAATAAATCTTAGTTTTTTTTTTTTTATTTTGGGAACAAAATAAGCATACTACCTTTTATATAAATGGGGCAAGAGTTGATTATACAGAGGTGGAAATGATTTATGAGTTCTTGTAGACAACAAACTAAAAGGTGCTCAGTGGCAGGCAATGATTTCTAATGAAAACAAGATGTAAAAATATATTTTAAAAGTTTGATGGGATTGCCTAGCTGTTAAACCATATTGCGAACAGATATCAGAATATATAAATAAAGTTCTGAGAGTGGAGATAATATAGGTATAGGAAACAGCTTCTCTAATGTATGTTGAATTGCACTAAGAGACTAATCCCTAGTTTCTGGGGGGAAAAAACAGGTACCTACTTTTGTAGAGAAATTATACTAGGGTTTTGCGAGCAAGTTAGACAATTCCCTTAAAGGGACATTAAAGGCTTTGAGATGGTAATATCACATGAGAAATCATATACATACACACACATATATATATAAACTCTACAATATACCGTATTGGCCCGAGTATAGGCCGCACCTGATTATAAGCCGCACCCTGAAAGTTTGGTACCATTTTAAAGAAAATTTATTTTTATAGAAAATATAAACATAAAGTGCTATGCCGAACATTTAACTTATTTCTTTCATGTAATTAGCAAGAGTCCATGAGCTAGTGACGTATGGGATATACATTCCTACCAGGAGGGGCAAAGTTTCCCAAACCTCAAAATGCCTATAAATACACCCCTCACCACACCCACAATTCAGTTTTACAAACTTTGCCTCCGATGGAGGTGGTGAAGTAAGTTTGTGCTAGATTCTACGTTGATATGCGCTCCGCAGCAAGTTGGAGCCCGGTTTTCCTCTCAGCGTGCAGTGAATGTCAGAGGGATGTGAGGAGAGTATTGCCTATTTGAATGCAGTGATCTCCTTCTAAGAGGTCTATTTCATAGGTTCTCTGTTATCGGTCATAGAGATTCATCTCTTACCTCCCTTTTCAGATCGACGATATACTCTTATATATACCATTACCTCTGCTGATTCTCGTTTCAGTACTGGTTTGGCTATCTGCTATATGTAGATGAGTGTCCTGGGGTAAGTAAGTCTTATTTTCTGTGACACTCCAAGCTATGGTTGGGCACTTTGTTTATAAAGTTCTAAATATATGTATTCAAACATTTATTTGCCTTGACTCAGAATGTTCAACTTTCCTTATTTTCAGACAGTCAGTTTCATATTTGGGATAATGCATTTTGATTTGACCATTTTTTCTTACCTTAAAATTTGACTTTTTCCCTGTGGGCTGTTAGGCTCGCGGGGGCTGAAAATGCTTCATTTTATTGCGTCATTCTTGGCGCGGACTTTTTTGGCGCAAAAATTCTATTTCCGTTTCCGGCGTCATACGTGTCGCCGGAAGTTGCGTCATTCTTTGACGTTATTTCGCGCCAAAAATGTCGGCGTTCCGGATGTGGCGTCATTTTTGGCGCCAAAAAGCATTTAGGCGCCAAATAATGTGGGCGTCTTATTTGGCGCGAAAAAATATGGGCGTCACTTTTGTCTCCACATTATTTAAGTCTCATTTTTTATTGCTTCTGGTTGCTAGAAGCTTGTTCTTTGGCATTCTTTCCCATTCCTGAAACTGTCATTTAAGGAATTTGATCAATTTTGCTTTATATGTTGTTTTTTCTCTTACATATTGCAAGATGTCTCACGTTGCATCTGAGCCAGAAGATACTACAGGAAAATCGCTGTCAAGTGCTGAATCTACCAAAGCTAAGTGTATCTGCTGTAAACTTTTGGTAGCTATTTCTCCAGCTGTTGTTTGTATTGATTGTCATGACAAACTTGTTAAAGCAGATAATATTTCCTTTAGTAAAGTACCATTGCCTGTTGCAGTTCCCTCAACATCTAAGGTGCAGAATGTTCCTGATAATATAAGAGATTTTGTTTCTGAATCCATAAAGAAGGCTATGTCTGTTATTTCTCCTTCTAGTAAACGTAAAAAATCTTTTAAAACTTCTCTCCCTACAGATGAATTTTTAAATGAACATCATCATTCTGATTCTGATGACTCCTCTGGTTCAGAGGATTCTGTCTCTGAGGTTGATGCTGATAAATCTTCATATTTATTTAAAATGGAATTTATTCGTTCT
Organism: Bombina bombina; assembly: GCF_027579735.1. Classification (NCBI taxonomy): domain Eukaryota; kingdom Metazoa; phylum Chordata; class Amphibia; order Anura; family Bombinatoridae; genus Bombina; species Bombina bombina. The sequence goes on along the minus strand of NC_069501.1, from coordinate 783,682,803 downwards.
TTACTTAAAGAAGTTCTAATTGCTTTAGAAATAGAGGATTCTGGTCCTCTTGATACTAATTCTAAACGTTTAGATAAGGTATTTAAAGCTCCTGTGGTTATTCCAGAAGTTTTTCCTGTTCCTAATGCTATTTCTGCAGTAATTTCCAAAGAATGGGATAATTTGGGTAATTCATTTACTCCTTCTAAACGTTTTAAGCAATTATATCCTGTGCCGTCTGACAGATTAGAATTTTGGGACAAGATCCCTAAAGTTGATGGGGCTATTTCTACCCTTGCTAAACGTACTACTATTCCTACGTCAGATGGTACTTCGTTTAAGGATCCTCTAGATAGGAAAATTGAGTCCTTTCTAAGAAAAGCTTATCTGTGTTCAGGTAATCTTCTTAGACCTGCTATATCTTTGGCTGATGTTGCTGCAGCTTCAACTTTTTGGTTGGAAACTTTAGCGCAACAAGTAACACATCGTGATTCTCATGATATTATTATTCTTCTTCAGCATGCTAATAATTTTATCTGTGATGCCATTTTTTATATTATCAGAGTTGATGTCAGGTTTATGTCTCTAGCTATTTTAGCTAGAAGAGCTTTATGGCTTAAAACTTGGAATGCTGATATGGCTTCTAAATCAACTTTACTTTCCATTTCTTTCCAGGGTAACAAATTATTTGGTTCTCAGTTGGATTCCATTATTTCAACTGTTACTGGTGGGAAAGGAACTTTTTTACCACAGGATAAAAAATCTAAAGGTAAAAACAGGGCTAATAATCGTTTTCGTTCCTTTCGTTTCAACAAAGAACAAAAGCCTGATCCTTCATCCTCAGGAGCAGTTTCAGTTTGGAGACCATCTCCAGTCTGGAATAAATCCAAGCCAGCTAGAAAGGCAAAGCCTGCTTCTAAGTCCACATGAAGGTGCGGCCCTCATTCCAGCTCAGCTGGTAGGGGGCAGGTTACGTTTTTTCAAGGAAATTTGGATCAATTCTGTTCACAATCTTTGGATTCAGAGCATTGTTTCAGAAGGGTACAGAATTGGTTTCAAGTTGAGACCTCCTGCAAAGAGATTTTTTCTTTCCCGTGTCCCAGTAAATCCAGTAAAAGCTCAAGCATTTCTGAAATGTGTTTCAGATCTAGAGTTGACTGGAGTAATTATGCCAGTTCCAGTTCCGGAACAGGGGATGGGGTTTTATTCAAATCTCTTCATTGTTGCAAAGAAGGAGAATTCTTTCAGACCAGTTCTGGATCTAAAAATATTGAATCGTTATGTAAGGATACCAACGTTCAAGATGGTAACTGTAAGGACTATCTTACCTTTTGTTCAGCAAGGGAATTATATGTCCACGATAGATTTACAGGATGCATATCTGCATATTCCGATTCATCCAGATCATTATCAGTTCCTGAGATTCTCGTTTCTGGACAAGCATTACCAATTTGTGGCTCTGCCGTTTGGCCTAGCTACAGCTCCAAGAATTTTTACAAAGGTTCTCGGTGCCCTGCTGTCTGTAATCAGAGAACAGGGTATTGTGGTATTTCCTTATTTGGACGATATCTTGGTACTTGCTCAGTCTTTACATTTAGCAGAATCTCATACGAATCAACTTGTGTTGTTTCTTCAAGATCATGGTTGGAGGATCAATTTACCAAAAAGTTCTTTGATTCCTCAGACAAGGGTAACCTTTCTGGGTTTCCAGATGGATTCAGTGTCCATGACTCTGTCTTTAACAGACAAGAGACGTCTAAAGTTGATTACAGCTTGTCGAAACCTTCAGTCACAATCATTCCCTTCGGTAGCCTTATGCATGGAAATTCTAGGTCTTATGACTGCTGCATCGGACGCGATCCCCTTTGCTCGTTTTCACATGCGACCTCTTCAGCTCTGTATGCTGAAGCAATGGTGCAAGGATTACACGAAGATATCTCAATTAATATCTTTAAAACCGATTGTTCGACACTCTCTAACATGGTGGACAGATCACCATCGTTTAATTCAGGGGGCTTCTTTTGTGCTTCCGACCTGGACTGTAATTTCAACAGATGCAAGTCTCACAGGTTGGGGAGCTGTGTGGGGATCTCTGACGGCACAAGGAGTTTGGGAATCTCAGGAGGTGAGATTACCGATCAATATTTTGGAACTCCGTGCAATTTTCAGAGCTCTTCAGTTTTGGCCTCTTCTGAAGAGAGAATCGTTCATTTGTTTTCAGACAGACAATGTCACAACTGTGGCATACATCAATCATCAAGGAGGGACTCACAGTCCTCTGGCTATGAAAGAAGTATCTCGAATTTTGGTTTGGGCGGAATCCAGCTCCTGTCTAATCTCTGCGGTTCATATCCCAGGTGTAGACAATTGGGAAGCGGATTATCTCAGTCGCCAAACGTTGCATCCGGGCGAATGGTCTCTTCACCCAGAGGTATTTCTTCAGATTGTTCAAATGTGGGAACTTCCAGAAATAGATCTGATGGCGTCCCATCTAAACAAGAAACTTCCCAGGTATCTGTCCAGATCCCGGGATCCTCAGGCGGAGGCAGTGGATGCATTATCACTTCCTTGGAAGTATCATCCTGCCTATATCTTTCCGCCTCTAGTTCTTCTTCCAAGAGTAATCTCCAAGATTCTGAAGGAATGTTCGTTTGTTCTGCTGGTAGCTCCGGCATGGCCTCACAGGTTTTGGTATGCGGATCTTGTCCGGATGGCCTCTTGCCAACCGTGGACTCTTCCGTTAAGACCAGACCTTCTGTCACAAGGCCCTTTTTTCCATCAGGATCTGAAATCCTTAAATTTAAAGGTATGGAGATTGAACGCTTGATTCTTGGTCAAAGAGGTTTCTCTGACTCCGTGATTAATACTATGTTACAGGCTCGTAAATCTGTATCTCGAGAGATATATTATAGAGTCTGGAAGACTTATATTTCTTGGTGTCTTTCTCATCATTTTTCTTGGCATTCTTTTAGAATACCGAGAATTTTACAGTTTCTTCAGGATGGTTTAGATAAGGGTTTGTCCGCAAGTTCTTTGAAAGGACAAATCTCTGCTCTTTCTGTTCTTTTTCACAGAAAGATTGCTATTCTTCCTGATATTCATTGTTTTGTACAAGCTTTGGTTCATATAAAACCTGTCATTAAGTCAATTTCTCCTCCTTGGAGTTTGAATTTGGTTCTGGGAGCTCTTCAAGCTCCTCCGTTTGAACCTATGCATTCATTGGACATTAAATTACTTTCTTGGAAAGTTTTGTTCCTTTTGGCCATCTCTTCTGCTAGAAGAGTTTCTGAATTATCTGCTCTTTCTTGTGAGTCTCCTTTTCTGATTTTTCATCAGGATAAGGCGGTGTTGCGAACTTCTTTTGAATTTTTACCTAAAGTTGTGAATTCCAACAACATTAGTAGAGAAATTGTGGTTCCTTCATTATGTCCTAATCCTAAGAATTCTAAGGAGAAATCGTTGCATTCTTTGGATGTTGTTAGAGCTTTGAAATATTATGTTGAAGCTACGAAATCTTTCCGTAAGACTTCTAGTCTATTTGTTATCTTTTCCGGTTCTAGGAAAGGCCAGAAAGCTTCTGCCATTTCTTTGGCATCTTGGTTGAAATCTTTAATTCATCTTGCCTATGTTGAGTCGGGTAAAATTCCGCCTCAGAGAATTACAGCTCATTCTACTAGGTCAGTATCTACTTCCTGGGCGTTTAGGAATGAAGCTTCGGTTGACCAGATCTGCAAAGCAGCAACTTGGTCCTCTTTGCATACTTTTACTAAATTCTACCATTTTGATGTATTTTCTTCTTCTGAAGCAGTTTTTGGTAGAAAAGTACTTCAGGCAGCGGTTTCAGTTTGAATCTTCTGCTTCTGTTTTTCGTTAAACTTTATTTTGGGTGTGGATTATTTTCAGCAGGAATTGGCTGTCTTTATTTTATCCCTCCCTCTCTAGTGACTCTTGTGTGGAAAGATCCACATCTTGGGTAGTCATTATCCCATACGTCACTAGCTCATGGACTCTTGCTAATTACATGAAAGAAAACATAATTTATGTAAGAACTTACCTGATAAATTCATTTCTTTCATATTAGCAAGAGTCCATGAGGCCCGCCCTTTTTTTGTGGTGGTTATGATTTTGTATAAAGCACAATTATTCCAATTCCTTATTTTATATGCTTTCGCACTTTTTTATCACCCCACTTCTTGGCTATTCGTTAAACTGAATTGTGGGTGTGGTGAGGGGTGTATTTATAGGCATTTTGAGGTTTGGGAAACTTTGCCCCTCCTGGTAGGAATGTATATCCCATACGTCACTAGCTCATGGACTCTTGCTAATATGAAAGAAATGAATTTATCAGGTAAGTTCTTACATAAATTATGTTTTTCTAATTTATTTACTTGTTGTTAGGTTTTCACTTTGTCAGGTATATTGCTTTGCTGACTAACATTTGACAACCACCCTTGTAGCACAATTTTTTAAGAGAAAACAATGTTTTATATTACAATGACAAGTGTTCTGGTTTCTGTAAAAAAAAAAAAAAACACTACCTTTATACTTTATATTCCTATTGAGAATATGCCAACAGCTGTAAATGTATATCCTTATAAAAAACTGTACAAAATACCCTACCTGACCCCACAGCACCTCCACACTGCTTCTCCTCCTCTCCCTGCAAAACCAGAAACAGACCAGAATCTGTAATACGTAGGTAAACCAGTTAGCTTCCATCTAACTTGTAGACATTATTGAAATATTCATTCAGGACCTCCACAAAGTTATGTATGGCTTCCAGGTAAGCCTAATTATTGTCTGTCATATCTGTCCGTCACATCTACACAAATACAGAAGTACAACCCGGCATATTGGCGGTAGATGATCTGGAAATTCATGAACTTAACACAGCGTGAACATCTACACTTCCGGGCACAGGATTTCCAGGCAAAGAACTACAATACCCAGAGTGCTCGACCAGACTCCACTGTCAGCTTGAGCCATCTCCAAGTCTGTCTGCCCACTGCCCAGCCCCAGATGCCCACAGAAGCCCCTATTGTCATGCTCCTCGCTGCTGCTGCTGTCTATTCTACTGTCTGCTCCGCTCCACCCTCTAACTGCCCACATAGCACACACAGTTACACAGCGGCAAAAACTGCTTTACGCTGCTCTATAGCTTCCGATTATAGGCTGCACCCCTAATTTAAAAATTTGCATTAGGAGGAAAAGGTGTGGCTTATACTCGAGCCAATACGGTACTTTCATTATTTATTTTGTTCCCTTTTCCTGTCATTCTTTTAGTTTCTCTTAGAAATAGAAGTGCTGTCCCTAATTGGCCACAGCAGAGAAAGTAATCTAAGTTACAACATGGCAGCTCCCATTGTTTTATAGACACTAAAAACTTTACATTTATTTTGTCACTATTCAAACCACTAATGAAACTTTAAAAAATACATCTACATGTTATAATCAGACTTATCTTTTCTTTGAATGCATCATTCTATCTAGCATGTATTTAGTGTTTAATGTCCCTTTTAATATTTTTTTTCTTTTATCTTTCTTGACTTCCAAAAAAAATATATATAACAAGCATATTAAAAATGTCAATATTCCTCAAATTCACTAACATTTTATTGCAAATATGAGAAGAATCAATGTTTACAGTTACTTCCTTCAATTGCTTAAAAATAAACTTTGCCCAATCCCCCTCTATCTCCCCCTTAACTTTAACTTCAACTTAAAAAAATAAATATATATATATATATAGTTCAAATATATTTATATAAGTAAATACATCTTGCACACCGCAGAGCTATATGAGATGCTGTGTTGAAAGTAGGGGATTGCAGCACTCAGTATTAACTTCTCCAATCTTATATGAAGAGACAAGCTGAAACAAAGTATCAAAACAAAGGCTCATACACACATGGTCCAATTAAAGTGTAACGCATTTATTTACACATGTTTAACCTAAACCTTAATATGCCACTGCAGTGGAACGTTTAGCAAAATCTAAACTCATGGGTACTAAATTCGTGAATGACTATCTCAGACGAATGCTAAAGTAAACATACATACAAAAGAAATGTAAAGCATAACATAAAAATTAAAACAAAATAGAAACAAAATGTCCCAAATGAAACAAAAGTTCCACAAATCTTGTGTTAGTTATAGTGAAATTTCTGATGCAAAAAAGCAACATCTGAGTTCATCTTGAAAAAGTACTGTTATTGGAGAAACAGCTGACAGACTCGAGGTAAAAGCGTCCTCCTATGTCAGCACTTATGAAACATGAGTATTAGAAATTGACATCTGGCTTTTCCCAAATTGCGGCAATAAAGAAATAGAAAAACATATACAACCTCTTCCAAGAATTAGGATAGGTCTCAGGCAGCTCAGACCGGGTTCCGGTTTCTTTAGGCACCGACTTGAGGTATACCATATGAAGTGAGCCAGGACTTGGCATCCGGCTTTTGTCTCACCCAGATCACTCGTTACGTTACTTGACACATTCGTTTGTGCAATTTGGACTTCGAGACTTTATATAGGGTAGATCCACTTTCAATCACCTCTGCCGACCTTAGCCAGAATCCAAGTGTTATTGTTCAACACAAATCCGGATACTTGTTTTGCTGCCGCTAAAACTTTCAAATGACTGTGTCGACGCGCGTTTCGCCCCACAATGCTTTGCGTCAGGGCCTCGTCAGGACTGTCAGTCACAGGTGAACTCTCCTTTCATTTAAATCTCCTACAGGTATTAGGAAAGCAAATAGGGCGTATATACTCCAGCCAATAGGAAGGTTTACTTGACAACACCATTGTTTAGATTTCCTTACTTTTATATGCTAGACCAAAATACTTTGCTATTATCCTAATTTATACCTAATATAACAGACCAAATAAAAGGCGAAAAACAAATGGGTTAAGACACTATTAAAGGGACCAAGTTATGCAGAGCCTTCTATGAATCTATTTTAATTTCAAACTCCTCTACTGCGATAGATTTTGCCTAAATTATTTACAATATTGAAAATAAGAAATCAAGATGAACACTATTTTCCTTCATAATTGTGCTTGGGCTTTTTATGGAATGATAGAAATGTGAATACAAAAGGAATCATTTCACAAGTTATTTATTATTACCTGATCGGACAATCTAGGTTGTTTTCTCAAATTATTTCTGTTTTTAGCCTAGGAAAGACCTAAATTCAATTCTTTCATTTAAGCCATAAGGGGATACAGTTTTTAAAACATAAGTCCACCTGGCTTCTTTTTTAAGAAGACATATATTGTTGTCCCCTCCTCTGCCATTTGTCAGTCCTTGATCAATGCCAACAAATTTTAAGGATATAGTGCTGCTATTATGTACATCTTTGAAATGTCTTGCAACACTAGTATCTCTTTCAAAGAGTATGTCATCTCTATGCTCCTGTACCCTGTCCTTGAACATCCGTTTTGTTTTACCTACGTAGAACAGGGGACAGGAGCATTGTAAGAGATATACCACTCCTACTGTGTTGCAATTTGAAAAACACCTTATTTCAAAGTTATTATTGGTATTGGCCGAAAAAGTTTTACACTTTAACATGTAGGGACAATACACACAATGTCCACATGGGAAACTGCCTTTAACTCGTTGGTATTTAGTTAGCCAGCTTGTTGTGGGTTCTGACCTTACAAATCTGCTTTTTACCAACTTCTCTTTTAAGTTAGGAGATTTTTTTGCGGTCAAAAGGGGTCTTGGACCCACTTTTTCAGCTATTTTTTCATCAAAAGATAACAAATGCCAGTGTCGAGACAAAATGTCTCTCAAAGCCTGCCATTGGCAATTAAATGTTGTAATGAATCTTGTATTACCATCTGTAGTGATCTTGACTTTATTTGAATAAAGGAGATCGTTTCTATTTAGTTTCCTCACTTTGTTAAGGGTGAATTTTATTAATTTATTCGAATATCCTCTTTCAATGAATTTTTCACACATTATTTGAGCATGATGCTCAAATTTTGCTTTTGAAGAACAATTTCTCTTCAATCTCAGCAGTTGTCCAAAGGGAATGCCTCTTTTGAGTGATTCCGGGTGGCTACTGGAAGCTTCTAATAAGCTATTTGTTGCTGTGGTCTTTCGATGATTTTCAGTAGTTATTTTATTACCTTCTTTTTTGATACAGATATCCAGGAAAGGTAATTCTTTCATACTGTATACATGTGTCAACAGGATGTTCCGGTCATTTCTATTTAATGAGTCAATAAATTCCACCAGACTGGTCAGGGGGCCATCCCAAAACATAAGGATGTCGTCCACATATCTGAGCCATAGGGATACATGGGAACCGAACACCTCCCCAAATTTTTCAAAGATGTCCAGCTCCCATGCCCCCAAATGTAAGCATGCGTATGTGGGTGCACATACGGCTCCCATTGCTGTCCCCCTGACCTGTCTGTAAATTGAGCCATCAAATTCAAATACATTGTTTTCTAATACAAATCTTAGCAACTTAATAACAAATTCAGTATGATTATTACTCTCTGAGCCTCTAGATCTCAAAAAGTGTTCACTTGCACCAATCCCCACCTCATGAGGTATTGAGGAATAGAGACTTTCTACGTCAAGTGACACAAGAATAGTGTCAGTTGAAACAGATATGTCATCAATTTTCCGAAGGAGATCTGGGGTGTCCTTGACATAAGAGGGCAGTGATAGAAGGAACGGTCTTAAAAAGAAATCTACATTTCTAATACTCATGTTTCATAAGTGCTGACATAGGAGGACGCTTTTACCTCAAGTCTGTCAGCTGTTTCTCCAATAACAGTACTTTTTCAAGATGAACTCAGATGTTGCTTTTTTGCATCAGAAATTTCACTATAACTAACACAAGATTTGTGGAACTTTTGTTTCATTTGGGACATTTTGTTTCTATTTTGTTTTAATTTTTATGTTATGCTTTACATTTCTTTTGTATGTATGTTTACTTTAGCATTCGTCTGAGATAGTCATTCACGAATTTAGTACCCATGAGTTTAGATTTTGCTAAACGTTCCACTGCAGTGGCATATTAAGGTTTAGGTTAAACATGTGTAAATAAATGCGTTACACTTTAATTGGACCATGTGTGTATGAGCCTTTGTTTTGATACTTTGTTTCAGCTTGTCTCTTCATATAAGATTGGAGAAGTTAATACTGAGTGCTGCAATCCCCTACTTTCAACACAGCATCTCATATAGCTCTGCGGTGTGCAAGATGTATTTACTTATATAAATATATTTGAACTTTATAAAATATTTGGGGTCTGCACCAGGACCTGGTTTATCTAGCACTATCCAGGTTTATATTTTATCAGGCAATTTACCCCATAGTTGCAATATGGGAGCCTGAATGCAATTTTCTCTCCCTATTATCTCCAATTAATCTATTCATTAAATTTAAGGAATAAAGGAGAGGATTCTCAATATTCCGTTCTTTGGGATAGAGAAAATATTTAGTAAGTTTGTTGTTTAAATAAATACTCACTAACTTTTCCTTGTCAAGCTGTAAACTTTGTTGATAAACGTTGAATGATGGCTTTTACCCTCTCAGACGAGGTCTGGGAAGCGGAGCTGAAAGAATCTCTTACAAACACTAACTTAGAAAGTAGTGATCTAGAAACGAATGTGTTCAATGCTTTTAAAAAATATAAAAATTGCATTGTAAAACAGGTAAAAGTAAGAGCAGAAAATTCAAGCCTAGCAAACTATGTGGAGAAAAAAATAGTCCCTAGAGGGTTAAGACTTTTCCTAGATCCGGGTTTCAATGCTAGGGAGGAAGAAGGAGGCCTAGAATTTTTAGATGAATGGAATGAGAAACTATCTTCATGTGCGCTTGGAATGATAGAGATGTTAATTAAAAGGAATGATAAAAGACTGGATAAAATAAAGGAAGATGTTGAGTCAGCTTTACAAGTCGTAAATAAATTTGACCATGATCCGAACTTTGAAAAGCTTAATGAAGAAACTAAAATTCATATTTCTAGATTGCAAGCAGAAATCAAAGTTAGGAAGTGCAGAAAATTGCATCGGGATCAGGAAGACTATCAAAACAAAAAAGTATATGTATATAAATTTGATAGAGGTTCCTATGATTCAGGGACAGATGTGTCAGATATAGAGAATGAAGATAGATCTTCAAAAAACGAGGGAGGCCCTGGATCACTAACTACAGGCCAGGGCAATCTAGGAAGAGAAGAGGGGGGAGGAAGAGGAGCAGAAAAAATAAAGAATATAACAACTGTAGAAAGGAGGTACCCCCAGCGAGAACAGAGAGGGAGAGGGGGAAATATGAGGCAGAGGCAAGGGAACAGAGGGAGGCCACGAAGGAGACCCTATCAGGGCTACTAATCCCTACTTCATCTAAAGATGAGTTACAGATTATTAATCTTTCCTCATTTAAATTAAAACTAACACACATTGAAGTTCTAAGAAAAGGTTTATCCTTTAGTCCGACTAACAAACTAAACAAGTTTGATTTCATTAAAGATTTACATCTCTTTGCAAGAAAACTAGTGTTACACCACATAATGTACCAATCGTCTGAAAATAAGAAAGACGAAGAGGCAGTCCTTGCCCTCACATCCCTCTTGGATGACAACGAATCCATAACTATTCCTGAAAATACAGGAATATTTAGATCCAATTTAAGGACAAAATCCACCTATATGCCCTCTATAGCACAGGTACCTGCTGTTTCCATGTTTGTCAAAGCAGTTGAAAAGGAAATTGAACAGCTAGCTGAGGATAGGATTCAGTCTGACAATTTAACTTCAAGCCAAAGAATGGCGTTAAAAGAACTAACTCAAGCAAAAGGGATAGTGTTTAAGCCAGCGGACAAGGGTGGTAATCTAGTTTTGATGGATGAAACTTTCTATCTTAATGAATCAAAAAGACAACTGTTGGACAGAACTCAGTATGAAAAACTACCAAAAAATCCCTTGACAAATATGAAATTGAGATTGTATCATATTTTACAGGGAGCAAAAATGGATGGTCTCATTTCCCTGGAGGAGTTTAAGTTTTTGAATCCGGTGTGTCCAGTGATGCCTACCTTTTACACTATCCCGAAAATTCATAAAAATAAGTCTCACCCACCAGGGAGACCAATAGTATCGGGAATAGGAGGCATCAGTGAACACATCGGACAATATGTAGATTTCTTTTTAAGACCGTTCCTTCTATCACTGCCCTCTTATGTCAAGGACACCCCAGATCTCCTTCGGAAAATTGATGACATATCTGTTTCAACTGACACTATTCTTGTGTCACTTGACGTAGAAAGTCTCTATTCCTCAATACCTCATGAGGTGGGGATTGGTGCAAGTGAACACTTTTTGAGATCTAGAGGCTCAGAGAGTAATAATCATACTGAATTTGTTATTAAGTTGCTAAGATTTGTATTAGAAAACAATGTATTTGAATTTGATGGCTCAATTTACAGACAGGTCAGGGGGACAGCAATGGGAGCCGTATGTGCACCCACATACGCATGCTTACATTTGGGGGCATGGGAGCTGGACATCTTTGAAAAATTTGGGGAGGTGTTCGGTTCCCATGTATCCCTATGGCTCAGATATGTGGACGACATCCTTATGTTTTGGGATGGCCCCCTGACCAGTCTGGTGGAATTTATTGACTCATTAAATAGAAATGACCGGAACATCCTGTTGACACATGTATACAGTATGAAAGAATTACCTTTCCTGGATATCTGTATCAAAAAAGAAGGTAATAAAATAACTACTGAAAATCATCGAAAGACCACAGCAACAAATAGCTTATTAGAAGCTTCCAGTAGCCACCCGGAATCACTCAAAAGAGGCATTCCCTTTGGACAACTGCTGAGATTGAAGAGAAATTGTTCTTCAAAAACAAAATTTGAGCATCATGCTCAAATAATGTGTGAAAAATTCATTGAAAGAGGATATTCGAATAAATTAATAAAATTCACCCTTAACAAAGTGAGGAAACTAAATAGAAACGATCTCCTTTATTCAAATAAAGTCAAGATCACTACAGATGGTAATACAAGATTCATTACAACATTTAATTGCCAATGGCAGGCTTTGAGAGACATTTTGTCTCGACACTGGCATTTGTTATCTTTTGATGAAAAAATAGCTGAAAAAGTGGGTCCAAGACCCCTTTTGACCGCAAAAAAATCTCCTAACTTAAAAGAGAAGTTGGTAAAAAGCAGATTTGTAAGGTCAGAACCCACAACAAGCTGGCTAACTAAATACCAACGAGTTAAAGGCAGTTTCCCATGTGGACATTGTGTGTATTGTCCCTACATGTTAAAGTGTAAAACTTTTTCGGCCAATACCAATAATAACTTTGAAATAAGGTGTTTTTCAAATTGCAACACAGTAGGAGTGGTATATCTCTTACAATGCTCCTGTCCCCTGTTCTACGTAGGTAAAACAAAACGGATGTTCAAGGACAGGGTACAGGAGCATAGAGATGACATACTCTTTGAAAGAGATACTAGTGTTGCAAGACATTTCAAAGATGTACATAATAGCAGCACTATATCCTTAAAATTTGTTGGCATTGATCAAGGACTGACAAATGGCAGAGGAGGGGACAACAATATATGTCTTCTTAAAAAAGAAGCCAGGTGGACTTATGTTTTAAAAACTGTATCCCCTTATGGCTTAAATGAAAGAATTGAATTTAGGTCTTTCCTAGGCTAAAAACAGAAATAATTTGAGAAAACAACCTAGGTTGTCCGATCAGGTAATAATAAATAACTTGTGAAATGATTCCTTTTGTATTCACATTTCTATCATTCCATAAAAAGCCCAAGCACAATTATGAAGGAAAATAGTGTTCATCTTGATTTCTTATTTTCAATATTGTAAATAATTTAGGCAAAATCTATCGCAGTAGAGGAGTTTGAAATTAAAATAGATTCATAGAAGGCTCTGCATAACTTGGTCCCTTTAATAGTGTCTTAACCCATTTGTTTTTCGCCTTTTATTTGGTCTGTTATATTAGGTATAAATTAGGATAATAGCAAAGTATTTTGGTCTAGCATATAAAAGTAAGGAAATCTAAACAATGGTGTTGTCAAGTAAACCTTCCTATTGGCTGGAGTATATACGCCCTATTTGCTTTCCTAATACCTGTAGGAGATTTAAATGAAAGGAGAGTTCACCTGTGACTGACAGTCCTGACGAGGCCCTGACGCAAAGCATTGTGGGGCGAAACGCGCGTCGACACAGTCATTTGAAAGTTTTAGCGGCAGCAAAACAAGTATCCGGATTTGTGTTGAACAATAACACTTGGATTCTGGCTAAGGTCGGCAGAGGTGATTGAAAGTGGATCTACCCTATATAAAGTCTCGAAGTCCAAATTGCACAAACGAATGTGTCAAGTAACGTAACGAGTGATCTGGGTGAGACAAAAGCCGGATGCCAAGTCCTGGCTCACTTCATATGGTATACCTCAAGTCGGTGCCTAAAGAAACCGGAACCCGGTCTGAGCTGCCTGAGACCTATCCTAATTCTTGGAAGAGGTTGTATATGTTTTTCTATTTCTTTATTGCCGCAATTTGGGAAAAGCCAGATGTCAATTTCTAATACTCATGTTTCATAAGTGCTGACATAGGAGGACGCTTTTACCTCGAGTCTGTCAGCTGTTTCTCCAATAACAGTACTTTTTCAAGATGAACTCAGATGTTGCTTTTTTGCATCAGAAATTTCACTATAACTAACACAAGATTTGTGGAACTTTTGTTTCATTTGGGACATTTTGTTTCTATTTTGTTTTAATTTTTATGTTATGCTTTACATTTCTTTTGTATGTATGTTTACTTTAGCATTCGTCTGAGATAGTCATTCACGAATTTAGTACCCATGAGTTTAGATTTTGCTAAACGTTCCACTGCAGTGGCATATTAAGGTTTAGGTTAAACATGTGTAAATAAATGCGTTACACTTTAATTGGACCATGTGTGTATGAGCCTTTGTTTTGATACTTTGTTTCAGCTTGTCTCTTCATATAAGATTGGAGAAGTTAATACTGAGTGCTGCAATCCCCTACTTTCAACACAGCATCTCATATAGCTCTGCGGTGTGCAAGATGTATTTACTTATATAAATATATTTGAACTTTATAAAATATTTGGGGTCTGCACCAGGACCTGGTTTATCTAGCACTATCCAGGTTTATATTTTATCAGGCAATTTACCCCATAGTTGCAATATGGGAGCCTGAATGCAATTTTCTCTCCCTATTATCTCCAATTAATCTATATATATATATATATATATATATATATATATATATATATATATATATATATATATATAATCTAAAATTTCTCTACCTCCCTCCCTCCATTGAAACTCCCTCTTCATTTCTCCTCTTATCACACTTGAAAATTAACAATTCAACGTATTTGATTTTTCAGATCAAATCCCAAGTATGATATAAATTTCTCCCTCCAAGGCTCATTACTAGTTAAAAGGAGAATGTTCTCTCTTGTCAAATACATTTTAACTTTTGTTACTTGTGAAAGAAAGGGTGCTACCTTTAGCCAAAATTGTATCAAGTTAGAGCAATTGCGGACAAGATGTTCCAAATCTGGATCTTAGAATGAACATTTCATACAAATATTTATAACTTCCCTTTTCCATTTTATCACTATTCTAGGGATTAAATAGTCATTGTGTAACAATCTGGTATGCGTCTTCCTCAATTTCAAAGAAGTAGCTAGGCGTTGGACAATTTTTAAACTATTTGATAATTTATTATTGATATCTGGGGTCTCAAAAATCTTCACCCATTTAATTCTCAACTCTCAAAATATTTTCCCCGTATCCATAGGTAAAAGTATTTTATATATTGAGGGAAGGGACCATTTTTCAAGATGAAGATAGTCCAGTAGAGGGTGTTTTTTTGCCTAATGCTGGGATACCATTTCATTAGATGGAAGATATATCCCTTTAATTGCAAAAAGTTAAAACTTATGCCTAGTGGCTGGATCTAGGATATCTTTTATCAATATATTTTTCTTAGGGGCCCATACATTAAAAATATTGATATAGGATCCCAGGGTAAAATGCATGTTGCCCCACACTTGGAGCCACTTAGAAATTTTATGCTTAAATATTCTTTATTAAACATTATATCAAATTTCAACATTGACATGCACAGTGGATCCGACCCGTGGCCCCAGGATCATATTACATAACAAATTGGTGGGTTTATTCTACGTTCAAGTTTCCTTGATAACACCTACAGATCCACCAATCCACCTCTGTTCCTCTATATATCTACTAAACAAGAGCGCTCGGCCCTTTAATGATGATCAGATGAGGGTATCACCCTTTCAAGTTCTGGAATACCACCACATCAGCTCATCCACAGTGCTATGATAATATATATTAAAATAATTCTTACTTTAACAATCATCAGGTATTGGTAACAAACGGTAAGAAGAGGGGGGAGGGGTAGTGAGAAAGACAGTGGCCTTCCTGTAGAAAGCAAAGTACCTTGTAAATAAAGACATCTGTTCCGCGGCACGCTCCTGCAACCCAACATCGGCTTAATCTATGGTAGGACTCTTAGCGATTTCTCCTGTCTACCTATTCAATAGAACCATATCTTATGTATGACCTATTATTCAGAATTCCTGCTGCCTCTTCATACATGGTATATGTGTGTTGTATTTTATTGTATATTTCCGTCCATGACAGAGCTCCTGTCTTCCAGTATCTCGCGATACATATTCTAGTAACTGTGCATAGGATTCTAATGAAGGTGTTAAGGTGTCTATGGAAAACATCTATGGGTTCATGCAGTAGTGCATGTTGTATGGTAAGGGTGAACTCTTCAGCCACCAGCTGACTTATTAATGTAGATAGTCTCCTCCACACCTCCTGTATGATCTCACAATCCCACCACATATGTTTATATGTACCTCTTTTCCCGCAGTCCCTATAGCACAATTCGTTCCCTTGGGGATTCATATGAGAAGTTCTAACTGGGGTCAAGTACCATCGGAAGACCGTTTTCATTGTGTTTTCCCTCAGGAAAACGCTTAGTAGGCCTTTATCTCCCGCCTGGAATAGTGTTTCCAACTCCTGTCTATCTTTTGTTATGCCTAGCTCTCGTTCCCATGCTAACATGATGGGGGTTTTAGATGTGTTTGGGGGGGATTGAATTGCCAAAAAAAAAGCCTAGATATAGAGTGTTTGAACCTATGAGGACTGATGCAGGAGGCCTCCATCACTGTGGATACCTTGCCTGGTACATTTTTGAGGAAGTTTCGGAGAGAGGACTGTAGTTGTAAATAAATGAACCAGGGCAACTTGAGAGGTGCAATTTTTTCCTGTAAGTGGGAAAACGCCAAAACTGACCCACTCTCTAGAATGTCAGCCACTCTGTACAGGCCCTTGTTTTCCCATTTCTGTAAGTGTTTACGTGTCCCCCCCTGTAATAGATACCTAATTGGCATTAATAAGGAATGTCTTGGGAGAATATCTTCTCTCTTCCTCAATTTTGTCCATAGTTTAATTGTTGGCTCACCTGTGTGTGTCTCTGGGTAATGAACGTTAGCTCTAGTCTGTTTTGTATCCCAAAGAATGGAGTCTGGGTCGTCCCTCCCTTCTAATTCTGCCTCTAAAGCAATCCAAATGGTTTCCTCTGACCTCTTCAGCAACATTGCGTCCTGCGCTGCTGTAGCTGCCCTATAATAATCCATCAAATTAGGACCGCCTACCCCTCCTAACGATTTATGTTGGTGTATTAAAGACTTAGATATACTAGCTGATTTCATCCCCTAATAAAAGCCAAATGATCTGTCTGTAGTTTGTCTATATTTGATTTAACAATTGCTATTGGCAGTGCCCTGAATAAATACAATAGTCGGGGTAATATAGACATTTTGACCGCCGCTAACCTTCCTTGCCAGGAGAAGTTATATTTACTCTATTTCGTGATGTCTTGCCTAATTTTTCGGAATAATGGTGGATAGTTATATTTGTACAAGTGTTGTATCTGTTGCGGAAGGTTAATCCCCAAGTATTTAAGTGTATGTTTGACCCATTTGAAATTTTAAAGTTTAATTCCAGTAGTTTCTTGGTTTGGTAAGGAATGGCTATGGGAAGAACTTTGCATTTATCCAAATTAATTTTGTAACCTGAAATGAGTAGAATATTGTCCGCAAACAAGGCAAGTTTGTTTTCTGATTGTGCTATTTTGACTCCCGCTATATCTGGAGGCACTCTAATGCTCGCTGTATCTCCAGTCAATTCTATCGAACACCTTCTCCGCATCCAGCGATAACAGCAGAGAAGGCGTCCTCTGTCTCTCTAAGTGATGAATGAGATTGGAGATCCTACGTATATTGTCTGGAGCTTCCCTATCTTTAATAAACCCCACTTGATCTGGGTGTATCAACCCGGGGAGAATTACTTTTAGTCGGTTTGCTAAGATCTTGGTAAAAAGTTTTAGGTCCTGGTTTATCAAAGATATTTTGGGCGGTAATTCTGGCACTTTTTATGGTCTTTTTTGGTTTGGGGATCACCACTATTTTCGTCAGTAATAGCTCTCTCGGGATAGGGTTCCCTTCCATGATATAATTACAGAATTTGGTTAGATGTGGAATTAAGGTGCCGCGAACCAGCTTGTAATATTCTCCCGGAAAACCGTCAGGGCCTGCCGCTTTACCGGGCTTAAGGTCCTTCACTGCACTCAATACTTCCTGGCTAGTGACTGGGGAATTAAGGTTATCTGTTTGGTCTTTAGTAAGTGATTTTAGTGGGCAGTTTGTAAGAAACTCGTTAGTATGCATATGTATAACCTTCTGTCCGTCATATAGTTTGCTGTAAAATGTAGCAAACGTGTCCACTATTGTCTGTGGGCTGGATGTCAGCGTCCCCTGGTCTGTCTCTATAAGAGGGATAGCTGATGCTCTGCATCTCTACCTAATTTTGTGGGCCATATATTTATCTGGCTTATTAGCATAAATTAAATAGTGTGCTTTCACTTTTTGGATTGCCCTCAATGCTTGGGAGTTTAGAATTTTTGCCAGCGTGGCTTTTTTAGTCTGAAGAATCTGTAATGTGGTCCCCCTCCTTGTCACTTTGTGTTGTCTCTCTAGTTTTTCTATTTCTTCATGAAGCTGTCTTATTTGTTTTCTGTGTTGTTGATTTAGTCTGGCTTTCTCTTGTATAAGTCGTCCTCTTATCACCACTTTATGTGCTGCCCAAGTGTTTATGGGGTTGGTCGTAGTATCCATATTTATCCCCCAGAACTCCACCAAAGCCTGCGAGATACTATCAAACCTCTGTGGGTTTTTCAGAAGAGTTGGATCAAATGTCCATGTCCTATTACACTGAATATCTTGCATCCCTCCCAATTTTAATGATAAGATAGAGTGGTCTGACCACACACAGGTGTATATAGAGGAGCTCCGGAGCATTGTGTGAAGAATCTGGCTAACAAAAATATAATCTAACCTCTTGTAAGTCTTATTTGCTGCCGAGTAAAACGTAGTGTCGTTCGTCACCCCATATAGTGTGTGCCAGGTATCGATCAATGAGTGTGGTGCAAATGAGTCTTGTATCGATTTGGCCAATCTATTGTGTCTGTGTTGTTTACTAGATAAGGGGACATTGTTAATCGATGTATGAGGTACCATAGTAATGTTGAAGTCTCCTGCCAGTATGATTTTAGTCTGAGACCACTGTGTTAAAAGATGGGAGATATGTCTGAAGAAATCATGTTGGTTTTCGTTGGGAGCATATATATTACATAGAGTGACCTCTGTGTCCAGCATCTGTCCTCTGACTATCAAGTATTGGCCCCCCGGATCCGCTATTGTGCTTGTATGAGTGAAATTAAAGGAGGAGTGTATCAGAATTGAAACCCCTCTTTTCTTTGTATCTGCTGTGGTCTTTATAGTGTGTATTAAAATGCTTTGCCCAGTATTTTGGGATGTTAGCCTGAAGGAGGTGTGTCTCCTGCAAAAACAGGACATTGGCATTTAGAGATGTATATTGGGACATAGCTGTTTTCCGTTTGGTGTCTGTATTGAGCCCTCTGACATTATGTGATATTAAATGTACGTTAGACATTGTGTGTATTGTCCTTATCTCTCTGGGAGTGTTGTGTTGTGAACACAGATATCTACCCTCAGATGAGAAGTCTTGATTTCTATGTTGCTAGTCATCGGAGCCTGGAAAATACAGGAGCGCACCGCGGAAGCGTCACTGAAAGAATAAAAAACATTTTGGGATAGTAAAACATGTCAAACAGGTGAAAACAATAACCAAATTCTTATCCCCAACATTGGGATAATACATTTGAAAAAAAAAAACAACTTAATAAATGCTAGATTTTCCCTATATGTCCCATTACGGGGGGGGGGGGGGTGCTAGGGGAGCCCATCTAGTCACATTAATTATAATAACCTAATAAAGGAGCATTAGACAGTATGTGTCATACATCAGTAACCTAGCCTAAGGGACCTAAAGCAAACATCTGTGTAATAAGTAACAATTAGCTCTACAGTTTCACTTGTAGATTATACATAGTCTGGTTCGGTCCTCTCATCAGCTCCTTCCACTTAGTCATTTAGGAAGTAGTCCCAGATAAGAAATGTCTCTTTCCCCTAAAACCCAAGGGGCATTGGGGTTCGTTGTTTAGAGTTCTTAATCTCTGGGTTCTTTTGTCTTTAACTTCTTATGTCATGATTTGTGCCATTTTGATTGATCCTCTTATCGTGTAGGTTTAAATTTGTGTGGCAGGGCTGGTTCTTTCTCAGGTAATTGTGGGATCTCCAAGCCCAGCACTCCACACACTTCGAGGATATCCTGTGGTTCCTTGATGGTGATTACCTTGGTGTCCTTTGTTATGATCAAGGCAAAAGGTAAACCCCATCTGTATTGTATTTGCTGTTTCCTCAACAAGGTGGTAAGGGGTCTTAGTGCACTCCTTCTTTGCAAAGTCCGTAAGCTCAGATCTTGATAAAATTGTATCACATTGTCTTGAAATTTGAATGAGGGTTGTTTTCTAGCAACTTGGAGGATCTTCTCTTTGTCTGGGAAGAAAGTCATTTTAATCACTATATCTCTTGGTGGGAGACCGGACTTTGGCTTAGCTTTTAGAGCTCTGTGAGCTCTCTCGACATGGAAGGTATAGTCAGAAGGTGAGCTTGTGATCTGAGCGAAAAGTTGCGCTAGATATGCTGGTAACTCCGCAACAGTCAACTCCTCTGGGACTCCTTTCAGCCTGAGATTATTCCTCCTGCTTCTGTTCTCCAAGTCGTCCATCTTATCCTGGAATTCTAAAAGTTGTTGTTGTTGTGTTGACACCGCTTGCGATATTTTTTGTCCTCCAGCATATCTATCCTGTTCCCCATATCTGTTAAATCAGGCTTAATCTCTGACAAGCTGTTAGTAACAGAGGAATGAATAGAATCGATTTTCTCCCATAATTTTTCAAAGTTGTCGGCAATGTCTTTTTTTGAGACTAAGATACGCAAATCAGATTTTGTTAGTGGGGTATTATCTTCTATTTGCGATGTAGAATCTTGATCTGAGTCTCCGTCTACCTCCATGTCTTTGTTGGGCTTGTTGGGTAGTAAAGCTTTAAAAAAGGAGGATATTGCAGAGGTTTTAGTAGCTGGTTTGTCTCCCTTCACCACTCTCCTAGAGGTAATTTTGCTATCTAGCAATAAGTACAGTCCTGTTATAGCAGGTGTTTAGGGCTCTCCAGTAATATAACTTCATTAACATCATGGCCCGTTGAACTGTCGCTGTCAACAATTTTTGGAGGTTCAGTGGTGAATGGTTGCTATATCCCCCTAATATCTCTTATATCCTTTGTTATGGTCACATATTATGATTCTGTGGAATGACAGAGGAAGTTACTATCCCATAGGCTGGCGAGGTTTAATTTGCTTTTTGGTATTTTGCTAGACAGGCTCCCCCACGTATCTCTACTGGGTAGACTACATATCAGCACTCACAATTCTGGGTATGGCCACTGATATAGTTCTTTCGCTGACTTCAGGGCTCAGTATTCTAGAAACACCCCTCTCCCCAGGGCAGTTGTCCTCACAGGACGATCACGGAGAAAGGTATAGGGGATATGACCTGTCACCCCTAAAGGCTGACAGGAAAAGGAAGGGTAGAGGGTATGAAGCAAAGTCTCTCCTGTGGTATTAAAACTGTGATATGCAGTGCTGTTGAAAACTTATGATGCGCTCAAAGGCCCAAACTAGTATTCTCTTCACTGTGGTGTCTGTGATAGTGCTTCACAAAGGAGGTCCACCACTTTCTAATTTACTCCTATTATAATTTTTTTTGTTCTATTGATATCTTTATTTGAAAAAAAGGCATCTAAGATTTTTTTCTTGGTTTAGAACTCTGGACAGCACTTTTTTATTGGTGGATGAATTTATCCATCAATCCGCAAGGATAACCTAGGTTGTTCACCAACAATGTGCCGACATCTAAACTTACATTCTTGCATTTCAAATAAAGATACCAAGAGAATAAAGAAAATGTGATAATTGGAGTAAATTAGAAAGTTGCTTAAAATGGCATGCTCTATCTGAATCACGAAAGAAAAAATTTGGGTTCAGTGTCCCTTTAACATTGCTACTCAATAACTTCATGGTTTTCCTCCATACCCATAATATATCCTTAAATAGGGGATGAGAATATGTATTTCTCCAAGTTCTCTGTTTGAAGCATGAACAATACAATTTAAAGAATGAGGATTGCATACATGCTCTTCTGGATCTCTACATGAATATCAACTTGACTAAAATAGCCAGTCTATTGGGAATCTAAGAATTGCTGCATAGTTATATAGTTTTAAATTTGATAATGCCATACCTCCCTTTGAATAAGGTAAGTAGAGTTTTCCAAGCTTTATCCTAGCCCTTTTCCCTTACCAGAGAAAATATCTTAAAACTTGTGTAAAACCTATATAATCCTGTTCTCTAATCACTAATGGAAGCATCCTTATACCAAATTTTGTTTTGGAAATAATAATAATAATAATAATAATAATTTGCGATTTATATAGCGCTTTTCTCCCTGTGAGACTCAAAGCACTTTACAAATATACTGTACCAACATAAGACATAAATGTTAGGAGTTTCTGAAGGTCAGATAAGCAGACTGAATGCCTGATGGAAGAGGTGGGTCTTTAGCTTTTTTTAAAAGTCTGTAAGGACGGTGCCTCTCTGATTGCGCATGGTAAAGAGTTCCAGAAAGTAGGCGCAGCGTGGCAGAATGCTCTGGAGCCTGAGTTTTTCCTTATTCTTGGCACTGAGAGGAGGGATGTGTTGGCTGACCTAAGTGAACGGGATGGGATGTAGGGTGTCAGGAGCTCTTTCAGGTACTGTGGGCCTTGGTTGTTTAAGGCTTTGAAGGTCAGCAGGCCAATTTTAAAATATGTTCTCCATTTAATTGGAAACCAATGCAGGGAGTGGAGAACAGGTGTTATGTGGCAGGAGCAAGTTTGATTGGTCAATAGTCTTGCTGCTGCGTTTTGCACTGTCTGAAGGCGATGGAGTTCTTTTTTTGGGAGGCCCAAGTAAAGTGCATTGCAGTAATCTAGCCTAGAGGATACAAATGCATGGATTAATGTTGGCATATCATCCGGTGGAATTAAGTGTTGTATCCTGGCTATGTTTTTCAGATGAAAGTAGGCAGATTTTATTATGGAGGAAATCTGCTGTTTAAAAGATAGTCCAGCGTCAATCAGCACTCCAAGGTTTCGTACCTTTGCTGAAATAACGAGTTCAGAACCTCCAAGCTCCAGGCCAGTTGGGAAATCGTGGGATATTTTTGATGCCCGGGGTCCCCTCACCAAGAGTAACTCTGTTTTGTCCGGGTTCACTTTGAGACAGCTAGCATTCATCCATTCTATGAGGTCTGTTAAGCAACTGTTTATGCGGCATGCTGGGTCTGTAGTATCTGGAGCAAAGGAGAAGTAGAGTTGTGTGTCATCAGCGTAACAATGATACCTTAGGCCATGTCGGTTAATGATGTCTCTCAGTGGTAATAAGTAAATTGCGAATAGCATGGGAGACAGGATAGATCCTTGTGGAACTCCGCAGGCCAGTTCTGTTGGTGCTGATGAGCTTGATCCTGATATTACTCTCTGTGATCTACCAGCGAGGAAGGATTTAAACCAGTTAAGGACTGTGCCTCCTAGACCACAGATGTACTGCAAGCGCTCTATTAGAATCCTATGGTCAATGGTGTCAAATGCAGCTGAGAGATCCAGGAGGATTAGAATGGAGTAATCACCTTTGTCTCTTGCCATGAGGAGATCATTTAGCACTCAGACTAGCGCTGTTTCAGTGCTGTGGCGGCATCTGAAGCCTGACTGGAAGGGATCGAATATGTTTAGGCATGATAGATGGGCTTCCAGTTGAGTTGCCACTACTTTTTCAATTATTTTCCCCAGAAATGGGAGGCTGGATACCGGTCTGTAATTAGTCACGCAGTCTGGGTCTAATAAAGGTTTCTTTAGGAGTGGTTTTACCACAGCTTCTTTTAGAGGATCTGGAAAGTCTCCTGTTTTTAGTGAACACTGGGGCGAGTGTTTCAATGCATCCAGATATTAGCTGAGTTGGAGCAGGGTTTAAGTCACACGTAATAGGGTGCAACTTTTGTATGGTGTTTTTAACTTCTTTTATATCCACATTTGTAAAAGTGGACCATAAACTGGGGCAGTCTGGGCATTTTAAATAGATTTACTTTGCCTGTTAATGAGACAGACAAGCCAACACAGCTCTTCATTTTGTTGTTGCTTTCTTGTAGAACTAACTAAATGTTATCCCTGTACCATTTTGATCAGGGATGGGAATCTTGGCACTCCTGATGTTTCAGAACTACATTACCCATGATGCTTAGGCACTCTGATGTACAGTTGAGCATCATGGGAAATGTAGTTCTAAAGCATCTGAAGGGCCAAGGTTCCCCATCCCTGATTTAGATGGATCAGCCCAGATATTTAATCCCAGATATTGCAAAGATTTAGTCTCTATAAATGGATAGGTTTGCTAATGTTCCTTTTTTAAGCCATAATATTTTAGAATTAGTAAAATTAATCTTATAAACAGATATCTCACTATATGTTTCCAGTAGAATTATATTAAGTTTAATATATTTAGTCAGATCAGTTACAAATATCAAAAGACAATCTGCGAAGAGTGAGGTTTTAAGTGATACCTTGACCATATTAATACCTGAAATAATGCTCCTCAGTTTTATAGCAAGGGGTTTCAAGGCTACATCAAACAAAAGGGGAGACATAGGGCTGCCCTGCCTAGTCCCTCTATATAATGAGAATTAATTTGAGATTACATTATTAACCAGCAGGGTGGTCTTAGTATCTGAATATATATAACTAATTAAACTTAAGAAATTGCCTCTGAAGCCAAATTTTCTCAATACTTCCAACAAATTATCCCATTCCACTCTGTCAGAGGCCTTCTCTGTATCCAAATATAGTAGGAAGGCCTCCGGCAGAGATGAAATCCCCTCCAATTGTTGATTATTAGACTAATGGCATATTGTATGTTAAATCTTACAGACTCTACCATTCACAACCCGCACCTGATCTATATGTATTTACTTAGGTAGGGTTATTTTCAAGCTATCTGTTAAAATCTTCATAAAAATTTTGCAATCAATATTAAGTAGAAAAAATGGTCTATAAGGAGTTACTTCCAGAATGTCTTTATCCTGCTTAACAATTAAAATAATATTTGCCCTTTTAAATTCTTCTATAACCTTATGATTCCCGACATAATAGTACATATAAAGGTATTTTAATATGGAAACAACACTAGATGAAAGTGCTGAGTAAAACTCCAGTGGCATGGTATCTGGGCCTGGTGCCTTCCACCTTAGCCAACGACTTAATTTGTTATCTTCCTCTTCCATAGTTATATTCAAAATATCAAGATCTACTTCTGAAATCTTAGGGACATCAATATCTTCTAGAAATATAAAAATATTTTTTGAAGGCTTTTGAGATGTATAAAGATTCATGAAGTATTATTGGAATGAGTTATCTGATCTAAATTATTGACCAGTTTATCTTTATCTTTTAAGGCAACTATAGGTTTCTTTTTAGTTTATTTTTTTAAGGATAGAGGCTAAAAATGTACCTGTCTCTAAAAGTTAAATATTTCTGTCTATTATTTCTAGTTGGACATTGCTGAAACAGAGCATAGGCTCCATTAATTCATTAGACAATTTCTTATACGCTAGAGTCTGGGCTTTCTTTAATTGAATTAAATATGAAATGATTTCTACCTTTTAAATAGGCTTTAGCAGCCTCCCAAAAATTGTAACATTACCCCTGTGAAAATATTTTTCCCTTTTTTCGACTACAAAACTATTAAAGGGACAGTCTACCATAGAATTGTTATTGTTTTAAAAGATAGATAATCCCTTTATTACCCATTCCACAGTTTTGCATAACCAACACAGTTATATTAACATACTTTTTACCTTTGTAATTACCTTGTATCTAGGAACCTTCTTCCAGCCCCCTGATCACATGACTGTGACTGTTTATTATCTATTGTCTTAAATTTAGCATTGTTTTGTGCTAAATCTTAAATAACCCTCTGTGCCTGAACACAGTGTTATCTATATGGCCCACGTGTACTTTCTGTCTCTTTGTGTTGAAAAGAGATTTAAAAAGCCTGTGATAAGAGGCAGCCCTCAAAGGCTTAGAAATTAGCATATGAGCCTACCTATGTTTAGCTTAAACTAAAAATACCAAGAGAAAAAAGCAAATTTGATGATTAAAGTAAATTGGAAAGTTGATTAAAATTAAAAAACCTAATTGAATAATGAAAGTTTACTTTATACTAGACTGTCCCTTTAAATTTAATCAACTTTGATAGATACGGGAAAAATGTATTATATTTTAATTTTGTCACTTCTTTCAGCTCTAACATAACCGGGGCATGGTCTGATAGAGTATATTCCAGTATTTTTAGATGTTCAGATATAAGAAAAATATGTAATCTCAACAACATTTTATGGGTCTTTGAGAGACATGTAAATTCCAAATTGTTTGGCTTCAGAAGTCTCCATATATCCATTACTCCTATTAAATAAGAGAAAGTTGAAAAGATCTTTTTTTCATAATTTGTGATTTTTTTTCATAGGTTGTTATCTTTTTTACTTAAATACAGCATTTTCTTATCTATAAAGGAATTGGGTGTTACTTTAAAATCCCAAGTCAGAATTATCTTATCATTAGGGAATGTAATCAATATTTTAATCAATCCATTCCAAAATGTCTAATTTTGACCATAAACATTACATAATAAATAATCAAAATCATGGATGGTCAACCTAATCAATAAATATCTGCTCTCTTTATCTTTAATAATCTGGCAAAGTGTATACACTAATTTTGCATTAAAGAGTACCATTACCATCCTTGAGAAAATGGTCTCTTTAATCCATTTGGCCTTTATCTTCTCATGTACTGCATCAGATAGATGCGTTTCTTGTAGACAAACTAAATCAAGGTTTTTTTCCCTCCAAATAGTTTAAAATAGTTTTTCACTTAATTGGCTAGTGTATGACTCCCACAGTCCATGTTAATATTTTAACCATTATATTCTAACAACAAAAAAACCTCTTTTTAAAGAAAAGTAATAACTTCAATCTATACACCCCATCAGTGTATAAATTAGTAAACATTTCAAAATATTATCTAAGATTAGTGAATTTAGTATAATTCAAATTCTGACCCTCCAATTCCCTGTTTCCCATTAGCCATACCCAAACCCTCCCAAAACTGTTAGGGGGACATGGGAGAGGGGAAGAGAGAAAAACCAAGAACAAATGCCTCGTCAAGACATATTCTCATATGTGATTACTATATACTTTAAGATAATATTCAAAACAATATAAATTCAGCGTGATTCAGATAGGAATAACTGTCCCTTAGGAAAATGTATTAAATAATCCCACATACAAAGGTGCATATACATACATATTTGTGTACAATTTAATCATAATTTGGAGTATTATATATTCAATATGCTTCATCTAAAAGAGAGAGAAAAGAAAAAGAAAAAAATATCAACCGCTTCCACAAGCCGAAGACCCCAAAAAAGACGAGATAGGTATGAGGGAGAGAATATTTTGTTGTTAAAAACTTTGATGTTAATATATAAGTAAGGTTTCCCCCTCTTAATATATACATGCCCAATATGGGGTGATACATAAAACTAAAACTGGTATCTTAATTAAGTAACACAAATACTATTGTAACAAGGATTACATTAATCCAAATCCATTTACACATAATAATAATAATAACACACAGCTTATATACACAATTGCCATCTGATAAGAGTCTTATCTGATCAAGAGATCACCATCCCTCCAGACAGACTGGCGCCTCCGTAGGGCCATAGGAGTATAGCAATCCCCACAACAGCTAGGTTGTAGTTTTGAGATGATCATGAGGGAGTGGTGGCTATTCCAGGATACCATTGGAGAGCTCCGGGCCCCTAGATGTCACAGTACAAAAATCATCATGATCCGTGGCTGGGGACCAGAGCGGCAGCCTGGCAAAAGGTACTCAGGGACAGTCCGAGGTGGGGGTATCAAAACCCCAGGTTCCAGAGTGAGCTGCCTCTGAGTAATCACCCCAACCCATGCCCATCAAAAGTATGACAAGTCCCCAGAAGAGCGGACCTCTGGGGCAAAGGGCTTCTGGAGCAACCTAAGTTAAAGTTCAGTGAAGATCTCTAGCAATCCCACCCGGCAAGTAGTTCCATAAGATTCTGGCTGGGACTTGGCAAGGCAGGAAGGGGCCAAGCAGCGTAGCGATCAGCTCTTTCAGGGCAAAGTTCAATCATTGTAACAAACAAAAGAGGGGGGCTGGTGGGCCTTGGTAGTCTTGTATCCATCACAGTGCTCCTCCCCCATAGTTCAGCAGACCCGGCTATATTCTAACGTGTCGGCTTGGGGCTGTCCGGTGATGTTACTCGCCGGCTGGGATCGCTAGAGATCTCCGATGAACATATTTTAAACATTGTACAAAACAAATATTTGAACCAATCACACAAAAATAAGCAGGGAACAATTATACTTTAAAATCGTAACAAAATTCTTCACCAAAAATCGTATTTTAACAAAAACATAACAATTGTATGTAATTTACACCGGAATAAAATCAAATTAAATATGCACAGCGTAAATCGTAATTTTAGTACACTGGATGTGCAAAAATCACACAGAAATTTGTACTTATAAAATACCTTATAAATACAAAATACAAAGAGGAATTGTTTTTTTTTTTGTAAAATGGGCTGAACATGGTCGTTCCATGGTCGTATATGAAAACGTCTCTCTAATCCCAGCGTAATTCTATAAAGATTTTTGCACTGCAGATATCACAGTTTTTTCTCGCCATCTAAAAGGTGGTGAGCTTTTCTCAGAACACTCAAAATAATTATAACCCTAATATAAAAACACATATATACGAGAATATAGGCAAATGTAAGATGCTCTATGCAGAAATCAGCATAATGTGAGTTATATTGGCTGCAGGATTTTAATTTTAATGTGCTCACCCTGCTCCCTGCTAACTTCGCTCTAAGGAGCGAAGTGTCCCTATGCAATGAGCGCCAATACTTTTAATAGGAACCATATCGCCACTCACAGGGACTGCCCCTCTTTTACGATAATTCTTCCTGGGCAGCCCTGTGAGAGTCGCGAGAGTAGGTGAAGTTTATATCATCAAGCCCTTAGAGCGTTTCTCTTGCGGCTCACCACAGCCTCCATCGCGTGGCGCATGCCGCATACTCTGTGTGCTGACGTCTCACTTCAACCGCCCCCGGAATCTTAATATTTAATACATATGGGAACAGAGACCAACTTTGTATAGTTTTCTTTTTTGCTTGTTATATTGCTAACCTTAGGTTTCAGTTAATATTTTCTATTTACAGTTTCTCTTTTCAGGGTATAGATATTTTCCTTAAATATTTACAATTTGTATTTGTATACTATTGTTCAATTGATGATTCCTGTATGATGTTTAATGTTTGTTTGTATAGCACCCCATTGCAGCACCCTCATCTACAGACCACCCGGACCACGCCCTGCCTTCTGCGACTCCATCACTGACCACATTGCACCCCACACCCTCGCCTCAATGGACTACATCCTTCTCGGTGACCTCAACTTCCACCTCGACAACCCCAACGACCACAACACAACCAACCTTCTGGAAAACCTTGGAACCATCAGACTGAAGCAACTCGTCAACTCCCCAACCCAAGTAGCCGGACACACCCTCGACTCGATCTTCTCCGCTTGCAACCACGTCTCAGTCAACCACATCACCAAACTCCATTGGACCAACCACCACTGCATACACTTCTCCTTCAACAAACCCACCAGACACCTTTGGCAGCACCACCCACCCCGCAGAAACTGGAACAATATCACAGAAGACCAGCTGTACTACACCCTGAACAAGTCCCCCCAGCAACCTCCACAGATGCCAACTACTCTGCCCGCAACCTCCACCACTGGATAACCAACTGCACTAACACCCTCGCCCCCCTCAAGAAACTGTCCAGCCGCCAACCCACCAACAAGGCAAGCTAGTTGTCCCCTGGCCCTCTAGAACTCCAAACTCCACTGCAGACAACTAGAAAGAACCTGGAGATCCAGCAAGACCCCTACAAAGCGGCCTACAAAGAAGCCATCACCACCCACCACCACTTTATCAAAACCACCAAGAAAACAGCAATCCAAGACAGAATAAACACCAATGCCTACAACAGCAAGGAGCTGTTCACAGTCATCAAAGAATTCTCAAAACCCAACAGCGACACCAACAACATCCTGCCCTCCCAGGACCTCTGCGACAACTTCGCCACATACTTCCATCGCAAAATCTTCGCCATCTACAACAGCCTCGCGCCCCAGACCTCGCCGACCCACCAACCCCCACCGATACCCCACCCATAAACACTTTCGCCTACCCCCCACGGACCATCTGGAGCCCCCTCACCACAGAGGACACCCTAAGGATCATGAGATCGATCCACTCCGGAGCACCCTCGGGCCCATGCCTCACATCTTCAACGATGTGGGTGACACCTTTGCCCCCACGAACTCCGCCGCGCCATCAACTGCTTCATTGAGACCGGCACCTTCCCGGAAGACTGTAAGCATGCAGAGATGAACCCCCTGCTAAAGAAACTCATGGCAGACCCGAAGGACCCTAAGACCTTCGTCCCATCTCATTACTCCCCTTTCCGGCCAAAGTCATCGAGAAGGCAATCAACGCTCAACTTGTAGACTACATTGAAGCCAACCACACCTTGGACCCCTCCCAGTCTGGTTTCAGGAGCAACCACAGCACCAAAACCGCCCTCCTCGCCACCACGGACGACATCCGCACCCTACTTGACAGAGGAGAGACCGCCGCCCTCATCCTCCTAGACCTGTCAGCAGCGTTCAACACCGTCTCCCACCGCACCCTCTGCACCTGCCTACATGACACCGACATCCACGACGAAGCCGTGGAATGGATCACCTCCTTCCTCACCGGCAGAGCCCAGAAAGTGAGACTCCCGCCCTTTACCTCCAAGACCACAGAGATAAGCTGCGGTGTACCCCAAGGCTCTTCGTTGAGCCCCACCCTCTTCAAAATCTACATGGCCCCCCTCGTCCGACGACACAACCTCAACATCGTCTCCTACGCCGACGGCACCCAGTTGATCCTTTCACTCACCAGAGACCCCACCACTGCCAAGAAAAACATCCATGAAGGGATGACAGCAGTCGCCACCTGGATGAGAGACAGCTGCCTCAAGCTGAACTCAGACAAGACCGAAGTCCCCCTCCACGGACCTACCACATCCGTCTGGGATAACTCCTGGTGGCCCACAGCTCTTTGACACCCGCCTAACCCTACCAACCACGCACAAAACTTAGGCTTCATCCTGGACTCATTGCTCTCCATGGAACGACAAGTCAACGCTGTCTATTCTTCATGCTTCCACGTACTCCACCTGCTGCAAAGGATCTTCAAGTGGATCCCACTGAGACTGGAAAGACAGTCACCCACGCCCTCGTCAGCAGCCGACTGGACCATGGCAACGCACTCTACGCCGGCTCCACCATGAAGCTCCAAAACAGACTCCAGCGCATCCAGAACACCTCGGCCAGACTCATCCTCTAACCTCCCTCGCCAATGCCACATCACTAAACACATGCGAGACCTGCACTGGCTACCCATCAACAAAAGGATCACTTTCAAGCTTCTCACCCACGCATTCAAGGCACTCCACAACATCGGTCCTGAAAACATCAACCACCACGTCACTTCTACACCCCCGCCAGACAGCTTTGATCAGCCGACCAAGCCCTTGCAGTCATCCCCCGCATCAGGAAGACCACAGCGGGAGGCAGATCCTTCTCTCACCTGGCAGCCAAGACATGGAACACTCTCCTGCTGCACCTCAGACAAGCTACCTCCCTAACTAAGTTCAGAAAGGACCTCAAGACCTGGCTCTTCGACTGAACTGCAGCAACCCTAAGCGCCTTGAGAGTTGCTGCGCTTTACAAAAACCCAATAGATAGATAGATAGACATTGCATGGCCCATGCCGTGTGCTCTGTGTGCTGACGTCTCACTTTACCTGCCCCCCGAATCTATATGGGAACAGAGACCGACTTTCTATAGTTTTCTTTTTCGCTTGTTATATTGCTAACCTTAGGTTTCAGTTAATATTTTCTATCTACAGTGTTTCTTTTCAGGGTATAGATATTTTCCTTAAATATTTACAATTTGTATTTGTAAACTATTGTTCAATTGATGATTCCTGTATGATGTTTAATGTTTGTATACCTTGTAAAATTGTTAAAAAATGTATTTTCTTTAAAAGTGCAAAGGGAAAAAAAGCACAATTCTGAACTAGAACAGGTTCAGAACAGGCTACAAAATTAAAGGGACAAAAAAAACAAGCATTTTCTTCCATGATTTATATATAACATACAATTTTAAACATATTTACAATATACTTCTATTATAATTTTTTCTTAATTTTTCTTGTTATCCTTTGCTGAAAAGCAGGAAGGTAAGTTTAGGAGTGTGCAGAATCAGATGTCTGCAGTATTATATAGCAGTAGTTTTGCAACAATGTTATACATTAGCAAGAAGCACTATATGGTAGAACTATTTACTATAACCTTTAAAACTCTAAATCTCTGCCTGTTTCTAACCCCCTGCAGGCCATCTTTAGCTAAGTGTATTTGATTAGCTTTTTCACAGCAAGACTTTCGACTAGATTACAAGTTTTGCGTTATGAGTGAAAAAGCCTCATAACGCTGCTTTTTCACTACCGCTGCTATTACAAGTCTTGCAGGTATAGGTGTACCACACACTTTTTTGGCCGTAACGCAACGTAACTACCGCACCTTTCAAAAAGTCATTTTTCAATGGGACTTCCATAGTGCCGGTATTACGAGTTTTGCTGTGAGGCCAAAAAGTGAGCGGTACAGCCTATACCGTCAAGATTCATACCGCCATCTAAAGTCAGTAGTTATGAGTTTTACATTACAAATCTGTAGCATTTAACTCATAACTAAAGTGTTACAAAGTACACTAACACCCATAAACTACCTATTGACCCCTAAACCGAGGCCCTCCCGCATCGCAAACACTATAATAAAATGATTAACCCCTAATCTGCCGCTCCCGACATCGCTGCCACTATAATACACGTATTAACCCCTAAACCGCTGCACTCCCACATCGCAAACACTAGTTAACTATTATTAACCCCTAATCTGCCGCCCCCAACGTCACTGCAGCCACTATACTAAAGTTATTAACCCCTAAACCTAACCCTAAGTCTAACCCTAACACCCCTAACTTTAATATAATTAAAATAAATCTAAATAAAAATCACTGTCATTAACTAAATAATTCCTATTTAAAACTAAATACTTACCTGTAAAATAAACCCTAAGCTAGCTACAATATAACTAATAGTTACATTGTAGCTAGCTTAGGTTTTATTTTTATTTCACAGGCAAGTTTGTATTTATTTTAACTAGGTAGACTAGTTAGTAAATAGTTATTAACTATTTACTATCTACCTAGTTAAAATAAATACAAATTTACCTGTAAAATAAATCCTAACCTGTCTTACACTAACACCTAACATTACACTATAATTAAATAAATTACATTAATTAAATACAATTAACTAAATTACAAAAAAAAATAAACACTAAATTACACAACATAAAAAAGAAATGATCAAATATTTAAACTAATTACACCTAATCTAATAGCCCTATCAAAATAAAAAAGCCCCCCAAAATAAAAGAAAGCCTAGCCTAAACCAAACTGCCAATAGCCCTTAAAAGGGCTTTTTGCGGGGCATTGCCCCAAAGAAATCAGCTCTTTTACCTGCCCAAAACCCTAAGCTAAAAATAAAACCCACCCAATAAACCCTTTAAAAAAACTAACACTAATCCCGAAGATCCACTTACAGTTTTTGAAGACCGGACATCCATCCTCAATGAAGCCGGGAGAAGTCTTCATCCAAGCGGCAAGAAGTCATCCTCCAGGCGGGCAGAAGTCTTCATCCAGATGGCATCTTCTATCTTCATCCTTCTGACGTGCAGCGGCTCCATCTTGAAGACATCCGGCGTGGAGCATCCTCTTCTTTCAATGGCTCTTCAAGAATGAAGTTTCCTTTAAATGACATCATCCAATATGGCGTCCCTTGAATTCCGATTGGCTGATAGAATTATATCAGCCAATCGGAATTAAAGGGGAAAAAATCCTATTGGCTGATGCCTGGAGTATGACTTCTTGCCGCTTGGATGAAGTCTTCTCCCAGCTTCGTTGAGGATGGATGTCCGGTCTTCAAAAACTGTAAGTGGATCTTCAGGGGTTAGTGTTAGGTTTTTTTAAGAGTTTATTGGGTGGGTTTTATTTTTAGCTTAGGGTTTTGGGCAGCGAAAAGGAGCTAAATGCCCTTTAAAGGGCAATGCCCAATCAAATGCCCTTTTCAGGGCAATGGGGAGCTTAGTTTTTTTTAGATAGGATTTTATTTGGAGGGTTGGTTGTGTGGGTGGTGGGTTTTACTGTTGGGGGGTTGTTTGTATTTTTTTACAGGTAAAAGAGCTGATTTCTTTGGGGCAATGCCCCGCAAAAGGCCCTTTTAAGGGCCAATGGCAGTTTAGTTTAGGCTAGGGTTTTTTTATTTTGGAGGGGGCTTTTTTATTTTGATAGGGCTATTAGATTAGGTGTAATTAGCTTCAATATTTGATAATTTTTATCATTTATTTAATTGTAGTGTAATGTTAGGTGTTAGTGTAAGACAGGTTCGGTTTTATTTTATAAGTAAATTTGTATTTATTTTAACTAGGTAGCTAGTAAATAGTTAATATATTTAACTATTTACTAACTAGTCTACCTAGTTAAAATAAATACAAACTTGCCTGGGAAATAAAAATAAAACCTAAGCTAGCTACAATGTAACTATTAGTTATATTGTAGCTAGCTTAAGGAATATTTTACAGGTAAATATTTAGTTTTAAATAGGAATTATTTAATTACTGATAGTAATTTTTATTTAGATTTATTTTAATTGTATTAAAGTTAGGGGTGTTAGGGTTAGACTTAGGGAAGAAATGTGCCACAAGAAAAACGCTACACTCCCTGTTGAGGTGAGTGTTGCTTAAGGTGGTGTCCACGCTATGTATCAACGTGTGGAAATATAATAGTATATGTTGGGAAAAAATTATAAATATTCAATGATAGAAGATGTATAGGTAAAACTATTTAATTATAACTTTTAAAACAGATTTAAAAAGTACAACGAAAAACACAATTGATGATTGGTATACAATTCACAATTTTACAATACAATATCAATAAAATGACATTAAAATTTGTTGTGTCTCTAATTTAACAACAATTTGGCGTTTGTTGAATGTGGTATAAATAAGCTAACAGATGTTGATTGAGAATAGCAGAGGTATTAATCTATTGCGTGCGTGCTGATCCCAATGTGTGAATGGTGTTCCTTAAATGAATATTAAGGTAACAAATATAATAGCAAATGTTTATTTGTGCATACAATGTCCCAAATAAAGACTCCAAATATGTTCCAATGTGCTCTCTTAAAAAATATGATGTCCAAATTATACGTGAAAATCCATGTCCTGCATTAATAATAGTCACAATATACACAATATGTGAAGCGTGAAAAAATAATTAAAATTAAAAAATGCAAAATTCAAAATTCAAAATTCAAAAACTGTGTCGAAAAAACAAGGTGTATACCTAAAAATATAAAAACTATAAAAAATATCCTGTGAGAACTGTGATGCAAAAAGGTGACTGAATAGCTTGGTAAAATAATGTTGTATCCCTAGATGTTGTTTGTTTCAAATTGGGTGGATTCCAAAACAAATTATATGATGTGTGAATAGTCCCTCGGTAACCTAAGGAAAAAAAGAAAAATACATAGTGCAATAATACCTCTAACAGTGTTAGTGATAAGTGTTTAGCTTACCTAGTGCTCCTGAGCCGTTATACCAGTTTTCTATGCGTTTCGGTCTTGTAAAAGACCTTTCTCAAGACTGGTATCGGCTCCATCTATTACTGCCCTTTTATTAACCTAACTGATCTGTTATTGGGTGTGTGTTAACTTCTGGGGTCCGATTGTTGTTTTGTTTCTCTAATGCAGATTTGCAGAAAAATCTTTTAAGGGTTAGTTTCCTAACTAACTGCTTAATGTGTGTGTAGGTTTGGAATTTATCCAAACCCCTAGAGAGAACTTCAATGTCTTTTGAATTTAAACTTGTTTTGCTTAAATTGTATATACCTGTTATTTTAGAGTTGCTTGTGGAGGGAACTGCATTTCGTATGTTTTCTTGTGTTTCTTTATAGTTATGTGTAGTCTTTTGGCTTTTCTTTTTTATCTTTGATCCTGCTCTTCTACCTCTGTGTTTATTCTTTTTTAAATGGGGGAGTCTTCCATGTCCTATGTTCTTTGTTTTTAAATATTCTCTATTTAACCGCAATTTTAATTCAGTCCAGACACATAGCGAAAGACCGGAAGTGCGTATGAAAGCCGCAACGCACTTCCGGTTAGTCTACTATGGGAAATACGGATCTAAGGATTATACCAATACACCCCGTAAAGATTTATTACCCAGTATTGTTCTTCCAGGTCAAAACAAGAGGCCAAAAATACGGGACATAATAATAGGCACGAAAATTATCGGCCGAAAATTTTCGGCGCAATTTTCAAAAAATACCATTGGCCAGTTAGGTTAATAAAAGAAATAGATGGAGCCGATACCAGTCTTGAGAAAGGTCTTTTACAAGACCTAAACGCGTAGAAAACTGGTATAACGGCTCAGGAGCACTAGGTAAGCTAAACACTTATCACTAACACTGTTAGAGGCATTATTGCACTATGTATTTTTCTTTTTTTCCTTAGGTTACCGAGGGACTATTCACACATCATATAATTTGTTTTGGAATCCACCCAATTTGAAACAAACAACATCTAGGGATACAACATTATTTTACCAAGCTATTCAGTCACCTTTTTGCATCACAGTTCTCACAGGATATTTTTTATAGTTTTTATATTTTTATATTTTTAGTTGTACACCTTGTTTTTTCGACACAGTTTTTGAATTTTGCATTTTTTAATTTTAATTATTTTTTTACCCTTCACATATTGTGTATATTGTGACTATTATTAATGCAGGACATGGATTTTCATGTATAATTTGGACATCATATTTTTTAAGAGAGCACATTGGAACATATTTGGAGTCTTTATTTGGGACATTGTATGCACAAATAAACATTTGCTATTATATTTGTTACCTTAATATTCATTTAAGGAACACCATTCACACATTGGGATCAGCACGCACGCAATAGATTAATACCTCTGCTATTCTCAATCAACATCTGTTAGCTTATTTATACCACATTCAACAAACGCCAAATTGTTGTTAAATTAGAGACACAACAAATTTTAATGTAATTTTATTGATATTGTATTGTAAAATTGTGAATTGTATACCAATCACCAATTGTGTTTTTCGTTGTACTTTTTAAATCTGTTTTAAAAGTTATAATTAAATAGTTTTACCTATACATCTTCTATCATTGAATATTTATAATTTTTTCCCAACATATACTATTATATTTCCACACGTTGATACATAGCGTGGACACCACCTTAAGCAACACTCACCTCAACAAGGAGTGTAGCGTTTTTCTTGTGGCACATTTCTTCCTTATCTCTTAGAGATCCGGTTGGGAGATCTCGCCTATATTAAGAAAAGCTTGTGTGGCATAACTTTTTGGCGCATTTTGATATATTCTATCTGAACAGGGTTAGACTTAGGGTTAGGTTTAGGGGTTAATAACTTTAGTATAGTGGTGGTGGCGACGTTGGGGGTAGCAGATTATGGATAAATAAGTGTAATGTAGGTGTCGGCGACATTGGGGCGGCAGATTAGGGGTTAATAAGTGTAATGTAGGTGTCAGTGATGTCGGGGGCAGCAGATTATGGGTGTTTAGACTCTGGGTTTATGTTAGGGTGTTAGGTGTAAATATAACTTTTTTTTCCCCATAGGAATCAATGGGGCTGCGTTACGGATCTTTACGCTCCTTTATTGCAGGTGTTAGGCTTTTTTTTAGACGGCTCTCCCCATTTATGTCTGTGGGGAAATCGTGCACAAGCACGTAAAACCAGCTCAAAGCAGCGCTGGTATTTGTGTGCGGTATGGAGCTCAACGCTGCCATATTGCCCGCTAATGCCGGGTTCTTGCAAACCTGTAAGAGCCGCGTTATTAAAGGTGAGCAGTGGCTGTTCCAATCAGTCAATAGAATGCGAGCTCAATCTTATTGGCTGATTGGCTGATTGGATCAGCTAATAGGATTGAAATTCAATCCTATTGGCTGATTGCATCAGCCAATAGGATTTTTCTACCTTAATTCCGATTGGCTGATAGAATTCTATCAGTCAATCGGAATCTAAGGGATGCCATCTTGGATGACGTCATTTAAAGGAACCGTCATTCAGTAAGAAGACTCAGGATGAAGAGGATACACCGCGTTGGATGTCTTGAAGATGGACCTGCTCCGCGTCGGATGGATGAAGATATAAGATGCCGTCTAGATGAAGACTTCTGCCCGTCTGGAGGACCACAATTCGCCCGGCTTGGATGAAGACTCCTCCCGACTTCGTTGAGGACTTCGGCCTGGTTGGATGAAGACTTCTGCTGCTTCCTTGAGGATGGATGTCCGGTCTTCAGAACTGTAAGTCGATCTTCAGGGGGTCAGTGTTAGGTTTTTTTAAGGTTGTATTGGGTGGGTTTATTTTTTAGGTTAAGGATTTGGGCTGCAATAGAGCTAAATGCCCTGGAACTGGAACTGGGAGAGAAATGTGGAGAGGAGGGCTATATCGCCCTTGGGTTACTGGAAGGGAGTCTTTTACGCCATCCACCAGACTTGTATATGGATAAAAATAAGTATTTTATTAAAAAAATTAAAATACCAAAGGTATAACAAATGTTACAGCTGGGTGTATAAAAAGAATCTCCCCAATAAAATACAGAGTTTAGCAGCGACGCATTTCTCGGGGGGCTCCCTGTTTCCTCAGATACAAGCCTGAGGAAGCGGGGAGCCCCCCCGAGAAACACGTAGCTGCAAAACTCTGTATTTTTATTTAGCAGCTCAATGACCAAGGCAAATAGGAGGGGAGACAGGGGACATCCCTGTCTTGTGCCGTTAGTGATCTGCACTTTGTCTGAGCAAAAGCCTAACCCCCTCACCCTCACCGCGGGGCAGGAATAGAGGGATCTTATTGCCGTAATGAAGGATTTTGAAAGGCTGAACGCAGATAACGTTGAGAACATATAGTCCCACCTCACCCTGTCGAACGCTTTTTCAGTGTCCATTGACAGGGCGAGAAGGGGAATCCCCATGTCTGCAGCTTTATTAAAGATGTTAAGAAGACACCTCGTATTGTCAGGGCCCTGTCTGCCAGGAATGAAACCAACCTGATCTGGGTCTACTAATTCAGGAAGCAATCTATTTAATCTTGTGGCCAGAATTTTCGCGTATAATTTTATATCTACATTAATGAGGGAGATCGGCCTACAGCTCTCGCAAAGAGAGTGATCTTTACCCTCTTTAGGCAAGGTGATAATGGAAGCTTCGAGAAATTCTGGGCGGAGGGCACCGGAATTAAAAGTAAAGTTAAAAAATTTGAGTAGAAGGGGGATCAATTGTGCTGCATAAGTTTTATAAAATAAGGTGGTAAACCCATCTGGACCTGGGGCTTTATTTAATGGCAGTGAAGAAATTGTATGTTTCAATTCCTCTGTGGTGAGAGGGCCAGTGAGACTTTGGGCATCCTCTTCCGACAAAACCGGGAGAGGAAGGGAAGACAAGAACTGGTCAATCTGCTGTTTCGGGACCTTCGAGCCCTCCTCAGAGGAATCTAAGTTATATAAGGCAGTGTTGTATTGAGCAAAGGCATCCGCAATATCTCTAGGAGCGTGGACCGTCCCTCCAGAAGTTTTTATCAGCGGGATCCTACGTTGCTGCGTGCAGATCCGAAGTTTATGGGCTAGAAGTCGGTCAGCTCTGTTGCCTTTGTAATAGTACATTTGTTTAAGGGTCAAAAGATTTGATTGCACTCTTTTGCCTTCAATTGAGTTAATTTTGGATCTAATGGCTGAAATTTTTTAAGATATCTGTCTCGATGGGTCTTCTTTGTTGAGGCTTTCCATTGTCCTCAGTTCTGCGTACAATTGAGCGAGGGGTTTCCCTAGCAAATTATGATTTACCGAGGCCTGTTTTATGAAGTGCCCTCTCATAAAGGCCTTCAGGGACGCCCATAGAACTGGGTCGTCAGTCATAGCATTGTTATTAATGGCCAAAAATTCAGAAATAGTTCTGGAAGTGTCAGCCCCGGATGGACCGGAGATTAACGATGGGTGTAAGCTCCAATTGGAAGGGGGGAATCCCTCAGAAGGATTATCATTTAGGACTATGGAGACCATATCATGATCTGATCAAGGGCATATCCTGATGGAAGAATGGGAAAGCCTGTCCAAAAGAGGGGAGCGGCACAGTAAATAGTCTATTCTTGAGTAACAAAGATGAGGGTTTGAATAGAAGGTGAAGTCTTTCTCAGAAGGGGACAAGCATCTCCATATGTCATATAGGTTGTATTGATACATTAAGGATCGGAGCTGATGCGAGGTCCTTTTTATTGCGGGGTCTAAAGGTTTGTGTTTGGGGAGCTTTCTGTCCATTATTGGATCCCATACCGAATTAAGATCTCCCCCAATCAGGAGAGTGCCTCTACATAATTGTTCTACCTGTGGGAAAACCGATTTCAGAAAGGTAATTTGGCCAACATTTGGGGCGTACAGTGAAACTAGGGTGTATTGGGCGCCCTCCAAGGTGAAGATAATCAATAAGAATCTGCCCTCTGGATCTCTCTCCACAGGCTGGACCACACAAGCGACCGACTTGTGGACCATTATGGCAACGCATCTCTTTTTGTTGAGTGAGAGGCAGACACACAATTCTGGAACAGTTTAGAATTCAGCAAAAAGGAGGAGCCCTGAGGCCAGTGGGTCTCCTGGAGGAAGGCCACCTTCACACCATTTTTTAAGAGGTATCGAAGGAGAAGATTTCTCTTTGAGGGTGAGTTCAGTCCTTGAGTATTCAAGGTGGCGAATTTGAATGCCATTCTGCCAGGGAGAAAGAACGGAAAAAAAAGGGGGAGGGGGAGGTTTAGGCAATCGGGGGGGGGGGATTAGACAATCCTGTTCTCCGTTTACTAGAACACAGACAGGTATGGATGGTGGTTCTTAGACTCTATGTGTAAGTAAATAGTTTCAAATGTGAACAAGTGATTGAGGTCTGTGTTATAAATACACAATCAATATCTGCGTTGTGCTTCTCCAAAAAGCGAAGAGCAGATCCAATAGTGGGGGGGGGGGGGGGAGAGTGCCAAAGGCACTATGAGCAAACTAGTAAGCTTACATTTTTACCAGCTTGAGGCCTCATGGGCCCAAGGGGCGAGCCGAAAGGGCATTCGGTGGGCAGTCACAATGGACATTTAGCGCAACAGTCATTATTAAGAAAACAGCAACAATTTTGGATGGACATTATCACATAAGAGTATGATGATGACATGAGAGCAACATAAGACTGGGTAAAAGTGTAAGAAACAAAGAACATGAAACCTGAGACAGAGTAAATAATTTCAGTTAAGTCTTCATTATACAGATCCCTAATGGGCACTAATAAGAACCAGTTAACATAGAAAACAATTTAACTTAACTTAGGCATACCAAACAACATTTTCAGAAGGGGCGC
Organism: Bombina bombina; assembly: GCF_027579735.1. NCBI lineage: Eukaryota > Metazoa > Chordata > Amphibia > Anura > Bombinatoridae > Bombina > Bombina bombina. The sequence continues at coordinate 783,641,386 of NC_069501.1, read as the reverse complement.
TGTGGTCAGCAACCCCCTTGTCTTTCTCTTGTCCAGTGAAAACTCAGGTCGAGTTATTCTCCAATACTTCCTCTTGATCCACCACAGATTTTGGGTTTTGTACCTGCGGAAGAAAGGGAGAAAGCATAAACAACAACAACAACAATCAAACAACTGATATAATAACATGTGTTCTTCCTGTAAGACAGGGGAAGGTCAAGCCCAGAGCATAACTTAAGGGTCAATTGTTGGGCAGTCCATGAGGGAGGAAGTGATAAAAGTCAGTTGAAATGACCCAGACCAGACTAAATGGGCCGATGGCACTGGCCCCAGTACTGCGCTGGAACAGAAGAAAAATAGGTCAGAAGGGAATATCCTCAAGCCTCACAGATTCCCGAGTTAGAGTCTGAAGATGAGGGCCCATTTGAAGGAGACCTCTGGGGGATATTGCTGGAGTCCCTAGGAGGAAGTTGTTTCCACGGTGGGGCCTCTGCTCTCAGATCTCCAGTTGGAATTTTAGTGGATGAAGTGGGGGGTCTATCTGTTAACAGACCCCATTTGGAGAGGAGATTCCTGGCTTGCTCCGGAGAGGTGATAATATGTTGGACATCATCTTTGGTCACAAATAATCTAACCGGAAATCCCCACCTGTACTTAATGTCCTTATTCCTAAGGATTCTAGTAAAGTCCCGGTATGTCTTCCGTTGTTAAGTATGAGGGGAAAGGTCTGGGAAGATCTGTAGAGTATTGAACTTCGTGGAATTTAGGGACCCAGAGTGGACTGCTCTGAGGAATTTTTCCCTAAAGGTGAAATAATGTAGTCTCACCACCACATCTCTTGGTTTGTCCTCTGAAATGGCTCTTGGCCTAACTGCCCTATGGGCTCTATCAATGAGAGATTCAGGATCTTTTAGAGGTCCCAGAGCAGTTGTGAATAATTCTTGTAGATAGATTTGTAGGTCCTTGGGGAGGACACTTTCGGGGATGCCCCTCAGGCGGACGTTGTTGCGCCTGGAGCGATCTTCCAGGTCTGCCAACTTGGACTCTAGTGCTGAGATATGTCCTGCGAGACATTCCAAATAGGAGACTAGATTGTTGTGGTCGACTGAGAGGTCTTCCTGTTTGCGCTCTATAATATCAGTGCGTTCACCGATTGCGGCTATATCTCTCCTCAGTTCTGACCTTGATTTATCAAACTTTTTAAAGATGGATTCATGGTGCGACGCCAACATGTATTTTATCTGAACCATCATGTGGTTGTTAGCATTAGCAATATCTGACAGGCTTGCAGGTTGGGAAGCTCCATTAGGATCCCTCTCATCACTTGGCACTGAGTGGCAGGTCGAATCAGATTGTTCATCTTTGGAACAGTGTTCCTGCTCTCTTCGGGGTTGTTGAAAATGTTCTTTCATTGTCCTCTTAGGGCCTGTGAGACCTTTTGATTTTCTTCTTTGGACTTGCGCCATTATTCCACAAGTAGAATATTTGTAGGTAGATGGTGAGGTCAGTGATAGGTACCTTCAGTATAGGTTATCAAAGGTAAAGTGTGCTGAGGATGCCCTCATGGGCTGTAGGTTAATTCTGGCTTGCCCATGGGCCCACGGCCTATCGCATTTTTGATTCTAGCAGGTCATTTTTTAGAACTCGACAGGCAAGTCCCAAGTGGGATCAGCTGTTGTTGTCCTGCGGTGTGGGTCACTGTGCTATAGGAGAAGTGCCTATTCCCAACTATTGTGGAATCTTGAAGAAGGAGAGAGGAACTACCCGTGTATACTCTCCCCAGGGAAATTGCCCTCACAGGGCGATCACGGGCAGGGGAGGTGGGATATGACCCACTGCCACTAAGGGCAGCGGGAAAGGGGGGGAGAGTATAGCTAGGTACTGGGGTCCAAAGTGAGCAGAAATCTGTAGGGGCAGGGGGCTATTAGGGGGTTGCTTCATTGAACCTCTTTTAATGATGTGAAAGCCCACCTTCAAAAGAGAGGCAAGAGGAATCCAGATGATGTAGGAATAGGGGGAGCTTAGCCCCTCAGGAGTAAGAAGCAATTCACAAATTATGTAAGACCCTATGAGGGTTGTGCAAGGTCTGATGCAGTGCGGGAGCGTGCCCTAGTGTTGCAGGCCAGTTCAATGATGTGAGACCAAAGGGACTGATCAAAAGTGTTGAGAGCCCAAAATAAATGTCTGAATTTTGTTCTGCGCTCCGTTATCTTTTCTATCAATGTTTTCCTGTCAGATTGTCCTGTCCCCCTTTTTTCTTCTCTTTCCCTCTTCTTTTTTCTTTTCCCCCCTTTTTTTATTCCCCCCCCTTTTTTTCTTTCCTTCCTTCCTCTTTTCTTTTCTTTTTCCCCCTCCTTCTTTACCTTTAGCTCCTCACCCTCCTTGGTAAATAAACTGTGGGTCCGGTAGATAGTGTGTGGCCCCAGGAAGGGGTTAATCCCTTAAGCACTGTTAGGTGGAAAGTTAAGATGCCTCAGTCTTAAGTGCCAGGTAGTGTGAGATCCACAGCACAGCAGAAAAGTGTATACTTAAGTAGTTACTGTGATGTTGGGGGCTAAGGCTGATAAAAATGAGCCCAAATAGAGCTGAGTAGGGGTCTGTGAGTATGGCTGATGATCTTTCTGCCACCCCTGAGACAGTCAGGCACTGCAGGCTATCAGGGCAAGATGTGTGCAGAGAAGAAAAGATGGCAGATTTCCCGCTCCTCTTACCCTGAAGATTTAGGCTTCTTTAAACAGTCCTCTCTGCAGTAATCAGGACAGTATCCAAAACCGCTTGCACCACAGTTCTGGGTGTGTTTCTGTGGGGTGCAGATGTTCTGTCTCCTCTTCTATGCTCCGGTCATCGTAAGTCCCGCTGTAGGCCACAGACGCGGCCTCTCCTAGTTTCTGCCTGGAGGTGGTATGTCCGGGAAAGTGCATCCCATCGAACAGCAGGGAATTTCGGCAGCTGGCCACCCCGCCTCGGACCTTAATGTTGGTCACTGTTTTAGCCCACCGTAAAATGGGAAATCTAGCGCTGTGAAGACCTTTTTAGCTCACTTTTGGGAATTTTAAATAAGAGCACAGTTTAAGTGCGACTGCTACCTATGGCGGTTAACTCTGCCCCCGCGACTGGATTCTTTTTATTCTGCTTGTAGCAAATTTCTAAAGGCCAGCCTTGTAAGGAAAGAGTCCAAGCTGTTATGCGGCTATTAGACTGCTGGTGGGCCGTTTCTACAATAATTTTCTCGCCCTGTATATAGCTGCGGAAATTTTGTAGAGCCCATACAGTAGATAAGAGGGCTTTTGCACAATCGCTAAATTTTATTTCTACTGGGGATAGAGTTTTGCTCGCATAAGCAATGACTTTGCTTAAATTATCATGCTTTTGGTATAAAACAGCACTCATGCTTATATCTGTGTAACTTGTTTCTAAGTAGAACGGTTTACCACCTTCAGGGTATGCTAAGCAAGGTGCTTGATTGAGTTTTCTCTTCAGCTCTTTTAGGGCTGTCTTTTGAGTCTCACTCCAGTGCCATTTCACATCCTTCTTTAGGAGATGTAGCAGTGGTTTAGCTAATTCTGCATAATTATCAATAAATTTGCGAGAATAATTCATCATACCCAGGAATGATCTCAATTCCTTTAAGTTAGTTGGGTTTTGGCTTTTATTTTAAGCTCATCAAATAAAACAACCATTGTTTTTACTTTAAAGGGACAGTATACACTAATTTTCATATAACTGCATGTAATAGACACTACTATAAAGAATAAGATGCACAGATACTGATATAAAAATCCAGTATAAAACTGTTTAAAAACTTACTTAGAAGCTGTCACTTTGGCTCTGTTGAAAAGGTAGCTGGAAAGCCCACTGCAAGTGGCAAATAAGACACTCCCCCCCTCCCCCTTCTTTTGCATATGAAAAGACCCTTTACACAAACAGGAGCAAGCTGGAGTAGGTAGTCGAGCGTATTCACATAAAACTTTGGGGCTTGGTTAGGAGTCTGAAAATCAGAGCAATGTTATTTAAAAATAAGCAAAACTATACATTAATTAAAAAAAAACAACTTTATGGGCTATATAAATAGATTATCTACAAAACATTTATGCAAAGAAAAAATGAGTGTATAATGTCCCTTTAAGCTTTGTCACAGCTTTTTTATCCTATTGCATCCTATTGCTTCCTGGGGGCTTTTTAAACTCACAAGCAGTTTTCTATTTACGGACATTGCTGCTTACTCCCGACACAAAGTGGAAGCCGCACATTACAACCAGTGCCTATATAGAAGATCCTCTGTGTGTTACGGAGGAGAGTCCACGGCTGTGCCTCTGATCTATTGGAGGATCCACATTCCAGCATACTGACTGCTGCTGAATGTCAGCCTGCACATTCACACTTCTTTTTAAAAGAGTGCCAGTACTCTTGTGAGTATATTTCCATTTGTTTGTCTTTTTGTGATCTCACATTTTGAAGTTTATCTGCACTATGAGGCGCTGTCTTTCTATGTTCACCCTACAGATGCACTGATTGATTACTCAGTTCCAAGACCAGCAGCCCAGCGTATCAACTTACTATTGCACCAGAAACTAAGTTACCCTCTGTGATATCGTTCACAACCCCTTTTTTTTTTTGGACTTTTTATGATAAGCAGATTTATATACATATGCTTTGAGTGTTATGAATATAAGTCTAAGAATTTTCTTGCTTCTTAATTTTTCCTTTTATTTTATATTTATTTCTTATATTATCCTTATTTACTTTTTATGATATTGTCACTTTGTATCACATTTATTTGCTTCACGAATCCAATTGGTATAGAGACCAAATAGTTTAACTTTGTTACCATGTTTTAAATGAGATTGTATCTATAGTGGCGCACTCTATTACTTTACACCCGGTATAGTTTTGCACCTTTGCATATTAGCGTTTCAGAAGTTTTTAATTTCTGAACCCTTTTTATCTGTAAGGGTAAGAGGAATTTATCAGCCCCAGCAGGGATTATAACATTGTTAGACACCTGCATATTCACAGCATATGGCATTTGCTGGTTTGATTTCAGGGCTGCGTTTTCATCCTGAAATATTTCAGGGTCCCCCTTTAATCTGCTCCAGAGGCAAGAGTTAATCAAATCTATTTGTATGGCATATCTATGTAAGATATCATTGCCAATGTATATTTTATTATGGGGAGTATTTAAAACCAAAAACAGGTGCTTCGCTGATTTATTACCTATAGATATAGATAATAAGCACTTTGCTGTGATGTTATAGCTTTCAGATCTGTCATCCAGGTCATGGACACAGTGGTCTTGGGGAGAAAGATATTTAATCACTTTAAGTTCAGCTATCTGCTCTAGTAAGCCTTCGCTTATATAGCTAGCTTCCTGTTTTAAGTTTAATTTAACATACTTGATTTTCCCAAGGTCGTGCACTTGTATAGGGATAAATAGATCCTCTTTAACTCTCTCAATTCCTGCAAGGTATTGAGCGTGGCCTCCCCCCTTAGAGGATTTAGGGTCCCCCTTGTGGAGAGATATGGTTAATACATCGCCGTCTAAGGAGATATTTGCTATTTTTCCAGGCAAAATTTTAAAAGTATTACCATCAGAGCCACTTAAAGGAGTCTGATCATCTAGTTGTAGGATAGCGATTTCAGGTATAGAGTTATTCCTGAAATTAATCTCCATAGCATCTGGCTTCTCTTCCACCATGTGACAGTTATATCGGGTGCGAGATATACCGGATTGCTCATTATTAATTGGCCTTTTTACTTGTGACCAAATTACATTATTTATGCAATCAATTATGGCGCTTAATTGCTTCAGGAGTAGTGATGTCCCGAACTGTTCGCCCGCGAACGGTTCACATCGAACATAGCTTGTTCGCGTTCGCGTTTGTGGGCGAACACATGGTGATGTTCGATCCGCCCCTATGTGTCATCATTGAGGAAACTTTGACCCTTTATGTCACAGCCGTCTGACACATTAGAGCCAATCAACATCAGACACTCCCTCACAGACCCTCCCAGCTACTCGGAATCCGCCATTTTAGACTCATACGACCTTGCTTTCTTAATGAGAGGACGTGTTGTGTTTTTGCTCCTGACATTAATAGGAAAAACATAGCTAGGCTAGTGTATTTAGTGTCCACTACAGTCCAGAAGGACTCCACTCATCTCTGCTGCAAGCACAGCACCATAAAAAAGCCCTTTTTAGGGCTATATTTCGTGCCGTTTTTTTTTTTCCGTTTTTTTTTTTATTAGCATTTGCCTGGCTTTCAGGTTGTGTGTTTAAGGCTCACAGAATATGCTGTGATTACTGCCACCACTGATATCTCCCTAACAACATTAGTTTAAATTTAACTAACCAAAAAATTTAATTATTTTGCTAGTGTAATTTTTTTTCATTTTCTATCAGGCCTGTGTCACACAGCATATACTCTGGTTCATTGCTCTGTGCCAGCCACCAGTGTTAATATCCGTTTATAACATTATTTTAAATTTAAAAAAAAAATAAAAAAATATTTTGCTAGTGTAATCTAATTACATTTACTATCAGGCCTGTGTCTGTCAGGCTCACTCAGCATTAATATACCTCATTTTTTTCAGTCTTTTGGTTAATTGGTCTGTGCCAGGCAGCCACCCAGCACTCATATCTTCTTCACCTTAATTTAAATATTAAAATAGTTTTTTTAAATTTGTTTGATAGTGTAATCTAATATAATTTTCTATCAGGCCTGTGTGTTTTGCTGACATACAGAGAGCCTACTGTGTTTACTTGCTGCCCTCCCTAGTCTATGAGCCACGACTCATATGTGTTTAACCTTTTTTTAATTCCCCCCCCCAAAAAAAATAATTTAAATAATTTTTCTAGTGTAATCTAATAGTATTTTCTATCAGGCGTGTGTGTATCTGACTTACAGAGCCTACTGTTTTTAATAGCTGCCCTTCCAAGGCTATCAGCCATGACTCATGTGTATGTGCTTAACCTTTTTCTTTAAATTCCCCCAAAAAAGTCTTTAAATCATTATGCTAGTGTAATCTAATTTTATTTTCTATCAGGCCTGTGTCTAACTGTCTATCTGACTTACACAGCATACTGTTGTTAATTGCTGCCCTACGTAGCAGCCAGCCAGTGCGACCACTCATAGAGTCATATGTGCATTGCACTTCTTAACATAATTTTAATATTAAAATCTAAAATTTTAAAATATTTTGCTAGTGTAATCTAACTTAATTTTCTATCAGGCCTGTGTTTTTGTCACTTACACAGCATACTGTGTTAAATTGCTGCCCTACCTACCATCCACGACTCATATCTGCCAGCCTGTGTGCCAGGCCCAACTAGCCAATTAGTGGCACCAATCATAATTCTTGTAACAGTATATAAAAAAATAAAAATCATAATTTTTTGGACTGCAAATATTCAGTCTCCTAGTGCCATTGAATTGCATTTACCTCCTGCCTGCCACTGCCAGCCTTTTGTGCCAGGCCGTCTAGCCAACTATTTACACCAATCATAATTGTTGTCACAGACAGTATAGTTACTAATTAAAATTAAAAAATTTTTGATTGTTGATCTTAATCCTCAGTTTGCTCGTGCCCTAGAATTGCACTTTTCTACTGCCTTCCAAGCCTGTGTGCCAGGCCTACTTGAAAAATATTTACACCAATCTTATTTGTTGTCACAGTATTCTTAATAATAAAAAATTAAAATTTTTGGTAATAGTTGTTGTGAATCCTCAGTTTGCTGGTGCCATTGAATTGCACTTTCCTCCTGCCTTGCAGCCTGCTGTGCGCCAGGCCCACCTAGCCAATTATTGCCAGCAATCATATTTCTTTTAACAGTATTGCAAAAATTGTCAATCATCACTGTTTTGACTGTCAATATTCAGTCTCCTAGTGTCCTTGAATTGCATTTACCTCCTGCCTGCCAGCCTTTTGTGCCAGGTCGTCTTGCCAACTATTTACACCAATCATAATTATTGTCACAGTATAGTTACTAATTAAAATTAAAAAATTCTTGATTGTTGATGATCTTAATCCTCAGTTTGCTCGTGCCCTAGAATTGCACTTTTCTACTGCCTTCCAAGCCTGTGTGCCAGGCCTACTTGAAAAATATTTACACCAATCATATTTGTTGTCACAGTATTCTTAATAATTAAAAATTTAAATTTTTGGTAATAGTTGTTGTGAATCCTCAGTTTGCTGGTGCCATTGAATTTCACTTTCCTCCTGCCTTGCAGCCTGCTGTGTGCCAGGCCCACCTAGCCAATTATTGCCAGCAATCAAATTTCTTTTAACAGTATTGCAAAAATTGTCAATCATCACTATTTTGACTGTCAGTAATCAGTCTCCTAGTGTCCTTGAATTGCATCTACCTCCTGCCTGCCAGCCTTTTGTGCCAGGCCGTCTTGCCAACTATTTACACCAATCATAATTTTTTGTCACAGTATAGTTACTAATTAAAATTAAAAAATTCTTGATTGTTGATGATCTTAATCCTCAGTTTGCTCGTGCCCTAGAATTGCACTTTTCTACTGCCTTCCAAGCCTGTGTGCCAGGCCTACTTGAAAAATATTTACACCAATCATATTTGTTGTCACAGTATTCTTAATAATTAAAAATTAAAATTTTTGGTAATAGTTGTTGTGAATCCTCAGTTTGCTGGTGCCATTGAATTGTATTTTCCTCCTGCCTTGCAGCCTGCTGTGTGCCAGGCCCACCTAGCCAATTATTGCCAGCAATCATATTTCTTTTAACAGTATTGCAAAAATTGTCAATCACCACTATTTTGGTGAGGGTAATCATGATGGCCATGTAGACCACCAACACTGAGAGTCCAGGAAGAAATAGGGATGAGATGAAAGAGCTAAGAATAATAGAACTTGAAACAACAGAGTTAGCCATGGGTGTTAGTGCAAGACCGCTTGGCTTTTTTTTGGCTTTGGGTGCGGCTATTCATGCAGGCCATATAGAGCTGCCACCATTCGGTGTTGTATCAGGTATTAAACTAATAAGAACAGTACTACCAAAATACAGCCAATGAAGGGCCTTATGAAGACTGAGCCAAGGTTGGATTGTAGTATTTGGTTAGGCTAATCATGATGGCCATGTAGACCACCACCGAGAGTCCTGGAAGTAACAGGGATGATGAGATGAAAGTGCTAAGAATAGTACTATTTGAAACAACAGAGTTAGCCATGGGTGTTAATCCAAGACCGCTTGGATTTATTTTTGTATTGGGTGCGGCTAATCATGCAGGCCATATAGAGCTGCCACCATTCTGTGTTATATCAGCTATAAAAATAATAAGAACTGTACTATCAAAATACAGCCAATGAAGGGCCTATGAAGACTGAGCAAAGGTTGGATTGTAGTATTTTGTTCGGCTAATCATGATGGCCATGTAGACCACCCGTAACAGGGATGAAAGTTCTAAGAATAGTACTAATTGAAACAACCGAGTTAGCCATGGGTGTTAGTCTAAGACCACTCTGATTTTTTTGGGGTTTGGGTGCAGCTAATCATGAAGGCCAGATAGACCTGCCACCATTTGGTGTTGTAACAGGTATTAAACTGCAAAGAACAGTACTACTTAACACAACCTACTTACCATGGGTCCCAGAGCATATGTTTGGTTATTATATTTTGTAAGGGTAATCATGCAGGCCATATACAGGGAGTGCAGAATTATTAGGCAAGTTGTATTTTTGAGGATTAATTTTATTATTGAACAACAACCATGCTCTCAATGAACCCAAAAAACTCATTAATATCAAAGCTGAATAGTTTTGGAAGTAGTTTTTAGTTTGTTTTTAGTTATAGCTATTTTAGGGGGATATCTGTGTGTGCAGGTGACTATTACTGTGCATAATTATTAGGCAACTTAACAAAAAACAAATATATACCCATTTCAATTATTTATTTTTACCAGTGAAACCAATATAACATCTCAACATTCACAAATATACATTTCTGACATTCAAAAACAAAACAAAAACAAATCAGTGACCAATATAGCCACCTTTCTTTGCAAGGACACTCAAAAGCCTGCCATCCATGGATTCTGTCAGTGTTTTGATCTGTTCACCATCAACATTGCATGAAGCAGCAACCACAGCCTCCCAGACACTGTTCAGAGAGGTGTACTGTTTTCCCTCCTTGTAAATCTCACATTTGATGATGGACCACAGGTTCTCAATGGGGTTCAGATCAGGTGAACAAGGAGGCCATGTCATTAGATTTTCTTCTTTTATACCCTTTCTTGCCAGCCACGCTGTGGAGTACTTGGACGCGTGTGATGGAGCATTGTCCTGCATGAAAATCATGTTTTTCTTGAAGGATGCAGACTTCTTCCTGTACCACTGCTTGAAGAAGGTGTCTTCCAGAAACTGGCAGTAGGACTGGGAGTTGAGCTTGACTCCATCCTCAACCCGAAAAGGCCCCACAAGCTCATCTTTGATGATACCAGCCCAAACCAGTACTCCACCTCCACCTTGCTGGCATCTGAGTCGGACTGGAGCTCTCTGTCCTTTACCAATCCAGCCACGGGCCCATCCATCTGGCCCATCAAGACTCACTCTCATTTCATTAGTCCATAAAACCTTAGAAAAATCAGTCTTGAGATATTTCTTGGCCCAGTCTTGACGTTTCAGCTTGTGTGTCTTGTTCAGTGGTGGTCGTCTTTCAGCCTTTCTTACCTTGGCCATGTCTCTGAGTATTGCACACCTTGTGCTTTTGGGCACTCCAGTGATGTTGCAGCTCTGAAATATGGCCAAACTGGTGGCAAGTGGCATCTTGGCAGCTGCACGCTTGACTTTTCTCAGTTCATGGGCAGTTATTTTGCGCCTTGGTTTTTCCACACGCTTCTTGCGACCCTGTTGACTATTTTGAATGAAACGCTTGATTGTTCGATGATCACGCTTCAGAAGCATTGCAATTTTAAGAGTGCTGCATCCCTCTGCAAGATATCTCACTATTTTTGACTTTTCTGAGCCTGTCAAGTCCTTCTTTTGACCCATTTTGACAAAGGAAAGGAAGTTGCCTAATAATTATGCACACCTGATATAGGGTGTTGATGTCATTAGACCACACCCCTTCTCATTACAGAGATGCACATCACCTAATATGCTTAATTGGTAGTAGGCTTTCGAGCCTATACAGCTTGGAGTAAGACAACATGCATAAAGAGGATGATGTGGTCAAAATACTCATTTGCCTAATAATTCTGCACTCCCTGTAGACCTCCACCGATAGGGTGAGTATGAGTAACAGCTATTAAAATGCGAAGGACATTACTAATTAACACAACATAGTTACCATGGGTCGCAGACCAAGAGCAGATGTCTTATTATTATATTTTGTATGGGTAATCATCCAGGCCGTATAGACCTCACCAAATAGGGGGAGTTACAGAGATTAAAGTGCTAAGAATAGTAGTACTTAAAACACAACCTAGTTAAAATGGGTACCAGACCGCATTTCTTATTATTATATTTTTTCAGGGTAATCAGGCAGGCCATATAGAACACCCCCGATAGGGTGGGGAACAGGGATTAAAGTGCTAAGAAAAGTACTAATTAACACAAGCTAGTTATCATGGGTCCAACACCGTGTGTCTTGATGTTATACTTTGTCAGGGTAATCATGCAGGCCATATAGACCTCCCTTGATAGGGGGAGTAACAGGGATTACAGTTATCAGAATAGTACTACTTAAACACAACCTAATTACCATGGGTCCAAGACCAGATGTTTTATTATTATACTTTGTCAGGCTAATCATGCAGGCCATATAGAGCTCCAACAAAAGGGGGGGGGGGGGTAAAAGGGATTCAAGTATTAAGAAAAGTTTTACTTAACACAACAAAATTACCATGGGTCCCAGACCGCGTGTCTTGTTGTTAAACTTTGTCAGGGTAATTATAACTGCCATATAGACCTCCACCAATAGGGGGAGTTACAGGGCTGAAAGTGCGAAGAATAGTAGTAATTAACACAACCTAGTTGGGTCCAAGAACGCATGTTTAATTATTAGACTTTATCAGGGTAATTATATATCTAAGAAATCTATCTATTTCTCTTCTATCGATTCTATCTAACTATCAATCTATGTATATCTATCTATCTATCTATCCTATCTATCAATCTATCTTCTGTCCGGGATGTTTTGAGACAGCCACTTGTGTTTCTGACAAATTGGAAGTAGGAGGACAGAACAATCATCTTCTTCCATCTCCCGGTTCCACAAATGAAGGCCATATAGACCTCATCTGATAGGGGGAGTAACAGGTTGTAGTAAAATGTTAAGAATAGTACTACTTAACACACCACGGGTCACAGACCGCATGTCTTATTGTTATACTCTGTCAGGGAAATTATATATATTTCAAATCCATTTATTTATATATCAAATCGATCAAACTATCAAACGTATCGATCAAATGTAGATTGCATCTATTGATCGATGTAATTCGTATCTATAAAATGTATATTACATATTATGGTTGATGTCATTCGTATCTATAAAATGTATATTGCATCTTTGATTCGATAACATTCTTATCTATCAAATGTATATTGCATCTATTGATCAATGTAATTCATATCGATCGAATGTATATTGCATCTATTGAGCTATGTAGAGTGTATCGATCATATGTATATTGCATCGATTGAGCTATGTTATCTATGTATCTAGCTATCAAATCTATCTATCTCATGGTTGTGCAAGTGGACTGTTGGTGGCGGTTGATTGCGGTGCGTAACACTTGGAGTTTGCTCTGTCACTGTGATGCGGCCGTAACCCTTACACTACCTGATAGATACGACATCATAACTGATGTTTTAAAGCACGTTATTGCAAACAATTTGGGAATGTTAGTTGATTTAGGCCCATTATGGCTTAAAAGCAGACTCTGCATAAACTATGTAATTTTCCATGGGAGTTTTGCCAGGGATCCCCCTCCAGCATGCGACAGTCCAGGTGTTAGTACCCTTGAAACAACTTTTCCATCACTATTGTGGCCAGAAAGAGTCCTTGTAGGTTTTAAAGTTTGCCTGCCTATTGAATTCAATGTCCGCCGTTCGCGAACCAAAATTTTTAGGTTCGCGACATCACTATTCAGGAGATCACTTCCAATAAGTAAACGATCAGTTGGCAGATCCACTATAACGACAGGGTGTCTTATAAAACTGTTCCCCAGTTTAAGTTTTAACCATGCCGTACCGTAGACTTTTAGAGAGTCACCCCCAACACCTATTAGTGAACCATCAAATTCTTTTATTTTAGGTTTGTGGGGTGTTAGCTCATTTAGCTGTGTGTAGTACATGTGGAATAAAATGGTTGCCTGAGACCCAGTATCAATTAATCCCATTATATGGTTGGAGACTGAATCCTGGAGTTCAGCTAATACATAATATCTTCCTGCAGTTTCTACCATTTCACACATAAAATTGGAATGATTACACAATTGTGGGCTTCGCCACGTGTTACCTGAATCCACCGTGTTACTTGATGCAGAAGAAACTTCATTGTTACCGGACCCCTCTAGAATAGGGTCAACTGGGTTCTTGTGTACTACATCTGTGGAAATAAGGTTAAGAGAATGCTGCAAAGGAAGAGATTTGTTAGGGTTTCCCTGCTGAGGTTGCTCGTCATCACAGCTAAATCGTCCGTTTCCGGTCTGTAGGGAGAGAATATGATTAGTACCATTATTGACTTTTATCATTTCATTTGGTATATCTCTCCCCTCCCTTTCAGGTGATACTGTAGTATTTATGACTGTGCCTGTGACCCACTGCTGGCCACTGGCTGTACCCCTAAAAAAGGATTGTTAGGTTGCTGAGCCATAAAAGCTTGACTCATATTAGTAAATAGTGTACATAATTGACTAACTTGTGTACTGAGTTGGCCCACTTGAATGGACAAGCTATCTTTACCCATGGACCGATTTTTTGATGTCCCAGGGTATTGATTCCTGGATCCTTGGAATCCTTCAGAATCGTAGCTATTTCTCCTATTTTGACGTGGTTGTCTTTGGGGTTCAACTTGTTCAGCGTTAGTATTTTGGGGAGCACTATTTACTTGGGATGTCTATTTACCCTGAGAGTATTTTTGCCACTTTTGGTGTCTATTTTTACGGGGATACCAATTATTTTGTGGGCGTTCATCTCTTTGGGAATAATTATTTACCTGGGTATGCCCCCCATTTGGGGTATAGTCTCTCTGCGCCTCACCCCGTGTTGGGGGAGGGGCGGAGTTAAAACTTTGTGGGGATGGACTATTTTCTCGGGCCACCTCTGCATAGGTTTTCTTTTTAGACTCCAGATTGAGGGTGCTAGGTGACACCCTTGTTTCTGCCACAATTTTTGGGCTGGGTTTTGATTCCATTTTAATTCCCTGTTCACTGGACTGCTGAATAGAGCATAACTGTGTACTCTCTTTGATCAGCCAGTCCAATGAGCAGTGCTCATCAAAATCTCTAGCTAAATTAAGTTTGATGTGCGTGGGCAATGCTTCGAAAAATAAATTCACAAATTCTGAACATTCAAATATGAGATAATCTTCGGCCATACTGTACACACTTTTCAGTACACAAAGGAATTCTATAGGGCTTTGATTTGCACTACATTTGAAACCGTATACAGCTATTTTTGCTGCAGTTTTAGTGCGATAGTGCCCTAATTCTTTTCTGCACTGTCATTTTGTCTCATTCCAGGAATTAATCTTTATATTCTTTAGTGAAGCAAAGAATTTGTGATATTTACCTTCAAATACCCAGGGCAGAAATTCAATTTTTGACTGCTCACTTGTAACCTTCATAATGGATAAAACATTTTCATAAGTCGCTAAGTGGTCAATTATAGGATTGGTTCCCTTGTTGGAGAACTTAGGTACTGCATGACTTAAAAATTTAATTATTATAGGAGTGTCATATACCATATTAGACGTATCTCAGGCTTTCCTAGGAGTCTTATTTTTGGGGTTGGAGCGTTCCCTATTTTCCCTTTTACTATGGGGAGAACCCTTACGCATATTAGTATTATGGGGGCTATTTGGGTAGCTAGCTCTGCCCTCTGACTCACTACTAGAGCTTCCCTCCCCTTCCTCAGCTGAGTTATAGCAGCTCCCTGAATTTATATCATGAAGTGACTATCTGTTTGGGAAATTTAATTCTGACACAATAGGGGTCGTTTGTTTAAATTCTTCCCTAAATTTCTGCAGCTCAGTCCTGATGTAATCTTTAAGAGATTCCGAATTATCTGCATTATTCTCATTGGCAATAGAGGGGTTTCATTATGATGATACAGCCTTTTTAAACCACTTAATTCTCTCTGGCTTTGTGCGAGTTGTTTATGCAAATCTTCTACCTTGGCAAGTAGATTTAGGTTATGCTTATCTAAGGTGGCCATGTCTTGTTAAAATGTAACAATTTAATTTTTGGCTATATTTAAATTCTCTTCGCATCTGCGTGAGAAGCGAATACTATATTCTAGCCCCTGTATTTGCAATTCCTTCTCTATGAGGTATAGCGACATTTCGTAAATAATGTATATTACCAGAGGCCAAGATTTTAGTATTAGTTTGTCACGTTTTTTGAGAGTTGTGCATTGATTAATTTTTAATAGTTCTTGGAATAATTCACTTTTTTCATTCCACCTTCTATCATCAATAGCAATATTTTTAGCCTTAATTTCAAGCATATCCATATAATCATTGAATTCACCCGCAATATTACATCTCTTTTTAATGTGGCCTATAATGTCCATCTTAAGAACATCGCCTTGAGTGAGGGGTATTTTCGGGGAACAAATTTCAACACTATGCACAGATTCAAATGATTCACTCCTAGTAACAGACATTATTATATTGGCTTAGTATTTAGTTAAATTAAAACGCTAATACAATTTTGGCCAATAAGAAGAAGAGAAAAAAATAATAATTTTTTTAGATTCATTTTTTTAACAAAAATTTTTCTTTCTCTTTTTAATAATCTCTATTTACTACAAATATATTATATCAATGTGATAAAATATTAATAATATCTCATGCAAAGTGCCTCCAAATAATATGTCAGTATATGGCCTGGTTATAATACAATATATTTACTAATTATTCTTTAAAATAAACCCCCAATAAAAATGCATATACAAGACAAAATTAATGTACATTCCTAAATTCTTTATACAATTCTAATTAGAACACCAGAAGTATATATATTCTTAATGTAAACAGTAAGTTTAAATGCCAATTTATCTAAGCTCAAATAAATTCTTAATTACCTACAATTAAGACCAATTCTAAAATATATTTGTATATTTGCAAAGATAAATTACTTAGCATTAATGATTAGTTGTAAAATACACAGGGCTATGAAACACAAGTTTTAAAATACAAATTGTTCTTTTAAATCTATTAACTGCTGTTTAGTTATAGTTACTAAATACCTTTGATTTAAATATTATACATATATTTATCAATCGCGTATACTTCACCCAAAATGACCAAATCGGTAATTCAGCTTCCAAAACTTGTTTCACCTCATATGAAAATAAGGATATTTGCAATGTGGATAAGAAAGAGTAGCCCAATTTGCTTAAAGATTGACTGTGTCCCACGCAACAAACTATCCAGTCACCAGTTCAGCAAAAGTCAGCAGCCTCTCTCTTTTTCTCCTCTTGCATTCAGCTTATATTATCTTAATCATTGGTGAAACTATATGATAGGCCCTTCGGATCTGAACATCTCATAGGTCATCTTGGGAGACGCCTCCCTGAGCTGTAATACCGTCTCTGATCTATAGGTGGAAGCAGACACCCAGGAATGCAGCCCCACCATCAAACATTGCTAACAATTTAATACACCCTTATACAACTTTCTTTTCAGCATCTATATTTCATTTAGAATAACAGAAAATGTATAATTTGACACCAAACATCAGTATTTGATCAATTTCTATGTTAAAATAGTAAATACCCACATATATCTGTGTTTATGACTAATATACATAGGATATCTTGTCTGAAAAATAAAGAGACAGATATTATTTTGAAATTAGTCTAACACTTAAACATTTATTTTACTTTTTTAGAGATCTCATCTCCACATCAGTTTTTCCTGCAATCTTCACTAGATTTCTGGAAAACAAAGAAAATGTTTTCATCTTGAAATAAACGGGTCAGTATTTGTATATACCAATGTAGTTATTATTCAATACAACAATTATTTATTTAATATAGTATGTCCCAGATCAATACATATATACATATATGTGTTATTTGAGTATTTCATACTCACATGAAAATTATATATATAATTTCTTTATCTGAGATTTAGTTTTCTCATGTCTGTAGGTAATTTGAATTCGGATGTCCTATGTGTATTTAGTTGGTTCAGTACATGTTTATTTGACACAGCAGGCACCAATTTGCATCAAATTGTGAATGGTCACTTTCCCACAAAATGTGTCACTTGAGTCAGACTTCTAGACTCTCTTGTAAGAAGTAGGAAATCGTATTACACATTTCCAGGTAGTGACCATAAGGTCTTTTGAAGTGATCTTTCTAAGATAACTTGAAAATCATTCCTTTGATGAATGGGAGAGGGGGTTGGTCTGTTACAGTGACGTCTTGAGTTTTGCAAATAAAATAAAATTATTTGGTGTACACAACCATATATATTTATTAAATAATATATATATATATATATATATATATATATATATATATATATATATATATATATATATACATACAATTTAATAACATTCACAGATCTTCTGACATAATACATACAGTATATATATAATATATACTGTGTGTGTATATAATATATAACAGTGTTTGAAAGTGTTTGAAAGTGTAATTAGTCCTGGCAAAGCCTAATGGACTATATAGGACAAACTTACTAGGGACAACCCTGCAGCATAAAATATCCTATAGAACTAGATTTTAGCAATGTGCATATGAAATGTGTACAACCTGACAACATTTAATTATACGTATATATATATATATATATATATATATATATATATATATATATATATATATATATATATATATATATATATATATATATATATATATATATATATATATATATATATATGTATATATGTATTGAAAAACCAGCTAGAGAATATTTAATGAAATCTTTTAAGAAACATCACGGATTTAGCAAGGGAACAATGTTTTCTGCTTTTTATTTTAAGAAATTTACCCAAATTTGTCAAATTGTAAAAAAAATAAAAAATGTCTATTTTACTATAACTGAAAAGAGCAATTTTCTGCCAGGATATGTCCAACAATGGGAAACAATTATTGAAGGTATTTTTCTAAACCCAACAAACAAGATAAGTGGCAACAAAAGACATGGGAGAGTTTTAGAATTAGACATATACCATGTAACTCATATGGTGTTATCTAAAACAGTCTGCTTGTAAGATCACATTGTCCCTAAAATAAAGGGATAGGGAGCACCTTCTTAGCATAGAAACAAATAAACCAGACACTAATGGCAAACCAATGACAGTTTTGCTTTTATGCTAACTGATCCAAAGAGTGTTAAAGGGACACTCAATCAAAATTAAACTTTCATTATTCAGATAGAGCATGTCATTTTAAAGAACTTTCCAATTTATTTCCATAAAATGTGCACAGTCATTTAATATTTAAACTTTTTGAGACACAAGCTACTACTGAGCATGTGCAAGAATAAGTGTGTATGCATTTGTGAATGGCTGATGGCTGTCGCATGATACGTGTATGCATTTGTGCTGATGGCTGTCACATGGTATAGGAGGAGTGGAAAAAGACATAACTTTTAAAATTGTCAGAAAAAAATCTACTACTTATTTGAAGTTCAGACAATGGGGCATATGTATCAAGCTCCGAAAGGAGCTTGATGCCCCGTGTTTCTGGCGAGTCATCAGACTCGCCAGAAACAGCAGTTATGAAGCAGCGGTCACAAAGACCGCTGCTCCATAACCTGTCCGCCTGCTCTGAGCAGGCGGACAGACATCGCCGGAAATCAACCCGATCGAGTACGATCGGGTTGATTGACACCCCCCTGCTGGCGGCCGATTGGCCGTGAGTCTGCAGGGGGCGGCATTGCAACAGCAGCTCTTGTGAGCTGCTGGTGCAATGCTGAATACGGCAAGCGTATTGCTCTCCGTATTCAGCGAAGTCTGGCGGACCTGATCCGCACTGTTGGATCAGGTCCGCCAGACTTTGATAACTAGAGGCCTAAGTGATATTGCATTGTCTTGTTATCTTGCATTTGTTGATTAGGCAAATCTACTGTGTTGACTAGTCCTTTAAGGGGGCAACAACTGCATTTTAAATAAGTTCATGAAAATGTATCTCAGTATTTTGCAAGCATAGTCTATCCAAAGTACACCAACAATTGTTGGCTATGTAATAATACACAAATCAATTAGTAAATGCAAAATAAATGTAAAACGTGTCATACATATTTACATGAAATATTTAATTATTCATTTTAATCATTACCAATGCAATATGTTTATAAATTATTTATGAATTGTTATAGGATTTATTCTAATTTCACAGTCAAGCCTTAATATGTTTTAATTTACTAGTTAAAAATGTTCATCCATGTATTGTTAAGTAATAAATTATTAACATAATATTGTTATAAGGTAAATTATATTAATCTCATTCATTTTAAATTATCCCCTGTGTATAATCGTCTAGAGATAAATATGAAACATTATGTACACATCTTTTATATAGGTTGAGAGTTATGTCTGCTTTTTTACACACACACACACTGTATGTGCATATATATATATATATATATATATATATATATATATATATATATATATATATATATATATATATATATATATATATATATATATATATATATTCAGTTGTTAATTTTGTTTTGCTTTGCTTGTATAAATTTTTTCCGTTCAAATGTTTTTAAGGTTTGTTAATTTTTGCAAATATTTTTTTATCCATTGATTTTTATTTATACTGCAAATGCATTTGGCTTTGAGAAATATTTATTTTTGCTAGGTTTATAAGAAACTCAAGAATGGTAGTTTATTTGTGCAATTTGTACTCTAAAATGGTGGAATTGTTTGTAAGCATATTCAGCCTGTGAAACACATAGGGGGAAAAGTTTTGTTAATGTGGGCATCTCACCCTGTAAATGTACATATGTATATTCTGCACTCACTTTTAATTTCAGCAACACTTGCATTGGTGTTATCTATCTTGAAAAGTACTCTTTTGTATCTAATTTTATTTCTGTTTGACAGTTGGAAGAAGCTCCTGAGATTATATCTCCTAATCAGGAGGTGGTAAGAAGACGATGTGCTATCCTACTGTTACCTGTATTTGTTTTTACAGGTCACAGTCTGCTTTCACACTGGTTGTTTTATGGAATAAGAACACACAACCATTACAGATAAGCAGAACCTTTATTGAGATTGGGTCCAGCTTTAATTGGTAAAGATTATGGTAGGTAATATTGCCCATATTATCACTTATTACTTATTAGAGTTGCACATTGCCCGCACATTTTGGCCATTTAAAGGAACTTCAGATTGCTATACAATTTGTGTGTGTTTCTTACCATTCAGCTTTCTTGAAGGTGTATTCAGCTCTTAACCGTCAGCCCAGGGGATAGAATCACTGATCTGTCTATTTTATTGGCAGAAACTGGTTACATGTTGCATTTTGCGTGTTACTATCAGCCAAGAGTGTAAAATCAATCTGTGTCACTGGAAGAGGATAGGGTAAAATCACAGCTGGAATAAAAACGTTAAATACGTGCTCTGTGTGTATTATTGGCAGCCAAGTTGGGTAACATTTCTAAGCTGTATAAAATATATTTTGAATGGGTAGATTGTATTGTTTGGTATCTTTTGATATTGTAAGCGCTGAAACCTCTAGTCTTTTTGTAACTTAGCGATACTCCTGGCCCTCAGCTAAATTAATGGTGTGCATGTACTTTACAGCAGCATCCTTTTGATGTCCTTAATTTAGGTTCCTTATTACACTGTTGAGAATTTCTGTCAAGTGTCATACTGTTTTTTGAACACTAGATGGCCCCTCTAGACAACATACGGTACTTCAAACATCATCAATATGCTTATTAAAAAAAAAAAGAAAAAGAAAACGCGTTCTATGTTTATATATCTGGAATTTCTCTTTGATTCTGATATTTATTCTGCTATATTGTCACATACTAGAGGATTAAATGCTTAGTCAAAAAAAAATCTTTATACCTAAATTTAACCTTTTATTTCCCTCCAGTATAGTGCATAACTGAAAGCCTAGAAAAATGGCTGCTTTTCATTTAACAATAGAAGCTTTATTTATTTATTTATTTATTCATTAATCTATCAATTCATTTATTTGTTCATTTATCCATCTTTTTTTTTGGAGGGGGGGGGGGTTCATTATTGAGTGAAAATATAAATTCTATAATAATAAATAAATGCTTTATTTATGAAACAATAGTCTTCCCATTAAAAGTTTCTTAAAGTTATTTTTAATATATGTAAAGTATAACTCAGAAATCAACCATGGCATTGCAAAATATCTACATAAAATAGATAAGTAAATGTTGCAGGTTTTTGCTATTTCTGAGCATTACCGGCATAAAATGCTCTGAAATTGGAAGAACAAATAAATGTTTATCTTATCTTGTTTACCATGACCAGTTAGGCCTTAAAACAAGTTGGGATAGAGACAAAATATAATAATATGTACTTTAATTACTTTACCTGCAAATTTATACTGCAGTGCCTCGCCATTAACACTTTCTTTTAGGTTTCCGAATTGTACAGCTCTATCTCCCCCCACACAATTCCTTCTATGGCTGTATCTATATCTACCTTTGTTTGGTAGAATGCAGACGTGCGCACTCATTATCTGCTGGAGCATGCCTAGAAGCAAATAAGCAGCTGTGAAATACAATGCCTGTGTTTCTAAAGCTAAAAACTGATCAGGGGGGGTGGATCAGACTACTACAGACAGCATCGCTATGTTAGTAATTTTGCTTATGCTTTAAAATTATTTTAAAATACCAGCAATTTTTAAACAATTGATTATGCAATTTTTACTTAATTAGCCCTTTTAGGATATGCCTAGTTCTCAACATGTTTTACAGCACTTTAAAGTAAATGAGCTCTTGCACTAATCTTAAAAACTATTGGGTAGATAAATGTAGTTCATCCTTTCTGGGGTCAGATGAAGTTTAAAGGACCAGTCAACACAGTAGATTTGCATAATCAACAAATGCAAGATAACAAGACAATGCAATAGCACTTAGTATGAACTTCAAATGAGTAGCAGGTTTTTTTTCTAACAAATTTAAAAGTTATGTCTATTTCCACTCCTCTTGTACCATATGACAGCCATCAGTCAATCACAAATGCATACACGTACCATGTGACAGCCATCAGCCATTCACAAATGCATACACGTACCATGTGACAGCCATCAGCCAATCACAAATGCATACACGCTTATTCTATGAATTCTTGCACATGCTCAGTAGGAGCTGGTGACTCAAAAACTTGAAATATAAAAAGACTGTGCACATTTTGTTAATGGAAATAAATTGGAAAGTTGTTTAAAATTGCATACTCAATCTGAATAATGACAGTTTAATTTTGACTTGAGTGTCCCTTTAAAGGACCAGTAAATAATGTACATTGCATTGATTTATTTTGTTTTTAATATGCTGAAACATTTTTATTTATTTAATGCCTCAATAGGGTTGCTAATCAGCAGGTATTTTACTGACATGGCCGGTATTTTTAACTCTTTAACTGTGGATGACGAAACATGATTGTCATCTGCTCAATGCCTTAAAGGAACAGTCAAGTCAAAATTAAACTTTCATGATTAAAGTGATGGTAAACTCTCCCCTTTCTAAAATCAGATCTGGAATGTAAGCGCTATTTTAGATGAAGTTTAATTCATTAGCTGTAATGAAGATGCAGTATAACTTAGTTATTAATATAGATATGAAATGCAAATACTGCATGCTCCTCCGCCCACTTCAAAAGTAAACTTTTCTGTGAGCTAAAGATTGAATTGTTGTCCAATCAGCGCTCTCCCCATATGGCACTTTTGTTGTAGCTAGAGCATTGATTGGAGAGTAATTCAATCATTTAGCTGACAGGAAAATTTACTTTTGAAGTGGGTGGTGTAACGTGGGGTATTTGAATTTCATATCTATATTAATAACTAAGTTATAGCGCATCTTCATTGCACATGATGAATAAAACTCTATCTAAAATAGCGCTTACATTCCAGATCTGATTTTAAAAAGGGGAGAGTTTACCATCACTTTAAGTCAGGGCATGCAATTTTAAACAACTTTCCAATTTACTTTTATAATCAAATTTACTTTGTTCTCTTGGTATTCTTTGTTGAAAGCTATACCTAGGTAATATCATATGCTTATTTATAAGCCCTTAAAGGCCGTCTCTTATCTCAGTGCATTTTGACAGTTTTTTACAGCTAGACAGTGCTAGTTCATGTTTGCCATATAGATTACATTGTGCTTACTCCCTTTGAATTATTTATGAGTCGGCACTGATTGGTTAAAATGCATGTCTGTCAGAAGAACTGAAATAAGGGGAAAGTCTGCAGAGGCTTAGATACAAGAGGTAAAAAGTATATTCATATAACAGCGTTGGTTATGCAAAACTGGGGAATGGTTAATACAGGGATTATCTATCATTTTAAACAATAACAATTCTGGAGTAGACTGTCCCTTTAACTGCGGATGACAAACACGTATCTTCATCAGTGGGAGGGGGGGTTCGGAGTTTATCACACAGCCCCTCTCTGCAGTTAAAGGCTGGTACAAGGTGGCAGAGGTTTCTGCATTGCCTTGGCTATCCATCGATGCTTATAATGTCACCAGACATCAGGAAGTGGTTAGAAGAACTTAAAGGGAAATGAAACCCAAAAATGTTCTTTTTCTGATTGAGACAGAGCAGACAATTTTAAAAAAAGTTTCTAATTTACTTCTATTATAAAATTTGCTTTGTTCCCATGATATTCTGTGTTTAAAAGATACCTAGGTAGGCATCTTTATCACTACATGACAGGAAAAAGTGCTGTCATCTAGTGCTTTGGCAAATGGATAACATTCTTGCAAAACTGCTGCCACATAGTGCTCTATAAATAGGCCGGCTTTTAAGCATGTCACTGCTTTTCAACAAAAGATACCGAAGAGAACGAAGAATAAATGATGATAGAAATAAATTAGAAAGTTGCTTAAAATTACATGCACTATCTGAGTCATGAAAGAAAAAAATTTGGTTTTGATATCTCTTTAACCCCTCGACTACCGAGATTTTCAGAGAAGAACTTGCCCAGATCATTTTTAGCATTTTTGTTGTTGCTTCATTTAACAGAAATAGGGGCTTGTTTTTTATTTTAATTTACCTGTCAAGAAATGATATATATATATATTTTTAAGTTGACAACCCAAGGTATTGAACTAGTCCCATTTTAGTATATTTCCTGCCACCATTTCACTGCTCAATAGGATTATATAAAAAAAAAAGTTAACTTTTTCACAAGCTTTGGGTTTATCACTTAAATTATTTACATACCGCTTGTGCAATCATGACACAAATAGTGATATTGCGAACTGAAAATTTTCCGTTCGCGAACGGCGGACTCGAACTTCCGCAACTGTTCGCGAACGGGCGAACCAGGCGAACCGCCATTGACTTCAATAGGCAGGCGAATTTTAAAACCCACAGGGACTCTTTCTGGCCACAATAGTGATGGAAAAGTTGTTTCAAGCGGACTAACACCTGAACTGTGGCATGCCGGAGGGGGATCCATGGCAAAACTCCCACGGAAAATTACATAGTTGATGCAGAGTCTGGTTTTAATCCATAAAGGGCATAAATCACCTAACATTCCTAAATTGTTTAGAATAACGTGCTTTAAAACATCAGGTATGATGTTGTATCGATCAGGTAGTGTAAGGGTTACGCCCGCTTCACAGTGACAGACCAAACTCCCCGTTTAACGCACCGCAAACAACCGCAAACAGTCCATTTGCACAACCACGAGATAGATAGATTTGATAGATACATAGATACATAGATTATATAGATCAATAGATGCAATATACATTTGATAGATACGATAGATAGATAGATAGATAGATAGATAGATTTGATAGATAAATAGATAGATTTGATAGATATATAATTTCCCAGACAGAGAATTACAAGACGTGCAGTCTGGGACCTATGGTAAGGTTCCCAGAGGCAGTTGCGGTGCCAGGGGACGTGTATATGGCATGGATTTTAGGAACCGGGAGATGGAAAAAGATGCTTGGTCGGTCCTCCTTCTTCAAATTTGGGGCACTGCGCGTGCAATCTACTGTGCCACCAGATATGAGTGGTGTGTTAAGCAGTACTATTCTGATCAGTTTAATACCTGTTACTCCCGCTATCAGGGGAGGTGTATATGGCATGGATTTTAGGAACCGGGAGATGGAAAAAGATGCTTGGTCGGTCCTCCTACTTCAAATTTGGGGCACTGCACGTGCAATCGTGGCCGGACTTTTAGCCGACGGCCATTTGTCCGACGGACACACGTTGGCAGGCAGGCAACTGCAATTAGAATTACACTAGCAGACTGATGTTTCATAGTCAAAAACGTTTTTTTTTTAAAATTATTTACACTACTGTTACACCAGATATGAGTGGTGGCACTGGGCAAGTGGGCCTGGCACACACGCTAGCAGGCAGGCAACTGCAATTAGATTACACTAGCAGACTCATGTTTCACAGTCAAAAAAGTTTTTTTTTTTTAAATTTACACTACTGTTACAACAGATATGAGTGGTGGCACTAGTTGGCAAGTGGGCCTGGCACACACGCTGGCAGGCAGGCAACTGCAATTAGATTACACTAGCAGACTCATGTTTCACAGTCAAAAAAGTTTTGTTTTTTTTAAATTTACACTACTGTTACAACAGATATGAGTGGTGGCACTAGTTGGCAAGTGGGCCTGGCACACACGCTGGCAGGCAGGCAACTGCAATTAGATTACACTAGCAGACTGATGTTTCACAATCAAAAAAGTTTTTTTTAAAAAAAAATTTACACTACTGTTACAACAGATATGAGTGGTGGCACTTAGCAAGTGGGCCTGGCACACACGCTGGCAGGCAGGCAACTGCAATTAGATTACAATAGCAGACTGATGTTTCACAGTCAAAAAAGTTTTTTTTTACAAAATTTACACTACTGTTACAACAGATATGAGTGGTGGCACTAGTTGGCAAGTGGGCCTGGCACACACGCTGGCAGGCAGGCAACTGCTATTAGATTACACTAGCAGACTGATGTTTCACAGTCAAAAAAGTTTTTTTTTTTTAAATTTACACTACTGTTACAACAGATATGAGTGGTGGCACTAGTTGGCAAGTGGGCCTGGCACACATGCTGGCAGGCAGGCAACTGCAATTAGATTACACTAACAGACTGATGTTTCACAGTCAAAAAAGTTTTTTCTTTCATGTAATTAGCAAGAGTCCATGAGCTAGTGACGTATGGGATATACATTCCTACCAGGAGGGGCAAAGTTTCCCAAACCTTAAAATGCCTATAAATACACCCCTCACCACACCCACAATTCAGTTTTACAAACTTTGCCTCCCGTGGAGGTGGTGAAGTAAGTTTGTGCTAGATTCTTCGTTGATATGCGCTCCGCAGCAGGCTGGAGCCCGGTTTTCCTCTCAGCGTGCAGTGAATGTCAGAGGGATGTGAGGAGAGTATTGCCTATTTGAATTCAATGATCTCCTTCTACGGGGTCTATTTCATAGGTTCTCTGTTATCGGTCGTAGAGATTCATCTCTTACCTCCCTTTTCAGATCGACGATATACTCTTATATATACCATTACCTCTACTGATTCTCGTTTCAGTACTGGTTTGGCTTTCTACTATATGTAGATGAGTGTCCTGGGGTAAGTAAGTCTTATTTTCTGTGACACTCTAAGCTATGGTTGGGCACTTTTATATAAAGTTCTAAATATATGTGTTTAAACATTTATTTGCCTTGATTCAGGATGTTCAATATTCCTTATTTCAGACAGTCAGTTTCATTATTTGGGATAATGCATTTGAATATTAAATTTTTCTTACCTTTAAAATTTGACTTTTTTTCCTGTAGGCTGTTAGGCTCGCGGGGGTTGAAAATGCTTCATTTTATTGCGTCATTCTTGCCGCAGACTTTTTTGGCGCAAAAAATTTCTTAGTCATTTCCGGCGTCATACTTGTCACCGGAAGTTGTTTGTATGTGCGTCATTTTTTTGACTTTTTTTTTGCACCAAAGATGTCGGCGTTACCGGATGTGGCGTCATTTTTGGTGCCAAAGCATTTAGGCGCCAAATAGTGTGGGCGTCTTTTTTGGCGCTAAAAAATATGGGCGTCACTATTGTCTCCACATTATTTAAGTCTCATTGTTTATTTGCTTCTGGTTGCTAGAAGCTTGTTCATTGGCATTTTTTCCCATTCCTGAAACTGTCATTTAAGGAATTTTGATAGATTTTGCTTTATATGTTGTTTTTTTTTTTGTTTTTTTTTTAAATATTTTTTTATTGAAGTTCAAATCAAGGCATACAAATGTCAAAAAAAGAACAATAGAGTACAAAAAAGGCACAAAATATGCAAGGCATAGCACAGAATCAAATTCAAAGAAAATATTGTGCAGCCAGTATGCCAAATAACGCACCACCCCCCTAAATGACACAAGAGGACACTTTTGATCCTCAGAACCATAAAGCAAACTTATAGGGGGACAACATGAACAAAGGAGACCACTTTTGGATCTCCAATGGCGAACCTCATTTTCTATTTTAAGAAAAAAAAGAAAAAAAAACATAAGTAACAGAACCTCTGTTGAATTGTCACAGAATACCATAAAATAGCTTACAACTATTGGACCTGCTAGACCGCTAGGTCTGCAAATTATTATTTACTCTAAAATTAAAAAAGTAAAGGAAAGATACGGGCACATATATATCCCATTGGATGTGGAACTAAAGCTAGCCAGCTCTTCAGTGTGAAAGTGAGGGTAAGGAGTATTATGGCGATAACCACAGTATTTAAAACTGCTCCATAGATTTGTTATTCTGTGAGAATGCCAGTTCCTAAATCAGTATGTAGATTTCAACCTTGGACAGGTCACAATCACTTATAATTTTGAGCTGCAAAATATAGTGGGTGAAAACCATATAAAGTTTTTAAAACCCACATACATAACAAATGCAAAGTTATCTAACAAAGGGTTACTATATCTTGTGAATAATATATTCTAACTCTCCATGTTTAGGTATGAACTATTTCAGAAATATTAAAGTAAACTCAAGGGGAGCAAGGTTTTAGGTTCCATATGTATTGTGTGCAAACACATTCCTGCACTTTATAAATAATATCGTAATGTTAGGTATATAGGTCTCAGACAAGCATGTGTTGTATGCGTCTTTTCTCGTTTCTGTCTCTCCTGTGGCTTCGGCCGCTAGCCCCAGGGGAAAGAGATTATGTTTAATTATCTACCGCACACAACAATGACGTTATAGTAATGATACGAATATTATTTTGCATTATCTACACCGGGCAGCTCTCCAGGGCCCCCCACTAAAAGCTCCTGAGCAAGAATATAAACATATAATGCAGGTAGTGGTCATATCAAACAATATACCAAACGTGAGATGCTCAGCACATACATTCTTAAAAAAAAATTTTTTTTTTTTTTTGAGTATAGTATATAGGAATTGATGCTAGCGTATCCCAACACTAAGGACAGAGTGTTAAAGAAACATATAGATATACACATAAGGTGGCATTAGACATACTTGAATGCTCATGAATGCAAAGTATAACAACTAGGCGATTGAATGTCGCACAGGACCAATGTCAGCATCCCATGGATAGTGTAACCCAAGAGTGTAAATTATCAATCATACACATATCAGAATTGTATGTAAACTACAAGAAATATACAGGTGATCAGCATATAAATGGAAGGTAAATAATTCCCTACAATGGAGTAGGAGCTATTAATAGCATGTTAGAGGAACTGCAGGGCATATATCAAGGTAAAAAAAAACCCCAAAAAAAAACATGTTGAGATAACTTAACATTTGCAACTGCCATGGATAAGTCCTTGCGGCATCAACACGCAACAAAACAGGGCCTTGTTAAACAGTACTCAGACAGAAGAAGTGCTAGAGAAACTAATTGCATATAATAAGTATTTTGCATTCTCAAAAGGATTAGTCTTGACATCTGCACAATCTCAGATAGTCATCTTCATTAGTGCAGATTCTTGAGGTAAAGTTATAGCAGGATTATTCAACAGTTGCAGAAATTGAATTTTAGGGAGAAGCACGTTTAATAGGCAAGATGGTATCCTAAGCGCCTAGTCACCACTTCAATAATAACAATTATGGCATTTTGCAATCTAAGAAGGTGTAATCTCAATATCCACACACTCTCAGATAGTCATCCTCATAAGTGCAGATTCTTAAGGATCAGATATAGCTGAACTGTTCAGCAATTATAAGAGCTGTGTTTTAGAGAGCAGCACGTTCAATAGGGAAGGTGGTAACCTGAGCGCCCAGTAGCTTCTATTAGAATTATTATCACCCAACTCCTGTTTTGAGATCTGCCCCAAAGAGCCAGGGATCCTCACAACTCTGGGCCATCAGGGGAAGGTAAGTATACTTAGATTGAGCCTCTGCGCTGTTCCACTCAAGGCCCCAGGCTATGCAGACCTCCAGGACCGCGCTCCGATGTAAGGCCGACAGCGATATGCACACAGCAATAGGTTTGCATTCACGGAAGCCAAGCACGCTCCCTCCTGTACCTGACTCGGCAGTAGTGATCTTCCCAGGGGTCGGCACATTGCGGTCTAGTAGGACCAGGGCTTCGCAAATAGATCCGTTTGGCAGTAGCCCCAAATCAGGGAGATCCGGCTCTATGCAAAGACACCCTGCACTTAGCTGTACGCGATCAGGTTCTTTACAGATATCCACTTCTCCCTCATCAACAGTTGGGGCAGGTTTCCCAGTGACACGCGCCCCTTCAATCTTTGTCAATAGACCATCCAGTCTATTGAGGATCCGTAGCTCGTATTCAGCGAATAGAGACTGTAGTGTGGTGCAGTTGTCTTTCGCCATTTTCAATGTGCGGCCTGCTGGTTCTCCAAAGATGTGAACACAGCAATAAAATCACCATGTATGCTGCAGCCAGATGATCTATATTAGCCTCCTGAGGATCTTAAAGATAGTTTGACATCCAAATTTTAATCCACAGAGGAAAGGTTTTATAGAAATTGAAAATAAAATCAGGAGCCTCAGAAATGCACGTCTCCCTGCTTTGGCTGCTAGCTCCGCCCCCCTATATGTTGTTTTCTCTATTACATATTGCAAGATGTCTCAGATTAACCCTGGATCAAAAGCTACTTCTGGAAAAACGCTTGAGTGAGTTCAGTCCTACCAAAGCTAAGTTCATTTATTTTAAATGTTATGAATGCTTACCTTTAGCTATGGTTTGTAATAAGTTATTATGATAAACTTTTACATGCAGAATCCATTAGTATTTATGCTTTATATATTGCCATTCTTTTTACATCTTATGTACAAGAAATATTTAGAAGATTTATAAGAAATATTTTTCTGATTCTATTTTAAAGGCTTTGTCTGACATCGTGCCTTCTAATAAAAATGTTTAGGTCTTTTTCACTTCTTTTTTAATTATTGAAGTTTGAAATGACAAACAACATACTGATTTAGACAGTTTACCGGTATCGGCGCTTAGGTCCTGGTAGTTGGTCACAATAACTTGTAGATGGTGAGGGGTAAATACTGAGAATTGAAAAGCCGGTTATATTAATCTTAGTTAATGGTGAAGATCCACAGACTGGCTGTTGTAGAAAAACAAGCTGATGATCCCGTAACCTCTGTTATTCAGATCCGGGTGTGCTGCTGCCCGTAGAGGAAGGTGTGTGCTCTCAGGTGACACCCAATCAGGAACAGGAACTAGGACAGAGTAGAAGACAGGCGCAGCCCAATTCAAGTGTAGAATAATTTATTAGGACATAAGTGCAAGTACACAATACATACTTACAAACGTTTAGAAGATAAAACAGCAATATGGGTTTAAAATAATCCCTCCAGTTAGGTAATAGAATTCACAGCCCAGGCACGAACATCTCAGTCGGATAATACCAAATCTGGGTGAGAGGTGCTGGAACTAAAATTACTCCTGGTGGTATAATAAAAAACTCTACGTACGTTTCGTCTGAGTTCGCTCAGACTTTTTCAAGAGTATAATAAAAATGAGCTGAATGCAACACAGGGCTCAAACCAGCTTTAAAAAAGAGCCACTGTGATTGGAAAAAAGGATCCCAGCCAATCATTAATCCTGCTGTGTGTGCATAATTAATTTGAAAGGCTGAGTCCAATATCAGTTTAACAAAATCCTAATAGTGACAACTATTGCACAAGCTAACTCCCAGCAGAACATACAAAATCTATGTTACCAATTATATCAATATAATCCCTTTAAAAAGTTCTTAATAGAGACATTTCTAAAAAAGCCTAAAGCAGGTACGTAAAATTTACCTAATGATACAAGAATATACATTTACCCTAAAAATTACAATTGAAATAAAATTGGAATAAAAATTGGAATAAAGAAGTTGAAATGAAAAACACACTTACATGTATATATATATATATATATATATATATATGAGTCCATCACTCAAATGCTAAGTGTACATGAAACCTCTTGCAAATATGTGGTACCAAATAAAAACATTTTTTTTTTTTTTTTTTTTTTTTTTTTTTTTGATTCCTCCATTCCCTAAATGAAGGCTGTGTGTACCATAAGATGTGTCTAACAAAGGATTGAAGTTATTTCCGTTCACAGCTCCCTGTTGTTGTTAAAAATTAAAGTTAAAGTTAGATGTCACATAAAAGCTTGTAAGTCTAAATCCACGTTAAGACCGTGAGGCTGCATAGAGTCAAGTTGGTAAATCCAATATGACTCCCTGCGTCTCAATGTGAGGAGTCTATTAGGATATTTGTTTACTGGAATCCAGTCTATTATTTGTATTTTCAAAGAACTAGGGTCTTTGTTATGGTACAGCCTAAAATGTTCTGATACACTATGTGTAGTCATACCTATCTTTATGTTATTGACATGCTCACTGAGTCTGGTGCGTACGTTCCTTTTTGTTCTACCAATATAAATAAGGTTGCATTTACAACTGAGAAGATAAACGGCATAGTTGGTGCCGCAATTGCTTTTATATTTCATTGTAAATGATTTAGATCCATTATAATTTGTAAAGGAATTGCCTGTTTTGATGTGACTACACATTCCACACCTACTCACCCCACATCTAAATGTTCCTGGTTTTTGTTCTAGCCAGGTTGTTGGAGCGATTTTGTCTCTCGTGGCATTACGTAATTTGGTGGGAGCTAGAATATTTTTCAGATCTCTATTCTTCCTGAAAGTCACTAAAGGGGTTTCATATAGGGTAGCTCCTAAGATAGGATCTGCTTTTAGTATTCCCCAATGTTTTTTTAAAACATTTTGAATGTCTCTGCTGCCTTGATTGTATGTGGTGACAAATCTGACTTCCCTATTTGGATTGCTCTTATTCTGTGTAGCTGTATCTTTAGGTTGTAAAATGCTTGTCCTATCCATGATTCTGACCCTGTCTTTTGCTTTTTGTAAGTCTTTCGGATCATAGCCTTTCTCCTTGAACCTGTTATCCAAAATTGCTTCCTCTCTATAGTAGTCAGTGTCTTTGGTGCAGTTCCTTTTAATCCGCTGGTACTGACCTAACGGGATATTGGTTTTCCACCTTGGTAGGTGGCCGCTTTTTGCGTTCAAAAACCCATTTTTATCTGTGGGTTTACGATAATTGGAGACTGCTATTTTCTTATTCTCATCCACAAACAACACTAAGTCTAGGAATTCCACTTTTTGTTTGTCTATTTTAGAAGTAAATTTTAAATTGTAATCATTATTGTTCATGTGGTTCAACAATTCCCCACAGCTAGTTTCTGACCCCCTCCAAATCATCACGATATCATCTATATACCGATGGTACTTGATCAGATTACTGCTGTGGGGATTGTTGGCCCAAATGTACTTAGATTCAAAATTATCCATGTAAATATTGGCATACGATGGGGCAAATGTAGTCCCCATCGCAGTCCCCTGTATCTGACAATAAAATTGTTTTTCAAAAACAAAATAATTATGATTCAATATGAATCTAATACCCATTAGGATAAAGTCTAAATGTTTTTGAGCAAAATCAGCGTTATGTAGTGTCTCCTGTACCGCCTTGACTCCTGAGTCATGAGGGATGCAAGTATACAAGGAGGACACGTCACATGTTATCCACATATAGTCATCTTGCCACTCAAATCCCTCAAAAATGTTGATGGTGTGTAGGGTATCTCTCAGGTAGGCCTTAGTTGATTTAACTAGGGGTTGAAGGTAGTGATCAATGTAGACCGAAAGATTGTTGGTGAGGGAACCTATACCCGATATGATCGGCCTACCTGGAGGTGCTACTAAGGTTTTATGCACCTTAGGCAAGTGATAAAAAGTGGGTATTGATGGATGCAGTTCCATTAAATAATTAAATTCATCATTGTTTAAAATATCATTGTTTTTTGCATCCTTCAAGATAGAAAGAAGTTCTTTTTTATATTTTTGAGTGGGATCAAAATATAATTTTTTGTAAGTTTGGGTATCACTAAGAATATTACTAGCCTCCTGGAGGTAGTCGCATCTGTTTTGTACGACGACTCCTCCCCCCTTGTCCGCTGCTCTTATTATGATATTATTATTTTTTTGAAGCAATTTTAGAGTATTTCTTTCCTGTGTGGAAAGATTATCATTATATTTGGTTACCCAAGTTTTGTCTTTAGTTTCCCATAGTTTTTTTAGATCACTACAGACTAGTCTATTAAAGGTGCTAATGTATTCACCCTGGGCCGAATAGGGGTAGAAGCTCGATTTTCTCTTTAAGTTACTATGCTCAATTGTGTCCTTTGGTTCATGAATAGAAAGATCTCCCAAATCTTGATCCTCTGAGGACATGGGGTTTACATCTGTGTCATTATGTTGCAATTCATTAAGAACCCCTATAGTTTTATAGTCGTTCTCATTAAAACTAATCTGTACTGGATTATATATTTTTGGGGCACTTTTAATGAAATATCTTTTAAGAGTGAGATTGCGGATATACTTTTGTATATCTATATAAGTCTGAAACTTATCTGGTGCTGATTTGGGGGCAAAATTCAGCCCTTTGGCTAGAAGGTTGACTTCATTATCACTGAGGGTTATGCTTGACAAATTGAAAATGTTGGCCTTATTTTTCTCTATCTCATCCTTTTTGGATTTATGTCTCTGAACCTTTCTCCCCCCTCTACATCCCCGCTTCCTCTCCTTCTTTTTCCAGGGGTGACTTTTAAATGTTGGAAATTTATGTTTTCTGTTTCTTTTAAGTTTCGAAACCTTGTTGTTGGGGGGATGGCCTGAATTACGTTCCTACACCGGAACCGAGAATACTTCTGTTATACCTATACCTCTCAACGTTAAGACCGGATCAGCAGAGCTGGGAACGCCTATTAGTTTCCATACACTAATCGCAATAATTTGGTGTACAGCTCTTTCCTAGACCGATTAACCGGCTAGATACTGTTCATTTACAAGTCTCCGGTCTTAACACTTTTACACAGAGGGGTTTTTTACAAAGTCCTGCGCTTTATAAATTCTTGCGCTTTTTAACTCATCCCTTAAGTCTCAGCAATAGCGCTTGTGTGTCTAAAATTGTTCTAATGCTATTTATATCCAACAGCAAGCAGGTTGATGTTTATTATTGCATGATGTTTATTGCATAATGATGTTTATTGCATAATATTTTTGCATTTTCAAAATTGATTTATACTCTTCAAACTAAGTTTCACTTATAAGGTAGTTGTTAGTTTCATTTTGAGTATCGTTGTGATTCAATGCATTTATCATAAGGGTACATCATTATCTTTGATTTTGTATTTCTGCTCATTAACCTGTTTAATTTTTTTTTTTGTTGTCTAATCATTCTAACATTTTTATTGGTGATTCATTTTAGTCTTATTATTTTATTATTTTTATTAACACGTAGCTTTTTTATTTATAAATAATTCTTCATTGATACATTATATATATATATTAGAGTTAAGGCCTTCACCCCCACTCACAATGACCAGCCCCATTTTTGGAGATTGTCCTACTAGACACCTTAGACAGAGGTCCTCAAATTTATTGGACCATGATTCAGAGATTAATATCAATTCTGAGTCCAATAATCCACGTGAACTCTTTAGAGAACTAGAAAAATTATTAAATTGCGACACCAAAGAATGGCAGGATCTGATACTGCTAGATAATTACATCCTCCATGATATAGTCCCTAGGGGACTGAGAGTGTACAAACGCCCTGCGTTTGAGTTGGAGGAAGTTGAATACATGACAGAGTGGGATAAAGCCTTTCATGATTGTTCTACCACACTAATTAAGATTTTAATCAAATATAGGGAGTATAAGTTGGATAAAATCAAAACTGATCTCGATACTTTACTTCCTAAAATTCAAAGATATCAATCAGATGATTATTGGAAGTCACTTAATGAAAGCATACAAGAGAGAAACACCAAGCTGAGTACAGATTTGATGAAAACCAAACATAAGAAACTATGTAGGGACATGGAAGATTATAAAAATGATCGAGTCTATGACTATAATGTGAAACACTTGAATACTAACAACCAAGATCATGAAACTCATAGGAATAGTGATACCAATAAAACCAGATCTGCAACAACAACTGATCACATGATTAGAACACATACCCATACCAGGGACACATACAATTCATATAATAATATCAACATGAAGAATAATAAGAGTACATATAATAATACTCCCAAGAGGACGGATGGGGGTTATAACAAACAACCTAATAAACAGAAACATAGCCACCAAGGCCCTAGGGATCAATTACCCCATGCTAGTAACAATAATAGTAGAACATTGTCAACGCCTATTCATCACACCTGGCGTCAAAATAGATCTAGCCACTTCACTCCACCCTTCCTGAAACACTCTGAGAAACAGCACAATAATTATGCCAAACAAGGTTCCCATTCAAATTCAGTAAATAGCTTTTGTTCTGCTAATAGATATCAAACTTTAGAAACACATGGGGAGGGAAATTATAGGGATGAAAGTTGGAATAGACAAGGAGCCAAACCTAAGACACAGGTCCACCTTCATAGGTCCCACTATCCTAATGGTGATCCTACTTTTAACAATAGTCATGAATTGGGTTTTTTAGATCTGGCCATCCCCCCAACAACAAGGTTTCGAAACTTAAAAGAAACAGAAAACATAAATTTCCAACATTTAAAAGTCACCCCTGGAAAAAGAAGGAGAGGAAGCGGGGATGTAGAGGGGGGAGAAAGGTTCAGAGACATAAATCCAAAAAGGATGAGATAGAGAAAAATAAGGCCAACATTTTCAATTTGTCAAGCATAACCCTCAGTGATAATGAAGTCAACCTTCTAGCCAAAGGGCTGAATTTTGCCCCCAAATCAGCACCAGATAAGTTTCAGACTTATATAGATATACAAAAGTATATCCGCAATCTCACTCTTAAAAGATATTTCATTAAAAGTGCCCCAAAAATATATAATCCAGTACAGATTAGTTTTAATGAGAACGACTATAAAACTATAGGGGTTCTTAATGAATTGCAACATAATGACACAGATGTAAACCCCATGTCCTCAGAGGATCAAGATTTGGGAGATCTTTCTATTCATGAACCAAAGGACACAATTGAGCATAGTAACTTAAAGAGAAAATCGAGCTTCTACCCCTATTCGGCCCAGGGTGAATACATTAGCACCTTTAATAGACTAGTCTGTAGTGATCTAAAAAAACTATGGGAAACTAAAGACAAAACTTGGGTAACCAAATATAATGATAATCTTTCCACACAGGAAAGAAATACTCTAAAATTGCTTCAAAAAAATAATAATATCATAATAAGAGCAGCGGA
The DNA here is from genome assembly GCF_027579735.1 of Bombina bombina. Classification (NCBI taxonomy): domain Eukaryota; kingdom Metazoa; phylum Chordata; class Amphibia; order Anura; family Bombinatoridae; genus Bombina; species Bombina bombina. The sequence continues at coordinate 783,604,249 of NC_069501.1, read as the reverse complement.
CAAGGGGGGAGGAGTCGTCGTACAAAACAGATGCGACTACCTCCAGGAGGCTAGTAATATTCTTAGTGATACCCAAACTTACAAAAAATTATATTTTGATCCCACTCAAAAATATAAAAAAGAACTTCTTTCTATCTTGAAGGATGCAAAAAACAATGATATTTTAAACAATGATGAATTTAATTATTTAATGGAACTGCATCCATCAATACCCACTTTTTATCACTTGCCTAAGGTGCATAAAACCTTAGTAGCACCTCCAGGTAGGCCGATCATATCGGGTATAGGTTCCCTCACCAACAATCTTTCGGTCTACATTGATCACTACCTTCAACCCCTAGTTAAATCAACTAAGGCCTACCTGAGAGATACCCTACACACCATCAACATTTTTGAGGGATTTGAGTGGCAAGATGACTATATGTGGATAACATGTGACGTGTCCTCCTTGTATACTTGCATCCCTCATGACTCAGGAGTCAAGGCGGTACAGGAGACACTACATAACGCTGATTTTGCTCAAAAACATTTAGACTTTATCCTAATGGGTATTAGATTCATATTGAATCATAATTATTTTGTTTTTGAAAAACAATTTTATTGTCAGATACAGGGGACTGCGATGGGGACTACATTTGCCCCATCGTATGCCAATATTTACATGGATAATTTTGAATCTAAGTACATTTGGGCCAACAATCCCCACAGCAGTAATCTGATCAAGTACCATCGGTATATAGATGATATCGTGATGATTTGGAGGGGGTCAGAAACTAGCTGTGGGGAATTGTTGAACCACATGAACAATAATGATTACAATTTAAAATTTACTTCTAAAATAGACAAACAAAAAGTGGAATTCCTAGACTTAGTGTTGTTTGTGGATGAGAATAAGAAAATAGCAGTCTCCAATTATCGTAAACCCACAGATAAAAATGGGTTTTTGAACGCAAAAAGCGGCCACCTACCAAGGTGGAAAACCAATATCCCGTTAGGTCAGTACCAGCGGATTAAAAGGAACTGCACCAAAGACACTGACTACTATAGAGAGGAAGCAATTTTGGATAACAGGTTCAAGGAGAAAGGCTATGATCCGAAAGACTTACAAAAAGCAAAAGACAGGGTCAGAATCATGGATAGGACAAGCATTTTACAACCTAAAGATACAGCTACACAGAATAAGAGCAATCCAAATAGGGAAGTCAGATTTGTCACCACATACAATCAAGGCAGCAGAGACATTCAAAATGTTTTAAAAAAACATTGGGGAATACTAAAAGCAGATCCTATCTTAGGAGCTACCCTATATGAAACCCCTTTAGTGACTTTCAGGAAGAATAGAGATCTGAAAAATATTCTAGCTCCCACCAAATTACGTAATGCCACGAGAGACAAAATCGCTCCAACAACCTGGCTAGAACAAAAACCAGGAACATTTAGATGTGGGGTGAGTAGGTGTGGAATGTGTAGTCACATCAAAACAGGCAATTCCTTTACAAATTATAATGGATCTAAATCATTTACAATGAAATATAAAAGCAATTGCGGCACCAACTATGCCGTTTATCTTCTCAGTTGTAAATGCAACCTTATTTATATTGGTAGAACAAAAAGGAACGTACGCACCAGACTCAGTGAGCATGTCAATAACATAAAGATAGGTATGACTACACATAGTGTATCAGAACATTTTAGGCTGTACCATAACAAAGACCCTAGTTCTTTGAAAATACAAATAATAGACTGGATTCCAGTAAACAAATATCCTAATAGACTCCTCACATTGAGACGCAGGGAGTCATATTGGATTTACCAACTTGACTCTATGCAGCCTCACGGTCTTAACGTGGATTTAGACTTACAAGCTTTTATGTGACATCTAACTTTAACTTTAATTTTTAACAACAACAGGGAGCTGTGAACGGAAATAACTTCAATCCTTTGTTAGACACATCTTATGGTACACACAGCCTTCATTTAGGGAATGGAGGAATCAAAAAAACAAAACAAAAAAAAAACATGTTTTTATTTGGTACCACATATTTGCAAGAGGTTTCATGTACACTTAGCATTTGAGTGATGGACTCATATATATATATATATATATATATATATATATATATACATGTAAGTGTGTTTTTCATTTCAACTTCTTTATTCCAATTTTTATTCCAATTTTATTTCAATTGTAATTTTTAGGGTAAATGTATATTCTTGTATCATTAGGTAAATTTTACGTACCTGCTTTAGGCTTTTTTAGAAATGTCTCTATTAAGAACTTTTTAAAGGGATTATATTGATATAATTGGTAACATAGATTTTGTATGTTCTGCTGGGAGTTAGCTTGTGCAATAGTTGTCACTATTAGGATTTTGTTAAACTGATATTGGACTCAGCCTTTCAAATTAATTATGCACACACAGCAGGATTAATGATTGGCTGGGATCCTTTTTTCCAATCACAGTGGCTCTTTTTTAAAGCTGGTTTGAGCCCTGTGTTGCATTCAGCTCATTTTTATTATACTCTTGAAAAAGTCTGAGCGAACTCAGACGAAACGTACGTAGAGTTTTTTATTATACCACCAGGAGTAATTTTAGTTCCAGCACCTCTCACCCAGATTTGGTATTATCCGACTGAGATGTTCGTGCCTGGGCTGTGAATTCTATTACCTAACTGGAGGGATTATTTTAAACCCATATTGCTGTTTTATCTTCTAAACGTTTGTAAGTATGTATTGTGTACTTGCACTTATGTCCTAATAAATTATTCTACACTTGAATTGGGCTGCGCCTGTCTTCTACTCTGTCCTAACATACTGATTTATCCTTCTCTGATAATGTTTTTTTCTCATTCAGAATTTTCTTCATCAGATATTGACACTATTATTAAAGTACATTTGTTCTTTGTTGAAAATGTGTTGTTTATTTTGGATATTAAGGTAACTAGTTCTTTTTCAAGACTAGCTAACACTATTTCTGCTTATTTATTCTTCTGTGTTTTCAGAGGTTTTCTTTCCAATTCCTCATACTAGGGAATGGAATAGGCTGAGATTTTTCTTTAATTCCTTCTTCAAAGGTTTTAAACTATATTCTTTGCCAGCAGTTAAATTCTATTTGGAGGGTTCTCCAATTTATTGGGGCTATCTCTACTCCTACTAATTATGCTATTGTTTCTATAGCAAAATAGTATTTATTTTCCTTTAGATGGTTGTATCTTATTTATGGAAAATTATTTAGTTTCAGGTACTTTTCTTGGTCCTGTGATTTATTTGGATGTTGCAATTGCTTCATTTTGTTCTGTTTACTTTAAGATCAAGTATCAGATTATGATTTATTTTATCATTGTTAAGGGACAACATTTACTAGACTAGGTGCTGTTGCATTTGTCTTGTTGTTTTGCATTTTTTGATTATGCAAGTCCACTGTATTGACTGGTCCTTTAACTGGACTATCATGCTAATAATTTCATTTGTGTCTTCATTTTATTGAATATTTTCACAAATGAGGGTTAATCTATGTCTTTTAGCTAGAAGAATTTTGTGATTTTTAAAAAAAATCCATATTTCTTTTGTTCTAAGATAATCAATTATTTGTTTTATAAATTGGATTCAATTCTTAACTGTTACTCTGGGCTTCAAGATTGAGTTCTAAGACTAAAACTTTAAGCTTATACTAGTTTGGTTGTTCTTATTAAGGAACGAATTCCTGAATTCTTTCCCAAGTAACATGTTTTTAAATTGGAAATTTTTCAGTTCGAAATCAGCTCCCTAAAATTGCGATGTACGTGCCATATTCCAGCTTGGCTGGCAAGGGGCAGGTTTAGACTTCTTTGAAATTTATTTCTATTCGGTCCAAATTTTTTTGATTTTATTCCAGTAAGGCTAACACTTTCTTTAAGTGTGTTTCGGTCCTATATATTTTGGGTACTGTTGAAGCATGGCTGGGCACCCATGGGGTTCAAGCGCTGCTCAGACCTGGAATCTTCTGGGGTATTTCTTCCAGTTCCATTTTTAGGAACTGGGTTTTGGAGTTTTATTCAAACTATTCTGCCTTTTTTTGGTCAGTGATAGCATTATTTGTTTTCATTAGATACAATAAATGCATATTTTCATTTTTCTGTTTTCATTCAGATTATTTTCTGAGGATGCGGAATCTCATATGATTCACTTTGCTCTTCAGGACATAAGTTAGAGGATCTTTTTTTCAAAAGCTCTTGATTCCTCACACAAGGGTCACCTTTTTTAGGTTTCCAGATAGTTTGTGTCACTGTCTTTGTCTCTATCAGACAAGTGACAATTTTATTGTGTTCCGTTTGTCGGTACCTTTTAGTCTCTATTATTTCCTTCGGTTGCTATATATGCATAGAAGTTTTAGGTCTTATGGCCACAGCATTGGATTTAATTCCCTTTGCTCATTTTCAATAGAAAGAACCTTTCCAGTCTTTTATGCTGAATTATGGTGCAGGGTTTCTAGGATTTCGCATTTTAAATCTTCGAATCCTAATATTTATCTCTCTTGATTTGGTGGTTAAGATCACCATCATTTAGTTCTAAAGGTCTCTTCGTTTCTTTCAACCTGGACCATGATCTCTACAGATGTGAGTCTTTTTGGTTGGGAGGCTGTCTGTGGATCTCTGTCAGCACAAGGGGTTTGGAAATCTCAGGAGGCGAGATTACCATTTGATATTTTAGAACTCCGTGTTTTCTCAGAGTTTTTCAGTTAGTTTCTTTTTGAAGAAGAGACGTTTAATGTTTTTCAGACAATATCACTACTATGGTGTATGTCAATCATCAGAGTAGGACTATCAGTCCTTAGGCTGTGACAGAAGTGTCTCGGATATTAGCTTGGGCTAAATCCAGTTCCTATCTAAATTCTGTGTTTTTTTTCCCAGGTATAGATATTTGGGAAGCGGATTATCTCTGTTAATCAAGCTTTTCTTCCGGGAGAATGGTCTCTCTTACCCAGATATGTTTTTCATCTCATCTGAATAAAGAACTTCCCAGGGGCCTATTAAGGTCCGGGAATCTTCAGGCGGAAGTCGTGTATGCATTGACATTTCTTTGGAATTATCTTTTTGCCTATTTCTTTCTGCCTCTAGTTCTTCTTCCAAAATTCTTATGGAGTATTTGTTTGTTATGCTGGTAGCTCCAGCATGGCCTCTCAGGTTTTGGTATACGAATCTCATTCGGATGGCCAGTTGCCAACGTTGGACACCTCCGTTTAAACCAGACCTTTTCTTTCTCAAGATTTTTTCCATCAGGATCTCAAATCATTACATTTGAAGGGATGGAGATTGAACGCTTGGTTTTTAGTCATAGAGGTTTTTCTGACTCATTGATTAATACTATGTTTCAGGCTCATAAATCTGTCTCTAGAAAGATTTATATTGAGTCTGGAAGACCTACTTTTCTTGGCATTCTTTTAAAATTCATAGAATTTTATTATTTTTTCAGGTTGGTTTGGATAAGGTTTTGTCTTCAATTCTTTGTTAGGACAAATCTCTACCCTTTCTGTTCTTTTTTCACAGAAAGATTGCTAATCATCCTGATATTCAATGTGTTGTACAGGCTTTGGTCCATATCAAGCCTGTCATTAATTCAATCTCTCCTCTTTGGAGTCTCAATTTGGTGCTGAGGGCTTTACAGGCTCCTCCGTTTGAAACTATGCATTTTCTGAACGTTAAATTACTTTCTTGGAAAAGTAGTGTTCCTTTTGGTTATTTCTTCTACTAGAAGAGTTTTTGAATTTTCTGCTCTTTTTGCTGAATATCCTTTTCTGATTTTTCATCAGGATAAGGCAGTGTTACTTCCTGATATTCTTCATTTTGTTCAGGTTTTGATTCGTATCAAACCTGTCATTAAGCCAATTTCTCCTCCTTGGAGTCTTAATTGGGTTCTGAAGGTTTTTCAGGCTCTTCTATTTTGAGCATATGCTTGCTCTGGACATTCATTACTTTCATGGAAAGTATTGTTCTTTTTGGACATCTCTTCAGCTAGAACAGTTTTTGAATTATCTGTTCTTTCTTGTGAATCTCCTTGTTCTGATTTTTCATCAGGATAAGGTGTTTTTTTGCTGTCCTCATTTCAATTTTCACCTAAGTTGTGAATTCTAACAACATTAGTGGAGGAATTATTGTCTTTTCCTTGTGTCCTAATCTTAAGAATTCTTTGGTAAGATTCTTACATTCTTTAGGATGTGGTTAGAGTTTTGAAATATTATGTTGAAGCTACTCAGATTTCAGTCAGACTTCTAGTCTATTTGTTATCTTTTCTGGTTTTAGGAAGGTCAGAACGCTTCTGCCATTTCTTTGGCATCTTGGTTAAGCTTTTGATTCATCATGCTTATTTGGAGTCAGATTATTCCCAGTCTCAGAGGATTACGGCTTATTCTACTAGGTCAGTTTCTACTTCCTGGGCTTTTTAAGAATGAAGCTTCTGTTGATCAAATTTGCAAAGCAATGACTTGGTCTTCTTTGCATACTTTTACTAAATTCTACCATTTTGATGTTTTCTCTTCTTTAGAAGCAGTTTCTTTGTAGAATAGTACTTCAGGCAGCTGTTTCAGTTTGATTCTTCTGCTTATAATTTCAGTTTTTTTCATTATTAAAATTGAAACTTTTGATTTGGGTAGTGGATTAATTTTTCAGCGGAATTGGCTGTCTTTATTTTATCCCTCCCTCTCTAGTGACTCTTGCGTGGAAGTTCCACATCTTGGTTATTTATATCCCATACATCACTAGCTCATGTACTCTTGCTAATTACATGAAAGAAAACATAATTTATGTAAGAACTTACCTGATAAATTCATTTCTTTCATATTAGCAAGAGTCAATGAGGCCCACCCTTTTTTGTGGTGGTTATGGTTTTTTTGTATAAAGCACAATAATTCCAATTCCTTATTTTTTTGATGCTTTCTCTCTTTTCTTATCACCCCACTTCTTGGCTATTCGTTAAACTGAATTGTGGGTGTGGTGAGGGGTGTATTTATAGGCATTTTAAGGTTTGGGAAACTTTGCCCCTCCTGGTAGGAATGTATATCCCATACGTCACTAGCTCATGGACTCTTGCTAATATGAAAGAAATTAATTTATCAGGTAAGTTCTTACATAAATTATGTTTTTTTTAAAATTTACACTACTGTTTCAACAGATATGAGTGGTGGCACTTAGCAAGTGGGCCTGGCACACACGCTGGCAGGCAACTGCAATTAGATTACACTAGCAGACTGATGTTTCACAGTCAAAAAAGTTTTTTTTTTTTTTTTAAATTTACACTATTGTTACAACAGATATGAGTGGTGGCACTAGTTGGCAAGTGGGCCTGGCACACACGCTGGCAGGCAGGCAGGCAACTACAATTAGATTACACTAGCAGACTGATGTTTCACAGTCAAAAAAGTTTTTTTTTTAAATTTACACTACTGTTACAACAGATATGAGTGGTGGCACTAGTTGGCAAGTGGGCCTGGCACACACGCTGGCAGGCAGGCAACTACAATTAGATTACACTAGCAAACTGATGTTTCACAGTCAAAAAAGTTGTTTTTTTTAAATTTACACTACTGTTTCAACAGATATGAGTGGTGGCACTTAGCAAGTGGGCCTGGCACACACGCTGGCAGGCAACTGCAATTAGATTACACTAGCAGACTGATGTTTCACAGTCAAAAAAGTTTTTTTTTTAAATTTACACTACTGTTACAACAGATATGAGTGGTGGCACTAGTTGGCAAGTGGGCCTGGCACACACGCTGGCAGGCAGGCAACTGCAATTAGATTACACTAGCAGACTGATGTTTCACAGTCCAAAAAGTTTTTTTTTTAAAAAAAATTTACACTACTGTTACAACAGATATGAGTGGTGGCACTTAGCAAGTGGGCCTGGCACACACGCTGGCAGGCAGGCAACTGCAATTAGATTACACTAGCAGACTGATGTTTCACAGTCAAAAAAGTTTTTTTTTACAAAATTTACACTACTGTTACAACAGATATGAGTGGTGGCACTAGTTGGCAAGTGGGCCTGGCACACACGCTGGCAGGCAGGCAACTGCTATTAGATTACACTAGCAGACTGATGTTTCACAGTCAAAAAAGTTTTTTTTTTTTAAATTTACACTACTGTTACAACAGATATGAGTGGTGGCACTAGTTGGCAAGTGGGCCTGGCACACATGCTGGCAGGCAGGCAACTGCAATTAGATTACACTAACAGACTGATGTTTCACAGTCAAAAAAGTTTTTTTTTTAAATTTACACTACTGTTACAACAGATATGAGTGGTGGCACTTAGCAAGTGGGCCTGGCACACACGCTGGCAGGCAACTGCAATTAGATTACATTAGCAGACTGATGTTTCACAGTCAAAAAAGTTTTTTTTTTTAAATTTACACTATTGTTACAACAGATATGAGTGGTGGCACTAGTTGGCAAGTGGGCCTGGCACACACGCTGGCAGGCAGGCAGGCAACTACAATTAGATTACACTAGCAGACTGATGTTTCACAGTCAAAAAAGTTTTTTTAAAAAAAATTTACACTACTGTTACAACAGATATGAGTGGTGGCACTAGTTGGCAAGTGGGCCTGGCACACACGCTGGCAGGCAGGCAACTGCAATTAGATTACACTAGCAGACTGATGTTTCACAGTCAAAAAAGTTTTTTTTTAAAAAATTTACACTACTGTTACAACAGATATGAGTGGTGGCACTAGTTGGCAAGTGGGCCTGGCACACACGCTGGCAGGCAGGCAACTACAATTAGATTACACTAGCAAACTGATGTTTCACAGTCAAAAAAGTTTTTTTTTTAAATTTACACTACTGTTACAACAGATATGAGTGGTGGCACTAGTTGGCAAGTGGGCCTGGCACACATGCTGGCAGGCAGGCAGGCAACTGCAATTAGATTACACTAACAGACTGATATTTCACAGTCAAAAAAGTTTTTTTTTTAAATTTACACTACTGTTACAACAGATATGAGTGGTGGCACTTAGCAAGTGGGCCTGGCACACACGCTGGCAGGCAACTGCAATTAGATTACACTAGCAGACTGATGTTTCACAGTCAAAAAAAGTTTTTTTTTTTAAAATTTACACTACTGTTACAACAGATATGAGTGGTGGCACTCGTTGGCAAGTGGGCCTGGCACACACGCTGGCAGGCAGGCAGGCAATTGCAATTAGATTACACTAGCAGACTGATGTTTCACATTCAAAAAAGTTTTTTTAAATTTTTTTTACACTACTGTTACAACAGATATGAGTGGTGGCACTTAGCAAGTGGGCCTGGCACACACGCTGGCAGGCAGGCAGGCAACTGCAATTAGATTACACTAGCAGACTGATGTTTCACAGTCAAAAAAGTTTTTTTTTACAAAATTTACACTACTGTTACAACAGATATGAGTGGTGGCACTAGTTGGCAAGTGGGCCTGGCACACACGCTGGCAGGCAGGCAACTGCTATTAGATTACACTAGCAGACTGCTGTTTCACAGTCAAAAAAGTTTTTTTTTTTTAATTTACACTACTGTTACAACAGATATGAGTGGTGGCACTAGTTGGCAAGTGGGCCTGGCACACACCCTGGCAGGCAAGCAACTGCAATTAGATTACACTAGCAGACTGATGTTTCACAGTCAAAAAAGTTTTTTTTTTAAAAATGTACACTACTGTTACAGCAGATATGAGTGGTGGCACTAGTTGGCAAGTGGGCCTGGCACACACGCTGGCAGGCAGGCAACTGCAATTAGATTACACTAGCAAACTGATGTTTCACAGTCAAAAAAGTTTTGTTTTTTTAAATGTACACTACTGTTCCAACAGATATGAGTGGTGGCACTTAGCAAGTGGGCCTGGCACACACGTTGGCAGGCAGGCAACTGCAATTAGATTACACTAGCAGACTGATGTTTCACAGTCAAAAAAGTTTTTTTTTTTAAATTTACACTACTGTTACAACAGATATGAGTGGTGGCACTAGTTGGCAAGTGGGCCTGGCACACACGCTGGCAGGCAGGCAACTGCTATTAGATTACACTAGCAGACTGATGTTTCACAGTCAAAAAAGTTTTTTTTTTTTTAAATTTACACTACTGTTACAACAGATATGAGTGGTGGCACTGCAGGCAGGCAACTGCAATTAGATTTTACTAGCAGACTGATGTTTCACAGTCAAAATTACACAGGCAAAAAAAAAAAAGGCTGATGTTCTAGCCCTAAAAAGGGCTTTTTGGGGTGCTGTCCTTACAGCAGAGATCAGATGAGTCCTTACGTTATATAAATATATTCAAGGCCCATATACAGAGATGTCAGAACCTCTGTTTATTCCAAGAAAATAGAGGTCACAATTTAAGGCTGGAGAAAAGGAGATTCAATCTCCTGCAACATAAACGTTTTTTTCACTGTAAGAGCAATCAAATTGTGGAGTTTATTACCTAAGGAGGAAGTAAATGCCAATACCTTAGATACATTTAAAAATGGTTTAGATACATTTCTGGCTAGAAACAGAATTTAGGGATATGATTGCTTGTGTTAAATGTGTCCCCCTTACACTAAATGCGGCCATCTTCAGTACTGGCAGCTGTCTGCTAGTACCTATACATTCATTTTTTTTTTTAATTTAAAATTAAAAAAAAAATTCTATGGTGCAGTGGTTCCCCCCTTCCTGGATCATTAGTTAGGGACCCCCCCACATCACTTCCCTTAACATTATTTGTCTGTAGTGCAGCTCCCCATCCCTTCCTCTCCCTTCGTTTTATTTTCTACAGTGTAGGGCCATCCCCCTCTGCTGCTGGACCGCCCACCCGCCTCCCGGTTTCCCTCCCTCCATCAGCAGATGATCGTTACAGACGGTGACACACACAGTGGCAGGCAGGCAACTGCTATTTGATTACACTAGCAGACTGATGTTTCACAGTCAAAAAAGTTTTTTTTTTTTAAATTTACACTACTGTTACAACAGATATGAGTGGTGGCACTGAAGGCAGGCAACTGCAATTAGATTACACTAGCAGACTGATGTTTCACAGTCAAAATTACACAGGCAAAAAAAAAAAAAAAGGCTGATGTTCTAGCCCTAAAAAGAGCTTTTTGGGGTGCTGTCCTTACAGCAGAGATCAGATGAGTCCTTCAGGACTGTAGTGGACACTGAATACACCAGCCTAGCTCTCAATTTCCATATAAAATCAGCAGCAGCTACACTATCCCTCCTCTCACTAAGAATGCAGAATCAGAATGAATCTAAAATGGCTGCTGTCCAGGAGCTGGGAGGGTCTGGGAGGGAGTGTCTGCTGCTGATTGGCTGAAATGTGTCTGCAGACTGTGAGATACAGGGTCAAAGTTTACTCAATGATGATGAATAGGGGGCGGATCGAACATCGCATATGTTCGCCCGCCGCGGCGAATGCGAATAAGCTATGTTCGCCGGGAACTATTCGCTGGCGAACAATTTGCGACATCACTAGACACAAATTATTGTAAAAGCTTCTCTGGGATCCCCTTTGTTCAGAAATAGCAGACATGTATGGCTTTGCCATTGTTTTTTGGTAATTACAATGTAATATAATTGGATTTTGCAAAGGCGTTTGATACAGTGCCATATGAGAGATTAATGTACAAAATTAAGGGACTGGGAATAGCTGAAAATTTTAGCTCATGGATAAATAACTGGATAAGAGACAGGGAGCAATGAGTAGTAGTAAACGGATCATACTCAGATTTGACAAAGGTAATCAGTGGAGTACCCCAGGGATCAGTACTGGGCCCGGTTCTTTTTAATATTTTTTTTAATGACTTGGAGCAAGGATTAAATAGCAACATCTCTATTTTTGCAGATGATACAAAGTTGTCTAAGGTCATAACATAGAAACATAGAATTTGACAGTAGATAAGAAGCAAAAAGGCCCATCAAGTCTACCCATATTACCTGTTACTTTTTACTTAGGATAGCCTTATGCATGTCCCAGGCATTTTTGAATTCCTTTACAGTCTTTGTGTTTACCACCTCAAATGGAAGTTTATTCCATGAATCCACCACCCTTTCTGTAATCCACCACCCTTTCATAAGGTCAGTGCAGGATGAACTTGCTTTACAAGGGGATCTACAAAAAATAGAAGAATGGGCATGTAAATGGAAAATAAAACTGTGGAAAATGCAAGGTTCTACATTTTGCAAGTAAAAATAAGCAGGCAACCTATTATTTAAATGAGACTATACTTGGCAAAACAGAGGAGGAAAGGGATTTGTGAGTACTTATAGATAACAAGCTAAAGATGGGTGCACAATGCAGGGCAGTGGCTTCAAAGGCTAGTAAGATACTAGCATGTATTAAAAGAGGCATTCATGCAAGGAAGAAACCATAATTCTGTCACTATATAAAACCCTGGTAAGACCTCACCTTGAGTATAGAGTGCGGTTCTGGGGACCAATCTCAAAACAAGACATTGCAGACTTAGAAAAAGTTCAGAGAAGGGCCACAAAGCTAATAAGGGGAATGGAGAATTTAAGCTATGAGGTTAGCCAAACGGGGTCTGTTTTCTCTAGGAAAAAGGTGCTTGAGAGTTGGCATGATTACGTTATATAAATATATTCAAGGCCCATATACAGAGATGTCAGAACCTCTGTTTATTCCAAGAAAATAGAGGTCACAATTTAAGGCTGGAGAAAAGGAGATTCAATCTCCTGCAACATAAACGTTTTTTTCACTGTAAGAGCAATCAAATTGTGGAGTTCATTACCTAAGGAGGAAGTAAATGCCAATACCTTAGATACATTTAAAAATGGTTTAGATACATTTCTGGCTAGAAACAGAATTTAGGGATATGATTGCTTGTGTTAAATGTGTCCCCCTTACACTAAATGCGGCCATCTTCAGTACTGGCAGCTGTCTGCTAGTACCTATACATTCATTTTTTTTTTTAATTTAAAATTAAAAAAAAAATTCTATAGTGCAGTGGTTCCCCCCTCCCTGGATCATTAGTTAGGGACCCCCCCCACATCACTTCTCTTAACATTATTTGTCTGTAGTGCAGCTCCCCATCCCTTCCTCTCCCTTCGTTTTATTTTCTACAGTGTAGGGCCATCCCCCTTTGCTGCTGGACCGCCCACCCGCCTCCCGGTTTCCCTCCCTCCATCAGCAGATGATCGTTACAGACGGTGACACACACAGTGTCACCATCTGTAACTATCTGGCATCCGCCTTCATATGGAACCGGAGCATCAATCATGCTGCGGTTCCATATGCAGGCAGATGCCTGGAGCTCACGAACTCCAGCTCTGGAATGCCTTGAATGCCCCGAGCCAGGACTGCTGGAGCTTCCTGCAGCTCGGATGTATATATACGTCATGCGGTATAACGGGGTTAAGGGAGCTGGATGTGGGGGTAAGTATTTAAACCCCTCACTCTCAGCTCCATTAAGCCATTGAAACCGCCTAAATCCACCATTTGAAAGGTAATCACTTAATCTTTCAAGTGGGGGTATATAATGCACACATTTAAAAACAAAAAATAATAGTAAATAAAATAAACATACTTATTTTTTTTCAATAAGGGGTTTCTAGGCACATATAACAGCCCATCAAAAAGGTCTAGAGACCCCCAATAGCCCTTATTTAAAAGACTAAAATTCCCTTATTTAAAATAAAGCCCCTCTATAGGTTTTAATAGTCAGGTGATCACTACAGTAATAGTAATCACCTGGCATGCATAAATGTGCATTAATTTGTGTAGAGGCTCATGTGAGCGCCTATGTGCACATCAATGTTATATAATTACCCAAAGTCCCCCATTCATAAGAGGTTAACCCCTTCTTTTTTCCAAGAGTTTACAAAAATACACACACACACATTATTGTTTACAACCTTATTTATTAAACATAATAAAAATATGCTCTCTTTTTTACACTTTTTATTGTACAGTTCTCACTTTACATGATGTATACATAATATAATGGTATAATGTGAATCTTCTGGGTCTGCTAAAAAAACAATACATAATATGTGTTGGCTTCTCGATGAAAATGGCCTACAGTAAGAGTTAAAAAATGTTTGCAAAATCTAAAAACAGCTCAGGACAGGGATGAAAGTGGCTCAACATTTAAAGGGTTAAGCTTAAGGTCAAGGTTTAAAATAAAGATTATTTTTAGAAATAAATATGCTATCATGGTGAAACTTCTGTGTGTTTTTTCTTCTTATAAACAAATGATCGTTTAAAACCTGTCCTAGCAGCTTTAGATCCTGATGTATGGTGTATAATTATTTATGCAAATGTTTGCTAATTAACGTGTCAGGTATTTTTTTCCAGAAAAGGTGGAAACTCTATGTCCAGCGCTATGGAATTTTGATGTGCTAGACAAATAAATAATAATAATAATAATAATAATAATAATAAAGTATATTTGAGTGAAGGAAATACTTTTAATGGCTATCTAGGTAGTTTGAACTTTCAAGATTTCAGGACAGAGAGGTTCCATTGCCTAACAAAGGGAACCTGGCTATTATATACAGCTAACAAGAGCCCATTATTCCAAGCAATAAGAAATATTTTGCAATGTGCATAACACAGCTTTTTATGGGGTTTTCACAGGGGCTAGTGCAAGGAACTACCCAATCAGCAATACATTTTTTCACAACCTTAACAATATAAAATACATGGCCAAATCAGTTAATTTCAAGGTGAATCATGAATGAGAAGGCCTCAGCCTGTGAGAGAGTTAGGGCCCAGTCCTATAAGAGAAGTGTGTGTGTGGGGGGTATTTCTTGCAGAAGGATGAGTGAGAGGGGTATAGCCTATGGAAAGGGTTGCAGTTGTGAGAATGAATCAAAGTTGTAGAGACTTACATTGGGATTTTACCTTCTATACAGAGAAAGATTGGGTTGGGACCAGCCAGTGGCTGAGGCTTAGCTTTAGAGATGAGGGAGGACCAGTTGAAGGAATGGTAGTTCCAAGGATGATCTATCCTGGGCTACAATCAGCCACACATACTGTGGTTTAGAGGAGGAAGGATGTGGAAATAGTGCCAAGATATATATGGTGACCTGATCAAGTCTCCTTGCTTTGTATGACCTACTTAAGGATGACTTAGAGTGAACAGGGATGCACCTGGGTTAGCAACAATGTTAACATTTTTTTCATTTTCTGCCCAGTTAGTCAAAGAGCTTGTAAGCAGAATGGCACAGTCTACTTTCTGTAAGTTTCTAGGCCATTTCCTAAAAGCTCTGAGATAACACTGGCAAAAATGTATTTCTTTTCCCTGTAGCTCTAAGGGTTGGCACAGTGTCAAAATGTGCTTTTATACCTGGGGAGGAATCTCCAGAGCCCTGGAAACCATATATTGCATTTATGTCACTCAGAGAGACTCCCAAGAATGATGCACTTTATAGAAACTGTAAAACAATTTCACTCTAAAATGTGCATTATCCAGACATCCCAACCTGCAAAAACTAATTTCAGCGAGGTGGCGTCACCTGCTACTGCGCCGCCACTCCCCCTCCCAGTTATATATTGGACACCTTGAAACCCTAAATAAGATAGGCACTTATCATTAAAGTAGTTTCCCAGTAAAGCCGCATTTAAAAAAGTAGCTTTATTGCACAACCACATACAACAAACCTTTTTTTCCAGTGATCGTACGCTTGGTGAATGCTTAAATATTTTAGAATACAAAGTTTCTTTACGTGCAGTAAATAAGGTAGTATTTGGTTTTTAGTTTATTAAAAGCAATGGCTTTTTGGTTACTGATGCATGCTTTGAGGGTTATATAACATCCCAGCAACTAAAGGCATTCCTTAAAGAAACACTTTTCCAGATTTGAGCCACATTGGATCATGTTGAGTTTCAGGGAGATTGCATTCCATTTGCTGGCATCAGGGAGCCGCTATTACAATCAGGGAGACTCCCTGAACTTCAGGGAGAGTTGGGATGTCTGATTATCCAGCATCCCCTGAAAGTACTTGTGATCCAAATAGCTGGTGTCATCCTACTCTTTATTAATAGTTTGAGGTGGGCCTTTTTTCTCAAGCATGGTTGCTGTGATGTGTGTATCTGTGTTACTCACGTACCTTACATTTGTGCACTCTCTGTTTCATTCATTATCAAGTAGAGATTCTTGCTTTGTGGACCACATCTTCATTGACCGTTGCACTATTTTAGTAAATTTTCTGGGTGGCCTGATAAAACCTTGCACCAGGGGCATATTTTGGCCTAGGCAAAGAAGGCACTTGCCTAGGGCAGCAGATTGGATGGGGGCAGCACATTTTTTTGTGGCTATAATAGTAAGAAGCTTTCAGTTATTTTAAATGTGTTATACAGGTATATAATTGGAGATTTTGCCCAAGGAGCTTACATTCTAGGGGGTATAATAAGAGACTGCCCATGGAGCTTACAGATCATTTATTTAGCTAGTTATTATCTTGGCTTTCATCACTTAGTATTGTGTTTGGCGAAAATTGTTTCATGAAATCTGTGTTTGTTTTTTTTTTTTTTTTTATATATTGCAGCAATATATATATATGGGTATATGTGTGTGTGTGTGTGTGTGTGTGTATAACTGTGTGTGTATATGTGTATTTGACAATGCATGTGTGTGTGTATAAATATTATACTCCCTGAGCAAAAAATATTATGGCCAAAAAAGGCTCAAAACCTGGGGGGGGGCAGCAGACTTTTGAGTGCCTAGGGTAGCACGAAACCTAAATACGCCACTGCCTTGCACACTTTAATATTGTCAGTAACCTTGTATGGATTTATGTATATGAAAAAAAAATGCTTATGATCAGATGAGAAATTTAAGATGAATACTTTTTATCAACCTCAAATACTCAACAGGATGAGTACCCAAAGAACTTAAGTAACAAACTTTGAAGAATAAGAATAACAGCATCATAGTACAGGAATCTGGTAACTCTGGGAAGTCCTAGGCCAGTAGAAGCATCAAGCCCAAAACAGCAAGTAAGACAAGTACAAATATGAATCCAGATTACAGAAGTAAAATAGATGCAGCTTAAAATGAGGCAGCAACACAGACGGAGAAGCAAATCAAAACTGCTACCATACATCAGGATTATAGACTAACAGACAAGGAAAACAGACTGCTAGTTTCTGGATGACTAAGACCACAATAACTTCACTATAAAGGCCAGGGCACAAACTGCAAATTGAAGATAATCAGGAACACAGGACTTACATTTACAATAATGCACACCAAGGTTCAAGCTTCTCACAAATGAAAGTGAATACAGGCCAAGTTGCTGCCATCTGGGCACCACGAACACAAGCTGTTGGCAGCTGTGCACCAGGAATATACAGCCTGCAACTGCTGAGTATCGGGAATGCAGATATGGCATGTTGGGCTTCGGGATACACAGTTAAGACTTTACAGACACTTTAAAGCAAGGTTTTTCAAATCACAGGAAGGTATGTGGTATGATTGCAGTGGGTCTTGGGAATGTTTTTGAAGTCCCCTGCTTTAGAGGGATATAGATGTGTCTCCACTGACAAGGACAATATATGAAGAAACATATATTTACAGTTAGTTGCAGAGATCTTTAATTCAGATGAGAAATGTCTTGTATTTTGGGGTTAGAGTGCCCTTTTTGATGGGATCAGAATGATATACTGCAACAAAGTTCTCCTGTATCAAGGCTATGAGTGGGCTAAAAGAGGCTGCATCCTGGATGGGTACGAACTCATAGTAAAAACTATTAAGCTCTGCTGTTCCCCATTTTAGCACTTTTCTCATCTAGTTTTACCTGGAAAACACAGGAAATACCTGCTGGACACCAAAACACAGGCTTGACTTTGTGCTGTATACACTGGTATATAGGGGCATATTTATCAAGCTCCATATGGAGCTTGAGGCCCCTTGTTTCTAAAGACTGCTGCTCCATAACTTGTCTGCCTGCACTGAGGTGGCAGACAGAAATCAACCCGATCGAATACGATCAGGTTGATTGACACCACCTGCTAGTGGCTGATTGACCGTGAATATGCAGGGGGCGGCGTTGCACCAGCAGTTCAAAAGATCTGCTGGTGCAATGATATACGCTGTCTGCATTTAGCGATGTGCAGCGATGTGCAGCGGACATGATACACTACTTCGTATCATGTCCGCTCGCACATTGTTAAATATGCCCCAATGTATTGACTTTAAAGATACAGATGCTTTACAGTATACACAAGTATACAGATTTGATGTTAAAGACACAGGTGATTTGCGGAGTGTGACGGCTATCTTATAGTTATACTTTTTTAATGCTTAGTTTACTGGGGAGAATAGGTGGAGATACCAAAGGCTAATTTCAAATGCCAATATAAGGGTAAAGGAAATACTTGTAAACAATTTAATACACTCCAGCAGGTAAAGTTGATCATTGGGAACAATTTAAAGGGGAGATATTTTTGGAGTAAACTGTCCCTTTAAGACCTCTGGAAAGCAGATTTAATGGCAATTTAATGACCCTTCTAAAAGACTGTCTGGCAACTAATAATGTCTCCGTATCTCCCAACAAAAGAACAAACTGGAAATTCCTCTCTGTCAGACAGAGCTATGTAGGGGGGTGTATTTCTTTAATTGTTATTGGTTCTTTTACAAGTCTTTGGCATGCATATGAACTGGGATAACAAGAGGGGTTTTGTATAAATATGTGTGTGGTATTTGATATATACTGATTTAACAACTTAAACTCAGGTTCAGTTTGTGAAATATGGGGTAGAGTGTCCTAAGTTATCTTTCCCTTTCAGCTATATCACTTGAGACTGCTGCTGAACCCCTCAGGTCACCGCCAGTGTCCACTGTCTTAGTTAAGAGAGAGTATTCAGATACCCTGAAGGTTGCTTGTCAGTCACACAAGTGAGTAGACGAGGAACAGAACATGTTGTGGGCAGGCTTATAAGAGCATCCACAGGCTGTGTCTTGTCTATGGTGATGTAAGACCCAAATTGTCAGTCAAGTTTGGTGGACTACCATGACTATGGTACACCCACTATTTATTCCAAGAGCTTCATACACCTCATAGAAAGAAGCCATGAAGGTGGCCAGAGGTAGAAGAGCTTTGATTCCTATTGCCCATGTTTTGTTTGATTGGGGCACAGGAAAGGCACAAAGCTGTGGTGGTGTCTAACATCCTAGGTGATTATTTGCTGGCCAATTAACTAGGCAAGAGGACCAGCCAGTATTACCTCCTGAGTGTCTAGGTGGTTACAAGGAGCCAAGCTACGCAACAATGTTCAGCCCCCAGCTCGAGACTGAGGCAGACTCCCAGGAAAGCCCTCAGACTCAATCTGATTCCCCACCAGCAGAAGCTAACCTGACCCCCCCCCCAGCTGACTTCCACAAGAAAGTAGGCACAGACCCGACATTGAGACAGTATTGGGTTAGGGTAGTGCAGGGAGACAACCTAACCAAACCTGACCAGATAGTATGGGAGGACAAACTGCTGGAGACCCTGATAGCGAGGGACCATGAGAAGTGCAGTGATAGTTAATAGTACCTAGGAAGTACAGACGAGCAATCCTGTGGCTTGCTCACAAGATCCCTTTATCACAGTATCTGGGGTCTTGCCGATCTAAAGCCCACTTGCTACAAGCATTTTCTTGGCCTGGGGAGTCCCAAGTGTTGGCAGACTTTTGCTACATGTGTCACATGTGCCAGTGAGTTTGGCGGAGTGGCGACTACCCCATTGCATCTCTTGAACCCCTTCCAGTAGGTGAGTCATTTAAGTATGTGGTGATAGACATTGTCAGTCCATCGGACAAGCCCAGCCATAAGGTGTAAAAGGTACATCCTTACTGTGGTTGAATATGCTACCTGGTATCTAGAAGCTGTGACATTATCCAATATCACAGCCGAGACAGTAGCAGAGGCTCTTATTTCCATTTTTTTGAGAGTTAGGTTTCTCAATGAGATTCTCTCTGATCAGGCCACCCAGTTTGTGTCAGACTTCTTTTAGCAGATCTGGCACCTTTGTGGTGCTCATGCCATGCAGTCTAGCCCTTGTCACCCTCAAATGAACAGTCTGTCTGAATGTTTCAATAGCACCCTGAAAAGAATGCTGTGGGCATTTGTTGATACCAAGCCTGATTGGGGAAATTCCTGCCCCACCTTTTACAGAGTGATACTGCAGGAGTCCACTGGGTTCTCCCTACTTCAGCTGCTGTACGGCCCTGAGTGCAGGACCCACTGCTAAGAAAATAGTGTTTGGAGAGATAACCCACTGAGACTACCCCAGTAGTACTGTATATTTTGAAACTCAGGCAGAAGCTAAGACCCTGATGGGATAAGCTCAGTCACACCTTTGGGAAGCTCAGATCAGAGAATGTCTGGTATGACTGAAAGGCAAGGTCCCAAGAGTTCTTAGTGAGACAGAAGACACTGGTTCTGGTCCCCAACAGGCAGAACAAGTTGGAGGCTGCCTGGTCAGGACCCCATTCCATTGCCCAGATTAATACCACCACTTATTTGGTTTAGTTAGGCCCCTACAGTCAAGTGCAGAGATCCTTCCACATTATATATTTAATAAATATTTTGAATAGGAGGAGGTGGTACTGGCTATTTGTACCGCACACAGCGGAGATCAAGAGGATAATTTACTCCCCAATCACCTCATCTAGCAATATAATGGTACTCTCCAGATAGTGGTGAATAGTCATTTAACTGAAGAGAGAACACAGGTACAATAGGTGATAGTAAGGCTAGCAGAGATGTTCTCTTCCCAACATTGGCATATGAAACTGACAGAGCATAGGGTAGAGACCCCCACACAGTTCCATCAGCCCTCTTATAGAGTACCAGAGGCTGTGTACCCCAACATGGAGGCTGAGATTGATGAGATGCTCGCCTTGGGATTAATTCAACCGTCATGCAGCCTGTTGACTTCTTCAAAAATGACAGGAGCACATAGTTTTGTGTAGACTACAGGAGAATGCATGACTGTACTGTGACAGATGCATACCCTATGCCCTTTGTAGATGCCTTGCGAGACTGACTTAGTGGTGCTGGATATGTGACCGCCCTGGATCTTAGTAGGGGGGACTGGCAGATACCCCTAGCCAATGGCAGTTTGGATAAATCGACATTAATCACCCCAATGAGCTTGTACCAGTATTAAGCCCTGCCCTTTTGGATGAAGAACACTCTGGATACATTTTAGAGGTTGGTAGACTGACCCCTTGCGGGGTTGCAAGACTTTGCCTGCTTGTGCCTTGAGGACATTTCAATCAGCAAGCAAAGTTGTGATGCTAATGTATGACACCCTGGGATGTGCTGAACTGGATCTTTGCTGCAGGTCTCATTTGTATCTAGAGCACTGCGTAGGCAATGGACAGTTATGGCTAGATCCCGACAAGGTGGAGGCAATTTCAAGGTAGCCCCAGCCACAAACCAAGAAGCAATGCTCTGTACTGTTGCCACCAATGCCAAGTGCATACAGTTACTTCTATGTATGGTATTGATGCTGTACTCAGCCAAATGGATTACATAGGTTGTGAGCATCCTATAGCCTACCTTAGCAGAAAGCTCCTGGAGAGAGAGGTTGGCTATGCAGCCATAGAGATAGACTGCCTAGCTCTGGTATGGGCCATTCAGAAACTGCAGCCCTATCACTATGGCCAGGAATTTACTTTCATTACTGACCACAATCCGCTCTGCTGGATGAACTGAGTATCATGGGATAATGGATGATTGTTATGGTAGAGCTTGTCCCTGCAACCTTACTGGTTTACAATTCAATACTGAAAGGGTCAAGCCTACGGAAATGCTGATGGACTGTCTTGACAAGAGAGCATTGATGAGTCATACTGACAAATGGTCCAGTGAAGACCCAAAATTAGGGCCACTTCCTGGGCTTACTGTAGCTCTGGGGGGGAAGGTGTGCGATGTCGATCTATAGTAATACTTTGTTTAATGCTCAGTCTACTGTTAAAGCCCTTTGTATGCCTTTTTAACACCTGAGACCTCATATCTTTGAGCCCTTAAAACGTTTTAATGCAATTTTTTAAAAATAATTGTTATCAGTGTTAATATAAGTGTAACTGTACTGTTAGATGCATTTTTTATGTGTTTTGTGCAACTTTTTGTCTTGCGTAACAGTTAACCAGAGCTCTGAAGTTGACATATGAAATTTGATTGCGTTCAAGCGTATGTGTTTACTTTCAACTCATAACACAGGAAATACCCCATATCACTTACGAGCTACAGTTATGGCACCACTCATAAACTAGCCCTATATTTTCCTTTGAAAATAAGAAATTGGAGGTTCCTCTCTATCAGAGAGAGCTATGTTGATTGTAGGATTGTATTTGTGTATTTGTTATTGGTTCTTTTATTACTATTATCATCATTTATTTGTATAGCATTGCAAATTTCCTTGTTCTTTTATAAGTCTTTGGCATGTATATGAAATGGGATAACGAGATGGGTTCTTTATAAATATGTTTGAGGGGTAAAGTGTCTTAGGATATCTTTCTCTTTCAGCTATATGACTTGAGTCTCCAATGAGTAAGGTCTTTGTAAAGACTGCCCTGGTTGTACTCTCTCAGACTGCTTCTGGACCCCTCAGGTCAATTCCAGTGACCACTGTTTTGGCTGAAAGAGAGTGTTCAGATACCCTAAAGATTATTTGTCAGTCAGACAAGTGAGTAGACAAGGACCAGAGGACTTGGTGAGCATGCGTATGTGTGCTTCCGCAGGCTGTGTCTAGATTACGAGGATGAGGGACCTGAATTGTCAATCATACAGAGATCACAAATATATACCTTGGAAAGAGCTAAAACCCAGAATTGTCAAGTGCACATGTACACATCAGAACTCACAGGTATACACATTCTAGAGGTTGGTAGACCGACCCCTTGCGGGGTTGCAAGACTTTGCCTGCTTGTGCCTTGAGGACATTTCAATCAGCAAGCAAAGTTGTGATGCTAATGTATGACTCCCTGGGATGTTCTTAACTGGATCTATGCTGCAGGTCTCATCCGTATCTAGAGCACTGCATAGGCAATGGACAGTTATGGCCAGATCCCGACAAGTTGGAGGCAATTTCAAGGTAGCCCCAGCCACAAACTAAAAAGCAATGCTCCGTACTGTTGCCACCAATGCCAAGTGCATACAGTTACTTATATGTATGGTATTGATGCTGTACTCAGCCAAATGGATTACATAGGTTGTGAGCATCCTATAGCCTACCTTAGCAGAAAGCTCCTGGAGAGAGAGGTTGGCTATGCAGCCATAGAGATAGAGTGCCTAGCTCTGGTATGGGCCATTCAGAAACTGCAGCCCTATCGCTATGGCCAGGAATTTACTTTCATTACTGACCACAATCCGCTCTGCTGGATGAACTGAGTATCATGGGATAATGAATGATTGTTATGGTAGAGCTTTTCCCTGCAACCTTACTGGTTCACAATTCAATACTGAAAGGGTCAAGCCTACAGAAATGCTGATGGACTGTCTTGACAAGAGAGCATTGATGAGCCATACTGACAAATGGTCCAGTGAAGACCCAAAATTAGGGCCACTTCCTGGGCTTACTGTAGCTCTGGGGGGGAAGGTGTGTGATGTCTATCTATAGTAATACTTTGTTTAATGTTCAGTCTACTGTTAAAGCCCTTTGCATGCCTTTTTTAACACCTGAGACCTCATATCTTTGAGCCCTTAAAACGTTTTAATGCAATTTTTTAAAAATAATTGTTATCAGTGTTAATATAAGTGTAACTGTACTATTAGATGCATTTTTTATGTGTTTTGTGCAACTTTTTGTCTTGCATAACAGTTAACCAGAGCTCTGAAGTTGACATATTAAATTTGATTGCGTTCAAGCGTGTGTGTTTACTTTCAACTCGTAACACAGGAAATACCCCATATCACTTACGAGCTACAGTTATGGCACCACTCATAAACTAGCTCTATATCTTCCTTTGAAAATAACAAATTGGAGGTTCCTCTCTATCAGAGAGAGCTATGTTGATTGTAGGATTGTATTTGTATATTTGTTATTGGTTCTTTTATTACTATTATCATCATTTATTTGTATAGCATTGCAAATTTCCTTGTGCTTTTATAAGTCTTTGGCATGTATATGAAATGGGATAACGAGATGGGTTCTTTATAAATATGTTTGAGGGGTAAAGTGTCTTAGGATATCTTTCTCTTTCAGCTATATGGCTTGAGTCTCCAATGAGTAAGGTCTTTGTAAAGACTGCCCTGGTTGTACTCTCTCAGACTGCTTCTGGACCCCTCAGGTCAATTCCAGTGACCACTGTTTTGGCTGAAAGAGAGTATTCAGATACCCTAAGGATTATTTGTCAGTCAGACAAGTGAATAGACAAGGACCAGAGGACTTGGTGAGCATGCGTATGTGTGTTTCCGCAGGCTTTGTCTAGATTACGAGGATGTGGGACCTGAATTGTCAATCATACAGAAATCACAAATATAAACCTTGGAAAGAGCTAAAACCCAGAATTGTCAAGTGCACATGTACACATCAGGACTCACAGGTATACAAAGTTATGATATGCAGGTATGCAACTTGGTAGCAGTACTGACTATTGGGATACACAGAAATGCATGCAAACAGATGGTATCAGGATTCACATGTGCATGAGGAGTATTCATGATTCACTTGTGGATGAAGCCAGATAGCAGTATGCACTGACTGAAATTCCAGAAGACTGGGATCAGTGACTGGAGACTAAAAACAGGCTGCTCGTCTCAGCTAAAAGCCAGGAACGAAGGTAATACAGTAAGTGAAGCTGACAGGATTTTTTATAGAAGCTGAGTGAAAAGCCAAGTATCAGGCAGATGTTCAAGTGTCCATTAATTAGCACTTTTTGTGTTCCATAGGAGTATATGAATGCTACTAACTGCTACAGGGCCAGATTATGAGTGGCCCACTAAGTGTTTTGAGTGAGCGATATCTGAATTATCGCAGTTAATAGGGCATGTCGGAGGTAGCGCGTGTATTAAAAGTTTAAAGTAAAAGCATTTGCTCAAGCATAACTGAATTTAATGCACGTCAGGATAGCTCAAATCACATTAAAAATACATTAAAAAGTGCATAAAAACGTTATGAGGGCTCAAAAATATGAGGTCTCAGGTGTTATAAAAAAAAAGGATTGCAAAGGGCTTTAACATAGTGATACATACATATACATGTCTAAATATGTATATGTATGTATGTATGTACTGTATATATGTATATATGTATATGTATATATATATATGTATGTGTGAACATATGTATTTATGTATTTATATGTGTAATTATGTATTTACAGACATATACACATATAAATACATATATATACATATATAAATATATACAGCCATGGCCAAAAATATTGGCACCCCTACATTTCTGTCAGATAATGCACCACTTCGCCCAGAAAATTGTCACAATTACAAATGTTTAGGCATGTTTATTTCTTTTGTTTGTATGACACAAAAAAGTGGAGGAAAAAAAGCCAAATCTGATGCATTCCACGCAAAACTCCAAAAATGGACTGGACAAAATTATTGGTACCTTCTCAAAATTATAAGAAATAATTGCATTCCAAGTTCATCAGACTCCTGTAATTTGTACTTAAGATCATCTGTATCAATTAACAAATGCTGACAATATAAATCACACCGGCAACCAGTTAAAATGGTGAAAAATTGACTCAACCTTTCTGTTGTGTGTCCCTGTGTGCCACACTGAGAATGGAGAAGAGAATGAGCAGCAAATAATTGTCTGAGGATTTGAGAACAGAAATTGTGGAAAAGCATGGACAATCTCAAGGTTACAAGTCCATCTCCAGAGATCTTAATATTCCTGTGTCCACTGGGCGCAACATTGTCAAGAGGTTTACAGCCCATGGCACTGTAGCTAATCTCCCTGGACATGAACAAAAGAGAAAAATTGATCAAAGATTCCAACGAAGGATTGTTCGAATGGTGGATAAAGAACCTTGATCAACTTTCAGACAAATTCAAGCTGACCTTAAAGCACAGGGTACAAATGTGTCAGCTCGCACTATACATTGCCATCTGAATGAAAAGGGATGCTATGGCAGGAGACCCAGGAGGACCCCACTGCTGACACAGAAATATAAAAAGCCAGATTGGAGGAAGCCAAAATACTTTTGGGAGAATGTGCTGTGGGCAGACAAAAAAAAAATACAGCTTTTTGGCAAAGCCCATAATTCTACTGTTTTCAGAAAAAGAAATGAGGCTTTTAAAGAAAAGAATACAGTCCCTACAGTCAAACATGGTGGAGGTTCACTGATGTTTTGGGATTGCTTTGCTGCTTCAGGCACTGGATGTTTTGTCTGTGTGCATGGCATTATGAAATCTGAACACTACCAAACAATTCTGTGGTGCAATGCAGGGCCCAGTCTCAGAAAGTTGGGTCTCCGTCAGAAGTCATAGGTCTTACAGCAGGACAATGACCCAAAGCACACGTCAAAAAGCACCCAGAAATGGTTTAAGACAAGGCACTGGAGAGTATTGAACTGGCCAGCAATGAGTCCAGATCTCAATCCTATAAAGCACCTTTAGAGAGATCTCAAAACAGCAGTTGGGAAAAGGAACCCTCCAATCTGAGACCTTTTGCAGTTGGCGAAAGAAGAGTGGTCCAAAATTCCAGTAGAGAGAGGTGTAAGAAACTCATTGATGGTTACAGGAAGCGATTGATTTCAGTTCTTTTTTCCAAGGGGTGTGCTACCAAATATTAAAATTTGAAGGCTAAACCTAGGTAGGCTCATATGCTAATTTCTAAGACGTTGAAGGCCTCCTCTTATCTGAATGCATTTGACAGTTTTCCACAGCTAGATGACGTTAGTTCATGTGTGCCATATAGATAACATTATGCTAATGCACGTGGAGTTATTTAAGAGTCAGCACTAATTGCCTTAAATGCAAGTCTGTCAAAAGAAATGAAATAAGGGGGCAGTGTGCAGAAGCTTAGATGCAAGGTAATTACATAGGTAAAAAGTATATTTCTATTACAGTGTTGGCTATGCAAAACTGGGAAATGGTAAATAAAGGGATTATCTATCTTTTTAAACAATAATATTTTTGGTGTTTACTATCCCTTTAACTTCACTTCCTGTGTGTGAGAATTGAATTCAGTATTTTTTATTTTCTCATTCAAGCCAATATATAACTCTTTAATTAAATGAGTTGGATAGAACAATATTTTTCATAAAGTTTCAGGTTAATTAGGGCAAATTAACTATTGAACAGTGTAAAAGAGAACAAAATAAAGACATAAAGAAACAACAATATTAAATCACCTTCTACCTAATGCTCTCTCCCTAGCCCCCCTTCAGTCTGCATTGAGGCCTATAAGGAATGTAAACATAGCCATGTGTTGTGTACTAAAATGTATAGGTTTTGTCTTTTGAATTAATGTCTTAAAAAAAAGGCTCCCAATATATATAAAACTTTTCTCTTTAATTAATTTTATGTACACTAGCTTTCTACTGACTCAGCTTTCTAGCCACACCTGTAATTTACAGTTTTATTCCAGTAAGTATAGCTATGTTAAGCAATGTCTTTTGTTATTAGTAGTGATGGAATATGCCTTAAATATGCCAAAAATAATCCCCTCTATTGTATTCTGTAATCTGGCATTCAAGGCTCCTCCCATATAGTCTAAGGTCTTCATTTTAAATACCTCTGTCATTGGGAATTTCCAGAAACAAATGTTTGCCCACATTTGAGAAATGTTAGTTTTCTGGATATGCAAAACAATTACAGGGTTACATAAAATCTATGTAGGCATTTATATGCTACTTCCTGTAAGTAAACAGAGTGTACATCCTTTAGGTGACTGCAAAAATATTTTGTGAGTGCATCCATAGCCCATGCTGTAATGTCCCCACTCCCCAGACATATATTAACAGCTTTGACTTTAAAAGTTTATATGTCTGATTTATATATATTCCGGGTGGTAAATCGCCATAGAACAAGCCACTGAGCTGTTGTTCGTTCCTGGTAGAGCGCTTCTCTCTTTGTATGCAAATTATTATGACCCTGGGGAAGTCTCCCTATGGGTGATGGGGGAAACCAGACGTGGACTCCTTGCCCAGTGTGCTTAGAGGAATGTGGCTGCACCTCACTGACGAGGCCCATAGGAGGCCGAAACGATCGTCTGGGGTTGTCATGTTCCTTGTTCAGAGGAGAATTGCCTGGTATTTCGGGGCTGGACTGACCTTAATTGGCAGGATCAGACTGATATACTTCAGGAAAGTTTTCTTCTGTGAAAAGCACACTGGTCTAAAAGAGGCTGCTTCCGGGTGGTAAATCGCCATAGAACAAGCCACTGAGCTGTTGTTCGTTCCTGGTAGAGCGCTTCTCTCTTTGTATGCAAATTATTATGACCCTGGGGAAGTCTCCCTATGGGTGATGGGGGAAACCAGACGTGGACTCCTTGCCCAGTGTGCTTAGAGGAATGTGGCTGCACCTCACTGACGAGGCCCATAGGAGGCCGAAACGATCGTCTGGGGTTGTCATGTTCCTTGTTCAGAGGAGAATTGCCTGGTATTTCGGGGCTGGACTGACCTTAATTGGCAGGATCAGACTGATATACTTCAGGAAAGTTTTCTTCTGTGAAAAGCACACTGGTCTAAAAGAGGCTGCTTCCGGGTGGTAAATCGCCATAGAACAAGCCACTGAGCTGTTGTTCATTCCTGGTAGAGCGCTTCTCTCTTTGTATGCAAATTATTATGACCCTGGGGAAGTCTCCCTATGGGTGATGGGGGAAACCAGACGTGGACTCCTTGCCCAGTGTGCTTAGAGGAATGTGGCTGCACCTCACTGACGAGGCCCATAGGAGGCCGAAACGATCGTCTGGGGTTGTCATGTTCCTTGTTCAGAGGAGAATTGCCTGGTATTTCGGGGCTGGACTGACCTTAATTGGCAGGATCAGACTGATATACTTCAGGAAAGTTTTCTTCTGTGAAAAGCACACTGGTCTAAAAGAGGCTGCTTCCGGGTGGTAAATCGCCATAGAACAAGCCACTGAGCTGTTGTTCGTTCCTGGTAGAGCGCTTCTCTCTTTGTATGCAAGTGATTTATATATATACATTACTGTGCAAACGTCTAAGGCGACCATTAGATTTGTTTTTGCAATGGTATAATGACCATATACAATTATTTCTCAGTCTCTTTGTTAGAATTACAACCAGAAAATACAGGATATTTCAATGCAGTATTAAAAAACAGAAAACAAACTGAGAAAAACTGCTTCTATAAATGACTTTTTCAGGCAAAAGTCAGTATTTAGTGTGACCTCCCTTGGCACTAAGAGTATCTTGAACTCTTTTGGGGAGACTGTCCTGAAGTTTTCTGAAGTAATCTTCTGGTATATTATACCAGGCTTCTTTCAGCATTTCCCAGAGTTCTTCTTTATATTTAGCTTGTCTTTTATTTCTTTTTCTGTCCAGGTGATCCCATACAGCCTCTATAATATTCAGGTCTGGACTCTGTGGAGGCCAGTCCATGACTGTCAGTGTTTTATCAGCTGTTTTTATCTGCAAATATGATTTCACTGCATTAGCAGTGTGCTTAAGATCGTTCTCATACTGCAAAATAAAACCATTCCCAATAAGGAACTTTCCAGAAGGATTTTTCAGCATTCATGATCCCATCAATTCGGACAATATCTGCAACACCACTAGCAGAAATGCATCCCCAAACCAGGACAAACCCTCCACCATGTTTCACTGAAGGCCGCAAGCATTCATTACGTCATATCTCTCCAACTCTTCTCAGTATTGTTTGTTGTAACTACACTGAATGAGATAAATAGCACCTTTATCAGTGCATCTATAACACCTTTATGAGACACCATTAGATGCACTGATAAAGGTGCTATTTATCTCATTCAGTGTAGTTGGAACAAACAATACTTAAGCGAAACGTCAAGAACACTAAGAGATGCTAACAGTGGTAGGATGGAAAACAGCATCAGTAAAAGAGATGCTAACAGTGATAGGATGGGATACAGCATCAGTAAAAGAGATACTAACAGTAGTAGGATGGGATACAGCATCAGTAAAAGAGATGCTAACAGTGATAGGATGGGATACAGCATCAGTAAAAGAGATGCTAACAGTGATAGGATGGGATACAGCATCAGTAAAAGGGATGCTAACTGTGATAGGATGGGCTACATCATCTCTTTTACTGATGCTGTATCCCATCCTATCACTGTTAGCATCTAGTGATGTCGCGAATAGTTCGCCGGCGAATAGTTCCCGGTGAACATAGCTTGTTTGCGTTCGCCGTGGCGGGCGAACATATGCGATGTTCGATCCGCCCCCTATTCGTCATCATTGAGTAATACTTTGACCCTGTACCTCACAGTCAGCAGACACATTCCAGCCAATCAGCAGCAGACCCTCCCTCCCAGACCCTCCTACCTCCTGGACAGCATCCATTTTAGATTCATTCGGAAGCTGCATTCTTAGTGAGAGGAGGGACAGTGTAGCTGCTGCTGATTTAATAGGGAAATCGATAGCTAGGCTAGTGTATTCAGTGTCCACTACAGTCCTGAAGGACTCATCTGATCTCTGCTGTAAGGACAGCACCCCAAAAAGCCCTTTTTAGGGCTAGAACATCAGTCTGCTTTTTTTTTCTTCCTGTGTAATCTAATTGCAGTTGCCTGCCTGCCAGCGTGTGTGTCAGGCTCACAGCGTATACTGTGCCCACTTGCCCAGTGCCATCATATCTGGTGTAACAGTAGTGTACATTTAAAAAAAAAAAAAACATTTTTGACTGTGAAATAATAGCAGTCAGTTTCCTCCAGTGTCACACCAGTGCAACTCATATCTGGTGTAACAGTAGTGTACATTAACCCCTTAATGACCACAGCACTTTTCCATTTTCTGTCCATTTGGGACCAGGGCTATTTTTACATTTCTGCAGTGTTTGTGTTTAGGTGTAATTTTCCTCTTACTCGTTTACTGTACCCACACATATTACATACCGTTTTTCTTGCCATTAAATGGACTTTCTAAAGATACCATTATTTTCATCATATCCTATAATTTACTATAAAAAAAATTATAAAATATGAGGAAAAAATGAAAAAAAAAACACTTTTTCTAACTTTGACCCCCAAAATCTGTTACTCATCTACAACCACCAAAAACACCCATGCTAAATAGTTTCTAAATTTTGTCCTGAGTTTAGAAATACCCAATGTTTACATGTTCTTTGCTTTTTTTGCAAGTTATAGGGCCATAAATACAAGTAGCACTTTGCTATTTCCAAACCATTTTTTTTTCAAAATTAGCGCTAGTTACATTGGAACACTGATATCTGTCAGGTATCCCTAAATAGCCATTGACATGTATATATATTTTTTTTAGAAGACATCCCAAAGTATTGATCTAGGCCCATTTTGGTATATTTCATGCCACCATTTCACCACCAAATGCGATCAAATAAAAAAAATTGTTCACTTTTTTCACAATTTTTTTCACAAACTTTAGGTTTCTCACTGAAATTATTTACAAATAGCTTGTGCAATTATGGCATAAATGGTTGTACATTTTTCTCTGGGATTCCCTTTGTTCAGAAATAGCAGACATATATGGCTTTGATGTTGATTTTTGATAATTAGAAGGCCGCTAAATGCCACTTTGCACCACACGTGTATTATGTCCAGCAGTGAAGGGGTTAATTAGGGAGCATGTAGGGAGCTTTTTGGGGTAATTTTAGCTTTAGTGTAGTGTAGTAGACAACCCAAAGTATTGATCTAGGCCCATCTTGGTATATTTCATGCCACCATTTCAGCGCCAAATGCGATCAAATAAAAAAAAAGTAACATTTTTCCAAATTTTAGGTTTCTCACTGAAATCATTTACAAACATTTTGTGCAATTATGGCACAAATGGTTGTAAATGCTTCTCTGGGATCCCCTTTTTTCAGAAATAGCAGACATATATGGCTTTGGCATTGCTTTTTGGTAATTAGAAGGCCGCTAAATGCCGCTGCGCACCACACGTGTATTATGCTCAGCAGTGCAGGGGTTAATTAGGGAGCTTGAAGGGAGCTTGTAGGGTTAATTTTAGCTTTAGTGTAGTGTAGTAGACAACCCCAAGTATTGATCTAGGCCCATTTTGGTATATTTCATGCCACCATTTCACCGCCAAATGCGATCAAATTAAAAAAAATAGTCAACTTTTTCAAAACTTTAGGTTTCTCACTGAAATTATTTACAAACAGCTTGTGCAATTATGGCACAAATGGTTGTAAATGCTTCTCTGGGATCCCCTTTGTTCAGAAATAGCAGACATATTTGGCTTTTTGGTAGTTAGAAGGCCAGTAAATGCAACTGCGCACAACACATGAATTATGCCCAGCAGTGAAGGGGTTAATTAGGTAGCTTGTAGGGAGCTTGCAGGGTTCATTTTAGCTTTAGTGTAGAGATCAGCTTCCCACCTGACACATCAGACCCCCTGATCCCTCCCAAAGAGCTCTCTTCCCTCCCCCACCCCACAATTGTCCCTGCCATTTTAAGTACTGGCAGAAAGTCTGCCAGTACTAAAATAAAAGGTATCTTTTTTTAATATATATTTTTTTAAGCATATTTACATATGCTGTTGTGTAGGATCCCCCTTAGCCCCCAACCTCCCTGATCCCCCGTAAACAGCTTCCTAACCCTCCCCCTCTGCCTTATTGGGGGCCATATTGGGTACTGTCTGCCAGTACCCAGTTTGCAAATAAAATGTTTTTTTTGTTTTTTTTTATTTCATTTTTCTGTAGTGTAGCTTCCCCCCCCCCTCAAGACCAATCCCCCACCCGCTCCCAGATCACTTAGATTTCCAAGTACTAAACATTTTGCACCCCTTTCTCCCATTTATAAAAACATTTTTTTCTGTAGTGTAGCGGTTCCCACCCGCTCCCTCCCTGTGCACGCGCGTGCGCCCCCTCCTCCCGTGCACGCGCGAGCGTCTGTCACTGTGAAGCGGGCTTAACCCTTACACTACCTGATCGATACAACATCATACCTGATGTTTTAAAGCATGTTATTCCAAACAATTTAGGAACGTTAGGTGATTTATGTCCTTTATGGATTAAAACCAGACTCTGCACTATGTAATTTTCCGTGGGAGTTTTGCCATGGATCCCCCTCCGGCATGCCACAGTCCAGGTGTTAGTCCCCTTGAAACAACTTTTCCATCACTATTGTGGCCAGAAAGAGTCCCTGTGGGTTTTAAAATTTGCCTGCCTATTGAAGTCTATGGCGGTTTGCCCGGCTCCCCGTTCGCGAACATTTGTGGAAGTTTGCGTTCGCCGTTCGCGAACCCAAATTTTTATGTTCGCGACATCGCTATTAGCATCTCTTTTACTAATGCTGTATCCCATCCTACTACTGTTAGTATCTCTTTTACTGATGCTGTATCCCATCCTATCACTGTTAGCATCTCTTTTACTGATGCTGTATCCCATCCTACCACTGTTAGTATCTCTTTTACTGATGTTGTATCCCATCCTACTACTGTTAGTATCTCTTTTACTGATGCTGTATCCCATCCTATCACTGTTAGCATCTCTTTTACTGATGCTGTATCCCATCCTACTACTGTTAGTATCTCTTTTACTGATGCTGTATCCCATCCTGCCACTGTTAGCATCTCTTTACTAATGATGTATCCCATCCTATCACTGTTAGCATCTCTTTTACTGATGCTGTATCCCATCCTACTACTGTTAGTATCTCTTTTACTGATGTTGTATCCCATCCTACTACTGTTAGTATCTCTTTTACTGATGCTGTATCCCATCCTATCACTGTTTGCATCTCTTTTACTGATGCTGTATCCCATCCTATCACTGTTTGCATCTCTTTTACTGATGCTGTATCCCATCCTACTACTGTTAGTATCTCTTTTACTGATGTTGTATTCCATCCTACCACTGTTAGCATCTCTTTTACTGATGCTGTATCCCATCCTACTACTGTTAGTATCTCTTTTACTGATGTTGTATTCCATCCTACCACTGTTAGCATCTCTTTTACTGATGCTGTATCCCATCCTATCACAGTTAGCATCTCTTTTACTGATGCTGTATCCCATCCTACCACTGTTAGCATCTCTTTTACTGATGCTGTATCCCATCCTATCACAGTTAGCATCTCTTTTACTGATGCTGTATCCCATCCTGCCACTGTTAGCATCTCTTTTACTGATGTTGTATCCCATCCTATCACAGTTAGCATCTCTTTTACTGATGCTGTATCCCATCCTATCAGTGTTAGCATCTCTTTTACTGATGTTGTATCCCATCCTATCACAGTTAGCATCTCTTTTACTGATGCTGTATCCCATCCTATCACTGTTTGCATCTCTTTTACTGATGCTGTATCCCATCCTATCACTGTTAGCATCTCTTTTACTGATGCTGTATCCTATCCTATCACTGTTAGCATCTCTTTTACTGATGTTGTATCCCATCCTATCACAGTTAGCATCTCTTTTACTGATGCTGTATCCCATCCTATCAGTGTTAGCATCTCTTTTACTGATGTTGTATCCCATCCTATCACAGTTAGCATCTCTTTTACTGATGCTGTATCCCATCCTATCACTGTTAGTATCTCTTTTACTGATGCTGTATCCCATCCTATCACTGTTAGTATCTCTTTTACTGATGCTGTATCCCATCCTATCACTGTTAGCATATCTTTTACTGATGCTGTATCCCATCCTATCACTGTTAGCATATCTTTTACCGACGCTGTATCCCGGCCTACCACTGTTAGCACCTCTTTTACTGATGCTGTATACCATCCTATCACTGTTAGCATCTCTTTTACTGATGCTGTATCCCAGCCTACCACTGTTAGCATCTCTTTTACTGATGCTGTATACCATCCTATCACTGTTAGCATCTCTTTTACTGATGCTGTATCCCATCCTATCACTGTTAGCATCTCTTTACTAATGATGTATCCCATCCTATCACTGTTAGCATCTCTTTTACTGATGCTGTATTCCATCCTATCACAGTTAGTATCTCTTTTACTGATGCTGTATCCCATCCTACTACTGTTAGTATCTCTTTTACTGATGCTGTATCTCATCCTATCACTGTTAGTATCTCTTTTACTGATGCTGTGTCTCATCCTATCACTGTTAGCATCTCTTTTACTGATGCTGTATTCCATCCTATCACAGTTAGTATCTCTTTTACTGATGCTGTATCCCATCCTATCACTGTTAGCATCTCTATTACTGATGCTGTATCCCATCCTATCACTGTTAGCATCTATTTTACTGATGCTGTATCCCATCCTATCACTGTTAGCATCTCTTTTACTGATGCTGTATCCCATCCTGCCACTGTTAGCATCTCTTTTACTGATGTTGTATCCCATCCTATCACAGTTAGCATCTCTTTTACTGATGCTGTATCCCATCCTATCAGTGTTAGCATCTCTTTTACTGATGTTGTATCCCATCCTATCACAGTTAGCATCTCTTTTACTGATGCTGTATCCCATCCTATCAGTGTTAGCATCTCTTTTACTGATGTTGTATCCCATCCTATCACAGTTAGCATCTCTTTTACTGATGCTGTATCCCATCCTATCAGTGTTAGCATCTCTTTTACTGATGTTGTATCCCATCCTATCACAGTTAGCATCTCTTTTACTGATGCTGTATCCCATCCTATCACTGTTAGTATCTCTTTTACTGATGCTGTATCCCATCCTATCACTGTTAGTATCTCTTTTACTGATGCTGTATCCCATCCTATCACTGTTAGCATATCTTTTACTGATGCTGTATCCCATCCTATCACTGTTAGCATATCTTTTACTGATGCTGTATCCCATCCTATCACTGTTAGCATATCTTTTACCGACGCTGTATCCCGGCCTACCACTGTTAGCATCTCTTTTACTGATGCTGTATACCATCCTATCACTGTTAGCATCTCTTTTACTGATGCTGTATCCCAGCCTACCACTGTTAGCATCTCTTTTACTGATGCTGTATACCATCCTATCACTGTTAGCATCTCTTTTACTGATGCTGTATCCCATCCTATCACTGTTAGCATCTCTTTACTAATGATGTATCCCATCCTATCACTGTTAGCATCTCTTTTACTGATGCTGTATTCCATCCTATCACAGTTAGTATCTCTTTTACTGATGCTGTATCCCATCCTACTACTGTTAGTATCTCTTTTACTGATGCTGTATCTCATCCTATCACTGTTAGTATCTCTTTTACTGATGCTGTATCTCATCCTATCACTGTTAGCATCTCTTTTACTGATGCTGTATTCCATCCTATCACTGTTAGCTTCTCTTTTAATGATGCTGTATCCCATCCAACCACTGTTAGCATCTCTTTTACTGATGCTGTATTCCATCCTATCACTGTTAGCATCTCTTTTACTGATGCTGTATCCCACCCTACCACTGTTAGTATCTCTTTTACTGATGCTGTATCCCATCTTATCACTGTTAGCATCTCTTTTACCGATGCTGTATCCCATCCTATCACTGTTAGCATCTCTTTTACTGATGCTGTATCCCATCCTACTACTGTTACTATCTCTTTTACTGATGCTGTATCCCATCCTATCACTGTTAGCATCTCTTTACTGATGATGTATCCCATCCTACCACTGTTAGCATCTCTTTTACCGATGCTGTATCCTATCCTATCACAGTTAGCATCTCTTTATCTGATGCTGTATCCCATCCTATCACTGTTAGCATCTCTTTTACTGATGCTGTATCCCATCCTACCACTGTTAGCATCTCTTTTACTGATACTGTATCCCATCCTATCACTGTTAGCATCTCTTTTACTGATGCTGTATCCCATCCTATCACTGTTAGCATCTCTTTACTAATGATGTATCCCATCCTATCACTGTTAGCATCTCTTTTACTGATGCTGTATCCCATCCTACTACTGTTAGCATCTCTTTTACTGATACTGTATCCCATCCTATCACTGTTAGCATCTCTTTTACTGATGCTGTATCCCATCCTATCACTGTTAGCATCTCTTTTACTGATGCTGTATCCCATCCTACTACTATTAGTATCTCTTTTACTGATGCTGTATCCCATCCTACTACTGTTAGCATCTCTTTTACTGATGTTGTATCCCATCCTATCACTGTTAGCATCTCTATTACTGATTTTGTATCCCAACCTATCACTGTTAGCATCTCTTTTACTGATGCTGTAGCCCATCCTACCACTGTTAGTATCTATTTTACTGATGCTGTATCCCATCCTATCACTGTTAGCATCTCTTTTACTGATGCTGTATCCCATCCTACTACTGTTAGTATCTCTTTTACTGATGCTTTATCCCATCCTATCATTGTTAGTATCTCTTTTACTGATGCTGTACCCCATCCTATCACAGTTAGCATCTCTTTTACTGATGCTGTATCCCATCCTATCAGTGTTAGCATCTCTTTTACTGATGTTGTGTCCCATCCTATCACTGTTAGCATCTCTTTTACTGATGCTGTACCCCATCCTATCACAGTTAGCATCTCTTTTACTGATGCTGTATCCCATCCTATCAGTGTTAGCATCTCTTTTTCTGATGCTGTATCCCATCCTATCACTGTTAGCATCTTTTTTACTGATGCTGTAGCCCATCCTACCACTGTTAGTATCTCTTTTACTGATGCTGTATCCCATCCTATCACTGTTAGCATCTCTTTACTGATGATGTATTCCATCCTACCACTGTTAGTATCTCTTTTACCGATGCTGTATACCATCCTATCACAGTTAGCATCTCTTTTACTGATGCTGTATCCCATCCTACAACTGTTAGCATCTCTTTTACTGATGCTGTATCCCACCCTACCACTGTTAGTATCTCTTTTACTGATGCTGTATCCCATCTTACTACTGTTAGCATCTCTTTTACTGATGTTGTATCCCATTCTATCACTGTTAGCATCTCTTTTACTGATGCTGTATCCCATCCTATCACTGTTAGCATCTCTTTTACTGATGCTGTAGCCCATCCTACCACTGTTAGTATCTCTTTTACTGATGCTGTATCCCATCCTATCACTGTTAGCATCTCTTTTACTGATGCTGTATCCCATCCTACTACTGTTAGTATCTTTTTTACTGATTCTGTATCCCATTCTATCATTGTTAGTATCTCTTTTACTGATGCTGTATCCCATCCTATCACAGTTAGCATCTCTTTTACTGATGCTGTATCCCATCCTATCAGTGTAAGCATCTCTTTTACTGATGCTGTATCCCATCCTATCACAGTTAGCATCTCTTTTACTGATGCTGTATCTCATCCTATCAGTGTTAGCATCTCTTTTACTGATGCTGTATCCCATCCTATCACTGTTAGCATCTCTTTTACTGATGCTGTATCCCATCCTATCACTGTTAGCATCTTTTTTACTGATGCTGTATCCCATCCTATCACTGTTAGCATCTCTTTTACTGATGCTGTATCCCATCCTATCACTGTTAGCATCTTTTTTACTGATGCTGTATCCCATCCTATCACTGTTAGCATATCTTTTACTGATGCTGTATCCCATCCTACTACTGTTAGTATCTCTTTTACTGATGCTGTATCCCATCCTACCACTGTTATTTTCTCTTTTACTGATGCTGTATCCCATCCTATCACTGTTAGCATCTCTTTACTAATGATGTATCCCAACCTATCACTGTTAGCTTCTCTTTTAATGATGCTGTATCCCATCCAACCACTGTTAGCATCTCTTTTACTGATGCTGTATTCCATCCTATCACTGTTAGCATCTCTTTTACTGATGCTGTATCCCACCCTACCACTGTTAGTATCTCTTTTACTGATGCTGTATCCCATCTTACTACTGTTAGCATCTCTTTTACTGATGCTGTATCCCATCCTATCACTGTTAGCATCTCTTTTACTGATGCTGTATTCCATCCTACAACTGTTAGCATCTCTTTTACTGATGCTGTGTCCCATCCTATCACAGTTAGCATCTATTTTACAGATGCTGTATCCCATCTTACTACTGTTAGCATCTCTTTTACTGATGTTGTATCCCATTCTATCACTGTTAGCATCTCTTTTACTGATGCTGTATCCCATCCTATCACTGTTAGCATCTCTTTTACTGATGCTGTAGCCCATCCTACCACTGTTAGTATCTCTTTTACTGATGCTGTATCCCATCCTATCACTGTTAGCATCTCTTTTACTGATGCTGTATCCCAGCCTACCACTGTTATCATCTCTTTTACTGATGCTGTATCCCATCCTACTACTATTAGTATCTCTTTTACTGATGTTGTATTCCATCCTACCACTGTTAGTATCTCTTTTACTGATGCTGTATCCCATCCTATCACTGTTAGCATCTCTTTACTGATGATGTATCCCATCCTACCACTGTTAGCATCTCTTTTACCGATGCTGTATCCTATCCTATCACAGTTAGCATCTCTTTTACTGATGCTGTATCCCATCCTATCACTGTTAGCATCTCTTTTACTGATGCTGTATCCCATCCTACCACTGTTAGCATCTCTTTTACTGATACTGTATCCCATCCTATCACTGTTAGCATCTCTTTTACTGATGCTGTATCCCATCCTATCACTGTTAGCATCTCTTTACTAATGATGTATCCCATCCTATCACAGTTAGCATCTCTTTTACTGATGCTGTATCCCATCCTATCACTGTTAGCATCTCTTTTACTGATGCTGTATCCCATCCTACTACTGTTAGTATCTCTTTTACTGATGCTGTATCCCATCCTACTACTGTTAGCATCTCTTTTACTGATGTTGTATCCCATCCTATCACTGTTAGCATCTCTTTTACTGATTTTGTATCCCAACCTATCACTGTTAGCATCTCTTTTACTGATGCTGTAGCCCATCCTACCACTGTTAGTATCTATTTTACTGATGCTGTATCCCATCCTATCACTGTTAGCATCTCTTTTACTGATGCTGTATCCCATCCTACTACTGTTAGTATCTCTTTTACTGATGCTGTATCCCATCCTATCATTGTTAGTATCTCTTTTACTGATGCTGTACCCCATCCTATCACAGTTAGCATCTCTTTTACTGATGCTGTATCCCATCCTATCAGTGTTAGCATCTCTTTTACTGATGTTGTGTCCCATCCTATCACTGTTAGCATCTCTTTTACTGATGCTGTACCCCATCCTATCACAGTTAGCATCTCTTTTACTGATGCTGTATCCCATCCTATCAGTGTTAGCATCTCTTTTTCTGATGCTGTATCCCATCCTATCACTGTTAGCATCTTTTTTACTGATGCTGTAGCCCATCCTACCACTGTTAGTATCTCTTTTACTGATGCTGTATCCCATCCTATCACTGTTAGCATCTCTTTACTGATGATGTATTCCATCCTACCACTGTTAGTATCTCTTTTACCGATGCTGTATACCATCCTATCACAGTTAGCATCTCTTTTACTGATGCTGTATCCCATCCTACAACTGTTAGCATCTCTTTTACTGATGCTGTATCCCACCCTACCACTGTTAGTATCTCTTTTACTGATGCTGTATCCCATCTTACTACTGTTAGCATCTCTTTTACTGATGTTGTATCCCATTCTATCACTGTTAGCATCTCTTTTACTGATGCTGTATCCCATCCTATCACTGTTAGCATCTCTTTTACTGATGCTGTAGCCCATCCTACCACTGTTAGTATCTCTTTTACTGATGCTGTATCCCATCCTATCACTGTTAGCATCTCTTTTACTGATGCTGTATCCCATCCTACTACTGTTATTATCTTTTTTACTGATTCTGTATCCCATTCTATCATTGTTAGTATCTCTTTTACTGATGCTGTATCCCATCCTATCACAGTTAGCATCTCTTTTACTGATGCTGTATCCCATCCTATCAGTGTTAGCATCTCTTTTACTGATGCTGTATCCCATCCTATCACAGTTAGCATCTCTTTTACTGATGCTGTATCCCATCCTATCACTGTTAGCATCTTTTTTACTGATGCTGTATCCCATCCTACTACTGTTATTATCTTTTTTACTGATTCTGTATCCCATTCTATCATTGTTAGTATCTCTTTTACTGATGCTGTATCCCATCCTATCACAGTTAGCATCTCTTTTACTGATGCTGTATCTCATCCTATCAGTGTTAGCATCTCTTTTACTGATGCTGTATCCCATCCTATCACTGTTAGCATCTCTTTTACTGATGCTGTATCCCATCCTATCACTGTTAGCATCTTTTTTACTGATGCTGTATCCCATCCTATCACTCTTAGCATATCTTTTACTGATGCTGTATCCCATCCTATCACTGTTAGCATCTCTTTTACTGATGCTGTATCCCATCCTATCACTGTTAGCATCTTTTTTACTGATGCTGTATCCCATCCTATCACTGTTAGCATATCTTTTACTGATGCTGTATCCCATCCTACTACTGTTAGTATCTCTTTTACTGATGCTGTATCCCATCCTACCACTGTTATTTTCTCTTTTACTGATGCTGTATCCCATCCTATCACTGTTAGCATCTCTTTACTAATGATGTATCCCAACCTATCACTGTTAGCTTCTCTTTTAATGATGCTGTATCCCATCCAACCACTGTTAGCATCTCTTTTTCTGATGCTGTATCCCACCCTACCACTGTTAGTATCTCTTTTACTGATGCTGTATCCCATCTTACTACTGTTAGCATCTCTTTTACTGATGCTGTATCCCATCCTATCACTGTTAGCATCTCTTTTACTGATGCTGTATTCCATCCTACAACTGTTAGCATCTCTTTTACTGATGCTGTATTCCATCCTACAACTGTTAGCATCTCTTTTACTGATGCTGTGTCCCATCCTATCACAGTTAGCATCTATTTTACAGATGCTGTATCCCATCTTACTACTGTTAGCATCTCTTTTACTGATGTTGTATCCCATTCTATCACTGTTAGTATCTCTTTTACTGATGCTGTATCCCATCCTATCACTGTTAGCATCTCTTTTACTGATGCTGTATCCCAGCCTACCACTGTTATCATCTCTTTTACTGATGCTGTATCCCATCCTACTACTATTAGTATCTCTTTTACTGATGCTGTATCCCATCCTACCACTGTTATCATCTCTTTTACTGATGCTGTATCCCATCCTATCAGTGTTAGCATCTCTTTTACTGATGCTGTATCCCATCCTATTACTGTTAGCATCTCTTTTACTGATGCTGTATCCCATCCCATCACTGTTAGTATCTATTTTACTGATGCTGTATCCCATCCTATCATTGTTAGCATCTCTTTTACTGATGCTGAGCCTGTATTCCATCCTATCACAGTTGGTGTGTTAGAACCTACCTCTCCTTTTGCCACTGCCAAGTTAGTACCTACCTAATTGCTTTTCTTATGTTTAGTTCTATTTATTAGCTAGCAACCTCCTTTATCTTACAAACAATTGTTATGTTAAAGTGATGGTAGATTTATCAAGTCTACTAAACATATTTCATAACATCTTTATATAACAATTTTTTTTTTTAATCATTAGTGTTTTTTTTTTTAATAATTTTACTTTTTAACTCTACCTCACTCTTCTTGTCCTCTGCCCCCTTATATTTCCCGCTCTCTATGTGACATGAAGAGCGGTAAAGTACAGTTGCACTCATAATAACACAATCTAGTAAAAATGATTTAAAACAAATATTGCACACAAAAGTTATAAGGGACATATGAGGTCTCAGGTGTTAGAAAAAGAAAAGCAGGCAAAAGGCTTTAAAATTGAGGTACATACATATACATGTCTAAATATATATATACATGGCTTTTTTTCTGCTAGTACGCAACGGTACGCCGTACCGGTACCTCTGCACGCAGTACCGGCACTTCTTAAAAGCACAATTGACTAATAGATGAATACTTCCCTCCAACGAGCATGACTGCCATGCATTAATTTGTGAGTCAGCGCGCCAAAAGCCTCACAGCAGCTGAGTCAGGAGCGGCTACGAACAGCAACATAGAGGTATAGCTTTGATGCTCCAATAGCCTAACAGCAGCTGAGTTAGGAGCAGTGAGGAGTGGCGACATTGAGGCATTGATGGGCAAAAAGCTTCACAGCAGCTACATTGGAAGCGGAAAGATTGAGATATAGCTTTGATACACAGCACCATATACTTAGGTATAACTCTGATGGACAGTGCCATATACTGAGGTGTAACTGCTACTCAGTGCCTTATACCAAGGGATAGCACTGCTATGATATCTAGCACATTTTGTTTGTTGCCAAGTTCAGTATATGTGATTTGTTTTTTTGCTGAGCTCCTGGAGAGCAGCTGTTGCATAGGAATAGAAGACTTACTGCTGGGGGCAGATAATTACAACATAGAGTAATAATGATTGCAGCCGGTGAGTAAACATCATAGAGGTACACAGCTCACTGCAGGCCACCATCTCACCTTCCTGTCACACAAGAGCAGAACACAGTACCACAGTTCCAAAATGCAAACGGCCTTGGCTTGTATTAGCTATTGCACAGAAATAATTCATTCTACTGTGCACAGGG
Organism: Bombina bombina; assembly: GCF_027579735.1. Taxonomy (NCBI): domain Eukaryota; kingdom Metazoa; phylum Chordata; class Amphibia; order Anura; family Bombinatoridae; genus Bombina; species Bombina bombina. The sequence continues at coordinate 783,560,687 of NC_069501.1, read as the reverse complement.
CTTGGGCTAGTGCAGACACACATTACTATATCTTGTGATAATTATTATAGATCATTTGTTCCAAATCCTTTCTGAACTATTATAATATTTTCACCACAGAGGTGCAAAACAGTGGGGTGGTTAAGCACTAGAAAATGCCATAATCTGCACCCATCAGCCTGTAATACTATTACGAGATTAAATTGATTTCCTACTTTCAAACTGCTGTCAGTAAATAGGAGGGGAAGCATCTGAATGGCGATGGCTATCAAAGAGTACCGGCACTTTAAAAAAAAAAAAAAAAAAAAAGCCCTGTATATATGTGTGTGTGTGTGTGTATATATATATATATATATATATATATATATATATATATATATATATATATATATATATATATAGAATTAAGTAGAATGTTACCATTCAGTGTCAGTGAGTGGAAACAGGCGTTACTCAAGTAAATGCGCTAGTCAGAGGTATGAAAATCTCATAGAGCAGCTATGAAGGTACAAATATTGTATGATAGACTAAGTCTATACAATATAGGAAAAATAGGAGTCAAAGGGTAAACAGCGCTTATGGAGATTCTTAAAAACTGAATAATATTAAAATCTCGGCAGTGTTGGTGGGTAAAGAAAACAAAAAAAAAAAAAAAAAAAAGGGAAGAGAAGTATATGAATATACGTATATATATTAGAGTCTTTGATAGGATATTGGAATCCTAGTGTAATGAAGGCGTAATAGATACCCTTACCAAAAGTTACCTCAATCCTATGAGGTAAGTTTGCCGCATTGGAGGATGTATCTAGTGGTTGAATGAATCCTGGATGTTCTGGTCTGTATAAAATCGCTGCCTCTTGGAGTAGAATGGGATGTGGGTCCCCTTTGTGCTGGTTTCTTTAGGAAACTTCCTGTATTTATTGCCTCTTGGAGCTTGGTTTTCTTGTCTTGGTATGAACTTTAGGATGTCAGAGCAGGTGACGTGGTTACAGGGTACTTATTTCTTTTTTCTTTTCTTATTTTTTCTTCATTTTCCTTAGAGTTGTGTCAGCAGATACAAAACTCACGTCTGTGGTACACAAAGATATTTCCTTCCTTCCTAGTACTGTGTGCATAAAATATTTCCAAGCACGCCACTCACAAATTTCCCTTTTCCGACTCGGAGTCGGAAAAGGGAAATTTGTGAGTGGCGTGCTTGGAAATATTTTATGCACACAGTACTAGGAAGGAAGGAAATATCTTTGTGTACCACAGACGTGAGTTTTGTATCTGCTGACACAACTCTAAGGAAAATGAAGAAAAAATAAGAAAAGAAAAAAGAAATAAGTACCCTGTAACCACGTCACCTGCTCTGACATCCTAAAGTTCATACCAAGACAAGAAAACCAAGCTCCAAGAGGCAATAAATACAGGAAGTTTCCTAAAGAAACCAGCACAAAGGGGACCCACATCCCATTCTACTCCAAGAGGCAGCGATTTTATACAGACCAGAACATCCAGGATTCATTCAACCACTAGATACATCCTCCAATGCGGCAAACTTACCTCATAGGATTGAGGTAACTTTTGGTAAGGGTATCTATTACGCCTTCATTACACTAGGATTCCAATATCCTATCAAAGACTCTAATATATATACGTATATTCATATACTTCTCTTCCCTTTTTTTTTTTTTTTTTTTTTTTTTTTTTGTTTTCTTTACCCACCAACACTGCCGAGATTTTAATATTATTCAGTTTTTAAGAATCTCCATAAGCGCTGTTTACCCTTTGACTCCCATATATATATATATATATATATATATATATATATATATATATATATATATATATATATATATATACCACAAACTTGCAAGTACACAGCTAATATTAAAAGCAAAAAATCGAACAGTTAGTTACTGCATTTGGCAAAAAGGATCAAGCCCATGAACCACATCAAGGTCTCTTCCGTCCTGGGACCTATCCACAGCCAAACAATGCATGCTGTCAATCAAACAAACTGGCAACCATACAAGGGTGCACAGGCCTTATGTGATCTCCCTAGACACATACAAAACACGGAAATGAACTGCATTCTCAACCTGGACGGATACACATCCTTTTTTGCTCCATTGACTTCTATGGGGAAATATGTTAACACGGTCGCGATATTCTAACTTCGACTTTTTGCTTGCATCGGGTTAGCGCGAGGAAAAACTTTTTACTTTCAACTTGTAATATGAGCACTACCCGACACATGCAAAAAGCTTACTTCTAGCGGCGTAAGAGCGCGAGCAGGAGCAATAAATCTGGCCCTAAGTAGCATATCCTCTCCCTCCATATGGCTCTCTATTCATAGCATACTTAGGTAGTGGGAGCGTGCATGGACTCGCTCACTGCTTACTTCACTCATTTTAACACAATGCTGAGTATTCCTCATTCTGCTACCTCTGTTTCTAAGGAAAATATGTGATCAACTAAGTTATGTGCACGTTTTTTCTTAAGCCAAAATGCTGCCTTTGGGAATGATTTAAATGAATTGTGTAAACTGTATAACTGTGCATTAATCATTTTATTATATATCATGGGCAGTAACATTATTTATATACTCACAATTTAGGAGTATTTAGCAAATATTTTTCATGAGCTGCAGGTTGATATTGTTTTTTAAATTTTGTTGGAACAGCCAATAGGATTTTTGGAGCTCTAATCCTATTGGCTGATTGGAACTTTTCAGCCAATAGGAATGCAAGGGAAGCCATCTTGGATGACGTTACTTGCATTCAAGTTCCAGTTTACGGCGGCGAACGTATTGAAGAGGAGCTCCGTGCTGGATGTCTTCAGGATGGACCCACTCCGTGCCAGATGGATGAAGATAGAAGATGCCATCTGGATGAAGACTTCTCCGGCTGGATGAAGATGGAAGAGACCACCCAGATGAAGACTTTTTGCCTGCTGGATGGATCCTTCAAGCAGGACTTCAATAACTGTAAGTGGATCGTCGAGGGTTAGATAGGGTTATTTTAGATAGGGTTTTTATTTGCGGGGGGGGGGTGGTTGGTTTGGTGGTGGGTTTTACTGTTGGGGGGGGTTTGTATTTTTTTACAGGTAAAAGAGCTGATTTCTTGGGAGCAATGCCCCACAAAAGGCCCTTTTAAGGGCCATTGGTAGTTTATTGTAGGCTAGGTTTTTTTTATTTTGGGGTGGCTTTTTTATTTTGGGGGGGCTTTTTTATTTTGATAGGGCTATTAGATTAGGTATAATTCTTTTTTATTTTTGATAATGTGGCTTGTTTTTATTCATAATTTAGTGTTTTTTATTTTTTGTAACTTATCTTTTATTTATTTTTTGTAATTTAGTAATTTTTAATAAGGTTTAATAGTACAGTATATTTAAATAATTTAATAGGGTTAGTTTTTTTTTTTTAATATGTAATTTAGTTAATTTAATTGGTAGTTTAATTTAATTGTAGTATAATAGTTAGGATAGGTTAATTAATAGTTTAAAATTAGTTTATTTTAATTATACAGGTAAGTTTAAATTTATTTTAAGATAGGGATGTTGTAATTTTAATTTAAAGTTAGCGGGTTGTTAGGTTTAGGGGTTAATAGCTTAATTTAGTTTATGGTGATGTGGGGGGCTGGCGGTTTAGGGGTTAATAATTTTAGTTAGTGATAGTGATGTGGCCAGAGGTTTAGGGGCTAATATGTTTATTTAGTGGTGGAGGGGTCCAGGAGCAGCGGGATAGGGGTTAATAACTTTATTTAGTGGTGGCGGGGTCCGGGAGCGCCGGAATAGGGGTTAATAAATTTTTATAAAAAAGGTAAAAATAGAAAGTAGATTACACAAATAACTGTATTCTAAAAGTCTAGGCAAATAGCACCTACAAATAGCAATCTAAAATAAGGAACAGGCAAATTGAAATATGTGCAAATTCACTTTATAATATCAAGATATATCAATACACAATAATAAAGAATCATCCCATTCATACAAGCATACACACTGAAGGGGTCCCCAAAAAGACATCAAAAAGCGCTTGTGAAAGGATAAAGTGGTGCACCACAAAACAGAGCAGGCAGTCCTTAGAAGGCAGTTTATGCAAAAGCAGCAGTAAATGCGTTCAAGCAGTGAGTTGTTAAAGCATTAGCATGATGGTCATGAGTAAAGCAAAATTAGTATTCACAGCAGATGCAATTTCACAGCATGTATTTCATAAAGTGCTGATGTCATCCCATTCAAAGGCTGTAGCTCACTATTACATTCACCAAGTGTAGTAATACGCCACTCAGGCTTCGCCAGTTATCCTCAATGTATGTTAGTAGATCATTGCACCACAGATATCATGTAAATGTTCCATGAACAAGGTGCTATAGATGCTGTACACATAAGCAGTTCAACCGCATCGAGCGGCGTGTAAGATGTTGCTGAAGTATAAGCAATACTTATCCACATAGGAGCATGAGACAGCAAACCAACATCAGTCCTACTCGGAGGATCATTCACTGGAATAGGGGGGTTCCCCAAAGCGGTGCGGTCGCGACAGACCAACACGTCCCTATGCGCGTTTCACTCCGCTCGTGTGGTCGCTCGGAGCTTCTTCCAGGTTCTGACGTCACTTCACCAACCGGCTCTTTATATTGGGGCGAAAGCAACACATGGCTTCAGGCAAGTGTCATTGATTACAAAGCGCCCATTCGCTATAGCTCATGTACTTAATTCTTATTGGCTCAATCCTCAACTGAGCAAAAAACATAAATTAACAGAGCTAGACAGTTAATAAATAAGAAATATAACACTTAATCGACACAGTCAAACCAACATTCAAACATAATTTACAATTCTATACATCTCGCCTTTTACGGCAAACAGGAACAGCCTAATTTCTAAATGTATTAACATTATTTATTTTGTAGATATTCTCAATATTTAGATAGAATGTTAATTTAAAGAGACTGCTAACATCACAGGACAGCACCAAAATGTGCCTAATGTTTAATCTTAATGAGAGAAAGAGAGAGAGATTCAGTTCAAAAAGGAAGCAAACTCCATTTTTTCATTTAACCCGTTAGGGGACAAAGTGTTTAAATGGTACATCCATCGAGTTTCCTTTTGCAACAAAATTGTATCAATATTTCCACCTCTTTTGCTGACTTTTACTGTCTCAATTCCAACAAATTGTAAATCATCTATTTTTGATTGGTGGTATTGGGCAAAATGCCTAGCAATGGGACTATCAATATTGAAATCTTTAATATCGTCACAATGTTCAGTGATACGTGAGCGTATAGGTTTTACCGGGGCATGAGCAAGATAATAGTATATCACCCCTGTAGTTGAGCAATTAATGAAAGATTTTATTTTATGAATTTTCTTAGTATTACCTGTAAAAGTTTTAGTTTTTTTCACAAACTCACAGCAAACACAGCGTATTTGCGGTTGACAGCTTAATAAATATCCCCCATAATATCATGCGAACAAAGCAAATTTGATAATAGAAGTAAAATGGAAACTTTTTTAAAATGATATGCTGTGTCTGAATTACAAAATATTTTTTTTGGTTTTCATATCTTTTTAATTAGTGCTAAGCACTTTCCCACCTGGGTGCTAAGCTGATTTAATTAATTAATAATTTATTTTTATTTTGTGACAAAAAAGTTTTAACTTTTTTTTTTTTCCAGATCCCCAAGACTTATGCCGCTTAGCTGCTTAGCTGCTTAGCTGCCTGAGATACATGCTTCTAAGCAGCATGCCCCCATTCCTTATACTTTGTATTGACAAATTGTTAATAAAGTTGCGCTGTGATGTCACCGCACAAAACGTGATGCCCTGGCATTGCCTGTCACTATACAGATGTGATTGCCGGTGTAGGAGCGGGTGGGAGCCACCAGATCTTCTTCAAGGTAGGAGAGTGCTAGCGACGGCTCTGAGCCGTCATTAGCACCAGAGTGGAAAACTCTGTGACGGCTCAGATCCGTCATTAGCACTCAAAGGGTTAAAAAATGTTTCAATGCACATATTTTATCAAAAGTCACAGAGGTAAGTTCCTGTGTTGTGTAATGTTTAGGAGCATGCGTGTCTTTTTAGCAGTGTTTGGCAACATTTTTGATAAATTGTTGAAAAAAGTGCTGTCATAGAGTGGAATGAGGAAAAGTGGGTACAAAAAGGAAACTGATAGCATCTTACACCAGCAGAATGGTTTAACATGAGTTTGCATGTCAAGTTTACCGCAAACAAAACTGGACCTTGATTTTGATTTGTGCAGAATGAACATGCGTTTATAGCAAAATAAAAAGACTTCGAAAAGGAGAAATTAAACATAAGAAAATAATATGGAAATATATTCACTTATAATTATTTTAATTAACAGCTTGGCTGCCACAAGGTGTTGCTGCATTAAAAAGGCTTTAAAGGTATTGAATATAGGCATAATATATCAGCAGTTAAGCACCATATTGCAAAAGTTTGGTATAAAAATACTGTACATTTAAAGGAACACTAAACCCAAAAAAAATATTTCATGATTCAGGTAGAAAATACAATTTTAAACACCTTTCCAATTTACTTCTATTATATTAATTTGCTTCATTCTTTAGCTATCCTATGCTGATAAAATGGCAATGCACATGGGTGAGCCAATCATATGAGGCATCTATATGCAGCCACCAATCAGTAGCTACTGAGCCTATCTGGACATGTTTTTCAACAACGGATATCAAGAGAATGAAGTAAAATAGATAATAGGAGGCATATTTAAGAAATGTCTTGCGGACCTGATCCGACAGTGCGGATCAGGTCTGCAAGACATCGCTGAATGCGGAGAGCAATACCCTCTCCGCATTTAACATTGCACCAGCAGCTCACAAGAGCTGCTGGTGCAACGCCGCCCCCTGCAGACTCGCGGCCAATGGGCCGCCAGCAGGGGGTGTCAATCAACCCGATCATACTCAATCGGGTTGAATTGTTGTGATTCCTGTCCGCCTGCTCAGAGCAGGCAGACTGGGTTATGGAGCAGCGGTCTTTGTGACCACTGCTTCATAACTGCTGTTTCTGGCAAGTCTGAAGACTCACCAGAAACAAGGGCCGTCAAGCTCCTTTCAGAGCTTGATAGATAGGCCCCTCGAAGTAAAGTAGAAAGTTGTTTGCAATTGCATGCTCTTTCCGAATAATGAAATAAAAAAAATGGGTTTCATGTCCCTTTAAAACTGTAATTCTAATAAAAAAATTACTGACCAAACAATCACTGTGTAGAAAACCATATAGGATGTACTACAGCTCTCTCTGGGCAGTGTAAACACAATAGTTTTCATACATGAAATGCTGGCAAAAAATAAACCATGAATGTACTCTGCAAAGTGTTGTTTTTTACTATGTATTAAACATTTTGGGCTAGATTATGAGTGGAGCGGTAGTTTGAGATCCTGTTCACGTGTTAACTCCGCTAGAAGTAAGCTTTGTTTGAGGGCTTACCCAAGTCACGCAAAAAGCAGAACTTGGAATATTGCAACAGTGTTAAAGTATTGCCCCATAGACTTCAATGGTGCGGGAAAAGTGGAAAAAAACACCCAACAAGTTGAGCAAACCGAATCATATTTTCTCAAGTGTTCTAACCCGACATGAAATATGAATATTTCAAATTGCAATGTTCTTCACATAGCAGAATATGTTCTGTTTACATATATATATATATATATATATATATATATATATATATATATATATATATATATATATATATATATATATATATGTATATATTACATATGAATATTGCATAAATATGTTTGTTCATGTTTTCAGCTACTTGACAGCCAAGGGCTCCAGTGCTCTGCTATATATTGCTTCAGACCTGAGGAAATGAGGTAACTCTCAAAAGCTTGTCTTGTCTTTGTTTCAGCACCATGGGTAGTGCTTGCTGATTGAAGGCTACATTTAGGCCCCTAGTTATCAATGTCTGTCGGACCTGATCCGACAGTGCGGATCAGGTCCGACAGACATCGCTGAATACGGCGAGCAATACGCTCGCCGTATTCAGCATTTCACCAGCAGCTCACAAGAGCTGCTGGTGCAACGCCGCCCCCTGCAGGGGGTGACAATCAACCCGATCGTACTCGATCGGGTTGATTTCCGGCGATGTGTGTCCGCCTGCTCAGAGCAGGCGGACAGGTTATGGAGCAGCGGTCTTTGTGACCGCTGCTTCATAACTGGTGTTTCTGGCGAGCCTGCAGGCTCGCCAGAAACACGGGGCATCAAGCTCCATACGGAGCTTGATACATATGCTCCTGTGCCACCAATCAGCAAGCACTACCCAGATGCTGAACCAAAAATGGTCCGGCTCCTAAGCTTACATTCCTTCTTTTCAAAAAAAGATAGCAAGAGAACGAAAAACTGATAATTGGAGTAAATTAGAAAGTTGCTTAAAATTGCATGCTCTATCTGAATCCTGACAGAAAAAAATTGAGTTTAGTATCCCTTTAAGATCTCTTAATAGCGTCTTTAGCACTCCCTCTGTAAGGTTGAGAATCCGCTACTGCCAACTTAGTCAAATGTGCTGGTTACAAATGAAATTCAAACAAGCCAGAAAAGAGTGCAACGCTACTCTAAGTGCAATTAAAAAGACACCACTTTCATCCAAAAAGATTAAAAACACTCACACTCTGAAACTTAAGATAATATGAGGTCAAAATAAATCACAATAAAACACTCACACTCTGAAACTTAAGATAATATGAGGTAAAAATAAATCACAATAAACACTGACAGAGTATCGTCTGCACAGTTCACATTGTCCGTCTCAGGGATCCTGAAAGCCTGCAACCATGTAATTGTCCAGTAATTCTCCACAGGATGCTTCCGAGGCTCCACTCCCTGATCGTCTTAGACCTGCGAGTGAGTGTTTTTAATGTTTGGATTAAAGTGGTGTCTTTTTAATTGCACTTAGGGACCTATCTATCAAGCTCCGGATGGAGCTTGAGGGTCTGTGTTTCTGGCGAGCAAGCGGACACACATTGCCGAAAAATTAACCCGATTGAGTACGATCGGGTTGATTGACACCTCCCTGCTGTCGGCCAATTGACCACGAATCGGCAGGGGGCGTCGTTGCACCAACAGCTCACAAGAGCGTATTGCTCTCCGCATTCAGCAAGGTCTGGCGGACCTGATCCGCACTGTCGGATCTTGTCCGTCAGACCTTTGATAAATATCCCCCTTAGAGTAGCATTGCGCTCTTTTTTTCTGGCTTGTTTGTATTTCAGATATGTATGTATCTCTATGTTAAAGCACTTTGCAGACTTTTTTCCCCTAACATCTGAGACCTCATATCTTTAAGCCCTTATAACTTTTTATGCAATATTTTTAATAATGTTTATTAGATAGTGTTATTATGATTGTACCTGTACTTTTAAATTTAAATAATGTTGATGTGTTTTGTGCAACTTTTTAGTTGAGCATAAAAAAGTTAACCAGAGCTCTTGTCACGCTATCCCGATGCATGTCAAATTAAATTGCACTTGGGCGAGCGCGTTTACTTTCAACTTGTAATACGCACACTACTTCCAACTCACACAAAGAGCTGCGATAAACCCCACTCATAATCTTGCCCTTTATGGGAAATTACATTTTGAGATGAATGCCCCTTTAAAGGGACAGCAAACACCTAGATATTTGTATATAACATGTTTATTTATGTATAATGAAACAACTTTGCAATTGACGTTTAGTATTTATTTTGTGCCTTTTTGATGTAACTTCGCTCTGAGAATTGAGCAATTTCTAATTCCCAGAGCTTAATCTGCTGCTGAAGCATACATGCCCCTATCTGGCTTTATCAGATAACAACTACAAAATTCACTCTTTACTTACATTAAAGCTGGGCCTAGCCTTGTAGTCTGTCGACTAAAGCCAAGATTGTCTCCATCACATAAGGCAAATGGGGGGTGGAATTTGGCTATTGATAAATAACTGCAGTAAAAAAGCATGTAATTTTTTAAAAAAAATATTAAGACTTGACTGATATGTTGTTCTATAGCTACACAACAGAAATTTCTTGTAATTACATGGGGCACAATCACATAAGTTTGCGTAAATTTCAGCGCAACTGCTGAAACCCACGTTGGCCGTAAGTTCACATTGCACATCGAGTGAATCACATAACACACGTCTCCATATGTTATACTGGCGTAAGTAGGCCAAACTGGCGAAGTTTAGAAAAGTGCGCAACTACCCATTTCTGGCGCCAGTACTTTACGCCAGTATATTGCACACGTAGCTGGAGATCAACGAGTAGGAGTGCTTGTGTTGACTTCACATGTAAAAATTCAAACCAAAAGCAATTAATAAACTGACACGTCACTCAAAACCCCTATATAAACCCATGTGTAACCGCCATATTTTGCCTGTGTTTGGATTGTTCATTGAGCTACAACACAGGGCCCAGGAGCAGAGGTAAAGAGAGAGAGAGAGGCGCAAACACCGGTGCTGTAGATAGTATTGGATTGAGGAGAAGAAGGATACTGAGACATATTTGAACATATTGCACACATTGCATTCATACATATACACATATACCACACTTTTATTTTCATACATCTGACACATTTAATATTTTTTTTTATACAGTGTGATAGAGTGCTTGGTTGTGATTGGTTGGTACCTGTTTGACACACTTGTGAAGGGCGGGCTGGTTTGATCTATTAAGTGGCAATGCAAGGGTTAAATGTGCGCCTGAAACGTATGTGAGTGTGCATGCGTTAGGTGTTTGTTGAGCCTTCCAGGGACTTACGCTGTTTTTTTATTGTGCGCAAGGGTTGCTGCACCTGCGCCTGCCTATTTGTCGTGAGCTGAAACTGGTGTAAAAAATATACATACTGTGTGCATAAGTTCATGGGCTGCCTTTGTGATATCGACTGCCGACACCAGTTCTATGATAGTCTATTGGAGTAAAAACTGAGCACGCCGTGTAAAATCTACGTGCGTAAATTGTGTGCTGCTCAGGTTTGTGATTGTGCGATGTCCGGGAAAAAATGGCGATGCTTGTTTTTGCGCAACGTCCCCAAGTATGTGATCGAGGCCATGGTCTTTACTGCCCCTTTAAAACACTTCATTTCATTTTCTATGTAAACTGTAGTTTGTGTAGTCTGTAACTTGCAGTGAGGATTATAGCTACTTCCCTGGCAGCTGACCAACCTTAGATTCCTGCAGGGGTGTAAACCTTCTTGTAGCTGTGAGGTCAAAGCCTATCCAGCCCTGCAAGTCTTAAATAGACTGTTTGTCAAGTCAGATTACAATCTATTTGCCATTCTTGTGCAGATTAAATTCTTAGTAGTTTCCATGGAATGCTGCTTGCAGCTTGTGTTTTAATAAGAAACTTGTGAACAGTTGCATATAAATTCTACTTACATAATTCAAATTTGCAAATGTTAAAATAGCACCCAATGCATCAATTAGAAGATGGCATAATACATTTTTCATTGTCTCAATTTTTAATGGAGCAAATGCAAATACTAGTGCTACACTAATTCATTTCATATGATTTTTTTATGTATTACTTTATAGCAACCTTTTATAAATATTGTACATTGCTATAAACTGCCCAAATGATCCAGTCTCATTTAATTATGTTTCATAATTATAAAAAAAGAAAGATAGAGAAAAAGAAAATAAACAATATCATAAAACTTTGACAATGTAGCCTCTCTGTCAGCGACACCCAGATCAAGCCCCGCCAATATGTGCTCACCGCAATCTAACTAACCCAATAGGCAGAGGCTCACCACCCCTGTATACAGTTTGTCATTTATCTCAACTAGTTAAAAAGCATGACGATATGACGATATTTAATATGAATAAGAAAACTGTATGGGGGAAAAGACGCTACCATGAACATAAACATGTATATCTTTTTATGGAATATATTTAGGACTTTTAATTATTATTATTTTATTATAAGTTTAAAACACTTTTTCTAATGCCTTTTAGGATATAAATGCATTTAAATGAATTATGTAAACTGTATAACTGGGCATTAATCATTTGATTATTTATTATGGGCACTAACATTATTTATATATTCGCAGTTTCAGGTTAATACTGTTTAAGGAATACAGTTTAGGATTGTGTTTAACCTGTATACTCCTCCATATAGGAATGATACACCCAACATATATTTTTACAATATTGGTTTGGTTGCAGTATAATTGCTACTGCATAAGAGATAAACCTCCTATTACGTCAATACGTTCTCTATTGCAATAACCTTATAAATAACAACACAACACCATGCTTGGGAGAAAGACCAGTCACGGTCATGTTTATTCATATAAACTTAATTTAACTATGGCTAATATTTGTCAATATTAGGCAACTCTTTAATCAATAAATAACTGAACTTGTTGCAAGTTCCTTCACAACTGGTGACGGCATCTAATCACTATCTTAACCCCTACCGACAGACAGACAAGGCCCCTCCAGTGCTTGCAGTGTGGCACCCGGCTGCTCATGCTCAATGGCATAGAGAGAGAGCTGTTATGGGTAGAGATCTTTGACCTGCAGTTCGTAAGGGAGAAAAAAACCCTAGGCCGGCACCTAGTGGGCATCACCCCTCCCCTCACAATACCACATTGTTGCCACCACCTTCTGCATCCCAGGGACGGGAGGGCGGGGAAAATTTCTCCTTGAAGTCTTGGCACAGGGATAGTCTGGGTTTACTGCGGCAGGACCCTATAAAGGTAAGAAAAAGACACCCGCCCCAAACTTGCAACAAAATAACAAAAACACTTAGAACACTTCAAGTCAGTTATCCCTTTTGCTAAACGCCCACTACAGGGCCTTCCACTGTCAATGTGGATAAGAACTGGTCTTGTAGCTTACAAGCATATCTGCACTGTAAAATATAAAGTATATATATATATATATATATAAATACATATGTAGATCAGCACAGAGACAGTAAATCTTTCAATGCATACATTTTATCAAAAGGCCCAGAGGTAAGTTCCTGCGTTGGAATGACAAGCCTATGCAAGTCGCCCCGATAGGTTTCCCCATACACGCTTGACATGATTATATGGATATGAAGATGAGACACGTGGCTGAGGCTAAGTGCCTAAACCCCCCCCCCTTATAATTATGTGTTATGATGAAAGCAGGTGAGCCAGCAAAATAATATTTATAATTTAATACATGGACATGAGTCAGCATGACAGCTGTGCTAAGTCTGCCAACAGCTCCACCAATGCAATGAGCAGGTTGTGACAAGCTTAAACTGTTTTCCCTAGTGACAGTGTTGTTATCTGCAACAGTTTATCATGTAACAATAATGTGTATAACTCTTTTTAGCTTCAAGACATTTGTGCACTGAATTATTCCTTGTGTATTCTCTTATCCCATGATTATCAGCAACATTTACTCCATTCCTTCTTTCACTTTGTATAATTCCACTTGATTTAACAGGCAAGCCACTCATATAAAGTGGAATTTGGATTAATCAGGTATTTTCACAGCCTGTGGCAAAAGCTGTACACACTCACAGATCAGTAATATTGTCTATTTGTTTACAGCTGTATAATTAGCTTCAGGTTAGGGTACATGATCTTTGGTGTAGGGGGTGTAGGGGGATAGAATTTTTGCTGTCAGGGTATTCTTATTCTTAAATTTATATATATAAAACACATAGCTATTTTATATACATATTTTTTAATGCGTTATTGGATAGGGAGTGAAGAGCAAGTGCAGACGAGAGGAGCTCTGCCACAGTAAACCATACATATCCTATTTTTGCCTGTCTGGGAGTTTGTGCTGATCACGCACTGATGATTACTAGTATACACTAAGGGGCATACGCTGTTGGCATTTATCATTGCACAAGCATTTTTTGTGAAATGCTTGTGCAATGCCGCCCCCTGCACACTCACGGCCAATCAGGGGATCCAGCAGAAAGGATCCAGCAGCACCAAGTTAAATTTTAGGTGCGGCTGGTGAAGGTCGTGGGGGGGGGGGGTGGTAAGTGAGGGACATCTGTGGTTGTCTTGCGGGCTTAAAACCTTGGTGCCAAGGATTAATTTTTGATGCACCAGTGGCTCCCTGGCTTGTTGTGCTCTGCTTTAGAGGGAGCTGTACCTGCGACCCCTTAGAGGGAACATTGGCCCTGCCTTATTTAACTGGGGGTGGGGGAATGTATGCATTATCTGTCTCCCCCACATCATTTCCTGGTTCCTACGCTCATGTGCAGGGTACAAAGCAGGAGCTGTACATTTTTGCTGTGGCTGCATTGCGGTATATTATTGTTGAGTGGTCTTTAAAATATATTTTGTGTATCTGCAAAACTGTGTAAAAAAATACAAAAATGTAATACTCACATGATGTCTCTTTAATTCCAGACGATCTATTATTTTTAATGACCTTCACTCTTAATAATGAATATTCCACTTTAAACAGCTGAACCCACTGAATCTTTGTAATGTTTAAACTTCATATACCCCACAATTATTATTGACAGGCACTTACAATATTTGTTATATATCCTTTTTTGATATCCTCTTAACCCAATGTATTATTTTTTATTGTATGGGGTTAAAAACGTGACACTGGCACCAGGATAGCCATGGTCTCACCAATATACTTCTTTCCCTGCTTCACGATTATCAGCTGGGCCTTTTTGTAGCCATTATGCTGCATTATCCAGCACAACTGACCCACTCCTCCTGTGTTGTAGGTGGCCCATATTATGGAAAGAAAAGAATAACAATCTCAGTATGTGTAAGAGGCCACTTTCTGTAAATAAAACATATGGACATGCTTGTGAACATGCAGATGGAAGCTAGCATGCTACTGTACTGCAAAAACCATAATACAAGATCACCAGGACCTGTTTTTTTCTCCCTAGAAAACCAAATAGTGATGTTAATAGAACTATTCTTATGTTTCAATTTACAGAAATACTGCTGACTAGAGCATAGCCTCTGACATCTGAACTCACACAAAGGCCTCTAGTTATTCTAGTCTAGCCACTATTCCGGGCCAGCGTACCTGGCTTTCAATCCGCCGTCCGGGAGGCGGCGGATCCCATAGGAATCAATGGGAGTCTGAAAGCAGCGAGAGCTCATGTTCGCTGCTGCCCGATATCCCATTGATTCCTATGGGAAGTGTCTGCACCTAACACCCTAACATGTACCCCGAGTCTAAACACCCCTAATCTGGCCCCCCTACACCGCCGCCGCCTACATTAAACTTATTAACCCCTAAACCGCCACTCCCGGACCCCACCGCCACCTACATTACATTTATTAACCCCCTAATCTGCTCCCCCCCTACACCGCCACAACCTACATTATATCTATTAACCACTAAACCTAAGTCTAACCCTAACACCCCTCTTTCTTCAATATTATTTAAATTAATCTACATAAATATTGCTATAATTAAATAAATTATTCCTATTTAAAACTAAATACTTACCTATAAAATAAACCCTAACGCCTAGATTTAGAGTTTTGCGGCCAAGGGGGTGCGTTAGCTACGCATGCTTTTTTCTGGCCGCACCTTTTAAATACTGCTGGTATTTAGAGTTCACAGAATGGCTGCGTTAGGCTCCAAAAAAGGAGCGTATAGCATATTTACCGCAACTTCAACTCTCGATACCAGCGGTGCTTACGGACGCGGCCAGCTTCAAAACGTGCTCGTGCACGATGTCCCCATAGAAAACAATGGAGCTGAAAAAAAACCTAACACCTGCAAAAAAGCCGCGTTCAGCTCCTAACGCAGCCCCATTGTTTCCTATGGGGAAACACTTCTTACGTCTGCACCTAACACTCTAACATGTGCCCCGAATCTAAACACCCCTAACCTTTCACTTATTAACCCCTAATCTGCCGCCCCCGCTATCGCTGACCCCTGCATATTATTTTTAACCCCTAATCTGCCGCTCCGTACACCCCCGCCACCTACATTATCCCTATGTACCCCTAATCTGCTGCCCTAACATCGCCGACCCCTATATTATATTTATTAACCCCTAATCTGCCGCCCCCAACGTCGCCTACACCTAACTACACTTATTAACCCCTAATCTGCCGACCGGACCTGAGCGCTACTATAATAAATGTATTAACCCCTAATCCGCCTCACTCCCGCCTCAATAACCCTATAATAAATAGTATTAACCCCTAATCTGCCCTCCCTAACATTGCCGACACCTAACTTCAAGTATTATCCCCAAATCTGCCGACAGGAGCTCACCGCTACTCTAATAAATTTATTAACCCCTAAAGCTAAGTCTAACTTTAACCCTAACACCCCCCCTAAATTAAATATAATTTAAATCTAACTAAATAAATTAACTCTTATTAAATAAATTATTCCTATTTAAAGCTAAATACTTACCTGTAAAATAAACCCTAATATAGCTACAATATAAATTATAATTATATTGTAGCTATTTTTGGATTAATATTTATTCTACAGGCAACTTTGTATTTATTTTAACCAGGTACAATAGCTATTAAATAGTTAAGAACTATTTAATAGTTACCTAGTTAAAATAATTACAAAATTACCTGTAAAATAAATCCTAACCTAATTTACAATTAAACCTAACACTACACTATCAATAAATTAATTAAATACAATTCCTACAAATAAATACAATGAAATAAACTAACTAAAGTACAAAAAATAAAAAAGAACTAAGTTACAAAAAATAAAAAAATATTTACAAACATTAGAAAAATATTACAACAATTTTAAACTAATTACACCTACTCTAAGCCCCCTAATAAAATAACAAAGACCCCCAAAATAAAAAAATGCCCTACCCTATTCTAAATTACAAAAGTTCAAAGCTCTTTTACCTTACCAGCCCTTAAAAGGGCCCTTTGCGGGGCATGCCCCAAAGAATTCAGCTCTTTTGCCTGTAAAAAAAAACATACAATACCCCCCCCCAACATTACAACCCACCACCCACATACCCCTAATCTAACCCAAACCCCCCATAAATAAACCTAACACTAAGCCCCTGAAGATCTTCCTACCTTGTCTTCACCTCACCGGGTTCACCGATCGGTCCAGAAGAGGGTCCGAAGTCTTGATCCAAGCCCAAGCGGGGGGCTGAAGAGTGACGTCCATCCTTGGGCTGAAGTCTGGATCCAAGCGGCAAATGAAGAAGTCCATCTTCGGGAAGAAATCTTCATCCTATCCGGGCAGAAGAGGACATCCGGACCGGCAAACATCTTCATCCAAGCCGCATCTTCTATGTTGTTCCATCGGATGACGAGCGGCTGATCTTGAAGACCTCCGGCGCGGATCCATCCTCTTCGTTCGATGTCCAACTGAAGAATGAAGGTTCCTTTAAGGGACGTCATCCAAGATGGCGTCCCTCGAATTCCGATTGGCTGATAGGATTCTATTAGCCAATCGGAATTAAGGTAGGAAAATTCTGATTGGCTGATGGAATCAGCCAATCAGATTCAAGTTCAATCCGATTGGCTGATCCAATCAGCCAATCAGATTGAGCTCGCGTTCTATTGGCTGTTCCGATCAGCCAATAGAATGCGAGCTCAATCTGATTGGCTGATCGGATCAGCCAATCGGATTGAACTTGATTCTGATTGGCTGATTCCATCAGCCAATCAGAATTTTCCTTCCTTAATTCCGATTGGCTGATAGAATCCTATCAGCCAATCGGAATTCGAGGGACGCCATCTTGGATGACGTCCCTTAAAGGAACCTTCATTCTTCAGTTGGACGTCGAACGAAGAGGATGGATCCGCGCCAGAGGTCTTCAAGATCAGCCGCTCGTCATCCGATGGAACAACATAGAAGATGCGGCTTGGATGAAGATGTTTGCCGGTCCGGATGTCCTCTTCTGCCCGGATAGGATGAAGATTTCTTCCCGAAGATGGACTTCTTCATTTGCCGCTTGGATCCAGACTTCAGCCCAAGGATGGACGTCACTCTTCAGCCCCCCGCTTGGGCTTGGATCAAGACTTCGGACCCTCTTCTGGACCGATCGGTGAACCCGGTGAGGTGAAGAAAAGGTAGGAAGATCTTCAGGGGCTTAGTGTTAGGTTTATTTAAGGGGGGTTTGGGTTAGATTAGGGGTATGTGGGTGGTGGGTTGTAATGTTGGGGGGGGTATTGTATGGTTTTTTTTTACAGGCAAAAGAGCTGAATTCTTTGGGGCATGCCCCGCAAAGGGCCCTTTTCAGGGCTGGTAAGGTAAAAGAGCTTTGAACTTTTGTAATTTAGAATAGGGTAGGGCATTTTTTATTTTGGGGGTCTTTGTTATTTTATTAGGGGGCTTAGAGTAGGTGTAATTAGTTTAAAATTGTTGTAATATTTTTCTAATGTTTGTAAATATTTTTTTATTTTTTGTAACTTAGTTCTTTTTTATTTTTTGTACTTTAGTTAGTTTATTTCATTGTATTTATTTGTAGATATTGTATTTAATTAATTTATTGATAGTGTAGTGTTAGGTTTAATTGTAGATAATTGTAGGTATTTTATGTAATTAATTTATTGATAGTGTAGTGTTAGGTTTAATTGTAACTTAGGTTAGGATTTATTTTACAGGTAATTTTGTAATTATTTTAACTATTTTAGCTATTAAATAGTTCTTAACTATTTAATAGCTATTGTACCTGGTTAAAATAGTTACAAAGTTGCCTGTAAAATAAATATAAATCCTAAAATAGCTATAATATAATTATAATTTATATTGTAGCTATATTAGGGTTTATTTTACAGGTAAGTATTTAGCTTTAAATAGGAATAATTTATTTAATAAGATTTATTAAAGTAGCGGCGAGATTCGGTCTGCAGATTAGGGGTTAATAATTGAAGTTAGGTGTCGGCGATGTTAGGGAGGGCAGATTAGGGGTTAATACTATTTATTATAGGGTTATTGAGGCGGGAGTGAGGCGGATTAGGGGTTAATAACTTTATTATAGTAGCGGTGCAGTCCGCTCGGCAGATTAGGGGTTAATAAGTGTAGGCAGGTGGAGGCGACATTGAGGGGGGCAGATTAGGGGTTAATAAATATAATATAGGGGTCGGCGGTGTTAGGGGCAGCAGATTAGGGGTACATAAGGATAAAGTAGGTGGCGGCGATGTGGGGGGACCTCGATTTAGGGGTACATAGGTAGTTTATGGGTGTTAGTGTACTTTAGAGCACAGTAGTTAAGAGCTTTATGAACCGGCGTTAGCCCAGAAAGCTCTTAACTACTGACTTTTTTCTGCGGCTGGAGTTTTGTCGTTAGATTTCTAACGCTCACTTCAGCCACGACTCTAAATACCGGCGTTAGAAAGATCCCATTGAAAAGATAGGATACGCAAATGACATAAGGGGATCTGCGGTATGGAAAAGTCGCGGCTGGAAAGTGAGCGTTAGACCCTTTCCTGGCTGACTCTAAATACCGGCGGTAGCCCAAAACCAGCGTTAGGAGCCTCTAACGCTGGTTTTCACGGCTGCCGCCCAACTCTAAATCTAGGCCTAAGCTAGCTACAATATAACTAATAATTACATAGTAACTATCTTAGGATTTATATTTATTTTACAGGCAACTTTGTATTTATTTTAACTAGGTACAATTGTTATTAAATAGTTATTAACTATTTAATAACTACCTAGCTAAAATAACTACAAAATTACCTGTAATATAAATACTAACCTAAGTTACAATTACACCTAACACTACACTATCATTAAATAAATTAAATTAATTAACTACAATTACCTAACATTAAATAAAATTAGCTAAAAATAACTAAATTACAGAAAATTAAAAAAAATTACAAGAATTTTAAACTAATTACACCTAATCTAAGCCCCCTAATAAAATAAAAAGCCCCCCAAAATAATACAATTCCCTACCCTAAACTAAATTACAAATAGCCCTTAAAAGGGCCTTTTGCAGGGCATTTCCCCAAAGTAATCAGCTCTTTTACCTGTAAAAAAAAGAAATACAATACCCCCCCAACATTACAACCCACCACCCCTACTCTGGTGGGTAGCAATCCGCTGCCTGCATTTAACATTGCACACAAGCGCTCCTTTGCGCTCGCGTGCAACCGCGCCTCCTGCCCGCGCACAGCCAATCACGTGTAGGCAGGAGCTGTGAATATCTCCGGTCGGTAGAAACCGGGGAGATTGAAATTCTCCACCTAAGAGTACTTCCAGTTTCACTATAATTTTTCCTCATCCTGACCCGGCAGCCTCTTCATACTTATCACACGATGACTTGTTCACTGTTTGATAAAGAACCACTGACTTAATAGTTAGACTTTAGTAATATACAAAATAATGCTTTATGGTGGAATAACTTAAAGGGACATGAAAGTCAAAATCAAACATTTGTGATTCAGATAGAGAATGCAATTGATAAAAACTCTCCAATTTACTTCTATTATCAAGTTGACTCTTGGGGGTCCATTTATGTCCCTATTCAGCATTGCACAAGCAGTTCTAGTGAACTGCCTGTGCAATACTGCCCCCTGCAGATTCGCGGCCGCTAGCAGGGGCTGTCAATCAGCCCGATCGTATAGGATCGGGCGGATTGCTGTACTCCGCCTCAGAGGTGGCGTATGAGTTAAGGACCAGCGGTCTATAGACTGCTGCTTCTTAACTGATCTTTCCGGCGAGCCTGAAGGCTCGCACGGAAACAGGGTGAATTGACCCAATTCCGCCAATAATAAATTGACCCCTTGGAAGAATCAGGAGAGTTCTAGTGTCTTGAACACTATATGGAAGCAGTGGTTTCAACAATATTTGTAGCAATATTATACATTGTTGCAAACACTGGTGTCATATAGTGCTTAAGATGCATGCTTCTGAGCGCATAAAGATCTATTGTAAAAATGGTTTGTTGAAATTATATTAATCATTAGTTGTTTGAATCTGATAGAAGAATTATCTGTAAAAGAGCTAGTGCAAATAAGCAATTGGAAATGCACAATTGCTTATTTTTTGATGAGTTTCTTTTTATGTGCACACTTTCTGAGGCAACCAGCGCCTATTGAGCATGCGCAAGTGTTCCTAGATCTTATATATACGTATATTATTCTATGATTGGCTGGGAGCTGTAACATGATACAGGGAAATGAAAGTAAGCTTTGAAGTTTGAAAGAAAAAAATTCTACTGCTCATTTGAAATTCAAAGAAAGTGTTATATTTTTTTATTACACATTTGTTGACTATGCAATTCTGCTCACTTAAAGGGACAGTAAACATCTTGAGAGTTGTATATAAAATGTTTTTTTTATGCATAATGAAACAACGTTGCAATATATTTTCATTGTTTATTTTGTTCCCTTTTTAGGGATTACTCTGATACATATCTGTCCCTAATTGGCTTTATCAGTTAACTGCAAAGTAATGCATTTCATACTAACATGACTGTTGCTAGCCTTGTTGTCTGTGGACTAAAGACCAGATTGGCTCTTCCAAATAAGGCAAATAGTATGTGGAGTTTGGCTATTGAAAAATAATCACAGTAAAAAGAATGTTAATTTGTTTTACATTAAACCTTGGCTGATATGTTATTCTATAGCAACACAACTTCAATGTCTTGCAATTATTGTATGTATTTGTGTATGTGTGTGTGTGTGTGTGTGTGTGTATATACTGTGTATATATATATATATATAATTCTATATGTATATTTATTATATTTATATGTATATCCACAACCAACCACATACACATATACAAAGTGAGAGGATTCAATTAATTAATTAATCTTAGTATTAGTGTTTTATTTTATAGATGAAGTAACAATGAATATTAAAAGATAGGCTTCTGAGAGTTTTCTCTCTTCCTTACTTCTGGAGCAATGTTGAACAATTCTATAGTATAGAATTTACAAATAATACAATAAACGCAGAATATTATTTGGTTCTGGCTAGGCCACTATTAGTATTTGTAGGGCCCTGAACAAGACAAATGTGTAGGGACCCTAAGCTCAGCCCACTTATTCTCCTCCCCCTGTATTCTCTGCCTCCTGTATGGACCACACTTGTCCCAACATTTAGTCTATCCAATATTAAGAATAACACTATATATTCCACCTCCTTATAGAATAAACACTTGTTCATAAACTAAATACTTGACGTAGATTGATCCTTCTCATACCTTCTTCCCCCTCCCCCACCCCACCCCCCTCACAAAGTACAGGACCCAGGGTGGGTGCCCCTTTCACCTAGTTGTTGGTTGAAATATAGTGCTGGGTGTTATTATACTGATGCAGATACCACTGATTCTATAACCAGCCCTCCTCTGCCTATCCCTGATAATGACACAGTAGTGACACTGGCACATGGGTATAGCCAGACAAGGGCTGGTTATAGGGTCAGTGGTATCTGCATCAGTATAATAACACCCAGCACTATATAATGACACAGTAGTGACACTGGCACATGGGTATAGCCAGACAAGGGCTGGTTATAGAATCAGTGGTATCTGCATCAGTATAATAACACCCAGCACTATATAATGACACAGTAGTGACACTGGCACATGAGTATAGCCAGACAAGGGCTGGTTATAGGGTCGGTCGTATCTGCATCAGTATAATAACACCCAGCACTATATAATGACACAGTAGTGACACTGGCACATGGGTATAGCCAGACAAGGGCTGGTTATAGGATCAGTAGTATCTGCATCAGTATAATAACACCCAGCACTATATAATGACACAGTAGTGACACTGGCACATGAGTATAGCCAGACAAGGGCTGGTTATAGGGTCGGTCGTATCTGCATCAGTATAATAACACCCAGCACTATATAATGACACAGTAGTGACACTGGCACATGGGTATAGCCAGACAAAGGCTGGTTATAGGATCAGTAGTATCTGCATCAGTATAATAACACCCAGCACTATATAATGACACAGTAGTGACACTGGCACATGAGTATAGCCAGAGGAGGGCTGGTTATAGGATCAGTGGTATCTGCATCAGTATAATAACACCCAGCACTATATAATGACACAGTAGTGACACTGGCACATGGGTATGGCTAAAGGAGGGCTGGGTATAAAATCAGTGGTATCTGCATCAGTATAATAACACCAAGCACTATAAAATAATGTTTTTAATTTCAAATGTACCTTGGTGTCCTTCACTAAGATCTATACTTTGGAAAATGTCCGCCACAGCCTTTGTCTGTGCCTATCCCTGGTTGAAACCTGGAGAATACTAACAATAATTTGTCTTTTAGTATGCAATATTAGTCAACTGCAAAAAGTAGTATTGCTTACTGCAGTACTAATTGAGATATTGGTCTCATTAGAAGCTGTAATGGGTGTCAGCTAGATTTTGTATATTGTCATGCTAAAAAAGGTTGTAAATCAATGCAATGAAAAAGGCTCATATTCATAAATCCTACAATGTGTTTATAGCTACACAGCAAGCTGATCTGGATGTATATTATTTTACAGACTGAAAATTCACTAACTGCAGACAAATATACTCATTTTATTCAGGGAAAGTAGACTCCTACACATGTTGGTTCTGTTTTTAGAAGATGAAGCTTCACTTACATAAATACATGAGCCGCAGTTTGATGACTCACTGTTTTGGATACAAGTTTAAATACGTATTCCATGTATACTAGGTGTATGCAATTAAAATGTCACATCCAGCTATATTAAGTGCAAAATAATTTCAGGTTTATGATGTCAGTGACTCAGAAACAAAATACAAGAAAATATGGTCTAAAACCCTTTAGTTTACTTCTAATCCATTTTAGACCTGGCCGGCTGCACCCTTGTGCTAAAATTATAAGAAAGGTACAAATCAAGTCATTATGAACCAACAAATAATATTTACAGAATGTCATAAGATCATGTTTAATTTCCTGTTTATTGCAGGATGACACTGAATGTCTGTGTGTCACTGTCAATAAAAAACATCATATGTAAGTTATTACATTTTTATATCACTAAAATACCAGTTTATGACTGAGAGCACTGTTTTAAAAAAATATATGGTTGTTTCGGAAAAATATATCACTGCAATGAGCTGTTTTATATAATCAGTTAGATGTCTACATACTTCCTCACACTGTAGCTGTGTAATGGAATCAGAGGTTTATAGGCAATTACCTTCTCAGAACACTGCAAGAATAAAATAACACGTTTATTTTTTGTGTTCAAAACTAGTATGAGTCCATACTTCTGTAACTCACTTCAACTAAAACAATTTACGTAAACAAATATCTTAGTATTTACAAAAATGTATGTACTGTTATATAATCTTTCATGCAACAGATATTTTATTAACTCATATGTCCCTTTAATTAGATGCTGATTAGCTCAAATTTTTAATGCAGATTAACCAACCCATTATATTGAGTCACTGTAACGGGGCAGTGTATCCCTGAATTTCAGAAAGGCTATTAAAGGGATTTATTCTTTATTACTTATTGTCACATACTAGGGAAGCATTTTGCAATGGGTTCCACATCTATAAGCTTGTTAGTAGTACATGAAACTTTTAAATAATCATTGTTAGCATCTGAAAATGGCCTCCAAGTTCTGCCCGCAGCTTTCTTTTTGTCCAGGTAGCTGTTTTCTTGTATGACAGTTTAGCAGTGCATGTTTAATATTTTTTTAGTAAGCTATTTCAAACTGCACATGCACAAATCAGAGTGTTCGAGTAGGAAAACGTATTTAAGAGTCGATTGCGATTGGAGAAACTTAACATATCAAAACATACACTCAGTAGGTGGGTGGGGCTTGCCGTGCATTTTTGGATGTTAAAAAACAATAATTATTTAATAGTCTCATGTGCTCCCTGCCTATATCACACACAAACACATACTCACAACCATAAAGACACCCACCCACACACACATTTTAAAGATGCACAAACTGGCAGCTGCCCAAAACTGCAGCTTCAGATTAGAGAAGCATTTTGAAGAACGCTGCTTTGTTTTTTTATTATTATTATTATATAGTATTATTAAAAATGATTATACATACTGTAAAAAAAAAAAATAATAATATGTATACTGTATATTCTATGGATTATTTAGATTTTTTTACAGTATGTATAATAATGTTTAATAATTATTATTCATATGTTTTATTATTTTATATTTAATATTTAAAAAATGCGCTTTGAGATTTGTAATTCCCCCACACTGCTTTAGACCTAAAGTACAAAACACAAATCCCGTTACATATATTTTACATTCCTATGTTCGTGCAACAGTTAGCGCGCCACTTTAACCAGCTTTAACTTTTAGTGACTAAGTCAATTTAAAGTATACATTTTCATAAGCACATTGATATGCTTATATTTCTATAACACACAGGCTAGAAATAATGTGTGGGAGATTTAGGATACAGTTTGGAGCTAAATGCCAGTGATAAAGAAAAATGCCAATACTGTTTTGAAACTACTTCCTCCTTCCATGGCTGAGTTAGAG
The DNA here is from genome assembly GCF_027579735.1 of Bombina bombina. NCBI lineage: Eukaryota > Metazoa > Chordata > Amphibia > Anura > Bombinatoridae > Bombina > Bombina bombina. The sequence goes on along the minus strand of NC_069501.1, from coordinate 783,535,298 downwards.
AGTTGGAGTGAGAGGGCGATAGGGAAAGAGGGGAAAGTGAGATAGAGGGGGAGGGAGAGATGGGAATGAAAGAGGTTTATAAGAGGGAGGAGTGTTAGAAGTGGGTCAGAGTATAGCGTAAGGAGAGATATGTGGAGAGAAGGTGAGGAAGTTAACGAAAACCGGAGGGAGGGAATCCGACCGCAGGGCAATTAAGATTGGGGCTCTTAACTGACCAACAATAGTTATGGCTGGGGGGAAGGTAGGAAAGTTAGATAAGAAAGCAGGGATAGGGATTGGAGGAGAGCGAGATAAGAAAAGCAGGAGGGCGTGTTAGCTGAGAGGGCATATAAGGAAGGGGGACAGGAAGTAATGCTCATAATAATTGTGTTTTTTCTATTTCAGGTAGAACATTTTTTCTGAAGTTGGCTGCAAGAAACAGGAAGATCCCAAAAAAAATTCCTCAACGGCGACAACACCATCTGGTGGACTAGAGCAATCCAGGCCCACAGGAAGCTGAAGAAGCTGGAGAAGGAAAAGAGCAAGAAAGCGCAGGCGGAACAAGTAGCAGGGATCGGTGAGATACTCGGTGCAGTGCTCGAACCGCAAGCGGTAACAGGAGGGGGAGCAGAGAAAACCAAGGTAAGCACCATGGTGGGCACAGAGAAGCGACCAAGAAAGTCAGGTAGGCAAGTTGCACCAGACGGTGCTCGCAGTGACGTACCCCTATTTTTGGAGGATTCCGATAGCAGTGTGGGGGGTCCCCGAGTTATTTAGGGCCAAGGTTAGCATTAAGGGTGCTCTGGAGGGGCAGCGTGCGGCGACAGAGCCCCAATTCATGCCCAGTAGCAGCAGCAGGAGGGCAGAGGCTAGGCGTGGCAATAGTATCCACAAGATAGGTGGGCAGGGTCACACCACATGCGGGGGCAGGGCCACGCACGAGAGGGTCAAATATCGCACGATTACAGCGGCCATCTTGGGACTCAAGCAATGAGCATGGGGGATCTCATACCCTGAGTACCCAATCACGCCTGTCTTTTATTGTATCCCCAAGATACACAAAAATGCAAACCATCCACCAGGCCGTCCCATAATTGCAGGAATTGGCAGTTTAACTGAAAACTTAGGTAATTATGTGGATTATTTCCTTAGACCATTTCTAAGTACGTTGCCATCATATATCTTGGATACGGTCGATTTTCTAAGAAAAATTGACAGTCTATCAGTCCCCCCAGGAGCCATAATGGCATGCCTGGATGTGGAGGGATTGTACTCGTCAATCCCACACAAGGTTGGCATGCAAGCGTGTAAACATTTTTTGATGATGAGAGGAATACAAACACAGGAACACACTGACTTCGTAATGGAGCTGTTGGAGTTCATACTGACAAATAATGTATTCCTCTTTGATAACAAGGTATATGTACAGCAGCAAGGGACGGCAATGGGGGCAACGTGTGCCCCCACTTATGTGTGTTTACATTTGGGAGCATGGGAGATGGAGGATGTATACCAGAGCCCTCCATTTGAGGAAAACATCCACATATGGCTGAGGTATGTGGATGATATTTTCCTCATATGGGAGGGCTCTGAACAAGGTCTTCTTGACTTTGTAGAAACTCTGAATCAAAATGATAGAAATATCTTTCTCACTCTGCAGTGCAGTAAGGAGGAAATATCCTTTTTTATATAAAGATTAACCTTAATCAGGGCTCAATAGAAACTGAGAATTTCCGCAAGACTACGGTAACAAACAGCTTGCTACTTGCAAGTAGTCACCATCCAGACCATCTCAAAAAGGGGATACCCAAGGGACAGTTCCTCAGACTACGTCGAAACTGTTCAACTAAAACAAAATATTATGAACATGCTACAGAAATAGCAAAACGATTCGTAGACAGAGGGTACTCAAAGAGAGTTGTTAAAAGGGCCCTAAATGAAGCAGCCCACTCAAATCGTGAGCAACTTCTTATGCCTAAGGAAAAAGTTATACAAGGTCCAATCAGACTGATTGCGGACTACAACTGTCATTGGACAGCCTTGAGACTGATACTTGAGAAACACTGGCATGTTTTAACAGGTGATGAAGGGGTCTCTAGGGAGGTGGGAAACCACCCCAATATTACTGCCAGAAGGGCGCCTAACCTCAAAGATAAATTTGTGAGAAGCCAATATGTGTCTCCCAAAAAGGTGTCATATATCTTTTCTCCTGTAGTTGCCCACGTTTCTACGTGGGTAAAACCAGGAGAGCCATAAAAGACCGTATAACAGAGCACTGAGATGATATCAAGAACAAAAATCCCAAAAGTATTGTGGCAAAGCATTTTGAAGATGCTCATGCATGCAATTCTGACTCACTCTCCTTTATTGGCATTGACAGGGGCATCACAAACAATAGGGGGGGTGACAATGATAAAGCCCTTCTCCGCAAAGAATGCAGGTGGATCTCGATTCTAGAAACCCAGATACCTAAAGGGTTAAATGATAGAGTAGACATGGCTTGCTTCTTGTAGATGTAACATAACAAGACTTCCATTAACCAGACATGTATCTAAACTACGATAGTCACAATGTCATACACTAGGATGTTTCAACTATGTATGAGATTAGGGCCGTTTAGTTTAATGGGTGAATTTATTCTCCATTTTTATTATCTTTACTAATATGTATATATATCAGTGATCTAGATATTGACAAAATCTTATACTTTTTTGTTTAAGTATCTTAGCCAAACTGTACTTTCTACAAAATGAGCCTGTTTAACCTCAGGTATGTTGTAGGCAGTTTGTACTTTTTTTTAAACTTTTTTTAATTTCTTTCTCATAGAGGTATTGTATGATCCTTGTTACTCCCCAGTAGGGGCGCATAACCCGGCAAGCTTAAAAGGGAGATGCAATTCTCCCCACGTCATCATGCCCTGACGAAGCCCGACACACTTAGCGGGTGAAATGCGCGTCGGCATCGGACAAGCCGAACCGGAACATGTGGTCTGTGTTGATGCCGGAGAACAGACACACTGCAAGCATTGGCGCTTGATGGATCTCAACCGCAGACTCGTTCAGAGGTCATTAAGGCTTTAAAACAAAGTACCGGCTTGAGGTTATATCTGGAAACAGGTCGTATATTGTTATAACTATTGCCTGATTGATAGGCAAATACTTCAACGAACTTGATACCGCTACCCTGTCGAGGGGTCTATCACAAGTCCTTGACTTTGAAAGGATACTGTAAACCTTGACATATGCTTGATGCACACAGATTATCTATCTACTGACTTGCTATCCTGCACTTAACATCATGCTTTTTCTGCTTTATGGCTAACACATTGCCTGTTTGCATGACTAATCTAAGGACTCTAACTACAATATATGATGACCTACAGCAACTAATGTGATCACAAACTTACTTATCTTGCTGAGTACTTTAATCCTCAATTTTGCCTTTTGTTTCTTTTGCAATTTGACCAAACAAGTGTACATATTCTGGGGCACACTATCAGTAACTACTTAGATCCCATACTTAATTACCTGCCCGGCATTAAGCCTTATACACTAAGGTGCCGTACGCAGCAGGGTGTAGTAGTTTGGTTGTTGTTCCCCACCAATATAATATATATTTATATTATGTATGTACGATGAGATGCCTAACAACTTGCTATGTGTTGATGTATGAGGTTCAAAATCACATAATATTTAACCTGGCGCATATCGTTGAAAAGGTTAATTTTTGCATGCAATTTTCCTGTACAGGCACCAACACTGTCCCCTGACCGGTCAGGTTTGAATGTTAACTTATTTTATCAATACCTATTTTTTCATGTTGAATATATATACTATTTTTGTATTTTTTTGCATTGTAAATTCATTGCTACACAAACTAGGAGATTTATTTTAAAGGGTGTTAGAGATCACCCTCTCTTCTAGCAATCCAAGCCTTTTTTTGGATACACCATTAAAGTACCTTTGTTTCAAATGAGCTAAATAAAAATTCTCTAAAAGAGTGCTGAATTCCCTGTCTTTAATCCAGGTATATATTTTCCAGGATTTACTCTCTGTATAAACATATATATATATATATATATATATATATATATATATATATATATATATATATACACAGTTGATATATACAGATATATATATAAGAATATCAATTTAAAAATACAAAGGACATTTTCTTCTATATAAAGACCATTGAAATGTAAAATATTTACAGTAAATACACAGTAAAACACATTATTAAATATTATTATAGAGTTATTTAGACACATATATATTTTATAACCCTTTGCAGTCAAATACATGGCCATGTATATGTTCATACACTTCTGCCCTTCACTTAGCCAAGCAAACCTACTTCTCTTCTCTCATATCTACTCTTCCCTCAAACTCTAAACGACTCTTCTCCAACTTTAACTCTCTCCTCTACCCACCTGCTCCACCACCCCCGTCTGTCTTTAGTGCTCAAGACCTGGCAGACTACTTTTTAAACAAAACACGTACTATCCGAAGCAACATCCCAACACGAACCTACAATATTCCAACAACAGGCCCAATTGCTCCCTCTGCCACCCTCTGTATCTTCCATCCAGCCACTGAGAATGAAGTTTCTTCCTCACTATCTTCCTCACGCCTCACTACCTGCCCACTCGACCCTATCCCTTTCCATCTAATACCCTCCCTATCTTTCACCCTCACTCCTGCTCTTACCCACATCTTCAATCTATCTCTCTCTACCGGCTCATTCCCATCTTCTTTCAAACACGCAAAAGTCAATCCCATACACAAAAAACCCTCCCTGGACCCTAATTCTCCTGAAAGCTACCACCCCATATCACTGCTTCCACTAACATCAAAACTCCTTGAAAAACTAGTTTACAATCACCTAACCCATTTCCTGTCCGCCTACTCCTTGCTTGACCCACTCCAATTCGGATTCTACCTAAAACACTCAACTGAGACTGCCCTTACCAAGGTTACAAATGATCTTCTCTCTGCTAAAAATATTGGTCACTTCTCTATACTTATCTTACTTGACCTCTCAACTGCCTTCAACACAGTTGACCACCCCCTTCTCCTACAGACCCTTACCTCTTTTGGCCTCTGTGACACTGCTCTTTCCTGGATTCACTCCTATCTTTCTCATAGGTCTTTTTATGTGTCATTTGCCGGCGACTCCTCCTCTCCTATGCCTCTGTCTGTTTGAGTACCTCAAGGATCTGTTCTGGGTCCTCTACTCTTCTCCATGTATACTTCTTCGCTGGGTAAACTTATCAACAGAGTTATGGCTTCAAATATCACCTCTATGCTGATGACACCCAGATCTACCTCTCCACCCCTGCTCTCTCTCCCTCTGTCCTTTCTCATGTCAGTGACTGCTTATCTGATATTTCTTCCTGGATGGCCTCTCACCACCTAAAGATTAACATGTTAAAGACTGAGCTCCTTCTTATCCCCCCTCAAGCTCTATGCCGACTTCTAACTTCTCTGTCCCTGTTGATGGCATCACCATTTCCCCATCACCCCAATTCCGCTGCCACACTTGACTCAAATTTATCCTTCATCCTTTTCTGAGCGCTGACACCACAAAGCAAATAATCCACTCCCTTGTTATCTCCCAACTTGACTACTGCAAAAACGTACTCGCTGGCCTTCCTCTTTCCCACCTCTCCCCCCTTCAATCCATCCTAAATTCCTCGGCCAGGCTGATCCACCTTTCCCTTCGATCTATATCTGCTGCACCTCTCTGCGAGTCCCTTCATTTGCTCCCCATTCACAGCAGAATTAAATTCAAAATGCTCACTCTTACATACAAAGCTTTCACCAACGCCGCTCCCCTCTACCTTTCCTCTCTAATACACAAGTATACTCCAGCCCGTCCACTAAGATCCAACAATTACCTGCTCCTTGCATCTACAACTATCACCTCCTCTCATGCTAGACTGCAGGACTTCTGTTGTGCAGCACCTACCCTCTGGAACACTCTCCCTCGTGCTGTCAGGCTTTGCCCTAATCTTCCTTCCTTTAAATGTTCCCTGAAGACTTTTCTGTTCAGGGAAGCCTACCACCCAACTCAATAATAAATTAATTTCACTTACCTAACATTTCCCTCATCTAACTCTGTATTAACATTGTCATGTTCTGTCTCAGGATATCATGTGAGAGCCTCATTGTCTGGAACAGTTGCTTTAAAAGGAAGATTAGTAGAAGCCATACTGATTGAAAATGAAAACAAATTTATTTAAACAAAATACTTAGTTTAAGCAAATACTTGCAGAATATTTAAATATGCTACTCAGGTATGTTAAGACCACATACAGCAGGAGTGAAAATAAACAAACAAAGTAAGCAGAGATGCAGATTCAAAAAGGAAAGTCTTTCTCCTGGTAATAACTGAAATGTAAGATTTGCACAAGGCAGAAAACAACTTGTAAACAGGTAGCAGGTTTAAAGGTAAAGTCTTTCTCCTGGTAATTGCTGAGTGCAGGATTTTGCATAAAGCAGGAAACAAACTTGAAGATTGGTAACAGGTTTAAAGGTAAAGGCTTTCTCCTGGTAATACCTTGTAAACAGGTGCAAAGGAAATCTTTCTCCTGGCAATGGCCAAGTGCAGGAATAGCATAAAGCAGGAAACAAACTTGTAGATTGGTAACAGGTTTAAAGGTAAAGGCTTTCTCCTGGTAATACCTTGTAAACAGGTGCAAAGGTGAAGTCTTTCTTCTGGCAATAGCTGAGTGCAGGAATTTGCATAAAGCAGGAAACAAACTTGAAGATTGGTAACAGGTTTAAAGGTAAAGGCTTTCTCCTGGTAATACCTTGTAAACAGGTGCAAAGGTGAAGTCTTTCTTCTGGCAATGGCCAAGTGCAGGAATAGCATAAAGCAGGAAACAAACTTGTAGATTGGTAACAGGTTTAAAGGTAAAGGCTTTCTCCTGGTAATACCTTGTAAACAGGTGCAAAGGTGAAGTCTTTCTTCTGGCAATAGCTGAGTGCAGGAATTTGCATAAAGCAGGAAACAAACTTGAAGATTGGTAACAGGTTTAAAGGTAAAGGCTTTCTCCTGGTAATACCTTGTAAACAGGTGCAAAGGTGAAGTCTTTCTTCTGGCAATAGCTGAGTGCAGGAATTTGCATAAAGCAGGAAACAAACTTGAAGATTGGTAACAGGTTTAAAGGTAAAGGCTTTCTCCTGGTAATACCTTGTAAAGCAGGTGCAAAGGAAATCTTTCTCCAAAGAAGTACAGGAAACAGGTTCTGACTTGACAAAACAGATCCAATGTGAAGACATTAATGCAGACTAAAAGCCATCCTTAAATAGGGAGGTTTTGCACAGGGTTGGTTCAGATTAATTCCAGAATTGAGAACACCTGTGTGTTGCACAGGTGTAATAACAAGTAAGGCAAATAGTTATTTATCAGATCTTTTAAGTTCCTTGCTATTACTAGAACTGGCTGTGGCTCAACACACAAGCAAACTGACTTGCAAGCAAACAGGAATAGTAACCACAGAGCCACAGGTTCAAATCCCCACACAGCCCTTCTTAGCAGAATGCCTCCCAGACCTTTTCTTTTTCTTTTTAGTCTGGAGGCTTGGTTCATGACAAACATATTTCTCAATCTTGCAGTCCTCACCTCCTGTTTCTCAGCCTCCTACCCTTCTAGATTGTAAGTTCCCACGGGAATAGGGCCCTCAATCCCTCCTGTATGTGTTTGGAAATTTTGTCCTGTCTCTTACAAGTCTTGTATTGTTTAATTTAAATGAATTGTATCCATGGACAGCACTGCGGAATATGTTGGCGCTTCATAAATAAAGTAAATAATATGTAATTCCGGTGACTAATTAATTCTTTGAAAAAATCAGAAGGCCATAAAGGAAGCAAAAATTCACAAGTTAAATGCAAATGTTTTCACATATCGGTATCTAATTTATTTGGAGAAGCAAAACCCCTGTTATGTTCAGAGACAGACTTACAGCCTCAGACAATGATGCTGAAGTTAGCTCCTTATTCGGCCAGCTTCTTATTCAAAAATTGAAGTTAGCTTACTATTCACCCAGCATCCTATTCAGTTAGCTTTTTATTCATGAAAGTAATTATTTATTAAACAACAATTAGCAAATTTAATATGATATATATATTGAAATTTGGCACCAAACATGGCACCATCATTTCCATTCATTTATTTCACTAAATAAGGTACCAAGCTTTTACTTTTGGCTCACTCACATTTGGATTCTTTCATACTAATTGGGCATCCCCCTATATAAAAAAGTTAAAATTAGGTTGAGCCAAAAGAGCTGCTGGTGCAATGCCGCCCCCTGCAGAATCGCGGCCAACCCACTACCTGTCCGTCTACTCCTTGCTTGACCCACTGCAATCCGGATTCCGCCCAAAACACTCAACTGAGACGTCCCTTACCAAGGTTACAAATGATCTTCTCTCTGCTAAAAATATTGACCACTACTCTATACTTATCTTACTTGACTTCTCAGCTGCCTTCGACACAGTTGACCACCCCCTCCTCCTACAGACCCTTAGCTCTTTTGGCCTCTGTGACACTGTTCTTTCCTGGATTCACTCCTATCTTTCTCATAGGTCTTTTTCTGTGTCATTTGCCGGCGACTCCTCCTCTCCTATGCCTCTGTCTGTTGGAGTACCTCAAGGATCTGTTCTGGGTCATCTACTCTTCTCCACCTCTGACACCCTAGAATCCATGCATTTCAATAGGAAATTCTGAATGAGTAGCCAAGCTTTTACTCTATTAAAACCATTTTGGCTCACTCACATTTGGCTTGTTTTATACTAATGAGGCATCACTCTATATAAAAAAATTAAATCTAGCCTAAGCCAAATGATATTGATCATATAATATGGCACCAAACCTGGTACCCTAATTTATATGCATTTCAATGGGAGACTCTGAATAAGTAACCAAGCTTTTACTCTATTAAAAACATTTTGGCTCACTCACATTTGGCTTATTTTATACTAATTGGGTATTCCTCTATATATAAAATGTCAATCTAGCCCGAGCCAAATGATGTTGATCATATAATATGGCATCAAACTTGGCACCCTAGCATCCATGCACTTCAATGGTAAATTCTGAATAAGTAACCAAGCTTTAACTCTTATAAAACCATTTTGGCTCACTTACATTTGGCTTGTTTTATAATAATTGTGCATCCCTCTATATAAAAAAAAAAATTAAATCTAACTTACCCAGATGATACTGACCATAAAATATGGCACCAAACCTGGTACCCTAATTTATATGCATTTCAATGGGAGATTCTGAAAAAGTAACCAAGCTTTTACTCTATGAAAACCATCTTGGCTCACTCTCATTTGGCTTATTTTATGCTAATTGGGCATCCCTCTATATACAAAAAATAATCTAGCCTGAGCCAAATGATGTTGATCATATAATATGGCACTAAACCTGGTACCCTAATTTATATGCATTTCAATAGGAGATTCTGAGTAAGTAACCAAGTTTTTACTCTATTAAAACCATCTTGGCTCACTCACATTTGGCTTGTTTTATGCTAATTGGGCATCCCTCTACAGGGAGTGCAGAATTATTAGGCAAGTTGTATTTTTGAGGATTAATTTTATTATTGAACAACAACCATGTTCTCAATGAACCCAAAAAACTCATTAATATCAAAGCTGAATAGTTTTGGAAGTAGTTTTTAGTTTGTTTTTAGTTATAGCTATTTTAGGGGGATATCTGTGTGTGCAGGTGAATATTACTGTGCATAATTATTAGGCAACTTAACAAAAAACAAATATATACCCATTTCAATTATTTATTTTTACCAGTGAAACCAATATAACATCTCAACATTCACAAATATACATTTCTGACATTCAAAAACAAAACAAAAACAAATCAGTGACCAATACAGCCACCTTTCTTTGCAAGGACACTCAAAAGCCTGCCATCCATGGATTCTGTCAGTGTTTTGATCTGTTCACCATCAACATTGCGTGCAGCAGCAACCACAGCCTCCCAGACACTGTTCAGAGAGGTGTACTGTTTTCCCTCCTTGTAAATCTCACATTTGATGATGGACCACAGGTTCTCAATGGGGTTCAGATCAGGTGAACAAGGAGGCCATGTCATTAGATTTTCTTCTTTTATACCCTTTCTTGCCAGCCACGCTGTGGAGTACTTGGACGCGTGTGATGGAGCATTGTCCTGCATGAAAATCATGTTTTTCTTGAAGGATGCAGACTTCTTCCTGTACCACTGCTTGAAGAAGGTGTCTTCCAGAAACTGGCAGTAGGACTGGGAGTTGAGCTTGACTCCATCCTCAACCCGAAAAGGCCCCACAAGCTCATCTTTGATGATACCAGCCCAAAGCAGTACTCCACCTCCACCTTGCTGGCGTCTGAGTCGGACTGGAGCTCTCTGCCCTTTACCAATCCAGCCACGGGCCCATCCATCTGGCCCATCAAGACTCACTCTCATTTCATCAGTCCATAAAACCTTAGAAAAATCAGTCTTGAGATATTTCTTGGCCCAGTCTTGACGTTTCAGCTTGTGTGTCTTGTTCAGTGGTGGTCGTCTTTCAGCCTTTCTTACCTTGGCCATGTCTCTGAGTATTGCACACCTTGTGCTTTTGGGCACTCCAGTGATGTTGCAGCTCTGAAATATGGCCAAACTGGTGGCAAGTGGCATCTTGGCAGCTGCACGCTTGACTTTTCTCAGTTCATGGACAGTTATTTTGCGCCTTGGTTTTTCCACACGCTTCTTGCGACCCTGTTGACTATTTTGAATGAAACGCTTGATTGTTCGATGATCACGCTTCAGAAGCTTTGCAATTTTAAGAGTGCTGCATCCCTCTGCAAGATATCTCACTATTTTTGACTTTTCTGAGCCTGTCAAGTCCTTCTTTTGACCCATTTTGCCAAAGGAAAGGAAGTTGCCTAATAATTATGCACACCTGATATAGGGTGTTGATGTCATTAGACCACACCCCTTCTCATTACAGAGATGCACATCACCTAATATGCTTAATTGGTAGTAGGCTTTTGAGCCTATACAGCTTGGAGTAAGACAACATGCATAAAGAGGATGATGTGGTCAAAATACTAATTTGCCTAATAATTCTGCACTCACTGTATATAAAAAAAAAATCTAGCTTGAGCCAAATGACATTGATCATATGATATGGCATCAAACCTGGCACCCTAGCATCCATGCATTTCAATGGGAAATTCTGAATAAGTAACCAAGCTTTTACTCTATTAAAACCATTTTGGATCACTCACATTTGGCTTGTTTTATACTAATTGGGCATCCCTCTAAATAAAAAAAAAAATCAATCTAGCCTGAGCCAAACGTAATTGATCATAAAATGTGGCACCAAACCTGGTACTCTAATTTCAATGCATTTCAGTGGGAGATTCTGAACAGGCAACCAAGCTTTTACTATATTAAAACCATCTTGGCTCACTCACATTTGGTTGTTTTATACTAATTGTGCATCCTCTACATAAAAAAAATTCAATCTAGCCTAAGCCAAATGATATTGATCAGAATTTCCCATTGAAATGCATAGATGCTAGGGTGCCAAGTTTGATGCCATATTATATGATCAATATCATTTGGCTCAGGCTAGATTGAATTTTTTTATATAGAGGATGTACAATTAGTATAAAACAACCAAATATGAGTGAGCCCAGATGGTTTTAATACAGTAAAAGCTTGGTTACTAATTCAGAATTGTCCATTGAAATGCATAGATGCTTAGGGTGCCACGTTTGATGCCATATTATATGATCAATATCATTTGGCTCAGGCTAGATTTTTTTTTTTATATAGAGGATGCAAAATTAGTATAAAACAACCAAATGTGAGTGAGCCAAGATGGTTTTAATAGAGTAAAAGCTTGGTTGCTTATTCAGAATCTCCCACTGAAATGCATAGAAATTAGGCTACCAGGTTTGGTGCCATATTTTATGATCAATATCATTTGGCTCATGCTAGATTGATTTTGTTTTATATATAGAGGGATGCACAATTAGTATAAAACAACCAAATGGGAGTGATCCAAGATGGTTTTAATAGAGTAAAATCTTGGTTGCTTATTCAGAATCTCCCACTGAAATGCATAGAAATTAGGCTACCAGGTTTGGTGACATATTTTATGATCAATTACATTTGGCTCAGGCTAGATTGAATTTTTTTATTTAGAGGGATGCCCAATTAGTATAAAACAAGCCAAATGTGAGTGATCCAAAATGGTTTTAATAGAGTAAAATCTTGGTTACTTATTCAGAATTTCCCATTGAAATGCATGGATGCTAGGGTGCCAAGTTTGATGACATATTATACGATCAATAACATTTGACTCATGCTAGATTGAATTTTTTTTATATAGAGGGAAGCCCAATTAGTATAAAACAAGCCAAATGTGAGTGAGCCAAATGGTTTTAATAGAGTAAAAGCTTGGTTACTTATTCAGAATTTCCCATTGAAATACATGGATGCTAGGGTGCCAGATTTGATGCCATATTATATGATCAATTACATTTGGCTCTGGTTAGATTAAATTTTTTAATATAGATGGATGCCTAATTAGCATAAAACAAGCCAAATGTGAGTGAGCCAAGATGGTTTTAATAGAGTAAAAGCTTGGTTACTTATTCAGAATCTCCCTTTGAAATGCATTGACATTATGATGCTAGATTTGGTGGCATTATATCTGATCAATATCATTTGGCTCAGGCTAGATTGAATTTTTTTAAATAGAGGAATGCCCGATTAGTATAAAACAAGCCAAATGTGAGTGAGCCAAAATGGTTTTAATAGAGTAAAAGCTTGGTTACTTATTCTGAATTTCCCATTGAAATACATGTATGCTAGGGTGCCAGGTTTGATGCCATATTATATGATCAATAACATTTGGCTCAGGCTAGAATTAATTTTTTTATATAGAGGGATGCCTAATTAGTATAAAACAAGCCAAATGTGAGTGAGCCAAGATGGTTTTAATAGAGTAAAAGTTTGTTTACTTATTCTGAATTTCCAATTGAAATGCATGGATGCTAGGTTGCTACGTTTGATGCCATATCATATGATCAATGTCATTTGGCTCAATCTAGATTTTTTTTTAAATATAGAGGGATGCCCAATTAGCATAAAACAAGCCAAATGTGAGTGAGCCAAGATGGTTTTAATAGAGTAAAAGCTTGGTTACTTATTCAGAATCTCCCATTGAAATGCATAGAAATTAGGGTACCAGGTTTGGTGCCATATTATATGATCAACATCAGTTGGCTCAGGCTAGATTATTTTTTTGTATATAGAGGGATGCCCAATTAGCATAACATAAGCCAAATGAGAGTGAGCCAAGATGGTTTTCATAGAGTAAAAGCTTGGTTACTTATTCAGAATCTCCTATTGAAATGCATGGATGCTAGGGTGTCAGGTTTGATGCCATATCATATGATCAATGTCATTTGGCTCAGGCTAGATTTTATTTTTTTATATGAGGGGATGCCCAATTAGCATAAAACAAGCCAAATGTGAGTGAGCCAAGATGGTTTTAATAGAGTAAAAGCTTGGTTACTTATTCAGAATCTCCCATTGAAATGCATATAAATTAGGGTACCAGGTTTGGTGCCATATTATATGATCAATATCATTTGGCTTAGTGCTAGATTTAATTTGTTTATATAGAAGGATGCCCAATTAGTATAAAACAAGCCAAATGTGAGTGAGCCAAAATGGTTTTAATAAAGTAAAAGCTTGGTTACTTATTCAGAATTTCCTATTGAAATGCATGGAAGATAGGGTGCCAGATTTGATGCCATATTATATGATCAATAACATTTGGCTCAGGCTAGATTCAATTTTTTTATATAGAGGGATGCCCAATTAGCATAAAACAAGACAAATGTGAGTGAGCCAAGAGGGTTTTAATAGAGTAAAAGCTTGGTTACTTATTCAGAATCTCCCCTTGAAATTCATGGAAATTAGGGTACCAGGTTTGGTGCCATATTATATGATCAATATCATTTGGTTCAGACTAGATTTAATTTTTTAATATAGAGGGATGCCAAATTAGTATAAAACAAGCCAAATGTGAGTGAGACAAGATCGTTTTAATAGAGTAAAAGATTGGTTACTTATTCAGAATTTCCCATTGAAATGCATAGATGCTAGGGTGCCAAGTTTGATACCATATTTTATGATCAATATCATTTGGCTCAGGCTAGATTGAATTTTTTTTATATAGAGGATGCACAATTAGTATAAAACAATAAATGTGAGTGAGCCAAGATGGTTTTAATAGAGTAAAAGCTTGGTTGCCTGTTCAGAATCTCCCACTGAAATGCATAGAAATTAGGGTACCAGGTTTGGTGCCATATTTTATGATCAATATCATTTGGCTCATGCTAGATTGATTTTTTTTTAATAAATTTCCTGTATTAAAACAATCTTGGCTCCCCCAGATTTAGTTTGGTTTTCAGTAATTGGATATTCCTCTATACAAAAAAGTATCGCACCCTAGCATCCATGCATTTCAATTGGAAATTCTGAAAAGGGAACCTTTTTGGCTCACTCACATTTGGCTTGTTTTATGCTAATTGGGCATCCCCTCATATAAAAAAATAAAATCTAGCCTGAGCCAAATGACATTGATCATATGAAATGGCATCAAACCTGACACCCTAGCATCCATGCATTTCAATAGGAGAATCTGAATAAGTAACCAAGCTTTTACTCTATGAAAACCATCTTGGCTCACTCTCATTTGGCTTATGTTATGCTAATTGGGCATCCCTCTATATACAAAAAAATAATCTAGCCTGAGCCAAATGATGTTGATCATATAATATGGCAACAAACCTGGTGCCCTAATTTCTAAGCATTTCAATGGGAGATTCTGAATAAGTAACCAAGCTTTTACTCTATTAAAACCATCTTGGCTCACTCACATTTGGTAGTTTTATGCTAATTGGGCATCCCTCTATATATAAAAAAATAAAATCTAGCTTGAGCCAAATGACATTGATCATAAGATATGGTATCAAACCTGGCAACCTAGCATCCATGCATTTCAATTGGAAATTCAGAATAAGTAACCAAACTTTTACTCTATTAAAACCATCTTGGCTCACTCACATTTGGCTTGTTTTATACTAATTAGGCATCCCTCTATATAAAAAAAATTAATTCTAGCCTGAGCCAAATGTTATTGATCATATAATATGGCATCAAACCTGGCACCCTAGCATCCATGTATTTCAATGGGAAATTCTGAATAAGTAACCAAGCTTTTACTCTATTAAAACCATTTTGGCTCACTCACATTTGGCTTGTTTTATACTAATCGGGCATTCCTCTATTTAAAAAAAATCAATCTAGCCTGAGCCAAATGATATTGATCAGATATAATGCAACCAAATCTAGCATCATAATGTCATTGCATTATAAAAAAAATTCAATCTAGCATGAGCCAAATGTTATTGATCATATAATATGTCATCAAACTTGGCACCCTAACATCCATGGATTTCAATGGGAAATTCTGAATAAGTAACCAAGCTTTTACTCTATTAAAACCATTTTGGATCACTCACATTTGGCTTGTTTTATACTAATTGGGCATCCCTCTAAATAAAAAAATTAAAAAATCTAGCCTGAGCCAAATGTAATTGATCATAAAATATGTCACCAAACCTGGTACCCTAATTTCTATGCATTTCAGTGGGAGATTCTGAATAAGCAACCAAGATTTTACTCTATTAAAACCATCTTGGCTCACTCACATTTGGTTGTTTTATACTAATTGTGCATCCCTCTATATAAAAAAAAATGAATCTAGCATGAGCCAAATGATGTTGATCATAAAATATAGCACCAAACCTGGTACCCTAATTTCTGTGTATTTCAGTGAGAGATTCTGAACAGGCAACCAAGCTTTTACTCTATTAAAACCATCTTGGCTCACTCACATTTGTTGTTTTATACTAATTGTGCATCCTCTATATAAAAAAAATTCAATCTAGCCTGAGCCAAATGATATTGATCATAAAATATGGCATCAAACCTGGCACCCTAGCATCCATGTATTTCAATGGGAAATTCTGAATAAGTAACCAAGCTTTTACTCTATTAAAACCATTTTGGCTCACTCACATTTGGCTTGTTTTATACTAATCGGGCATTCCTCTATTTAAAAAAATTCAATCTAGCCTGAGCCAAATGATATTGATCAGATATAATGCCACCAAATCTAGCATCATAATGTCATTGCATTATAAAAAAAATTCAATCTAGCATGAGCCAAATGTTATTGATCATATAATATGTCATCAAACTTGGCACCCTAACATCCATGGATTTCAATGGGAAATTCTGAATAAGTAACCAAGCTTTTACTCTATTAAAACCATTTTGGATCACTCACATTTGGCTTGTTTTATACTAATTGGGCATCCCTCTAAATAAAAAAAAATTAAATCTAGCCTGAGCCAAATGTAATTGATCATAAAATATGTCACCAAACCTGGTACCCTAATTTCTATGCATTTCAGTGGGAGATTCTGAATAAGCAACCAAGATTTTACTCTATTAAAAACATCTTGGCTCACTCACATTTGGTTGTTTTATACTAATTGTGCATCCCTCTATATAAAAAAAAATGAATCTAGCATGAGCCAAATGATATTGATCATAAAATATAGCACCAAATCTGGTACCCTAATTTCTATGTATTTCAGTGAGAGATTCAGAACAGGCAACCAAGCTTTTACTCTATTAAAACCATCTTGGCTCACACACATTTGGTTGTTTTCTACTAATTGTGCATCCTCTATATAAAAAAAATTAAATCTAGCCTGAGCCAAATGATATTGATCATATAATATGGCATCAAACGTGGCACCCTAGCATCTATGCATTTCAATGGGAAATTCTGAATAAGTAACCAAGCTTTTACTGTATTAAAACCATCTGGGCTCACTCACATTTGGCTTGTTTTATTCTAATTGGGCATCCCTCTATATAAATTTTTTTGAATCTAGCCGAGCCAAATGATATTGATCATATAATATGGCACCAAACCTGGTACCCTAATTTCCATGCATTTCAATGGGAGATTTTGAATATGTAACTAAGCTTTTACTCTATGAAACCCATCTTGGCTCACTCACATGTGGTTTGTTTTATGCTAATTGGGCATCTCTCTATATAAAAAATGAAATCTACCCTGAGCCAAATGATATTGATCATATAATATGGCACCAAACTTGGCACCCTATCATCCATGCATTTCAATGGGAAATTCTGGATAAGGAACCAAGCATTTCCTGTATTAAAACAATTTTGGCTCCCCCAGATTTAGTTTGGTTTTCAGTAACTGGATATTCCTCTATAAGAAAAAGTATGGCACCCTAGCATCCATGCATTTCATTTGGAAATTCTGAAAAGGGAACCTTTTTGGCCTACTCACATTCGGCTTGTTTTATACTAATTGGGCATTCCTCTATATAAAAAAGTTGAATCTAGCCTAAG
The DNA here is from genome assembly GCF_027579735.1 of Bombina bombina. Lineage (NCBI taxonomy): Eukaryota > Metazoa > Chordata > Amphibia > Anura > Bombinatoridae > Bombina > Bombina bombina. Next base: position 783,517,787 of record NC_069501.1, on the reverse strand, counting down.
CCAAATGATACTGATCATAAAATATGGCATCAAACTTGGAACCCTAGCTTCCCTGCATTTCAATGGAAAATTCTGAATAAGCAAGAAAGCTTTTACTCTATTAAAACCATATAGGCTCATTTATATTTGGCTTGTTTTATACTAAATACACACAGAGAAAAGCACGCTCACAGGAACAAACAACCGGCTCAATACCATTGTTAGCCTGTTCTATGGCAATTTACCACTTGGGTGCAGCTTCTTTTTGGCCCAGTAATGCTTTTCACAGAGTAGAACTTTCCTGTAGAAAATCAGTATGATCCCACCTATTACGGTCAGTCCAGCACCAAAATACAAGGCAATTACTCTCTGAACAAGGAACGCAGCAACCCCAGACAATCATTTCAGCCTTCATTGGGCCTCGTCAGTGAGGTTTAGCCATATTCCTCTAAGCACACTTAGCAAGGAGTCCACATCTGGTTACTCTTTTTTCCCTTAGGGAGACTAAATACACACAGAGAGAAGCACGCTCACAGGAATGAAGAATTGGCTAAACACCATTGTTAGCCTGTTCTATGGCTATTTACCACCTGGGTGCAGCTTCTTTTAGCCCAGTAATGCTTTTCACAGAGTAGAACTTTCTTGTAGTATATCAGCCTGATCCTGCCTATTAGTCCAGCGCCGAAATACCAGGCAATTCCTCTCTGAACAAGGAACACAGCAACCCCAGATGATCGTTCCAGCCTTCATTGGGCATTGTTCAATCTAGCCTGAGCCAAATCTATCTATCTATCTATTGGGTTCTTGTAAAGCGCGGCTATTCACCCGTAAGGGTCTCAAGGCGCTGAGGGTTGCAGTTCAGTCGAAGAGCCAGGTCTTGAGGTCCTTTCTGAACTTAGTTAGGGCGGTAGCTTGTCTAAGGTGCAGCGGGAGGGTGTTCCAAGTCTTGGCAGCCAGGTGAGAGAAGGATCTGCCTCCCGCTGTGGTTTTCCTGATGCGGGGGATGACAGCGAGGGCTTGGTCGGCCGATCGAAGTTGTCTGGCAGGGGTGTAGAAGGTAACGCGGTGGTTCAAGTATTCAGGACCGATGTTGTGGAGGGCCTTGAATGCGTGGGTGAGAAGCTTGAAGGTTATTCTTTTGTTGATGGGGAGCCAGTGCAGGCCCCGCAGGTATTTGGTGATGTGGCATTGACGAGGGATGTCAAGGATTAGTCTGGCCGAGGAGTTCTGGATGCGCTGTAGTCTCTTTTGGAGCTTGATGGTGGTGCCGGCGTAGAGTGCATTACCATAGTCCAGTCGGCTGCTGATGAGGACGTGAGTGACAGTCTTCCTGGTCTCAGTTGGGATCCATTTGAAGATCTTTCGCAGCAGGTGAAGTATGTGGAAGCATGCAGAAGAGACGGCGTTGATTTGCCGGTCCATGGAGAGCGATGAGTCCAGGATGATACCTAGATTTCGTGCATGGTCGGTGGGGGTTGGAGGGTGTCCAAGGGCTGTGGGCCACCAGTAGTTATTCCAAGCGGATGTGGTGGGACTGAGGAGGAGGACTTCGGTCTTGTCTGCGTTCAGCTTTAGGCAGTTGTAGTTCATCCAGGTGGTGACTGCTGTCAGCCCTTCATGGACGTTTCTCTTGGCGGTGGTGGGGTCACTGGTGAGTGAGATGATTAGCTGGGTGTCGTCGGCGTAGGAGACGATGTTGAGGTTGTGTCGTCGGGCGATGGTGGAGAGAGGGGCCATGTAGATGTTGAATAGGGTGGGGCTCAGAGAAGAGCCTTGGGGTACACCGCAGCTGATTTCTGTGGGCTTGGAGGTGAAGGGTGGGAGTCTAACTTTCTGGGTTCTGCCGGTGAGGAAGGAGGTGATCCATTCCAGGGCTTTGTCGCGTATGCTGGCATCATGTAGTCGGGGACCTAGCATCAATACATTTCAATAGGATATTCTGAATAAGTAACCAAGCTTTTACTCTATTAAAACCATATTGGCTCACTCTCATTTGGCTTGTTTTATACTAACTGAGCATTTCTTCTATGAAAACCATCTTAGCTCACCAAGATTTGGCTTGTTTTATACTAATTGGGCATCAATCTATATAAAAAAAAATCAATCTAGCTTGAGACAAATGATATTGATTATAAAATATGACACCAAATCTAGCACTCTAACTTCAATGCATTTCAAAGGAAAATTCTGAAAAAGGAACTGAGCATTTCCTCTATGAAAACTATCTTGGCTCACCAAGATTTGGCTTCTTTTATACTAATTGAGCATCCCTCTATAGGAAAAAGTTAAATGTAGCCTGAGACAAATTATATTGTTCAGTAAATATGGCGCCAATCCTGTCACCCAAACTTATAAGAAACCAAGCTTTTCCTCTCTTAAAATTATCTTGGCTCACTCAAATTTGTCTTCTTTTATACTAATTGGGCATCCCTCTATAGAAAAAAGATCAAACTAACCTAGGCCAAATTACATAAAATATTGCATCAAACCTGGAATCCTAATTTCTATATCACTCTGTTCCTCTATTATTATTATTATTATTATTATTATTTCCTTCCTAAGATAGGCAGAGTCCACGGGTTCATTCCTTACTGTTGGGAAATACAACACCTGGCCACCAGGAGGAGGCAAAAACACCCCAGCCAAAGGCTTAAATATCCCACCCACTTCCTCATTACCCCAGTCATTCTTTGGCTTTTTGTTATAGGAGGTGGCAGAGAAGTGCCCTTCGAGATAGGACTGGAGTTTTAAGTAGTCATGTCAACCTCTCAGTGAGAGTATTGATGAGTTAGAGTCTGGAGATGCAGGGAAAGTTTTTCTGCAAAACCATCCAGACTACTGTTAACAGCCCCTAAGCAATCAGTGTTGACGAGTTTCACTGCCTGCTTTCTCTCACTCAAGTCCATGTCTGGAGCGCTGCTATAAGACTGTCACACTTGAGAGGCTGTGTTCTGTTCCACAGCATGGATCTTGGAGGTAAGATTGTTTCAATTTTTACACATAAAACGCTATAACAGGGTCCCAGTGTGGCTCATTTTTACCTTTATAGGATCCAGGGTTAATATCCTCTGAAGGGGGTTTATTGAACAGTTGGGGTTAATTAATCAGTGTATTAATTTACATGCTGCTTTGTGTGATTTTTTTCCTGGGATGATAGACTCTGTGTTTTTGGCTGGAACAAACAGGTTTCACTTTTAAGTTTTACTTTCGTTTTTGAAAGTGTTGCACAGCTCCTATTAATTTCTGTACTTGTAATAACATATATGTTCATTCCCTCCATTCCGACTTGAACCTGAAGAGAGAGTTCCTCTGTTAACTGTTTGGGTCTAGGAGGTGGTGAGTGCCCCAGCCATGGGGAACATAAAAAAAAAAGTTTTTATTTGTGTCCTTCTGTGGGTATAACCGGAGCTATGGAGGACTCTGTCATGTTAGAAGGTACTCCTTCTATACTAAATCATACCTGTTTATATTGTGAGGAGGCCGGGGTTTTCCCGCCAACTCAATTATGTTCCACATGTCTTTACACTGTTATAAAGTCTAAGGAGGAGTCCCTCTGAGCCGTCTTCCTTTCAGGACTCAGCGTCCAGTGAGATTACTACCCTTGCTACATTATCCACTACACATGCAGTTCCCTGTAGCACATCTAATCCTCCATCTGGAGGGGGCCTTCTTCCTGCGGACTTTGCCGTGCAGTTACATATCGCGGTGTCTGCGGCCCTCGGTGCATTACCTCGCTTTAACAAACGCAAGAGAAAAGTTAAACATAGCTCTCCTATTCCTGAGTCATCAAAATATTTATCGGGTTTAGCTATTATGTCCCAGTTATCCGATGATGAGTTAACTTCTGTAGCTTCAGAGGGTGAACTTTCTTGGTCGGAGTCCTTAGCATCTAAGCCTCCTGCTGTGGAGGAACCGTCCTTTAGATTTAAAATTGAACACTTGCAATTTTTTAGTAAAGGAGGTTCTGTCTACATTAGAGGTTCCAGAGGCCACGCTGCCTGAAGAACCTATGTTACCTAAATTAGACAAAGTTTGCAAAGACAGGAAAGTTCCTTTTGACTTTAACTTTGCCGGTTAAAATGGTGCGAATGAGAAAGAATTGGTTCTTCCTTTTCCCCCTTGTCTACTTTTAAAAAGTTGTTCCCAGTCCCAGACTCTCAACTTGATTTGTGAGGCTCCATTCCTAAGGTGGATGGTGCTATCTCTATGCTTGCTAAATGTACTACTATACCTCTTGAGAATAGTTCTTTGTTCAGAGAGCCAATGGATAGAAAATGGAAACCTTTCTGAGAAAGGTTGCAGTTGCCTTGTCGGAACTCATTGAGGTGGAGTCTCCCCTCAAGGATATTCAAGACAAAAGTTTAACTCTGAGAATAGCCAATTCCTTTATCTGTGATGCGAACATGCAAATGATTCACCTAAATACAAAAGCCTCTGGCTTTACGATCCTAGCCTGCCGGGTGCTCTGGTTGAAGTCTTGGTCTGCGGATATGACTTCTAAGTCCAGACTCCTTTCTCTTCCCTTCAAGGGTAATATTTTATTGGTCCAGGCCTGTACTCCATTATTTCTATGGTTTCCGGAGGCAAGGGTGCCTTCCTACCGCAAGATAAGAAGAACAAGTCTAAGCAACGACAATATTCTATTTTTGTTCCTTTCGTTCTGACAAATCCAAACAACAACAATACTCCTCCAAGCTGAGCAACCCAAGAGTACTTGGAAGCTGGCTCAGTCCTGGAATAAATCCAAGCAGAATAAGAAGCCCGCCGAAAACAAATAGGCATAAAGGGCAGCCCCCGATCAGGGATCAGATAGTGTAGGGGGCAGACTGTATCTTTTTCAGATGCTTGGTTCCAGATCATGCAGGATCCGTGGGTCCTGGAGGTTGTATCTCTGGGATACAAGATAGGTTTGAAATCTAATCCGCCCAAGTGCAGATTCCTACTCTCGAACCTGTCTACCAGACCAGAAAAGAGGGATGCTTTTCTAGGGTGCGTTCGGGATCTATACGGCTTAGGAGTTATTGCCCCGTGCCTATCAAAGAGAGAGTTTGGGGATTTATTCAAACCTTTCGTGGTCCCAAGGAGGGAACTTTACATCCAATTCTGTACCTAAAGTGCTTAAACACGTCTCTCAGTGTTCCTCCTTCTTTCAAAATGGAGACTGTACGGTCCATTCTTCTTCTAGTTCAGGAAGGACAGTTTATGACCACCATAGATCTGAAGAATGCATACCTTCATGTTCCAATACACAGGGAACATTTTCAGTTTCTGAAGTTTGCCTTCCTGGATCACCATTTCCAGTTCATTGCACTTCCGTTTGGTCTAGCTACTGAATCTATACGAAGTTCTAGGGACCCTTCTAGCCATTGCCAGAACCCAAGGGATCGCAGTAGCACCGTACTTGGATGATATTCTGCTGCAGGCACCATCCTTCTCTCTTGCAGAAGAACACTCAGAGTCTCTTCTCATTCTTCTTCGATCACATGGATGGAAGATAAACTTGGAAAAGAGTTCTCTTATCCCAAATACCAGGGTGGAATTCCTGGGTATTATCATAGACTCCATATCCATGAGGATATTTCTAACAGACCAGAGACGTTGCAAGCTAACTTCGGCTTGTCTTGCCCTCCAGAGCTCCTTGTGTCCCTCTGTGGCTCAGTGTATGGAGGTGATTGGTCTTATGGTGTCCTGCATGGACATCATTCATTTCGCCAGAATCTGTCTCAGGCCTCTACAGCTATGCATGTTGAGACAGTGGAACAGCGATCATTCAGATCTGTCCAAACAGATTGTATTAGACAGCCGAGAGAATCACTCTCTTGGTGGCTCTGTCCAGATCATCTGTCCTGAGAGACATGCTTGTTAAGACCATCCTGGGAGATTGTGACTACGGATGCAAGCCTATCCGGATGGGGAGCTGTTTGGGATGCCAAGAAGGCACAGGGGCTGTAGACTGAGGAAGAGAGTCCTCCCTTCCATTCAATATATTGGAACTACGGGCAATATTCAACGCCTTGAAGACTTGGCACCTTCTGGGTTCGTCCCAGTTTATCAGATTCTAATCAGACAACATAAAATTGGTTGCCTACATCAGCCATCAGGGGGAAACAAGAAGTTCCCTGGTGATGAAGGAAATATCTTGGATACTGGAGTGGGCGGAGGCCTACTGCTTTTTCGCTGTCAGCGATCCACATTCCAGGTGTGGACAACTGTAAAGTGAATTTTCTCAGCAGTCAATCCTTTCACCCAGGGGAATGGTCTCTCCATCCCAAGGCATTTGCAGAGATATGCAGAGAATGGGGGGCGCCAGAGATAGATCTCATGGCCTCCCGTCTAAATGCCAAGTTGCCCAGGTATGGGTCTAGGTTGAGGTATCCTCAAGAGGATCTTATAGATGCACTAGCAGTGCCCTGGAGGTTCAAACTCATATATCTCTTTCCTCCTTTATTGTTTCTTCCTCGTATAGTGGCCCACACCAAAAAGGAGCGGGAATCAGTGATCCTGATTGCTCCTTCTTGGCCCCGAAGGACGTGGTTTGTGGATCTGGTGGGGATGTCCTCATATCTGCCATGGAAATTACCTTGTCACAGGGATCTGCTGATACAGGGTCCATTTGTTCATCTAAATCTAGATTCTCTGAGGCTGACTGCATGGAGATTGAACGCTTAGTCTTAGCCAAGAGGGGTTTCTTTGAGAGTGTTATTTATACTCTACCATAAAGTGTGGAGGACCTACTTAGACTGGTGTGAAGAGCGTGTTTATTTCCGGGCACAGGGTTAAGGTTGCCAGAATACTATCTTTTCTCCAGGATGAACTGGAGAAGAGTCTATCGGCTAGTTCCCTGAGGGGACAGATTTTGGCCCTTTCGGTTTTACTGCACAAGAAACTGGCCGAGCTTCCTGATGTGCAGTCCTTTGTTAGGGCTCTGATTAGGATCAGATCTGTGTTTAGATCTGGGGCTCCACCTTGGATCCTGAATCTTGTTTTTCGTGTTTTGCAACAGACTCCGTTTGAGCCTATGCATTCTGTTGACATTAAATTGTTATCTTGGAAGGTTATCTTTTTCTTGGCTATAGCCTCTGCGCACGGAGTTTCTGAGATCTCTGCTTTGCAATGTGAGCCCCCTTATCTGTTTTTTATGCAGATAAGGCAGTTTGATGCACTAACTTAGGTTTTCTACCTAAGGTGGTGTCAGACCGCATCATCAATCAAGAGATTGTTGTGCCTTCCTTGTGTCCTAACCCTTCTTCTTCGAAGGAACGGTTGCTTCACAATTTGGATGTGGTTCGGGCTATGAAGTTTTATCTTCAGGCTACCAAGGAGTTTAGACAATCTTTCTCTTTATTTGTTGTCTATATTCGGGGAAGTGTAAGGGGCAGTAGGTTACTACTACTTCCCTATCTTTCTGGTTGAGGAGTGTCATCTGCTTAGCTTACGAGACAGCGGGAATGCAGCCTCCTGAGATGATAATGGCTCATTCTACCAGAGCAGTGGCTTCCTCCTGGGTCTTTAAGAATGAGGCTTCTATGGATCAGATTTGCAAGGTGGCAACCTGGTCCTCCTTACATACTTTTTCTAAATTTTACAAGTTTTTGCTTCAGCTGAAGCAGCTTTCGGGAGAAAAGTTTTGCAGGCTGTGGTGCCCTCAGAATAGGGTCCGCCTCTTCTTTTTTTGTTCCCTCCCATTATTCATTCAGTGTCCTCTAGAGCTTGGGTATAGTTTTCCCAACAGTAAGGAATTAAGTCATGGACTCTCCCTATCTTAGGAAGGAAAACATAATTTATGCTTACCAGATAAATTCCTTTCCTTCCGGATAAGGAGAGTCCACAGCCCCAGCCGATTTTTTCTTGTCTAAGGGGCGCTAATATGTAACTTATTCTTCTGGCACCATTAATACCCTGATGTTTCTCCTACATTCACTTGTTCCCTCGGCAGAATGACTGGGGTAATGAGGAAGTGCGTGAGATATTTAAGCCTTTGGCTGGGGTGTCTTTGCCTCCTCCTGGTAGCCAGGTGTTGTATTTCCCAACAGTAAGGAATGAACCTGTGGACTCTCCCTTTCCGGAAGGAAAGGAATTTATCTGGTAAGTATAAATTATGTTTTTTATGTATGTAAAGCTCAGTTCCTTATTTATAATTTCATATTGAAATGCATGGATCCTGTGGTCCCATGTTTGGTGCCATATTTTAATTGTTCAGTTCCATATTCAGCATTTCCCTTTGAAATGCATGGATGTTAGGGTGCCAGGTTTGGTGACATATATTTTATAATCAATATGATTGTATTTTTATAGAGAAAATGCTTGGTTTCTCCAATTATGGTGTCATATTTCTTGATCATTATAATTTGGCTCAGTCTAGATTCAACTTTTTTCCATAGTGGGATGCTCAATTAGCAAATCTAGAGGAGCCAAAAAAGTTTTCATAAAAGGAATGCTCCATTCCTTATTCAGAATTTACCTTTGAAATGCATATTTTAGGGTACCTAGCATGGTGCCATATTTTATGATTAATTGCATTTGGCTTAGGCTAGATTTAACGTTTTTATATAGTGGAATGCCCATTTAGTATAAAACAAGCCGAATGTGAGTAGGCCAAGAAGGTTCCCTTTTCAGAATTTCCAATTGAAATTAATGGATGCTAGGGTGCCATACTTTTTCGTATAGAGGGATATCCAATTACGGGAAAACAAACTAAATCTTGGGGAGCTAAGATTGCTTGGTTCCTTATTCAGAATTTCCCATTGGAATGCATGGATGATAGGGTGCCACGTTTGGTGCCATATTATAAGATCAATATCATTTGGCTCAGGGTACATGTCATTTTTTTATATAGAGAGATGCCAAATTAGTATAAAACAAGCCAAATGTGAGTAAGCCAAGATAGTTTTCATAGAGTAAAAGCTTAGTTACTTATTCAAGATCTCCCATTGAAATGCATGGAAATTAGGGTACAAGGTTTGGTGCCATATTATATGATCAATATAATTTGGCTCAGGCTAGATTTAATTTTTTTATATAGAAGGATGCCTAATTAGCATAAAACAAGCCAAATGTGAGTAAGCCAAGATGGTTTTAATAGAGTAAAAGCTTGGTTACTTATTCAGGATTTCCCATATAAATGCATGGATGCTAGGGTGCCAGGTTTGATGCCATATTTTATGATCAATATCATTTGGCTCTTGCTAGATTTAATTTTTTTATATAGAGGGATGCCCAATTAGCATAAAACAAGCCAAATGTGAGTGAGCCAAGATGGTTTTCATAGAGTAAAAGCTTGGTTACTTATAGAGAATCTCCCATTGAAATGCATGGAAATTATGTTACCAGGTTTGGTGGCATATTATATGATCAATATCATTTCGCTCAGGCTAGATTTCATATTTTATATAGAGGGATGCACAATTAGTATAAAACAAGCCAAATGTGAGTGAGCCAAAATGTTTTTAATACAGTAAAAGCTTGGTTACTTATTCAGAATTTTCCATTGAAATGCATAGATGCTAGGGTGCCAGGTTTGATGCCATATTATATGATCAATGTAATTTGGCTCAGACTAGATTTAATTTTTTATATATAGAAGGATACCCAATTAGCATAAAATAAGCCAAATGTGAGTGAGCCAAGATGGTTTTAATAGAGTAAAAGCTTAGTTACTTATTCAAAATCTCCCATTGAAATGCATGAAAATTAGGGTACTAGGTTTGGTGCCATATTATATAATAAATATCGTTTGGCTCAGGCTAGATTGGATTGTTTTATATAGAGAGATGCCCAATTAGTATAAAACAAGGTTACTTATTCAGAATTTCCCATTGAAATGCATGGATGCTAGGGTGCCAGGTTTGATGCCGTATTATATGATTAATATCATTTGGCTCAACCTAATTTTAACTTTTTTATTTAGAGGGATTCCCAATTAGTATAAAACACTCCAAATGTGAGTGAGCCAAGAGTAAAAGCTTGGTACCTTATTCAGAATTTCCCATGGAAACGTAATTATGGTGCCACGTTTGGTGCCAAATTTCATGATTAATATCATATTAACTTTGCTAATTGTTGTTTAATAAATAATTACTTTCATGAATAAGAAGCTAACCTGAATAGGATGCTGGGTGAATAGTAAGCTGACTTCAATCTTCGAATAAGAAGCTGGCTGAATAAGGAGCTAACTTCTGCATCCGAATAAGAAGCTGGCTGAATAAGAAGCTAACTTCAGCATTCGAATAAGAAGCTGGCCGAATAAGGAGCTAACTTCAGCATTCGAATAAGAAGCTGGCCGAATAAGGAGATAAGTTTAGCATCATGCCCAGGCACCTATCTGAAGCAACCCCGCTCACTGATGTGGGCAGTACATAAAGGTAGAAGCCTCAATTAAAGAGAGCTGCAGCAGCTTCAGACCAGGCCTCACCTCTAGCACTTACCTGACATGCTGCAGTTCAGCTTCCAGGGCCGAGCAGTGTCTCCAGCCTGTACACGATATTCAGGATGAGCTGGCCACTCTCCTCCAGTGTTTGGGAGTCACCAGCCAGTAGGAGGTAACAGGAAGCGGTGCCTGTGCCTAGGGAGAACCCATCACACACTGTACAACCTGGGGAGAGAGGGTAGAGACACATGCACTCATGTACAGCAGCTCAGTACTGTGTGACCCGGGGCTCTGTGTGTGTGTAAGAGTGCAGGGACCCCAGAGAGATGCAGCAGTGGCTCAGTACTGTGTGCCTGACTCGCCAGCTGACCGGTATTTATAATAAGAATGTACAAATGTCCACAGCACCATATAGTATCAACTTCTTTATTTAGGACATATAAAATACAGCAACGTTTTGGGGTTGATACCCCTTAATCATGCATGGCCAAACGTTGCTGTATTTTATATGTCCTAAATAAAGAAGTTGATACTATATATGTTGCTGTGGACATTTTGGAGTTATCTTTGGGAGAATAGGCATTTCTCCTGTCTTTACAAGCACCAAATCCAGGTAGTGCTGTTCCAGTTCTACAGTCTTGGGTATTTTTAATAAGCAGAGATGGGCACTTACTCTGCCTTATTATAAATCTGGCCCTGGTTGTGTTCTGTATTTTGGGTTATTTTTTTAAAAGATAGAAAATCCCGTTATTACCTATTCCCTGGTTTTGCAAAACCAATACTGTTATATTAATATGTTTTACCTCTATGATGACCTGTATCTAAGCCCCTGCAGACTGCTCCTTATCTCAGTGCTTTTTACAATCTTACATTTTAGCCAATGGGGCCGAATTATCAAATGTCTTGCGGACCTGATCCGACAGTGCGGATCAGGTCCGCAAGATATCGCTGAATGCGGAGAGCAATATGCTCTCCGCATTCAGCATTGCACCAGCAGCTCTTGTGAGCTGCTGGTGCAATGCCGTCCCCTGTAGACTCGCGGCCAATGGGCCGCCAGCAGGGGGTGTCAATCAACCCGATCGTACTCGATCGGGTTGATTTCCGGCGATGTCTGTCCGCCTGCTCAGAGCAAGCGGACAGGGTTATGGAGCAGCCAATAGAATGCTCAATCAAGGATTTTTTCTACCTTAATTCCGATTGGCTGATTGAATTCTATCAGCCAATCGGAATTGAAGGGACGCCATCTTGGATGACGTCACTTAAAGGTACCGTCATTTAGTGTTAGTCATCGGATGGAAGAGGATGCTCCGCGTCGGATGACTTGAAGATGGACCCGCTCCGGATGGATGAAGATAGAAGATGTCGCCTGGATGAAGACTTCTGCCCGTTTGGAGGACCACTTCTGCCCGGATCGGATGAAGACTTCTGCCTGTCTGGAGGACCACTTCTGCCCGGTTGGGTGAAAACGTCTCAAGGTAGGGTGATCTTCAAAGGGTTAGTGTTAGGTTTTATTAAGGGGGGATTGGTTGGGTTTTAGAGTAGGGTTGGTTGTGTGGGTGGTGGGTTTTAATGCTGGGGGGGTATTGTATTTTTTTTTTACAGGTAAAAGAGCCGATTACTTTGGGGCAATGCCCCGCAAAAAGCCCTTTTAAGGGCTATTTGTAATTTAGTGTAGGGTAGGGATTTTTATTATTTTGGGGGTCTTTTTTATTTTATTAGGGGGATTAGATTAGGTGTAATTAGTTTAAAATTCTTGTAATTATTTTATTATTTTCTGTAATTTAGTGGAGGTTTTTTCGTACTTTAGTTTATTTAATTTAATTGTAATTAATTGTATTTAGTTTAGGTAATTTATTTAATGATAGAGTAGTGTTAGGTGTAATTGTAACTTAGGTTAGGATTTATTTTACAGGTATATTTGTATTTATTTTAACTAGGAAGTTATTAAATAGTTAATAACTATTTAATAACTATTATACCTAGTTAAAATAAATACAAAGTTGCCTGTAAAATAAAAATAAACCCTGAGATAGCTACAATGTAATTATTAGTTATATTGTAGCTAGCTTAGGGTTTATTTTATAGGTAAGTATTTAGTTTTTAATTGGAATAATTTAGTTAATAATAGTAATTTTATTTAGATGTATTTAAATTATATTTAAGTTAGGGGGGTGTTAGGGTTAGGGTTAGACTTAGATTTAGGGGTTAATATATTTATTATAGTGGCGGCGATGTTGGCGGCGGCAGATTAGGGGTTAATAAGTGTAGTTAGGTGGTGGCGACATTGGGGCGGCAGAGTAGGGGTTAATAAATAAAAAGTAGGTGTCGGCGATGTTGGGGGCAGCAGATTAGGGGTTCATAGGGATAATGTAGGTGGCGGCGGTGTCCGAAGCGACAGATTAAGGGTTAATAATATAATGCAGGTGTCGGTGATGTCGGGGGCGGCAGATTAGTGGTTAATAAATGTAAGATTAGGGATGTTTAGACTCAGGGTTCATGTTAGGGTGTTAGGTGTAGACATAAATGTATTTCCCCATAGGAATCAATGGGGCTGCGTTAGAAGCTGAACGCTGCTTTTTTGCAGGTGTTAGGGTTTTTTTCAGCCGGCTCTCCCCCATTGATTCCTATGGGGAAATCGTGCACGAGCACGTTTAGCCAGCTCACTACTACTGTACACAGAGCTGGTATTACATTGAGATGTGGAGCAAAATGTTGCTCTCCACTCACTTTTCTGAGACTAACGCCGGGTTTGTAAAAACCTGTAATACCAGTGTTGTCTTAAGTGAGCGGTGAGAAAAAAAATGCTCGTTAGCCCCGCACACCATTACCAACAAAAACTCGTAATCTAGGCGAAAGTTTCCTGATTCAGATAAAGCATGCAATTAAAAAAAGTTAAATATACTTCCATTATCGAAACGTGCACATTCTTTTTGAGGCTCCAGCTCCTACTGAGCTATTACACTATTTGCATATATGCCATTTGTGGTTGGCTAATGTCTATCACATGATACAGGGGGGGGTCGATAAATGGCATTTCTTGCCAGAAAATATTCTACAGCTCATTTCAAATTAAAAGTAAATGTTGCTGCGTTGTTTTTTTATTGTGTACTTGTTCAATTCTTCTGTATTTAGTGGTTATTTATGTACAGTTTAGCTCATTGTATCACCTTAATGAACACAATAGGGTGTCTGTCAGGTGTAAACCTGATTTATCAGGGGTGTCACAATGTAAAAGTGTTCAGAACAGATTTGGTCAAAACAAAACCCTATATTCAATAGCATACATGTGGAATATTCCACGTCCATCAAACTTGTAAGCTTTTTCTAGGATTAATTATTTTATGATTGCATAATTCAATTTAACTAATATCCTTGAAATGTGTGAACAAAGAAGTTACTATACGTAGAACAGTCTCATTTGTTTAAATAATAAACAGAGCACAGTTTATCAAAGGCTGGTGATGTGCAACTGAAGCACTTAGATTATTAAAGCTAAACTAATTAGGGGCTCATGGTTCATTTATTTAAAAGAATGTAAAGTGCTTGACACAATAATATGGTTTAGTAAACCAGGGTCACCTTATCTGCCCATTTTCTGTTAATTGAGATTTTAATTGTATAGAATCCCTACAAGAATGGATTATATGAACCCCAATTAAGAGGTTGCCAGGAAACATTTTATGGTATTACACTGTTATGTCACTATAATTCAGCAGATGAATGAATATAGGAAAACAGAATAGTTGTATTGTTTTTCCTAAGCCACATAAATAAAAGGAAGATAATTAGTAGATTTTACGGCACTCAAATAAAGTGCTTATGTAAGCATTACAAGTGTGTTCTTAAAATCTGGCTATTCCACATACCTTTCCAGTTAATACCTGTGCAGATATGAAAACTATTCTCATGGCTTTGTCACAACATAGCTTAGACCAAATCTGATGTGTATATTTTATACATACATTGTACTTATAGTGCACAACAGTTATAACTATATGTGAAAACCAATAGGGAACATATTTATCTGTTGTAAGAGTAAATTGGTCTGGATTGTGTTTAATAACTCAACAGGCTTTCCAATACCAATTCCAATATCCTACAGAACTGATTTACCTAAGTGTAAAGGAGCCATCCAAACTTAAAGGGACCATCAACACTAAAATTGTTATTGTTTAAAAAGATAGGTAACGCCTTTACTACCCATTCCCCAGCTTTGCACAACCAACATTGTTATATTAATATACTTTATAACATTTACGCCTCTAAATTTCTGCCTGCATCTAAGCCACTATAGACAGCCTCTTAATCACATGCTTTTTTATTTGCTTTTCACAACAGGAGACTGCTAGTTCATGTGGGCCATATAGATAACATTGTGCTCCCGTCCGTGGGTTGTGCACAACACAGCTAAAATTTAAGTCAATAGATAATAAATAAAAAGTCATGTGATCAGGGGGCTGTCAAAAGAGGCTTAGATACAAGGTAATCACAGAGGTTAAAAGTATATTAATATAACTGTGTTGGCTTGGGTAATAAAGGGATTATCTATCTTTTTAAATTGACTGTTCCTTTAATGAGTCAGTTTGATAGGATTATTTTCTATTTGGAGGTCTTAGAATTCTTAATAAATGAAGGCCATCGTCATCAGTATGTCAGAGGATGCATTTTTACACATAAAGAGAATTGAATCCAATCATTTGTTATTCAAAACCTTATACAAATTTGTTTGGTAGACCATCAGGTCCTGCAGCCTTATCTAGGGTAGAAATTGACTTTATTTTTTTTAATTTTTAGATTAGAAATTGACTTATTTAACATGTTGAATTGTTTTGTTAAAATTTGAGGTAATTTACTCTGGTTTATTGTTGAAATATGACTCTTGGATTTTTTTTGTTCTCACAATTGAGGCTAACATCTTGCCAAACCTATGTATATGAGCTGCCAGTCCATAAGAATCATCTTAAGCACTATTTGATAAAACATGTCTTTTTTTTCTTTTTTTTAACCGTTGAGATCTTTCTCTTTTTTAATCCTTTTTTTTTTTTTTTTTGCAACAATTTAAGTCATATCAGATTTAATACTGGCTGCTTCCCAATATATAACTGGATATTCCTGATATTCCTCATTATTATTATTTGCAGATTCCTCCATTTTATTCTTTAAAGGTACATGAAACCCAAACATTTTCCTTCATGATTCAGTTAGAGAATACAATTTCAAACAACTTTCTAATTTACTTCTATTATCTAATTTGTTTAATTCTCTTGTTATAATTTGTCGAAGGAGCAGCAATACACTTCTGGTTTCTAACTGAATACATGGGTGAGCCAATGACAATCATTATATATCTGCAGGCACCAATCAGCAGCTAGAACCTAGGTTCTTTGCTGTTCTCGAGCTTACCAAGATAAAACTTGCAGCAAAGGATAACAAGGGAAAGGAAGCAAATTAAATAATAGAAGTAAATTGGAAAGTTGTTTAAAATTGTATTCTCTATCTGAAGTATGAAAGAAACATTTTGGGTTTCATGTCCCTTTAAGTTTTATTTCAATTCCCCTGAATTTTTTAAATATCTGGGATAGAAAACATAATTATGTTTACCTGATGTGTACCTGTAGTGATGGGCAGCACTGGCACATGAGCTGAATAATTTCTTCTATCTTCTTTAAAGTATGAGGAATGTACTTTCTCTACCAGTTGGGTTTTTCTATCTCCATGCATCTACTACATTTAATGATTTATTCTCACAAATGTTCAATTCAGACATGAATGATTGCTTCTTCTTCTTATTATTATTAGAGAGGCTCATTACACTTTTTGATCTATCTAGAACTGGGTTTGGAGCTAAATTAAAATCACCTGCCAAAATAAGTTTAGTATCTAAATAAGGGAGCAAGAACTGTTGAAATTTAAGCGAGAACTCTATCTTTCATATTGAGACCTTATAAATCACATAGGGCCAGATTACAAGTGGTGTGCTATTTAGCGCTTTCGTTTGAAGGACATAATATAGACTACAGAGGCCACATTGTGCAGTACAGAATTAGCACTTGTTTTACTTGCAAGGTGTTCACTGTTACTATGATTATCTGACTATAGAGACAAAATGATTTTTTTTTTTAAGAAAGGGGCTTCTATACTAGGAAATTAACTTATTGGGTGTCTCTAGACATGATAGATTTTTTTTCTATTATGTATACAATATCCCATTCCTAAAAAAATTCCCATGTGTTATATGTTACTTTATTTTTAAAACATCCACTGCTTCAAGATTATGATCACTTGAAAGAGCAGACAATTATCTTTCAAATGAGGGGTCTTGGAAGTTCGTAGCTGCTATGGGAGCTGAGATCAAGGGGTTTGAAGAACATCCCCCATTTAGCTCCCTAGCAGCTACACTGAGATGCCTGGCTCAGCCCCTTTGCGGCATCACCATGCGTGTACGTGGTGATGTCACTGGCACTCCCATGATGCTTGGGAAGCCACTAATGGATCCCTGGCCTATAGTAGGGGGTTCGCAGAAAACAGCGTTTTAACAACATTCACCCTGCATGACGAAAGGGCTTGTCATGTGCCTGCAGGCCTCGATGTGCATGACAAACTATAGCTGGTCATGCGCATCAAAGGGGTTAAAAGGTATGAGACTGTAATACAAAATGTTTAATCATCTGTAGTTAAAAAAACTTTGCAATATACTTTCATTATTTATTTTGTTCCCTTTTTGTGTAATTTAACTCTGAAAATTGTTAGTTTCCACCGAGTTTCTGTAAAATAATGGGTGCCTCCATGTTTAACTTAAGTTGCCCCTTATCTGTTTTCCCTGTTGAAAACAATTAGAAACAGGAATAAAACAGGCAATGAAAAAAAGGGATTTAACACAGCTTTGTCTGCACAAGCAGAGATACATAGAAAACTAGTTCAAACATGGCGTGCCCAATACTTTATAGAAACTAAAACTTTACTCTTACATTTTTAAACTAATATAATTGTAAAAATACATCTACATGTTTTTAAGGCGAATGTTTGCTTTAAATACATAAGGACTGGATAGCCTAGTCCGGATTCCAGTGAAATAACTAAAAACACATAACTTATAACTTTATTACCCCCCCTCCATTATTCTCCCTCAAATAAAGGACAGGACAACAGAGATGGAGGAAGACCAACAGGTCACATTTATTAACTTAATTATATAACTTTGTGTACAGTCCCCCTAGGAGGTTAACTCAGTAATAGGATATGACGGAGTCCCCCCGGATGACTTCGCCCCATCAGATGTTAGCTAAGGGGGTTAGGAGGAGTTCTCCTGGTCTGCCTACCTGCGAGGAAAAGACACCCTAGGCTCAGACCTAGTGACATTGATTTTCCTCCAGCCTGACCATCACTCCACCCCAAAGCTTCAAATTAGGCCGCTACCTCTCGCCGCTAAAGCAAAATGCCACTCCCACCCGTAAGGGGCCCAGCTCTTGACAGCCGACAGAGCCGAATAAGACATTTGTGGAGGTCATAATATTACTAACACTGTCTTACTCAAGGCTGGCTCAACTAAACCTACCCCGGCCATGCTGACTAAAGCAAATCATAGAAGCCGATTCTCATACCGCCTATAATCATTTCTTTTCTAGGGAAGGGAGGGTGGGCAACTCCAACTTTGGGATGAACACCGCAGGGAAGAGGCAGAAACCACCAGAAAATCTGCTCTTAAACCCCAGGTGAGTCACTCCCCTTAAACTGCAACATTGTTGCACATCCAACACTATTCAGATTCCTATCCCTGCCAGGCTACAGCCCTTAATACGTTTCAATCCCACTAGGGGTCTCTACACTATCATAATTATGCCAAGCAAGTATTTATTCTTTTGTTTAAATGATTGCTAAACCACTACTTTTCTTTAAATATGAGGAGTAAAAACTTTCTTGTACCCATAACTCATAAAGGGAAATGATAGTCATAAATGAATTGTGCGCAGATGTATTTCTGTTTATAATAGAAACATTTTGCATTATAGTTGTATTAGCACAAATTCTTCTAGTAAAAGCTATTACTGACTCCGTGACATACATATCTTTGCTGTGTGTTCCCTTATGCACCAGCATTCCAACACTACGCCTGTTCAGAGTCAGCAGTGGCATGACGCAAATTAAGTCCTGGTGGACATTGTAATTATAACTATTATGACCCTTCAATTTACTTTCATGCTTCGTTTTTGCAATATTAAAAGTAGGACAAGAGCCCTATTAGATAATAAAGTAATAGTTGTATAATTATCAGGCATATATTTTGCCTACAAAGCTAAAATTAAGAATCCTCCAATTCCACACCCCAACTTATTAAAAACATATCTCAATTAAAAAATAATTCTAATTTGCAAAAGAGGTAAAGTTATGTTACAAAACTTGTTGGTTGCAAAATGTGCATATGATTAGTCTAGAAACACTCAGCAGATATAGGTGACTGGAGGCAGCTGATGCAGGTGTGTATACAGACGGCTCATGCACGTAAATGCATAATATTCTAAGCGTTTCAGATGACGAAATAATGTCATAGCTTTCACAGCTTAAAACACACCTGTGTTTTTAGGAAAATAGCAAAACCCATTACTGGGATGATGGCATTGTAGTGACAACAATTTAAGTGCCAGGGTGTGCACCAAAGCCTGCAAACCCAATGGCTCAGAACTGTAGAATTTTTTTTTTATATCCATCCAGATTAAAATAAAAAAAGAGAGAAGAGGAAAGTTGTGAGGGAGAAAAAGAGAGATGGAGAAAGAAACAAGAGGTGTTAATGGGAGAAAAAAAGAGAATGCTATACAAAGAGGGTGAAAAGTTTAAGGATTATAAAACTGGTTTAGCACTAATGTTTTAAACACCCAGATATGACTAAATATATAATTTAAATAGTTCTCACAAAGGCCCCGATATTCAAACCATTGACAAACCTCTGAAAAACTGCTTTTCTGGCCTCATCGGCCTTGCAGTCCTTCTGTGATACTGTATATTTGAATAAAAGGGGTGGACCCGCAAAGTTCCAGCGAGTGGCAATTTGTCACCCATAGGATGGGGAGCACTAAGGCACCAAAACATAGCCGATGTCACCACTTGTTGGCTCTGTCAGCGGGTGGGGGGTTCCTACACAGTGCAGACAGTGCGCTCACTTAAACCAAATGTGGTTTCTGTGTTGGAACACTTCATATAATGCCTGTGTGACCTTACTTTCCCTAAACCTACACTACCTGCCTCACACTTGAGAGTCTCACCACTGAAAAGAGACAAATATGGCTAACACCCTACTCATAACCTGTACTTCAGAGATTGGAATATATTGCGCTACTGGCGATGGATTGGAATGCCCGGCTAAGTCCCGCAGAACGCATACACCTACGTCATACTTTAGCTATACTCTCTCTGGAATGCCCAGCTAACTCCCTTATACTGCCTACACCTATGTCATGTTTTAGCTACACTCCCCTGTAACACCTAGCTAGCTCACTAATACAGCCTACACCTATGTCATGTCTTAGCTACACTCCCCTGTAACACCTAGCTAGCTCACTAATACAGCCTACACCTATATTATGTCTTAGCTACACTCCCCTGTAACACCTAGCTAGCTCACTAATACAGCCTACACCTATGTAATGTCTTCCCTATACTCCCCCTGAAACACCCGGCTAACTCCCACAGAATGCCTAGACATACGTAATGTCTGCTATTGACCTAACTAATAAAGTACAAAAACAAACCTTCCTATCATAACTATAGGAGCTATGTCGCTACATCTATATACAATGTTACAATTATACACATTGTATTGTATTTAACTTACAATGTAGTTATTTTTTATTGTTAATTTTATTATTTTAAACATAAATATATCTTTTAAATTATATAATTATGTTTAAAATAATAGAAATAACAATAAAAATTACTACACTTTAAATTATATACAATACATAAAATTATATACATTATACATGACAATTCATATAATTTTAACATTGTATATAAATGTAATGCTAAAATAAACTATTAACACCTTACGTGCCCTCACCCCAGTGCAAACTACACTATTAACCCCTAATCTGCCATAACTTAAAGACCTAACCACCCTCTAACCTATTAACCCCTACACTCCACAACCCACCAATGCAATAAACCTCCTAGCTTTTTAACCCATACACAGCCACAACCCTTTAATGCAATAAGCCCCCTAACCTGTTAACGACTAATCTGCCACAACCCCCCAATGCAAACCACTACTACATTACTTTTATCTTACACCTAACCCTCACCTCTAAGCTACAAAAACCCTAAGTAACAAAAAAATAACAAACAATACATTTTAACTAAATTAAAAAACCATTACAGAAAAAAACAAAACTACCAAAAAAAAATAAAAATAAAGCCCTATTCTAAAAAAATCCTGTACTTAAAAAGCCTAAAAGGAAAAAAAATAGGCTTAAAAATAAAAAAAAGCCCACCACAAAAAAGTCCTAGCGCTAAACCCCAAAGTTTGTACTCACCAACTTGACTCCGGCTCCTATGTGATCACAACTGTGGTATTCCTCTTCATGGTGTGGTCCATCTTCATCCTGGTGGAGGGGGGGGGGCATCTTCATGAAGACGTTAGTCCTCTTCTATCTTCATCATGGCGGCAATGGCCCATCTTCATTCATCTTCTGCCACTGTTCCGCTGGGGAAGTCTTCATCCATCTTCCACCTGATGTGTCTTCTTATCTTCTTTTCTTGCCATCTTCTGATCTTTTGTCCACAATGTCCTCTTCATGAAGTCACCTGTCACACACTGAATTTTGAATGCTAGGTACTCCCTTATAGGTTACCCTTGCATTTCTATTTGCTGATTTTCAAATCCAAATTCAAATCACCCAATAGAAAAAAGTTTAATTCTATTGGCTGATTTAAATTTGGATTTAAAAAACAACTAATAGGAATGATTTTGGGCAGTAAAAGAGCTGTAATTACTATAGGGCACTGCCCTACCAAATGCCCTTCTAAGGGCAATGACCAAACCAAATGCCCCTTTCAGGGCAATCTTTTTTTAGGATATGGTTATTTTTTAGTTTAGGGTATTTTTTAGATTAGGCTTTTTTGGGGGTGAGGGTTACTTTTATTGTAGAATGGGGTTATAGTTTTTATGCCCCACAAAAAACCCTTATAAGGGCTATTGTTTTAATTTATACTGTTAGTATAGGATGTTTTTTTCTAGTTTTGTTAGTGTTGGTTTTTTTTCTGTAATGTAAGTTGTTTTTATTTTGTGAAAATTTAGTGTTTGTTATTTTTTGTAACTTAGGGGGTGTTAGCTAAGAAGTGGGGGTTAGGCGTTAGGTAGAAGTAGTGTAGGAGTAGTTTGTGTTGGAGGTTGTGGTGGATTAGGGGTTAATATGTTAGGCGGCTTATTGTGTTGGGGTTGTGGCAGATTAGGGGTTAATAGGTTAGAGGGATAATGTGTTAGGCTATTTTTTTGTGGTGGGCTATTGATGGTTTAGTAGTTAAGTAGTGTAGGGTTAGTTTGTGGTGGTGGGTTCTGTTGGTTCATGGGTACATAGCTATAGTTTTTAAGCTCAGTGTAATATATTCCATAGGGATCTTTTACAATACATCGCCAATGGTGACTGGAATTTATCACCAGCACCACCACCCATTGGGATGTATAGTGAAATACTTCACAGTGATGCTGCATGTTAATATAGATGTAGGCAGCTTGGAATATTTTGCAGTCTCGCTTACAAAGGAACTCTTTGAATATACCACTGCATTTCAGCACTTTCGATCTTCGGGGCCTAACTTTTTTTTTCTAAATAAATCCTTTAAGATCTTTTAAATCTAAAATATTTTATCCTCTGTGATGTATCACAAGACAGCCCACAAATATGGGTCTGAACACTCCTACAAACGCTTTCCTATTTGTATATAATTTGTGCACCCTAAAGCATGTGCAGACTGGGGGAGCAAAGATTTAACTCTTGTAAATAAACATTTATAAATTGTATGCTGCGTCAGTTATATTTCTCGTCCTTTTTGTGTGCAATGGAAATAGGTGCATTACTGCCCCTTCAACAAAGCATAACAAGAGAATAAAGCAAATTTGATAATAAAAGTAAATTGGAAACGTGTTTAAATTGTATGTTCTTTCTGAGTCATGACAGAAAAATGTAATGTCCCTTTATGAAAACATTCCCCTCCCTTTCCCATTACTTCCTGTGTGCTCACTCACTCCCCCATTCGCACTCCCAATCACACAGATGTTTTGAAGGAAAAAATATTGTATATATGTATGTACTTGTGGTCTATACATTATGTAACTGTTGTTTTCTTGTTTGTATCCCTGGTATAACTTTCCTGTCAATCTGTCTCACACTCTAGCTGATAGCATATTGTATAGGGTAGCAAATACCTTAAATATGTTATAATACTGTGTAATGTCTATCCAGGAGTGAGTGCAAGGGCTGAATTTGGGTTTGGGTGTAACTCACCCAAACACCCAGAATGCACCATTGGCATGACCCACCAATTCTTGCAGAAAGTTAAAGTAATAAGAGAACAAAGCAGGTCAAGATGAAGAATACTTTCAGGATACTTAGGTACAAAATCATTTGGTAAAGAATATTTGACATAAAGAAAGAGGTCGAGTTCTAAGGTTTCAGGAAATGTGATCATGTTCCAGAAAAGACAGACTCTTTATAATTGAAATAACAATAATAGGGTATCAAAGAAGGGGGAAATGTAAATCTGCAGGTATGATACAATAACTTAGACACCAGTATTAAAGGGACAGAAAACCCCAAAATTTTCTTTCAGGATTTAGATAGAGATGTCATTTCAAACAATTTTCCAATTTACTTCTATTATCAAGATTGCTTCATTCTCATGTTATCCATTGCTTAAAGGACCAGTCAACACATAAGATTTGCATAATCAACAAATGCAAGATAACAAGACAATGCAATAGCACTTAGTCTGAACTTCATATGAGTAGTAGATTTTTTATAACACATTTCAAAGTTATGTTTATTTCCACTCCCCTTGTACCATGTGATAGCACTCAGCCAATCACAAATGCATATACGTATAGTCTTTGAATTCTTGCACATGTTCAGTTGTATCTGGTGACTCAAAAATTGTAAATATAAAAGACTGTGCACATTTTTTTAATGGAAGTAAATTGGAAAGTTGTTTAAAATTACATGCTGTATCTGAATCATGAAAATTTAATTTAACCTGAGTGTCCCTTTAATGAACAGCATTCCCCTACTGGCAGCTACTGAACACATCTAGTTAGCCAATCACAAGAGACAAATGTGTGCAGGCACCAATCAGCAACTAGCTCCACTAGTGTAGGATATGTGTGTATTCTTTTTCAACAGTGGATACCAAGAGAACAAAACACATTTGAAAATAGAAGTGAATTTAAAAGTGTCTCAAAATAACATGCTCTACCTGATTCATGCAAGTTTAATTTGACTTTCCTATCCCTTTAAGTCCTGAGAATTGAGTTATGTTAAAGGAACACTAAATAAATGCTAGATAGAATGATGCATTTAAAGAAAACATTAGTCTGAGAATAACATGTATGTTTTTAATTTAAATAGTTACAAAATAAGTGTAAAGTTTTAGTGCCTATAAAACAACGGGAGCTGCCATGTTGTAACTTAGGTTACCTTCTCTGCTGTGGACAATTAGGGACAGTTATAAATAAGTCACTAGAGTGTGCAGCAAAAAATCGTGTTGAATATAACAATGTTCTGCACTTCCATTTCTAACAGGAACTGAACAGCTCACAATTTCACAATTGAATTACAAGAAAAAATGGACGAAAGTATATTGCAGAGGTTTTTTTCTATATACAATTTATCATTTTATGTTACCATTTTAAAGTGTTTAATATCACTTTAAACTACGTGAAAGACACAAAACTCACAAGAAAGTCAAGGAATGTATGACATTTCATTCTGCCATTGGCTGATGTACACGTAGGAAATTTAGATACTTTGGTACTTATTGCCGATGTATAAGAAATATATGAGTGTATTATCAGACATGACTTCTGGTTGATTGGAAGACTGTTTTAAAAGGATAGTAACCCCCAAAATGTTCTTTTATGATTCAAATAGAACATACAATTTTAAACAACTTTACAATTTGCTTCTATTATCAAATTTGCTTCATTCTCTTGTTATCCTTTGCTGAAAGAACAGCATTGCACTACTGGCAGCTAGCTAAACACATCTAGTTAGCCAATCACAAGAGACAAATGTGTGCAGGCACCAATAAGCAGCAGCTCCCACTGGTGTATGATAAGTGTGCATTCATTTTTAACATAGGATACCAAGAGAATGAAGCACATTTGAAAATAGAAGTGAATTTAAAAGTGTCTTAAAATTACCTGCTCTATCTGAATTATGCAAGTTTAATTTTGACTTTCCTATCCCTTTAAGTATCTTCAAAAGATTGCTTATTGGGAAAAAAATCTTACAGGACAGCAACTTTGTGAAGATTGTAATCTACCCCAAGGAATTTTACTGCTGTCAGCATTGCTGCAAACAATATTATTGCAGAGAACCAGACCATGGCTAAGTATACAGCTGTCAACTCAGCAAAGAAAGTGTTATGGAAAATTTCAGTATGCTCAGGGCTTTCAACAGAGGTTTATGCTTATTATCAAGGTCAATTGTATTTAGCTCAACTGAAGTGATGAACATAGTACTGCATAACAATACTATTATTTTATATATACAGTTACAAAATGTTGTCACATATATAACAATGAAACAAAACTTTTTAAACATCTGGTGCCATAAAATAGATTTATTCACCATTTGTTGCCAACATGTTTCTGTATGAGTTATGAGGCATAGAAATAAACAGGTAGACAGACATACAGGTATGCAGATAGATAGACAGAGAGAAACCGTCATACAGAGAGAAACCATCATACAGATATACATATAGATAAACAGATGATAGATGGAGACAATCAAACAGAAATAAAGAAAAATAGACAGATAGACAGATGTCAGACATCAGACAGATAAATAGATAGACAGATAGATATATAGATAGATAGGTAGATATATGGATAGATACACAGATCTTCTAACCTTGGGATCAATTAAAAGAATCTAGCAGTGCAATAGAAAATGTGTCTGTGTTTTTAACAACCACAATAGGGTTAAACATGTAGTTAAAGTCTGCTCCAGGGTGGCAATACAATTCTTCTTCTAAGCTTGACATGGGACAGTGGTTGTCAGCTATTCACATATGCCCCTTCTGATTGGCTCACCAGCTGTATTGAAACTCCAGAGTGAGCCCATTGCACACTGGTTGACAAAGACAAAGTTGTGTATTTACTACAAATTGTTATCAGAAGCAGCACAGATTTTAATGAAATATTTTATACTGACCTCAAATTATTATCACTGTATAATTTGGTGATGCCATCTGATGTAAATATGGTGCTGTGCCAGCCAGGTAGGCTTGAATGCATATACTAGCACTAAATAAAGCCCCTGAAGTACCTGGAGCTATAACTTAAAGGGAAAACAGTGATTTAAAGTGGGTTTCAGTATAGACAGAGCCGGTACAATGGTGTCAACATTCAGGTATATCGTTCTATGACAGACATAGGTAAAATGTATACAGCATATAGTAGTGGTACTCAGTCATGCTGTAGGGGCAATCTGTGTGTGTGTGGGGGGGTAACCAGAAGATATTGTCATTGCTTATTATGGTTCAGAGAAAGCAGGAGGCTGATATAAGACATGCGACCTATGAAAAGATACAACCTGTGAAGGGATACAACTTTGAAGAAATACTTTCCCAGTTGACAGTAGCTTCACATATGGGAATGGTCTTTGAAAGAAAAAACATACCATAAAATAACCAGAACATTCTAGGATCAGAAACTCCTGGATGGCTGGTAACAGGTGCTGCTATTATTTAGTGACCTTGCTGTGAACAAATAATAATGGGTTAGTTATGATCCGTTCACCAAAATGCAGCCACTATGAAAAATTAAGTGTCAAAAGATTTTTCTCATATTTGCTCCATTATAACAACCTGCATAAGATCTAACCCTGTGTATTTAAACACAATGAATTGATGTGTCTGCATCCTTTGTGGACAAGTGACAGGGTAGTTTTGGTGAGAAAGAGGTGTTGGTGTGTCTCTCTCAGGCAGTGAGGTATAGCATCAATTTAAGTCAAAGTTCTGTGTTATTAGACCATTCCAGATGTCACCATATTGATTATTTTATTATTTATTGAGATTCTTCTTTTAAATGCACTTGTCATGAAGACCTCAAGATTTTAGGTGTGAGGGATTAACTTTTTCTGTGTGCTAATTATTTTTTTTTTTTTTTTCAGATGAAGTATTTCCTGTGTGTATCCTTAAAAAACATACACCCTGTCGTAAATAGCTTTTAAGTCCCACTTAGGCAAATTTGTATTGTGTATATCCAGAGGCCTGATGCATCAAGTCAGTAAGATGTAAACACAGAGAGTGATGGAAAACAGCATCTCTGTCAAGGCACAGGCCTTAAGTCAATCAGAGGTAACATTCTAGTATATATTAAGACATGTTTAATCACATTTACGGCAATGGCTGACAAAATATGACAAACATGTCATGTTTTGTATGAAAATAATCCTCATGATGTCACAAAGGGATTGCTTATATGGGTGCATGTAATGTATATATAAAAAATCATATATATACCTCAAAGAGAGTGGAAAGAATCTTTCATAGTGTTAAACCGTTTTTTAAAAAGTGAATATACATTACATAACAAAAAATTATAAGTTGTTCTATAATTTGAGCCAAGGGCTGCAGAGCTTTTTATGGCTTGCCATAAAAGGGAGATGGCTTCTTTCCTTGCCCACTCTGCAAAGGGCCTGTTCAGAAAACTGACCTCAGGAAAAAAATGTATTTAACTCTCATTAAAACAAAATAATTTCTCATTCTACATGGAATGCTGCATATTACAGCATAAGTGACCATCTTTCCTCGCAAACTCCCTTGGTACAGATTTCTAAGCTTGAATATTATTAGGTTCTGTTTTTACTCCTTTTTGTTTTAAAAACTGTTTCTCTGTGTAATTGTTTGTTATCTCTTTATTTTATATAAATGCACTGTTACTCTTTTTTGTTCGCAACCTTTGCCTAATATTTGAACCACGTTACGGAAAAGACTGATACAAATAGGAATGTATTTTTTTAATATTGATTTTTGCTAAATTGTATCTTGGAATTTTTAAACTGTTAGTCTGGGTTTTTCATTAGGATTTCCCATGTAACAATCTTAAAGGGACAGTCTACACCAGAATTGTTATTGTTTCAGAAAATTGATAATCCCTTTATTACTTATTCCCCAGTTTTGCATAACCAACACTGTTATATTAATATACTTTTTACCTCTGTGATTACATTGTATCTAAGCATCTTCTGACAGCCCCCTGATCACATGACATTTTATTTATTATCTATTGACTTGTATTTTATCCAATTAGTGCAGTGTCTGCCACAAGCCATGGGCGTGATCAAAATGTTATCTATATTGCTCACATGAACTAGCACTCCCCTGTTGTGAAAATCAAATAAAAAAGCATGTGATAAGAGGTGGCCTTCAAGGGCTTAGAAATTATCATATGAGCCTAAATAGGTTTAGCTTTCAACTTAGAATACAAAGAGAACAAAGCACATTTGATTATAAAAGTAAATTGGAAAGTTGTTTAAAATGCATGCCCTATCTGAATCATCTGGGGGTTCCCACCTACTCCTAACCCAGCGATCTGGCCTGAATAGTGAGAGGCATCATCGGGGCTTCACGATTCGCATGGTGACATCATGCACAATGACTTGATGATGTCACCGCGCAACTTTATTTAAAATTAACAATGGACAATATAGGTAAATGGGGTCATGCTGCTTAGAAGTCTGTATCTCAGGCATCTAAGCATCTACAGACCCCCAAGACCGATCATTGGAAACATAATCGCCTAATCTTTCCAACGGTATAAGTCTTGGGGATCTGGAAAAAAGTTAAAAAGTAAAAAATAAATATATTTAAAAAAAAGTAGGAAAAAAAAAATTCTAAAATCCAGCTTAGCACCCAGGTGGGAAATGGCTTAGCAGCCAAAGGGTTAAGGTGATAGCATCAGAGATCGTTTGGTGTGGGTGGCATTAAAGGGGAGTTTGGGCATTTTTCTAAAGGTCTAGTGTAGACTAGTACAAACTCTTACCTCAGTTAGGGCCAGGTTATGAGTGGAGCACTAACGTTTGCGCTTGAGCGATACGGGGTTTATTGCAGGTGTTTGCGTGCAACAAGTTTACCGCTGGTATTACGAGCTGAAAGTAAACTCGATCGCTTGAGCAGAATCACGATTTATGCTAGAATGATTACCACGTCCTCAGAGCTCTGGTTAACTGTTTTGCAAAACTAAAAAAAGTGTCACGTCAAAGTTACATTACAAAGTACATTTACACTCATAATAACACCATCTAATAAAAAATATTAAAAAAAATATTGCACACAAAAGTTATAAAGCCTCAAAGATATGAGATCTCAGGTGTTAGGAGTAAAAAAAGGCAGTCGACGAGTCAATTGTTTGATCGCATTTACATTCAACTTGTAATACGAGCTAAAAACTCGAAGTGCTCAAATACTCACGATAAACCCCTTTTCGCTTGTGCGTAACTGTTAGTGCTCCTCTCGCCATCTGGCCCTTAATGGGCAAGAGAGAGGAAGTAACAGATGTTTTGGAGGTCTACAGTTCCTATGAGGAGGAATATAAGCTTTGTGTATTGATGTTTCTACATATAGTTTTAGCATTATTGGGGTTAAGTTTACATGGAATTTGGAGCAATGATTGTCTGAGGGATCAGCCCAGTTTTGGCAAATTCTGAGTTTTCACATCTTTTTTTATTTTTAATATTTTTTGATGTGGCCTCCCTTGTCCACAAATATATTATACTTTGAATCAGGCATGGACAGCAGAACTAAGAATGTGTGGCATAGTTTTTGTGACCCCAGGAAAAAGTGGAACTAAAAATGTGTGCTTTAGGATGCGTGTGGTGGGTGGGCACAAATCCACAGAGACCCCTGATAGAGAGAGCAGCAGATAGAGTGTATGCCGCAATCCTGTGTCACTGGACACTTTTAGGAAATATATAATTATTGGTGTGTTTAATGGTAATACAATTATTTACAGCTATTCAGGCTTTTAAAATATTGATTTGCGGCCCCCATGTGTTATTGTTATTATACTTTATTTATAAAGCGACAACAAATTCTGCAGTGCTGTCAATGTGTACAAAGGATAAAAGTACAACAATATATTTAAGAGACAGGACAAAATGTATCAAACAAATACAGGCGGAATGTAGGGCCCTATTCCCATAAGAACTTGAATAAGGGTGAGAAACAGGAGGTGTTAGCCATCATAACTCCTTTAATAATGACTTGCTTCCTTTTCTCTCTTCTTCATATCAATGTATTTCAGTTGTTATCGTTTATTTAAAAAAATAAATCTTTTATGCCAGCAATATATAAATTACTTTGTTCCAGGAGAGTTCCTACAGGTGCAGGTAATAATTTTCTTTTCACTTATAATGATCACATGCACACAATGGGGCCTATTTATGAAAGTGCGAGCGGACATGATACAATGTAGCGTTTCATGTCCTGCCGCACATCGATAAATGCTGACAGCATACGCTGTCAGCATTTATCATTGCACAAGCAGTTCTTGTGAACTGCTTGTGCAATGCCGCCCCCTGCAGATTTGCGGCCAATCGGCCGCTAGCAGGGGGTCTCAATCAGCCCGATCATATAGGATCGGGCGGATTGATGTCCGCAGCCTTAGAGCAGGTGGACAAGTTATGGAGCAGCGGTCTTTAGAACCGTTTCTGGCAAGCCATTCGGAGCTTGATAATTCGGCCCCAATGTCTTAACCAGATGTATCTACAATAAAGCAAAATTGTTTGATTTCCCAAGTGAAAAATAAACACTAAAAACCAGTCACATCTGGTGAATCAAAGCTTTGTTGTGTTGACGTGCACATGTGCTAATAGATAGCAGGACTCCTGTAGCTCCCACACTCTGTACTGTCTGCTACTCTTGTGATTTTAGGCAGGCAAGTCTTCCCTAATTCACACTGCTTACTAGGGATAGATTACAAGTGGATTGCTATTTATTGCTCCCGCTCGCATGCTAACTGCGCTATACTACGGCTTTTTGTGCATGTCGGATACCGCGCATATTACAAGTTAAAAGTAAAAAGTTTTCACTCACACACTAACCCGATGCGTACAAAAAGCCAAAGTTACAATATCATGATCATGTTAAAGGGACAGTATACACCAGTAGTGCATGTAATAGACATTACTAAAAAGAAAAATATACACCGATACTGATATAAAAATCCAGTATAAAATATTTTTAAAACGTATTTAGAAGCTTCAAATTTAGCACTGTTGATAAGGTTAGGCTGGGACACCCAATGAATGGAGCTGAGAGCAGAACCTCCCCCCTCCCCTGCATATGAAAAGACCCATCATACAAACAGAAGCAGTCTGAAGTCTGTATACATCAGTATACATCTAAAACTTTGGGGCTTGGTTAGGAGTCTGAAAATCGACACAATGTTATTTAAAAGTAAGCAAAATTATACATTTATAAAAAAACACCCCCAGATGGACTATATAAATGGATCATCTACAAAACATTTATGCAAAGAAAAATCTAGTATACAATGCCCCTTTAACGTATTCTCCCATAGACTTCAATGGTGAGCTAAAAGTGGGGGGGGGGGGGGAAACTAACACCCAACAAGTCAGGCAAACCTGAATGCATTTTCTCAAGTGCGCTAACCCGACATAAAATATTAATATTTCACAATATAGCAGAATATGTTCGATTTATTCATAAATACATATATATACATATATATATGATGTATATATATAGATAGATAGATAGATAGATAGATAGATAGATAGATAGATAGATAGATAGATAGATAGATAGATAGATAGATAGATAGCTATATATATATATATAGATAGATAGATAGATAGATAGATAGATATATAGGAATATCTATTTAAAAATACTTAGAACATATTTCTCTATGTGAAGAACATTGGAATGTGAAATATTTACAGTACAAACACAGTAAAACACTTTATTAAATATGAATATTGCATACAAATTATTTTAGATGTGTTCAGCTACTTAACTGCAAAGGGCTCCAATGCACTTATATATGACTTTATATGTATGTATCTCTATGTTAAAGCCCTTTGCAGCCTTTTTTTCTAACACCTGAGACCTCATATCTTTGAGCCCTTATAACTTTTTATTGCAATATTTTTTTTAAATAATTTTTATTAGATAGTGTTTTATGAGTGTAACTGTACTTTTAAATGTATTTTTAATGTTTTTTGTGCCGCTTTTTATTCAAGAGTAATAGTTTACCAGAGCTCTGAGGTTGAGCTAACCAGACGTGTGTTAAATTTAATTGCGCTCGAGTGAACGTGTTTACTTTCAACGTGTAATATGTGTGATACTCTCAACGGATAGCGTGCCACTCATACCCAGGACATACTTGAAAACGAGAGAAATCTCAATGTATCCTTCCTGGTAAAATATTTTATAAATAAATAATAAATACCTAATCATCTAGCCCATAGTCTGCACTGAGGTACTTTCAAGGTTGTAGACATCCTGTTTAAAAATGTACTGGTCAAGACTCAGAGACATGTTCACAAAATAAGTTGGGATATTTCCCAGTAATTACTTTTAGGGCCACTATTAATGTTCTCAACTGGCTCTAAAATCAAATATTGTGCACTTTTATATTAGATGAACTGGTGAAATGGGTGATCGTTCCAATGAAAATGGCTAACAAGGGAACAATTTTAACAGATAAATAGGGTGTTGCAACTTTAAATATATCTGCCAGTATATATTACGTTCTTTAACGCCTTGACATGTTCTTTTAATTGGACATGGTCTCTCACCCATGAATGTGAGTGTGGGAGAAGATCTGTCATTAATTTATAGGCATTACATGGGTCTTTAAGTGTCAGAATGAGATGTTTTATTTACCTCCTTCTGTTCTGATACCCTTTCCTCACCCATTCTGTTAACAAAGGAATTTGAAGAATTTCTCCTAATTCCTATCATTATAGACACAGCTTACTCAGCAGATGAATGAAGCAAACCTGCAATGTTTTCTGATGGACTGGATCAGTGGCGTAGCGTGGGTTGTCAGTGCCCAGGGCAAGGCAAGTATTGCGCCCCCCCCAACCCCATTTTAGATATGCTGCTTCTTCTTACATTTGGGACAAACCAAGCAAAGACCCAAGCCTGGTAGATCACATAAAGCAAGGGACACTGTCTCCTCTCCCACAAAATGCTCCCTTAACCATCTTTACTGGATAACTAACAGTTTATTGCTGATGATACCCATATCCCCAAAATATGTCCCTTGTCATAAGCAGCTGCTAATCAGTAGCGCCTTACAAACAAAGCCATGAAAATAATATATTGGCAATACAAGAGGCAGTGGGTGAAGCCTGTAAGCATTATGTGCTATCCCCCTGTGATCAAACCCTGTCTGCAGCTCTCCAGAGTTGGGCAAATATATACAATATTACATTTTAAGATTTATTCTCATTTTACACATGGGTGGAAAGCCCCCCGTAACCCCCATCTGGTGGTGACGTCCTGATCTGTAAAACTTCATGGTACAAATACTGCAGACCACAGGGTGCACCCACCCCCACATTGCAGCAACCCATATTGTATATGTGGTGCAATAGGTTTTTGGTAAGTGATTAAAAAGAGGAAAAGGGGACACACAGGTTGGCAGCTGTTACATAAGGTTGTCCCTGCTGGGCAGACTGTCTTTTGGGTGCCAATGACGTATAAAAGTGGGGTATATATTCTACCTTAATAAATATAACAATTGTAAGTAATCAATATAAAAGGGGCATGGGACAGACAACCCAGCATTACATACATATATGGGGGGAGGGTGTATGGTATTTAGGGGGGTGCTGTTAAATTTATTTACTAACACAAATTATAGTTATTTTTTTTACTTTAAATGCAGTAAGGGTGGGTTTAATGTAAATAAAAAAGGCAATGAGCACCCAAACCCTAAAAATCGGTAAAAGTCCACACCTCAGGAGTCCAGCAAGAAATAGATTCAAGATGGTGAATTCATAGGACTTCTTTGATAGGAGACAAACACAGTGAAATGCCTGGTGAGCAGCACAATCATGGTGCCAGACAGCACACAAATCCCTAAATCTACTTCTGCCCTAGGAAGATCATGGAGGGGAAAAATCAAATACAGGAAACAAGGCCTCATTTTTGTCAAATGTCACAAATATACTTTTTTTGTGCAAGGACAAGATGGCATAAGTTGTAATCAGAATCCGGTCAAACATGAAAGTATGGTCTCTGATCACCCCACCATCCAACTAACTAGGTAACTGGGGTTAACAGAAAGGCAGAGCCCAGCCATGCTGCCACCAGTGCCACGGGTTTGAAAGAGATTTATTGCACTTTTTAAGGATTCCTCCCCCCCACCTCTGCTTAGAGATCCTTAAAAAGTGCCCCAGGCAATGCATGGCATTCTGGCTCTGGGTCCTTTGTTGGAAGGGAACTTAATTGTTGGGTAATAATAGAACCGTAATTAAGCTGCATTTTGCATGTTGCTAGTATCAGGCAAAAACAGGGCTATAAGTAAGTCTGGTCCTGACACCTTACCTTAGTCGTGGCATCACCACATTCCTGAAGGGTCGCAGAACAGAGCTGGGGGCCTGTCAGAATTTTTAGCCTCCCTTCTTCCCTTTGCTAAGTTGAGGCTGGAAGCGCCCCTCAGAATTATGCGCCCGGGGCAACCGCCCCTGTTGCCCCCCCCACGCTACGCCACTGGACTGGATTGTCATTGTAACCTTATACTAAGAAAATGGATTTTGTTTAAAATAAATTATTTTAATAATGAGGTATTTATCCTTTTATAAAGCACTGGAGGGACAAACTATGCCCCTGGTTCTTAGAATAGATAATATTGATCTATGTAAAACTTCAAAACTGCCCCGCGCCTTATCAGCTCTGTTAATAAGATAAAGGGAACAACTTCTCTTTCCTCCTTTGTTGATTTACTGTGTGTACGTTTTGCTCATAAATCCTTTCATATAATGCTAAATATAAATCAGTCAAATGATTGGAAAACAATCAGGATACAGATTTTATGAATAATATACAGTGCAGAAACGGAAGTCGAAATCAAGGTTTAGATCAATGTAGATAAAGAAAAATAAATAAATACTTAAGGGACAATATACACTCATTTTTTCTTTGCATAAATGTTTTGTAGATGATCTATTTATATAGCCCATAAAGTTTTTTTTTTTTTTTAAATGTATAGTTTTGCTTATTTTTAAATAACATTGCTCTGATTTTCAGACTCCTAACTAAGCCCCAAAGTTTTAGGAGAATACCGTCAGCTACCTTCTCCAGCTTGCTCCTGTTTGTGTAAAGGGTCTTTTCATATGCAAAAGAAGGGGGAGGGGGGAAGTGTCTTATTTCCCACTTGCAGTGGGTGTTCCAGTAACCTTTTCAACAGAGCTAAACTGAGAGCTTCTAAGTACAGGGAGTGCAGAATTATTAGGCAAATGAGTATTTTGACCACATCATCCTCTTTATGCATGTTGTCTTACTCCAAGCTGTATAGGCTCGAAAGCCTACTACCAATTAAGCATATTAGGTGATGTGCATCTCTGTAATGAGAAGGGGTGTTGTCTAATGACATCAACACCCTATATCAGGTGTGCATAATTATTAGGCAACTTCCTTTCCTTTGGCAAAATGGGTCAAAAGAAGGACTTGACAGGCTCAGAAAAGTCAAAAATAGTGAGATATCTTGCAGAGGGATACAGCACTCTTAAAATTGCAAAGCTTCTGAAGCGTGATCATCGAACAATCAAGCGTTTCATTCAAAATAGTCAACAGGGTCGCAAGAAGCGTGTAGGAAAAACCAAGGCGCAAAATAACTGCCCATGAACTGAGAAAAGTCAAGCGTGCAGCTGCCAAGATGCCACTTGCCACCAGTTTGGCCATATATCAGAGCTGCAACATCACTGGAGTGCCCAAAAGCACAAGGTGTGCAATACTCAGAGACATGGCCAAGGTAAGAAAGGCTGAAAGACGACCACCACTGAACAAGACACACAAGCTGAAACGTCAAGACTGGGCCAAGAAATATCTCAAGACTGATTTTTCTAAGGTTTTATGGACTGATGAAATGAGAGTGAGTCTTGATGGGCCAGATGGATGGGCCCGTGGCTGGATTGGTAAAGAGCAGAGAGCTCCAGTCCGACTCAGACGCCAGCAAGGTGGAGGTGGAGTACTGGTTTGGGCTGGTATCATCAAAGATGAGCTTGTGGGGCCTTTTCGGGTTGAGGATGGAGTCAAGCTCAACTCCCAGTCCTACTGCCAGTTTCTGGAAGACACCTTCTTCAAGCAGTGGTACAGGAAGAAGTCTGCATCCTTCAAGAAAAACATGATTTTCATGCAGGACAATGCTCCATCACACGCGTCCAAGTACTCCACAGCGTGGCTGGCAAGAAAGGGTATAAAAGAAGAAAATCTAATGACATGGCCTCCTTGTTCACCTGATCTGAACCCCATTGAGAACCTGTGGTCCATCATCAAATGTGAGATTTACAAGGAGGGAAAACAGTACACCTCTCTGAACAGTGTCTGGGAGGCTGTGGTTGCTGCTGCACGCAATGTTGATGGTGAACAGATCAAAACACTGACAGAATCCATGGATGGCAGGCTTTTGAGTGTCCTTGCAAAGAAAGGTGGCTATATTGGTCACTGATTTGTTTTTGTTTTGTTTTTGAATGTCAGAAATGTATATTTGTGAATGTTGAGATGTTATATTGGTTTCACTGGTAAAAATAAATAATTGAAATGGGTATATATTTGTTTTTTGTTAAGTTGCCTAATAATTATGCACAGTAATAGTCACCTGCACACACAGATATCCCCCTAAAATAGCTATAACTAAAAACAAACTAAAAACTACTTCCAAAACTATTCAGCTTTGATATTAATGAGTTTTTTGGGTTCATTGAGAACATGGTTGTTGTTCAATAATAAAATTAATCCTCAAAAATACAACTTGCCTAATAATTCTGCACTCCCTGTAAGTTTTTAAACAGTTTTATACTGGATTTTTAGATCAGTATCTGTGCATCTTATTCTTTATAGTAGTGTCTATTACATGCAGTTATATGAACATGAGTGTATACTGTCCCTTTAAAGTGATTGTAAAGTTTAATGAATAATTCCCTATAACTGAAAATAATATTAAAAACAGGGGCACTTTCATTCATTAAACTTTACAAACACGCTTATTTTTTTAAATTACTTACCTTTGCGTTATGGTAAACATAACGCCGATCCTCCGCCCGCAGCTCCTGCTTTTATTAGCATATCAATGACGATCCTGCTTCCTCCAATCGTTGCGTGCCTCATTAAATTTGTAAAGTTTAATGAATGAAAGTGCCCCTGTTTTTAAGATTATTTTTAGTTAGCGGACACTTATTCATTAAACTTTACAATCACTTTAAATACCCTGTTGTAGTAAAACTTTTAAAGGGACATGGAACCCAATTTTTTTCTTTCATGATTCAGGTAGAGAATACAATTTAAAAAAGGTTTCCGATTTACTTTTATTATCACATTTGCATCGTACTCATGTTATTGTTTGTTGAATGGATTCTAGATAGGTAGCGTGCACATGCCTGAAGCACTACATGACAGGAAATAGTGCTGCCATATAGTGCTCTTGCTCATGTATAACATGGTTGCAAAACTGCTGCCACATAGTGCTGCAGACAAGTGCACACGCCTGAACTTACCTTCCTGCTGTTCAACAAAGGATAGCAAAAAACTAAGAAAATGTGATGATAGAAGTAATTTGTTTAAAATTGTATGTTCTATCTGAATCATGAAAGAAAACATTTGGGTTTTATGTCTCTTTAACCACATCCCATTTTAAAGTACTTCTAAGCAGCAAATCAGTATGTCTGTCCCGGGACAGCTAAGGGATTGAGCCTCATGCACTCTCATGTTATTTACCTATTCAGTTTAAGGAATTTTACTATGAAATCTCATGAGAGTTAAAGGGACATGAAACCTAAAATTTTTCTTTCATGATTTAGATAGAGAATACAATTTAAAAAAACTTTCCAATTTACTTCTATTATTTAATTTGTTTCCTTCTCTTGTTATCCTTTGCTAAAAGGTTTATCTAGGTAAGCTCAGGAGCAGCAAAGAACCTAGGTTCTCGCTGCTGATTGGTGGCTGCATATATATACAGAATGTCATTGGCTTACCCATGTCTTCAGTTATAAACCATTAGTGCATTGATGCTCATTCAACAAATGATACCAAGAGAATGAAACAAATTAGATAATAGAAGTAAATTAGAAAGTTGTTTAAGTGTGTTGGAATCTAACTATATACAGTCCTAGTGGCTGTACTTTCTGTGTTCTTCAATATAATCATTTATGCAAATGTAAGCTTTTTTCCATGAAGATTGCTTAAAGTGAATGTAATGTTGAATGAATGAATGAGTGCCCGGTTTATAAAAATACTTTTAAAAACAGGGGCACTTTCATTCATTAAACTGTACATTGTAGCATTTTTTTTTAATTACCTTTTTCTTTAGGAAACCAAGACCGGCGATCCTCTGCCTGCAGCTCCTCTGTACTTACCTCAGCAATGACGAAATCGGCTTCCTCCAATCGCTGCATGGCCTCACGAGATGGATGCTCCGGGGAGCACACCATGATTGGAGGAAGCCGGTTTCGTCATCGATATGCTAAGTACAGCATGAGAAGCAGGCGGAGGATCACCGGACTGGGTTTCCTAAAGAAAAAGATAAGTATTAAAAAAAAAACCGCTGCAATGTAAAATGAAATGCAATGAAATGTGCCCCTGCTTATAAAAGTATTTTTAAAAACCGGTCACTCATTCATGAAACTTTACATTCACATAAAGTTGAAATGGCAACTATTGCAAGAGCATTATTTAAACGTCAATATATTTTGCCTGAAAGGGTTACTTAGTTAAAGCTATTTATTTCTATGTTAAAACTAAAAGCAATACTTGTCATAGGGATAGCTCACTGTGTACTGAGCAAATCTCCCACAATGAGTGACACACAATAAAAAAAAAGCATCATATACAGAAACATCTGACAAACAAAAACATTTTATTTTTTTCAAATGCCCTCTTTTTAATGAAACAGAAAAAAATGCTTTAATGTTCTTTTAACTTAATTGCAAAATACTAAGGAACATATGTTGCCCACATTTGAAGCAGCTATCAATCACCCAGATAACTTATTACCTTAAAGGGACAGTTCACTGTAAAATAGTTTTTCCCTGAATGTGTTCCCCATGACTTGTTATACCAGTGGCAGCAGATAAAATGTAAGATAAATTGCTCATTTATGCTTCTTTTTGCAAAATAAATAGCTGATTTGCTCTTTGAAACCACAGCCCATAAAAATAGTCTTGGCTTGCTGATAGATCAGATCTTATCACTGAAATGCTTACCTTTCTTATCAATGTCTCTACAATACTTATAAAGAACAAATGGGAAAAAAAAACCATTTTAGAGTTTTATCTATTACATCTCCCACTGTTAGTGTAATTTCTTCTGATGGCTGTGTTTACATACGCCTAGATTACGAGTTTTGCGTTAGAGGCTGTGCGGTGCTAACAAGCAGTTTATGCTCACCACTCACTTGCAGACAGCGCTGGAATTACGGGTTTTTAGAAACTCGGCGTTAGCTGCAAAAAAGTGAGCGTAGAGCAAAATTTAGCTCCACATCTCACCTCAATACCAGCGCTGCTTACGTTAGCAGTGAGCTGGTAAAACATGCTCGTGCACGATTTCCCCATAGTAATCAATGGGGGAGAGCCGGCTGAAAAAAAAACTAACACCTGCAAAAAAGCAGCGTAAAACTCCTAACACAGCCCCATTGATTCCTATGGGGAAATACATTTTATGTCTACACCTAACACCCTAACATGAACCCCGAGTCTAAACACCCCTAATCTTACACTTATTAACCCCTAATCTGCCGCCCCCAACATCGCCGACACCTAAATTATATTATTAACCCCTAATCTGCCGCTCCAGACACCGCCGCCACCTACATTATACTTATGAAACCCTAATCTGATGCCCCCAACATTGCCGACACCTACATTTTATTTATTAACCCCTACTCTGTCGCCTCCAATGTCGCTGCAACCTAACTACATTTATTAACCCCTAATCTGCCGCCCTCAAAGTCGCTGCTACTATAATACAGTTATTAACCCCTAAACCTAAGTCTAACCCTAACCCTAACACCCCCTAACTTAAATATAATTAAAATAAATCTAAAATTACTACAATTAACTAAATTATTCCTATAAAAAACTAAATACTTACCTATAAAATAAACCCTAAGCTAGCTACAATATAACTAATATTTACATTATATCTAGCTTAGGGTTTATTTTTATTTTACAGGCAACTTTGTATTTATTTTAACTAGGTAGAATAGTTATTAAATAGTTATTTATGTTCGCTGGATTTCTTTGTTTGGAAGTAACTATTTAATAACTACCTAGTTAAAATAAAGACAAATTTACCTGTAAAATAAAACCTAACCTAAGTTACAATTACACCTAACACTACACTACAATTAAATTAATTACCTAAATTAAATACAATTAATTACAATTAATTTTTTTTATCTAAAGTACAAACCCCCCCCACAAAATTACAGAAAATTATAAAGAAAATACAAGATTTTTAAACTAATTACACCTAATCTAATCCCCCTAACAAAATAAAAAAGCCCCCCCAAAATAAAAAAGCCCTACCCTACACTAAATTACAAATAGCCCTTAAAAGGGCCTTTTGCGGGGCATTGCCCCAAAGTAATCAGCTCTTTTACCTGTAAAAAAAATTAGAATTCCCACCCTCAACATTAAAACCCACCACCCACACAACCAACCCTACTCTAAAACCCACCCAATCCCCCCTTAAAAAAAACCTAACACTAACCCCCTGAAGATCACCCTACCGGGAGACGTCTTCACCCAGCTGGGCATAAGTGGACCTCCAGACGGGCAGAAGTCTTCATCCAACCGGGCAGAAGTGGTCCTCCAGATGGGCAGAAGTCTTCATCCAGACGGCATCTTCTATCTTCATCCATCCGGCGCGGAGCGGGTCCATCTTTAAGACATCCGACGCAAGCATCCTCTTCATCCGACGGCCGACGACTGAATGAAGGTTCCTTTAAATAACGTCACCCTTCAATTCTGATTGGCTGATAGAATAGGTAGAAACAAATTTAATTGCTTCCCTTTCATATGTTTGATTTTTGTCTACATTTTTAGTTTTTCTTTTTACAGGTATTAAAGTGTGATTTGTTATTTGCTTATATCTTTATGTTAAAAAAATAGTGTCATCATTTATTGCATTTTCACAAGGTTTTTCACTTGTTCCAAATGATCCATTTACCTGCTGGAGTGTATTAAATTGTTTGCAAATAGCTCCTTAGCCTTTACATTGGCATTTGAAATAGCTGATTTAGCCTGTAGTATCTCTACCTATACTGACAGTTTCTAAACCTAGGTATAGGCTATTGAGAAACTATGGCCTAGATTACGAGTTGTGCGTTAGGGTTAAAAAGCAGCGTTAAGAGGTCCTAATGCTGCTTTTTAACGCCCGCTGGTTTAAAATTAATATTAGATTTAAAATATATTTTTGCGTGGAAATGGTTATGTGATG
Organism: Bombina bombina; assembly: GCF_027579735.1. Taxonomy (NCBI): domain Eukaryota; kingdom Metazoa; phylum Chordata; class Amphibia; order Anura; family Bombinatoridae; genus Bombina; species Bombina bombina. Next base: position 783,476,539 of record NC_069501.1, on the reverse strand, counting down.
TTTACATTTAAGCTGAACCTTGCAATAAACAATGTAATGTGCTAAACTAGTATATAAATGTAAACGTAGAAAACCCTTTAGCCAAACTGCTTGGGACCGGAAAAGGTTGGGATTTGGGAATAGTTTGGATTTTGAAATATTTGCATTTTTTAAGTGGGACAGTTTGGAGAGTAGTAAAGTGTAAACAACAATATGTAATTTAGCAAATATTTACATGTCATAATACAGCTTATACATGTAACCTAAAGGTAGTTTAATATTATTTGAATTACTTTGCATACAGAATATCCTCAGAAAGATAGTACAGTACTGCAATGAGAAAGGTAATATTTGTTATTTTAAATAAAATAAATATAAACTATTATTTGCATTTTCAAACGCAGAAAACCAAACCAAAGACACAGACAGATAAGATTGTGACTTACAGGCAGGAAACATAGCAATTTTTGATAATTTTATTAAAATAAAAATATTAATTAAAAAGTTTGGATTTCAAAATAAGTTTGGATTTTGGAATTCCGGATTTGGGGATTTGTACCTGTATTACTCACTGAATGATTAGGGCAACTGCCATAGCTGTATTGCTTTAACAGGTTTCTACAAGCCCTAACAAGTATGCTTTTTTTCAAAGGGACATATGATTAAAAACTTGTAATAGACTTAAACCACACTGTTAAATAAATAATTCAAAAATAAAAGTACAATCCACTATAGAACATGGTTCATTTTATAAACAGAACAATACTGTTACAATACTGAACAACATTGTGATTTTTCAAATTCTGATTATGTCTTCACAGTTTCTGTGTAACTTTATCAAATTAGGCTCATACTTTGTATATATATGTGTATCTTTTATAAATGACATTGCACTTGGCATGTCTTCTATTTGTCTTTCTGTCAGCTTCAGTTTCCCAGAGAGCATCATTACTTTATATGGTCCAGATAATCAAACATTCTCTAGTTTGGAGGGAGAATATAGTGCTGACTTCACAGGGGCAGAACTCACAGAATTTGGACATGGAATGTAATCCCAGAGAGATGAGAGATGCCTTCTATACGCCTAGATTTAGAGTTCTGCGGCCAAAGGGGTGCGTAGCTAACGCTGGCTTTTTTCTGGCCGCACCTTTTAAATACCGCTGGTATTGAGAGTTCACAGAATGGCTGCGTTAGGCTCCAAAAAAGGAGCGTAGAGCATTTTTAACGCAACTTCAACTCTCGATACCAGCGGTGCTTACGGACGCGGCCAGCTTAAAAAACGTGCTCGTGCACGATTCCCCCATAGAAAACAATGGGGCTGTTTGAGCTGAAAAAAAACCTAACACCTGCAAAAAAGCTGTGTTCAGCTCCTAACGCAGCCCCATTGTTTTCTATGGGGAAACACTTCCTACGTCTGCACCTAACACCCTAACATGAACCCCGAGTCTAAACACCCCTAACTTTACACTTATTAAACCCTATTCTGCCGCCCCCGCTATCGCTAACCCCTGCATATTATTATTAACCCCTAATCTGCCGCTCCGTAAACCGCCGCTACTTACATTATCCCTATGTACCCCTAATCTGCTGTCCCTAACACCGCCGACCCCTATATTATATTTATTAACCCCTAATATGCCCCCCACAACGTCGCCTCCACCTGCCTACACTTATTAACCCCTAATCTGCCAAGCGGACCGCACCGCTATTATAATAAAGTTATTAACCCCTAATCCGCCTCACTAACCCTATAATAAATAGTATTAACCCCTAATCTGCCCTCCCTAACATCGCCGACACCTAACTTCAAACATTAACCCCTAATCTGCCGACTGGAGCTCACCGCTATTCTAATAAATGTATTAACCCCTAAAGCTAAGTCTAACCCTAACACTAACACCCCCCTAAGTTAAATATAATTTAAATCTAACGAAATGAATGAACTCTTATTTAATAAATTATTCCTATTTAAATCTAAATACTTACCTGTAAAATAAACCCTAATATAGCTACAACATAAATTATAATTATATTATAGCTATTTTAGGATTAATATTTATTTTACAGGCAACTTTGTATTTATTTTAACCAGGTACAATAGCTATTAAATAGTTAAGAACTATTTAATAGCTAAAATAGTTAAAATAATTACAAAATTACCTGTAAAATAAATCCTAACCTAAGTTACAATTAAACCACTACACTATCGATAAATTAATTAAATAAAATACCAACAATTATCTACAATTAAACCTAACACTACACTATCAATAAATTATTTAAATACAATATCTACAATTATCTACAATTAAACCTAACACTTTACTATCAATAAATTATGTAAATACAATATCTACAAATAAATACAATGAAATAAACTAACTAAAGTACAAAAAATAAAAAAGAACTAAGTTACAAAAATACAAAAATATTTACAAACATTAGAAAAATATTACAACAATTTTAAACTAATTACACCTACTCTAAGCCCCCTAATAAAATAACAAAGCCCCCCAAAATAAAAAATGCCCTACCCTATTCTAAATTAAAAAAGTTCAAAGCTCTTTTACCTTACCAGCCCTGAACAGGGCCCTTTGCGGGGCATGCCCCAAAGAATTCAGCTCTTTTGCCTGTAAAAAAAACACATACAATACCCCCCCAACATTACAACCCACCACCCACATACCCCTAATCTAACCCAAAGCCCCCTTAAATAAACCTAACACTAAGCCCCTGAAGATCTTCCTACCTTATCTTCACCATACCAGGTTCACCGATCGGTCCTCGGAAGTGTTGATCCAAGCCCAAGCGGGGGGCTGAAGAGTGACGTCCATCCTCGGGCTGAAGTCTGGATCCACGGCGGCTGAAGAAATCCATCATCGGGCTGAAGTCGGAAGTCCATCATCGGGATGAAGTCTTCTATCAAGCCGCATCTTCAATCTTCTTTCTTCTGGAGCGGAGCGGAACCATCTTCTTCCAAGCCGACGCGGAACATCCTCTTCAACCGACGACTAGACGACGAATGACGGTTCCTTTAAATGACGTCATCCAAGATGGCGTCCCTCGAATTCCGATTGGCTGATAGGATTCTATCAGCCAATCGGAATTAAGGTAGGAATATTCTGATTGGCTGATGGAATCAGCCAATCAGAATCAAGTTCAATCCGATTGGCTGATCCAATCAGCCAATCAGATTGAGCTTGCATTCTATTGGCTGATCGGAACAGAGCTTATCGGACCTGATCGGAACAGCCAATAGAATGCGAGCTCAATCTGATTGGCTGATTGGATCAGCCAATCGGATTGAACTTGATTCTGATTGGCTGATTCCATCAGCCAATCAGAATATTCCTACCTTAATTCCGATTGGCTGATAGAATCCTATCAGCCAATCTGAATTCGAGGGACGCCATCTTGGATGACGTCATTTAAAGGAACCGTCATTCATCGTTCAGTCGTCGGCCAGGATGGATGTTCCGCGTCGGAGGTCTTCAGGATGCTGCCGCTCCGCTCCGGAACGGATGACGATAGAAGATGCCGCTTGGATGAAGACTTAAATCGGATGGAAGACCTCTTCTGCCCCGCTTGGATGAAGACTTCTACCGGATGGAGGACCTCTTCTTGCTCCGCTTGGATGAAGAATTTGGCTCGGCTGGGTGAAGACGACTCAAGGTAGGGAGATCTTCAGGGGCTTAGTGTTAGGTTTATTTAAGGGGGGTTTGGGTTAGATTAGGGGTATGTGGGTGGTGGGTTGTAATGTTGGGGGGGTATTGTATGTTTTTTTTTACAGGCAAAAGAGCTGAACTTCTTGGGGCATGCCCCGCAAAGGGCCCTGTTCAGGGCTGGTAAGGTAAAAGAGCTTTGAACTTTAGTAATTTAGAATAGGGTAGGGCATTTTTTTATTTTGGGGGTCTTTGTTATTTTATTAGGGGGCTTAGAGTAGGTGTAATTAGTTTAAAATTGTTGTAATATTTTTCTAATGTTTGTAAATATTTTTTTATTTTTTGTAACTTAGTTCTTTTTTATTTTTTGTACTTTAGTTATTTTATTTCATTGTATTTATTTGTAGGAATTGTATTTAATTTATTTATTGATAGTGTATTGTTAGGTTTAATTGTAGATAATTATAGGCATTTTATTTAATTAATTTATTGATAGTGTAGTGTTAGGTTTAATTGTAACTTAGGTTAGGATTTATTTTACAGGTAAATTTGTAATTATTTTAACTATTTTAGCTATTAAATAGTTCTTAAGTATTTAATAGCTATTGTACCTGGTTAAAATAAATACAAAGTTACCTGTAAAATAAATATTAATCCTAAAATAGCTATAATATAAATATAATTTATATTGTAGCTATATTAGGATTTATTTTACAGGTAAGTATTTAGCTTTAAATAGGAATAATTTATTTAAGAAGAGTTAATTAATTTCGTTAGATTAAAATTATATTTAACTTAGGGGGGTGTTAGTGTTAGGGTTAGACTTAGCTTTAGGGGTTAATACATTTATTAGAATAGCGGTGAGCTCCAGTCGGCAGATTAGGGGTTAATAATTGAAGTTAGGTGTCGGCGATGTTAGGGAGGGCAGATTAGGGGTTAATACTATTTATTATAGGGTTAGTGAGGCGGATTAGGGGTTAATAACTTTATTATAGTAGCGGTGCGGTCCGCTTGGCAGATTAGGGGTTAATAAGTGTAGGCAGGTGGAGGCGACGTTGAGGGGGGCAGATTAGGGGTTAATAAATATAATATAGGGGTCGGCGGTGTTAGGGGCAGCAGATTAGGGGTACATAGCTATAATGTAGGTGGCAGCTCTTTGCGATCGGCAGATTAGGGGTTAATTATTGTAGGTAGCTGGCTGCGACGTTGTGGGGGGCAGGTTAGGGGTTAATAAATATAATATTGGGGTCGGCGGTGTTAGGGGAAGCAGATTAGGGGTACATAAGTATAACGTAGGTGGCGGTTGGCAGATTAGGGGTTAAAACAAATTAATTGAGTGTTGGCGATGTGGGGGGGGCCTCGGTTTAGGGGTACATAGGTAGTTTATGGGTGTTAGTGTACTTTACAATACAGTAGTTAAGAGCTTTATAAACCGGCGTTAGCCCAGAAAGCTCTTAACTACTGACTTTTTTCTGCGGCTGGAGTTTTGTCGTTAGATTTCTAACGCTCACTTCAGACACGACTCTAAATACCGGAGTTAGAAAGATCCCATTGAAAAGATAGGATACGCAATTGACGTAAGGGGATCTGCGGTATGGAAAAGTCGCGGCTGAAAAGTGAGCGTTAGACCCTTTTTTGAATGACTCCAAATACCGGCGGTAGCCTAAAACCAGTGTTAGGAGCCTCTAACTCTGGTTTTCACAGCTACCGCCAAACTCCAAATCTAGGCCTCTGTTAATAATAGCATAACAAGGGGATATGGCTCATGTTTCGGTCACTCTTGGACCATAGCATGTGGGGGAGGGAATGCAGCGGGCGAGAGACGCTCGTATTAGAGAGGGGAAAGGGAATGGGGAGGGGGGGCGGAGCCAGCTAAGGTATGTCAGTGAATTACTGGGAAACTAAGGAGAAGCGGTATAAGGGCAAAAATTATGAGTCGTATAGATGAATAGGGTGCAACAAACAATCCAGGGTCAATAACAAATAAATATTGAGAAACCCCAGTTAAGTCGAGCATATTAGTAGACACTACTATTAAACCAAGGGCATCAGTGTACAACAAATGATGTATAGTCAAGGAAAACAGCCTATCAGTCACTGCGTATAATTAAATATGGTAACTATAGGGGTCCTATCTACAGAGGAGCACGTACTCATAGAAAAAGTGTTACAAAGGAGTAGGGAGTTATTGCATACACAAAGTTATCAATGGGCTAATATGATAGGAGCTTATCATAGCTAAATGGGGATAAAGCTTAAATTATCACCAAGAAATAATTAGGTACTGCTAATAGAACTACCCAATGAAACTACTTAAGTAAAATATAAAATCTTGAAAGATGGGTACAGTTAGCTCCATATAACTGAGATAAGACAAATATATTAGTTACTCCTTAGCCTTTACATATTCATCCTGTGAAGGAGTTGACTCGTCCTATCCCACAGACTCGGCCGTCATCCGTAGGACAAAGACTGTCATGCTAGGTTTAAATAAAGGCCAGAGTGGGCTTTTCAGAGTCTCAGTTGGGAAGATCATAGATCATGGCAATGAAAGACCATAAGTTAATGGAAGGGGGTATATGGTCCTAGGTAATTATTAGGATTAGCTAGCTACAGATCTTAAGGAATGATAGGAGTGCCCATTGCCTAGTACAAACATGATAATAACAGTGATTGAACTCACATTGAACTGAATTCTTATTAAGAGTATATGCTTAAAAAATACTGGTTGAGGGAATGTCCTGTGATATTAGGGAGAGACTAAAGTAGGGGGCCTTCCTATGTGTGAATATCCCATGTGATAAGTGAAGTCCAAGGAGACGGACATCACAAATTCTAATGTTTGTGATGATACGAGTGTACATTAATAGTCTCAGTAGGTCAGATTATAAGCACTGTATAAAGCAAGGTTAATATGTATAGAGATTCAGCGAATACATAACTCAATTAATAACTAGCAGACATATTAGACAGTCATGATATGGGTACTACAGACTGCAGGATGGATTAGGAAAGGATGGATCTCCTATGTAAGTGAGACCTATAATACAATGTAGCATGTAACAACAAAGGATAAGTACATAGTACAGCATGCATCATAAACCACATCAAAAACTTAATTATTATGCGGTTAGTCCTGCTAGTAAAAAAGATATGAAGAAAAACTCTAAGAATGCGAGTTTGTGGCTTAGGGGAGGTCTAATAGTAAAATCGAATGTCGATGTAGAGTCTCACAGGGACAGTGGCTATGACCCCAGGCAAGACATCTTGTATGTGAGATATAGCGGGAGAGACCAATCTTCATTAGCTAAGACAATATGTAAAAAGGAGCATCAAACTAAACCATGCTCTTATATTAGCAAGACAATTTATATTAAAATAAAGCTGCAGACTCAAAGTAGGAGCATTATGTTATAAACAAACAAACAACTTTTAACCTAGGTAAAGTCCCAGTTGCTATTATGAACACTTAGCCTTAGCCCATTCCCATCTTCTGATAAACCAAATGGGAAGAGTATATGGGCAGCTAAATATAGAGTTCCATGTAATCGCTATACTAGAGCTGACTGCAATGAAAGGAACAGTCAGACTGTGTTATAGTCCTCCCTTTGAGCAATGCAGGTCAAGCAAACAAGGCATGAAAATGGCCTCCCGGATCAAAAGGGCCTTTCAGCAGGTTGATGTAATGTATGGCATCCACTCTGTGTACCCTAGATGGGAATGTACTTTGAGTAAACAGTACAAGCGTGAACAAGAGAGGCCCTGAGTTATCCTTACGTGGAATCAGACGAGCAGACAGTCCCCGATCTCCCTGGGTGAGACCTTTAAAATAGGTGGAGCAGTTAAGGGCTTCTGAGCAATCCTCCCCAGAAGATCGGGTCGCCTGTGAGGGAGAGCTCCATGGACCACGCTGCTTCCGATCATCTACAGCAGGACCTCCAGATAAATCAGCTGTCTCAGGCCCATAGGAGTTATAAAGTGTCAGCTGGGAACTGCATACTCTGGTCACACCGAGCGGCAGAGTCTGCAGCGTCACACAGTATGGAGCGTTCTGTCGCCCCATCCCTGTGAGGACCGGGGAGTGCTGCTGGGTTGAAGGTATTTTAGGCAGTATCATTGACCTCGGATCTAGCTCTCCCTTATTTGCTGTACACAAGTCGGCAGTGTCTAGGGGCAAATCTATGTTGTATTGCATCAGGTGTGGTTCCAGCCAGTCTACCTCCACCCTCACTTCTCCAGCCATTATTGCGCTTTGCGATGAGTCCGTCACAGCTCTCAATTCAGCAACCAGAGCTTGCTGATGTAAGTCCATGGAGCGCATTAGAGCGTGGATCGCTAGAAGAAATTGTTGCTCCATGGTTATACTAAAGGTGCAAGTATAATGAGTATGTTCCCATCCGTTGAAGCAGTGCGTGGGTAGTTTCAAGTATGATGGCGGGAGCTTCGTAGCGGTCTCAGCTGGCTAATAGGCCTCAGTACCAGTATTTTGTCAATTTATGGTAGTTTAGTCCCAATCTTTGTGAGTAATATCCTAGGGTATAATAAGAGCCAAATACAAAAATATATAAAGCCTTAGGGTGTCACAGAGGATTATTTTGGTTGTCAGATTTTAGGAGCTCCGAGACGGCACATCTTGTTGCTTCTGCAGTTGGCCCCGCCCCCCTAGTTTAGTTTATGTAATTGTATGTAATTGTATGTAATTGATTTAGTTTATTTATTGATAGTGTAGTGTTAGGTTTAATTGTAACTTAGGTTAGGATTTATTTTACAGGTAATTTTGTAATTATTTTAACTAGGTAACTATTAAATAGTTAATAACTATTTAATAGCTATTGTACCTAGTTAAAATAAATACAAAGTTGCCTGTAAAATAAATATAAATCCTAAAATAGCTACAATATAATTATTCGCTATATTGTAGCTATATTTGGGTTTATTTTACAGGTATTTAGATTTAAATAGGAAGACTTTAGTTAATAATATTTAATTTATTTTGTTAGAATAAAATTATATTTATTTTAGGGGGTGTTAGGGTTAGGGTTAGACTTAGCTTTAGGGGTTAATACATTTATTAGAGTAGCGGCGAGGTCCTGTCGGCAGATTAGGGGTTAATACTTGAAGTTAGGGGTTAATACTATTTATTATAGGGTTTTTGAGACGGGAGTGAAGCGGTTTAGGGGTTAATACATTTATTAGAGTGGCGGCGAGGTCCGGTCGGCAGATTAGGGGTTAATAAGTGTAGGTAAGGTAGCGGCGACGTTGGGGGGGGCAGATTAGGGGTTAATAAATATTATGTAGGTGTCGGCGATGTTAGGGGCAGCAGATTAGGGGTTCATAGGGATAATGTAGGTTGCAGCGGTGTACGGAGCAGAAGATTAGGGGTTAATAATATAATGCAGGTGTCAGCGATAGCGGGGCAGAAGATTAGGGGTTAATAAGTATAAGGTTAGGGGTGTTTAGACTCGGGGTTCATGTTAGGGTGTTAGGTGCAGACTTAGAAACTGTTTCCCCATAGGAAACAATGGGGCTGCTTTAGGAGCTGAACGCTGCTTTTTTGCAGGTGTTAGTTTTTTTTCACCCCATTGTTTCCTATGGGGATATCGTGCACAAGCACGTTTTTCCAGCTAGCCGCTACAGTAAGCAACGCTGGTATTGAGAGTTGAAGTGGCAGTAAATATGCCTCTACGCTCCCTTTTTGGAGCCTAACGCAGCCCTTCAGAGAACTCTCAATACCAGCGTTATTTAAAAGGTGCGGGGAGAAAAAAATACGCGTAGCTAACGCACCCCTTTGGCCGCAAAACTCTAACTCTAGCCGTTAGAAAATTTCACAAGACTTGTGAGAGATCTTCAGACATACCCTGGGAACTCCCCTGTTCAGCCCAGCAAACTGTCCTGTTCCTCTCACTTTCTGAAACTGTCAGTTTATAATGGAGAAAATAAAAAGTTCAATGTAATTTTATACAAAGTATGATCCTAAGTTATTAAAGTAACACAGAAACGGTCAAAGCATCATCAGAATGTGTAAAATTACTGCTAGATCAAAATTTAAATGTATTAAATTACAAATGATAGTGCAATAGTGGGATAGTAAACACCAAAAATGTTATTGTTTAAAAAGATAGATAATCCCTTTACTTACCATTCACCAATTTTGCATATCCAACACTATTATAGAAATATACTTTTTACCTCTGTAATTACCTTGTATTTACTTGCGTGAGCACAATGTTATTTATATGAAACACATGAACTAACTCCCTCTAGTTGTGAAAAACTGTCAAATACATTCAAATAAGAGGCGGCCTTCAAGGGTTTAGAAATTAGCATATAAGCCTACCTAGGTTTAGCTTTCAACTAAGAATACCAAAAGAACAAAGCAAATTTGATGATAAAAGTAAATTAGAAAGTTGTTTAAAATTGCATGCCCTATATGAATCATGAAAGTTTAATTTGGACTTGACAATTCCTTTTAAATTCAATAATATTGAAAGGACCCAATCTCAAATGTATAGTAATATAAAATGCAATGCACAAAGTGTAAGTGTAACAAAAATCTTATATCATGCACTGCTATATTGCACTAGGCTTGTTTCTGCTTCACATGCATAAATGAGAGAGATCTCGCCGTGCTGGAGAGTTCCGCCCCTTTTCTTTTGATAATTCAATGAGATCAGCCTTTGTGCAGACTGAACTACAATTTCTCTATTTACTGGTCCTCTACTGAACTCCTCTCTTCAAGTCCCAAGATTTAGAAAATACTTACGGCTAGATTTAGAGTTTGGCGGCCAAAGGGGTGCGTTAGCTACGCGTGCTTTTTTTCCCCCGCACCTTTTAAATACCACTGGTAATTTGAGTTCACAGAATGGCTGGGTTTTCAGTGCATTAGGCTCCAAAAAGGGAGCGTAGAGCATAATTTAACGCCACTGCAACTCTCGATACCAGCGGTGCTTACGGACGCGGCCAGCTTCAAAAACGTGCTCGTGCACGATTCCCCCATAGAAAACAATGGGGCTGTTTGAGCTGAAATAAAACCTAACACCTGCAAAAAAGCCGCGTTCAGCTCCTAACGCAGCCCCATTGTTTCCTATGGGGAAACACTTCCTACGTCTGCACCTAACACTCTAACATGTACCCCAAGTCTAAACACCCCTAACCTTACACTTATTAACCCCTAATCTGCCACCCCTGCTATCGCTGACCCCTGCATATTTTTTTTAACCCCTAATCTGCCGCTCCGTAAACCGACGCTACCTACATTATACCTATGTACCCCGAATCTGCTGCGCCTAACACCGCCAACCCCTATATTATATTTATTAACCCCTAATCTGCCCCCTCAACGTCGCCTCCACCTGCCTACACTTATTAACCCCTAATCTGCCGAGCAGACCGCACCGCTACTATAATAAAGTTATTAACCCCTAATCCGCCTCACTCCCGCCTCAATAACCCTATAATAAATAGTATTAACCCCTAATCTTCCCTCCCTAACATCGCCGACACCTAACTTCAATTATTAACCCCTAATCTGCCGACCGAATCTCGCCACTACTGTAATAAATGGATTAACCCCTAAAGCTAAGTCTAACCCTAACACTAACACCCCCCTAAATTAAATATAATTTAAATCTAACGAAATAAATTAACTCTTATTAAATAAATTATTCCTATTTAAAGCTAAATACTTACCTGTAAAATAAACCCTAATATAGCTACAATATAAATTATAATTATATTATAGCTATTTTAGGATTTATATTTATTTTACAGCCAACTTTGTAGTTATTTTAACCAGGTACAATAGCTATTAAATAGTTAAGAACTATTTAATAGCTACCTAGTTAAAATAATTACAAAATTACCTGTAAAATAAATCCTAACCTAAGTTACAATTAAACCTAACACTACACTATCAATAAATAAATTAAATAAAATACCTACAATTAAATACAATGAAATAAACTAACTAAAGTACAAAAAATAAAAAAGAACTAAGTTACAAAAAATAAAAAAATATTTACAAACATTAGAAACATTAGGAAAATTCTGATTGGCTGATGGAATCAGCCAATCAGAATTTTCCTACCTTAATTCCGATTGGCTGATAGAATCCTATCAGCCAATCGGAATTCGATGGACGCCATCTTGGATGACGTCATTTAAAGGAACCGTCATTCGGCTAGTAGGCGTCGTTAGAAGAGGATGGATCCGCGTCGGCTGGGAAGAAGATGGCTCCGCTCCGGAAGAAAGAAGATTGAAGATGCTGCTTGATAGACTTCCGACTTCAGCCCGATGATGGATTTCTTCAGCCGCCACTTGGATCAAGACTTCGGACCCTCTTCTGGACCGATCGGTGAACCCGGTGAGGTGAAGACAACGTAGGGAGATCTTCAGGGGCTTAGTGTTAGGTTTATTTAAGGGGGGTTTGGGTTAGATTAGGGGTATGTGGGTGGTGGGTTGTAATGTTGGGGGGGGGTATTGTATGTGTTTTTTTTACAGGCAAAAGAGCTGAATTCTTTGGGGCATGCCCCGCAAAGGGCCCTTTTCAGGGCTGGTAAGGTAAAAGCTTTGAACTTTTTTAATTTAGAATAGGGTAGGGCATTTTTTTATTTTGGGGGGCTTTGTTATTTTATTAGGGGGCTTAGAGTAGGTGTAATTAGTTTAAAATTGTTGTAATATTTTTCTAATGTTTGTAAATATTTTTTTATTTTTTTGTAACTTAGTTCTTTTTTATTTTTTGTACTTTAGTTAGTTTATTTCATTGTATTTATTTGTAGGTATTGTATTTCATTAATTTATTGATAGTGTAGTGTTAGGTTTAATTGTAACTTAGGTTAGGATTTATTTTACAGGTAATTTTGTAATTATTTTAACTATTTTAGCTATTAAATAGTTATTAACTATAATATAATTATAATTTATATTGTAGCTATATTAGGGTTTATTTTACAGGTAAGTATTTAGCTTTAAATAGGAATAATTTATTTAATAAGAGTTAATTTATTTCGTTAGAATAAAATTATATTTAACTTAGGGAGGTGTTAGGGTTAGGGTTAGAATTAGCTTTAGGGGTTAAAAAATTTATTAGAGTAGCGGTGAGCTCCGATTGGCAGATTAGGGGTTAATACTTGAAGGTAGGTGTCGCGATGTTAGGGAGGGCAGATTAGGGGTTAATACTATTTATTATAGGGTTATTGAGGCGGGAGTGAGGCGGATTAGGGGTTAATAACTTTATTATAGTAGTGGTGCGGTCCGCTCGGCAGATTAGGGGCTAATAAGTGTAGGCAGGTGGAGGCGACGGTGAGGGGGGCAGATTAGGGGTTAATAAATATAATATAGGGGTCGGCGGTGTTAGGGGCAGCAGATTAGGGGTTCATAGGGATAACGTAGGTGGCAGCGGCGTGCGGTCGGCAGATTAGGGGTTAAAAAATTTTAATAGAGTGGCGGCGATGTGGGGGGACCTCGGTTTAGGGGTACATAGGTAGTTTATGGGTGTTAGTGTACTTTAGATCACAGTAGTTGAGAGCTTTATAAACCAGTGTTAGCCCAGAAAGCTCTTAACTACTGACTTTTTTCTGCGGCTGGAGTTTTGTCGTTAGATTTCTAACGCTCACTTCAGCCACGACTCTAAATACCGGCGTTAGAAAGATCCCATTGAAAAGATAGGATACGCAATTGACGTAAGGGGATCTGCGGTATGGAAAAGTCGTGGCTGGAAAGTGAGCGTTAGACCCTTTAATGACTGGCTCCAAATACCAGAGGGCGGTAAAAACCAGCGTTAGGAGCCTCTAACGCTGGTTTTGACGGCTACCACCCAACTCTAAATCTAGGCCTTAATTTTTAGAGCTAAATGACATGAAAAAGGGGCAAAATATGTAATGAAAGTATATTCTAAAGTTGTTTTCATTACACATAACTAACATTTTGTATAAAAATAAAAATAAAAGCATTTACTGTCCCTTTAAAGAGACTGGGCTAAATTTCTTGCAATCCTATGTTTAGAATTTTTCTTCTGAAGGCAATGGGAATTCTGCTGCCATCTAAACCCTACACCTAACAAGTTTAGCTCATATGTACCTCATATATGCTTTATAAATGGATACTAGAGATGCATGGATGCACCCCAACTAGATAACCTTGGGTATGTTTAAAACATAAATAAATCAAACTAATATAAATAAATAAAATCAACCTGCTCTATATATCACGAACAAAGTAACTGTTTGTACTATCTTTCTACCCCTCTAAACTCATTTTATCAACCTTGCAAAAAAGTACATGGTAATTGTACTGGGAGCTACCCAGACCAAGGAATATGTTCAAAAAGATTGGGGTCATTTTGAAATTTCCTTTTTTTCGAAAGAAAGGCAATCTCCCCCCCCCCCAACATCAAATTGATAAGATATACAGTGTAGACATTGTTAATGTTGTAAATGACTATTGTGCTGGAAATGGCTGATTTTTAATGGAATATCTACATAGACTTACAGAGGCCCATTATCAGCAACCATATTTCCTGTGTTCCAATGGCACATTGTGTTTGCTAATCCAAGTTTATAATTAAAAAAGGGTAATTGGCCATTAGAAAACCATTTTGCAATTATGTTAGCACAGCTGAAAACTGTTGTGCTGATTAAAGAAGCAATAAAAACAAATGTTTTGGGATATCCTCCCTTAATCATGCATGATTAAGGGAGGATATCCCTAAACGTTGCTTGTTTTTATGTTGCTGTACCTGTATAAGATGCTTTATTAAATTATATGATGCTGAGGATTTTGCAGGTTTTTGGATAAATTATAAATAAAGTTGAAAGTAAAAGTTAGCGCACAGGCTGTTTATCCAGTCTGCTACTGTTTTGACTCTTTACTGATGGAATCTAAGTAACATCCATGCCTTGCTTGGCGATGCCCAAACTTTTGTACCCTCTGCAACTACTCCCCTTACTACTAACACGGAAGGATCTGAGGAGCATCTCTATTGCTTTCAGTGCCTTCGCATGGAATTCCAGGAAGCATAGAATCAGTAGAACGAAACTCGCCTTACCAACTGACAAAGAGGGATTGAAACTCCCGAATGTTGAGTGGTATAATTGGGCGACGCTGGCAAAGATAATCTTTGATTGGCTGGCGCGCACATCAGTCTTTAACGATGAAAAACTTGAGAAATCTTTAGCCCACTCACTCCACTTAGCTTTTCTACCTCACACTCCCATACACACTCTTCCTACCCAAATTAAAGACAACATCCTATTTAAAGATCCACTCAGAGCCTGGGCAAAACTGTGTAAATGGTGGAAACTTCCCAGTAAAATCACTAAACATCTCCCACTACAAGGAAATCCTACTTTTCTCCCGGGCATGACCACTCGAATGTTCGCCCTATGGGAGGAGAGGGTTATAAGTGCAATCTCACAATTGATAGATCCCCTCACCAACAAACCATTTCCATTAGCACATCTACAAGATAGATTTGACCTCCCCAGGCACAGCACATTCGCGTACCTCCAATCCACTCACTATGCCCGTAAATTACTGGCTGAAGGACTCAGTGGTGGAAACACCACCCCAATAGACACTATTTGCTCTCTGACTAAACAAGGGTTACACCAACCTTGACGTCAGTGAGGACACTATATCGGACAGCTTTAAATTAGTAGCTAGTAGTACCCTAGCGATGACATATAGGGAGACACACCTTAAATTCATACATCTAAGCTACATTACCCCTCAACTGAGAGCCAAATGGGTTTGAGACGCATTAGACATCTGCCTTAAATGCTCCTCACCTAAACCAGACATCACGCATCTGTTCTGGAGCTGCCCCAAAATAGCTCAGTACTGGGGTAAGATCCAATACTGGTTGACAAAGATCTGTGACACAACATTAGTCTTAACAGTCCAGGATGCTTTCTTTCTTAGGGGACATACACAGAGCACCCCGCAAGACCGTTTTTTGAACACTGCCATCCTAATAGCTAGAAAACTGATCCTAAAACAATGGATTGTGTACAAGCCACCACACATAACACAATTCACTAGTCTACTGCATACACAACTGTTGGTTGAGCAGGCAGATGTTAAGGGAGATTTAGAGAGAAGAATCAAAGCTTTTTTCACAAAATGGGAACCCTACTTATTGTCCTTGCTACCCACATTTGCACACAGATATTGTCACCCTTCACTAACAGCATGTATCTCATGACAGAACGACTGAAGGGCAATTGGCCCATAGAAAACCTAGGTGACTCCTAGCTACGCCTACTTCCCTCTCCCTCCCTCCCCCCCCCTCATCCTTCCACCCTCAGAGATCTCTACGTACAGAGAGCCTTATTACACTCTACAAAGGGCGGACCGGGTGTCTCCTCCTCCTCAGCAAATCCAAGACTATGTAACATCTACAACTTTGAGAGCTGAACTCTGTTACCTTGATATATGATTTTGACTGTTTAAACCTAGTAGAAATGTAATGTGTCCCCCTTCCCTTCTCCTCCCCCCCCTCTCCCTCCATGCCTTGCTGACATAAAATACGGAGTAGATGCAATTAACCCCATGGCTACCAAAGAGAACTGCAGTGTAACTATGTTGCAGTCTCTTTGGTAGTCATGAGATTAACTGCATCTACTAGGTGTTTTATTTTAGCACGGCACAGATGTTTCTCAGAAAGCTGGATATGTGGGAGGAGCTGCCTCTTTGCTTCGTGAAGAGGTTCAAGCGGTATTTATTTTCTGCCCTGTTCCTGCTTTGGATTTCTTTATTACTTTTAGCAATGTGTTTAACATTGGTACTTGATATTCAATGGAGATCGATCTGTACTTCACAGGACAAACATTTATTTCTGTTGCACAGGACCGATACAACTCTGTGGAAGACACAGATTGTTTTCTACTGAATATCAAGTACCTACTGATTATCTATCGATCTATCTATCATATATCTATCATGAGATGTAGGACACATGCAGGACACAGCAAAGATGGTACAACTCTATTTTATTGTAGAGCATGGAAACACACATCTGGTAGTATTGATCTCCCTAAGTAACTGCGACACAGACAACCCGACCTAAGCCCCCCCCCCCAATCTGGTGACGTCACTTCCCACTCTCATCACATCTTCCCCCTTTTCAAAGGACGAAGCATACATTTTTTTTTTATTTGAATATAACAAATAACAAGGTATACAACAACAGTTTTGTATAGTATATAACAGATAAGTTACAGAAAATATAAACAACATGAATTACATCCTGACTTGAACATCGGGGTAGACTACTCTAGTCCACAGTGACCATGGGATTATTTTGCCCATACTTCCAGTCACTGTTCTAACTAAAGTTAATCCTGATATCGGGCCGGAAGTTTCAGAACTCTTCTGCTTCATGTAACTCTACATGAACTGTCCTCTGATACAGAAGAAGGTGATTGAGAGTCTGCTGGAGGCAAAGACATATCCCGCTGTGATTTTGCTGAGGGGAAGGCACCCCTTTTAAAACAGGGGATCCCACCGGCAGTGGTACTGAGGCATCCAGTTCCAAACTCTCAGGTACAGGCTAAAGATTTTTTCGATTACGGCGTGTAACTGCCCCTTCATCAGTAAGGACTACATAAGACCTTGGTTCTGGAGAGCGTCCAATTACCATAGCAGGCGTCTTCCATTTCTTCTCATCATCCAGTTTAATTCTGACACTTTGCCCGCATTCAGCTCCTGCAAGGGCCTCACAGAATGTCTCCTGTCGTAGAAGAATCGATAGCCCCTTTGTGCCTCTTCATCCCTCATAAGGACTTCATCCCGAGGAATAGAGCTAGTTGGCTGGAAGACACCCACAGAGGGTAAGGTGGTGTGAATCTGGCGCCCTAGCATCAGCTGTGCCGGGCTAAATCCCGTGGCTTGAATGGGAGTCGCCCTATAGGACAAGAGGGCCAGGTATGGCTCAGATTGCTTCAAAATGAATTTTGTTGTTTGAACTGCCCTTTCAGCCATTCCATTAGCCTGCGGGTATTGTGGACTTGACGTGGAATGTATAAATTCATATTCTCTGCTGAAAGAACTGAACTCTGTTGAAGCGAACTGCATTCCGTTATCACTCACCAACTCCATTGGTATGCCCCACCGGGCGAACAAGCTCTTGAGACGAGTGATCACGGCTTGACTTGTGATTTCATTCAAAGGTGCAATTTACAAATACCTGGAATAGTAGTCGATCACGACTAGGAACTTTTTCCCATGCAGTTCGAACAAATCAGCAGCTATTTTCTGCCACGGGCCTGCAGGCAGCGGAGTAGGAATCAAGGGCTCCCTTCTCTGAGTAGGCCGGCGTTCCCGGCAAAAGGCACATTTAGACACATGACTTGCAATGTCGGAACTGATCCCAGGCCACCATACTGCCGTAGCGGCCCTTTCTCTGCACTTTGTAATGCCTAAGTGGCCATCGTGAATCCTGTTTAACATCTCCTGCCTCATGCTGACAGGACTAACAATGCGGTCTTGGAACAGCACCAACCCATCCAGCTCCATGAGCTGCGACCTCTCTGACTGGTAAGAACTTAAAGACATCTAGGCTACCTGACTCTCGGGCCAACCTTCTTTTATGTACTTTATAACTTCTTGGAGGTCTGTATCTAAATATGTCTCTTTCTTTATTTATTCTAGTTTCCCTGAAGATATGGAGTTAGAGGCCAGAACTGAATCTACATACACTTTCACATCCGATTCTGTTGAAGACTCTTCAGCAGCAGCCAGCGGGAGCCAGTCTATCTGCCACAACCAGTTGTTTCCCTGGCACATGCACTGCATGAACGTTGAACCTGAGCAGCCTCATTAGAATTCTCTGGAATGTTAGCGGTGTTTTGTCAATATCATAGGAGTTGATTAGAGGGACTAGCGGTTTATGATCAGTCTCCAGACTAAATTTCTCTAAACCCACTAGGTAACGCTGAAAGCGCTCACAGGCCCAAACTGCAGCCAGGCACTCTTTCTCAATTTGGGCGTATGTTGACTCAGCAGCCGTCAATGTGCGGGAACAGTAGGCGATAGGCTGTAGTTGGTTTTCATTCAGCTGCAGGAGGGCGGCCCCTAATCCATAACTGCTCGCATCAGCACTAACCACAGTCTTTTTGGAAGGGTGGTAGAACCCCAACACTGGGGCAGACCCCAGCAGGGACTTGACCTGCATAAAAGATTCTTCTTGTGAAGGTCCCCAGACCCAGGCAACATCTTTCTTTAGCAATTCTGTGATAGGGTGTTGTATTGTGGATAAATCTGGTAGGAACCTGCCCACATAATTTACAAGGCCCAATATTTGTCTCAGTCCATGTACATCAGAAGGACTTTTCATCTGTTCAATAGCACAAATTTTCTTGGGGTCTGGCTTGATGCCATCCCCATTGCTGATATGCCCAAAGTAAAATAACTCAGCTTTCCTAAAATGGCATTTCTCTTTGTTTAGCTTCAGCCCGGACTCTCTGATAGTCTGCAGCACACAGCTCAATCACTGATCATGTTCCTCCAATGTAGACCCATACACTAAGATGTAGTCCATGACTACTGCCATGTCCACGTGGTCTCTTAGGAGAGAACTCATTTCTCTTTGGAAGATTTCAGGAGCAGAGGATATCCCGAAGGGGAATCTGCAAAAGCAAAACTGACCTACTGGTGTAATGAAGGTAGTCAGTTTGTGGCACTTTGGATCTAGAGGTATCTGCCAGAAGCCGCTAGAAGCATCCAATGTAGAGAAGAACTTCGCCCCAGCCAATTTCAGAGCTATGTCTTCAAGTGTCAGCAGCACATATCTCTCTCTCTTCACCGCCTCATTCAGCCTTTTCAAGTCTACGCACATGCGAACCTTCCCGTTTTTCTTCGCAACAGGCACAATGGGGGCACACCAGTCAGTTGCTTCAACAACCTCTTCAATAACACCCATATTCTTCATATGCAGAAGCTCCTTCTCCACTTGAGGCATGAGCGGGAATGGAATTCTACGGGGAGTGGTAATGCTGTATGGGACTGCGTCAACTTTAAGTGATTTACGGACTGGGTTGCAATTCAGTAGGCCCAATTCACCAAACATATATTCTGAGATCTCATTCACTCTGGCTACTAGGCCCAAACAACAGGCTGCTTTTCTGCTCAATAAGTTGTTGACACACTGACCTCTAATCACATGCACCCACATGGTGAATTTCCTCTGCCTGTACACGCAGCTGGCAAGAAATTTCCCCGCACAATCAATGCGGCCACCAGGACTATGGACTTTTGTTGTAACTTTCGCCAGCTGGCGCTGCCGAGGCAGTTTTATGAATGCTGCAAGAGACATTACAGTGATGTCTGCTCCTGTGTCAATCTTAAAGGCAACTTTGGCTCCCATTACAGTAAGAGTAACCCTCCAATCATCTTCTGAACCCGGCCATTCAACAACAGACCCCACAAAGGACACTTCTTGACCCTCCTGGTCGCTATCCACCTGCATCTCCTTAATATATTCAGTCTTACACACCACTTCAAAATGGCCCATCCTGTTACATTTTCTACATCTTTTGTCTTTAGCAGGGCATATGACACTTTGATCATGGGCACGGTTGCGCCCATCCACCTCTGGACATATCTGCTGCTCTTGGTCTACCGCTCACACTGTGCCTTTCACAAGCAGCTCTCCTGAACTGCTGCACTTCATCCACAATACTCTCAGACCTCAGATCAGCACTTTGCTTTTTCACCAGTTCACTCTGGCGGGCCATCCTAATAGCCCCATCTAATGTTAAATCAGACTCTAACTGTAGCTTCAGTGAGACTTCAGCATCTGCAATTCCTATGACTATTCTGTCTCTGATTTGCTGTTCTTTAGCAACACCAAACTCACAGAATTCAGCTAGTTCATACAGGCTGCACACAAATGACTCCACAGATTCTCCCACACGCTGAGCACATTTGTAAAAACAAGCTCTCTCATTAATCACATTTCTTTTGGGCACAAAGTGGGCACTGAGTTTATTCATAACTATTTCAAAGTCAATTTCTTCCCCTTCTTGGAAAGTAAAGGCATTGAACACTGGTTCCACATCTTTCCCCATAGAGTATAAAAGAGAATTAACTTGTACTTCACCACTCTCCTTCTCCAGCTTGGAAGCAATCCTGAAGCGCTGAAACCACTGACGCCATGTGGGCCAAGCTGCAGGCTAAGAGAAATCAAAAGGCTCAGGTGGGGTAAACTTCGACATCATCATCAATCAGGAAACAGAAGCACAGGCAAGAACTTCTGACACCATATCATGAGATGCATGACACATGCAGGACACAGCAAAGATGGTACAACTCTATTTTATTGTAGAGCATGGAAACACACATCTGGTAGCATTGATCTCCCTAAGTAACTGCGACACAGACAACCGGACCTAAGCCCCGCCCCCAATCTGGTGACGTCACTTCCTACTCTTATCACAATGTCTATCTACTGTATCTCTCTATAATGAGTGTAGTGTGTGTGTGTTGACAACATATGAAGAATGAAATTTAGCTTTTTTAAAAGTAATTTAACTGCTACCTAAAGTGTGATTCTGTGTGTGTGTGTGTGTGTGTGTATCCGACTGGTGTGTGTACTGACAAAACATCTGGCATCTAGAGCATACTTGACTACTGCCCTATGTTCTTGGTTCAGTTCTGTTTTTGGCCTGCTGTTCCATTAAATATAATTGTTTCAGGAGTATTTCTGTCTGCCCTGAGGTGTAGGGCTTATAAAGGGATGTTTTGCAAAGGGAATCCAATATATAATGCCAATAAATGTGACTTGAAAAAATTATATTAATAAAATCTTAATATTTCTTTAACATTTTTGTTTTTTTCCATATCGTACAGTCCTAGTACATACATGTATATTAAACACAGAGAGAGATCTTGAGAAAGCCCTGTAAGAGGGAGAAACGCGTTGATGAAAGTTACAGCTACCTTACACTTCATTTATTGTCTATCAGGACTTTAATACTCTGTCAAAGTGACAAGTTATCTCAGCTACCTACGGAGTACAAGAGGACTACATTGTGAAGGGCTATGCGCCTAAGCTAAGCCGGTTTCAAGTTGCACATTAAAATCCTTTCAGCTACCCACGGAGAGCAAGAGGACTGCACTGTGAAGGGCTATGCGCCTAAGCTAAGCCGGTTTCAAGTTGCACATCAAAATCCTTTTACCACAAGGTCCACAAGAGAAATCTGGATATACTTTGAGCCTGCGTGCGATTCTGCACTAAGAGCGGGGTTAAACATCTACAATATAGCAGCCGCTATAGTTCATCTGTCAAGTTATCTTGACCAATAGGATTTCCCTACAGAGACGACACCTCCCGATCAGTGACGTCACGGGATATACATACGCCTCACGGAGGTGATTCTAATACACGGACGGTACGCCTGAAGGTAATAACGGGTTTATCTTCCCGGTTCTGATCCTCTCTTTGTTTCATCTGAGGACTTTAGTTATTATGTCGACTTCCTCTACACAATATTGACACAAAGTTTATATTGGCAACAGTAGTCATTTGTTTTAGTTTTGTTTTTGTGCTTTTATATATCGGAGACGTCCGATTTTAAATATCTCTATGTTTTTTTATATTATCTTTGCAGGATGCATACCTCTTTGATTGTTTAATTAAATTAAATTTTATTTACTAAACAAGTTATTTTATTCTCCTATTTTCTCATTCTTTTGCACAGAGAGAAGCACACTCTCGGGAATGAATAACCAGCTCAATTACTTCTTAGCTTGTTCTATGGTGATTTTACCACCTGGGTGCAACTTCTTTTTAGCCCAGTAATGCTTTTCACAGAATAGAACTTTCCTGTATTATATCAGTCTGATCCTCCTATCAAAGTCAGTCCAGCGCCAAAATACCAGGCAATTCCGCTCTGAACAAGGAACATGGCAGCCCCAGATGATTGTTTCATCCTTAATGGTCCTCATCAGTGAGTTGCAGTCATATTCCTCTAAGCACACTGAGCAATGAGTCAATGTCTGGTTGCCCCTTTTTCCCTTAGGCAGACATAATAAACACAGAGAGAAGCGCACTCTCAGGAACGAATAGCCAGCTCAATAAAAAGCTCAATAATGTTTTAGCTTGTTGTATAGCGATTTACCACCTGGGTGCAGCTACTTTTTAGCCCAGTAATGCTTTTCACATAGAAGAACTTTCCTTTAGTATATCAGTCTGATCCCATCTATCAAGGTCAGTCCAGCACTGAAATACCAGGCAATTCCTCTTTGAACAGGGAACCGGCAACCCCCGATGATCATTTGATTGGGCCTCATCAGTGAGGTGTAGCCATATTCCTCTAAGCACACTGAGCATATATACGTGTATATTTTTAAATATTTAAATATATATATATATATATATATATATATATATATATATAATAGCCTTTGTCATATACCATATCCCTTTCAACCCTTAAAAAACATTTTTATTAATATTTGTATGGGGTTTTTTTTATCGAAGGGTATATATATATATATATATATATATATATATATATATATATATATATATATATATATATACGTGTAATAGTTTATTTTAATGTGTTAGGGAATGGGATGTTGCCCCATAACCTGTCCGCCTGCTCTGAGGCCACGGACAGAAATCGCCAGAAATCTACCCGATCGAATACACCCCCTGCTAGCAGCCGATTGGCCGCAAATCTGCAGGGGGCAGCATTGCACCAGCAGTTCACAAGAACTGCTGGTGCAATGATAGTTGCCGAGAGCGTATGCTGTCGGCATTTATCGATGTGCAGCGGACATGATCTGCTATATCGGATCATGTCCGCTCGCACAATCATAAATATGCCCCTAGGTCTTCAGGCGCGCTAATACTTTGAGAGCAACCATTTCCTTCCAACTTGTAATATGCAAATTAGCTTGTGTGGTCACGATATTGCTTATTACGTCCTGTGGTAACATTAGCGTGCCACTTGTAATCTAGCCTTATACATTGAAATATGAATGTGCACACACACACACACACACATACATATTTACACATAGACAAACATATATATATACATTTTTTGCCCTTCCCAGTTAAAAGCCTTGAAACATGCAATTTAATTTTTTTATTTATTTTTATGAAACTCAAAATGTTTTTTTTCATGATTCAGATAGAGAATACAATTTTTCATTTTTATTTATTTATTTAATTTATTTTACTGCCTAAATTTTAAGTATTTTATTTGAAAAATGCATTATCTTATACTTTGTTAAAATTTTCTATGTAATATTCAAACATATCACCTTTCTCAGTTCTTTCCTCCTAGCTATAAATATATTACGGTCATGACTTGTAAGTTTTATACATTATTTTGTATTTTTGACCGTGTACAATTTTAGTAACTTTTCTTGGAACAGTCTCTAGTTTATTTATATCCTACTTTAAATACCCTACAGTAGTGGACATAATATTCAAGTTGAGACCCGACTAGTGATCTATAAAGTAGCATACGTGCCTCATTCTTTCAGTGTCAAATATCTTTATCTATACAACCAAACATCCCGTTTTTATTACTTGCTGTGCTACAGCATTGTTACTAAAATTGTAATATTTGAAATAAGAATTTCCATATCATGGTCCTCTTTTTGTTGGTATCAATAAATACTAAGAGGAGTACTGCACTATACTATATTATTTTTAACTGGATCTTAACTGGGTTATCCATATAATTTAGTGAGCGAGTATCTTGCTTGTTTTAAAGTGTTAAACATTTAAATATGCATATTTAAATGTACTTTGAGTGCGGCATTCTACATGCTTTAGTGTGTTATGTTTAAACACACTTTTCTTTCTTTTTATTTATAACGTATGTGTATGTGATACCCTACTCTGAATAATGGACATTATTTACACTCTGACGTCTATTCTAATTAATGACCTAGTTTTACTTTTAAATACAGGTATAACATCACCTTTAAAACGTTCTTATTAAAATGTTTCATAGGCCATCTGTATCTCTCTACAAAGAAACAAGACAGACACAGATTTGTAAAGACTTTCAGGGATATATTTGATTTAGAGCAGGCAAACAAGAATGTGGAAATTCTTTCCAAGCTATGGGTAATTAATGATATCTACATAAATGGAAGTGCTTCTTACTGGATTTAGGGGCTGAATGCAACACCGGTTTGAGCTCTAATGTGGCCCTATATGTTACAAAAAGTCTGGTTTGATGACTGGTGTTTGGACAAATAAGTGGTATCTGGACAAATAAGTGGTATCTGATCTATGGTCTGTTGTTCAGGAACACAGGGGTTCATATATAGTTTATCTATATCTTCCTTTCTCTATCTCTTGTCTTTCCATTTGAAACATTTTGAAATCCCTTAGGCTTCTATCCATGTATTCATAATTAAATGTAGGTATGTTAATATGTTTTTCTTTTTTTAATGAGTAAGTGCATAGTGTTGTCTCTTTGGCTGAAATAATTATTTCAATTCCTCATGAAGGTGGGTAGACTAGATTTTATAGCTGTTGTTGTTTTATATTGGAGTACCTGATACATGTCTGTACTATAGAACTGTCCTATGCTTGTCCTTACAGGCTCCCTGTGTAAGTCCGGTGATGATTTAACAACCCTTTATGTCTCAGTACTCTTTATTGCTGAAGTAAAAAATAAAAGGTGTAGCTTAGGGGGGCGTGTCCGGGCAGCAGCCATGCTAGGATGGAAAATTAGAAGCTCTTCACTTCACCTACATAATCCGCCGATTATTCTACTACAGAAGTGGCATCACTAACCTATAAAGTACAAGCTTCTGCAGCACCTGCCGCACTGTTTGATGCCAATATTGGGCAAGTAACCCTGTATGGAGCCCTTTTCCGGACTGCTGAGGACATTGGGTGCGGACTACATCTTGTTTTTAAACAACCTCCCGTTACCAGTGGTATAGCAGTCAACGTCGCACTGCGGTTTAAAAAAATCTCATCAAGCACTACTCAAGCTTTTACATAACTGCTGTCAACCTGCCTATTGTTTTATCATGCAAGGCAAGATCCCGATCATCCTGAGATGGGATGCCCAAAAGACAGCGACATGGAACTTTTAGTCACTTCTTATGGTAAGCATGGTACCACTACGGACATCCCAAGTAATCTACCCATGTGGAGACTGGGAATGAAACTTGCCGCAATGTCGGACAAAGTGAGACTGCTTCTTTATTCAGAGGCTCATCGCCTGCCACTCTCCGAAATAGGGGACACATGTTTATTACCTCTTGACCATACTAGACCTGTCCAGGGGAAAGGAGAGGTATCCCCTTTTTGTCCCCAATCTATGGCACTTACTTTTCAATCAATCTCAGGGTTTTTTCTCTACAGTACCCCCACATACATTAACTTGCAGGCTCAACTCCAGATCACTATCACTGGTGTTGGATAGAGGTGGATTGTTTTATAGGGCACCCTAGTTAAAAGATCTTTTATGAGTCTGCACCTATAATTAATCAGTGACAAATGTGCCCAGCAATATTTCTGTATACCCACTTTTGAACTTATGCTGATAGTTACATAACATAGCTACTTGGAAAGTCTTCATAATGGCTGAGACATCTAAGCTTAGATCCCATGTATATATTTACATGCATAGATCTGTGGCACTTGGGTTTATATAGATGTATACTTTTTTACATAGAGCTTTATATTATTGACAATGACAATTTAGTAAGTATATCTGATAAAGCAGACATCTATATTATAAACTTATTACAATATAATCAGCTATCTATCTAAGAAAACCCTGCTGTTTCCAACCTAAACCTATAATACTGGTTTCCCTCATATCCTCCCTACCTGTTAGATTTTACAAATAGTAAAACCTCCTGTTTCAATAACTCCTCTTAAAGTTACATTATAGTGGTGCTTGCAAAATA
This sequence comes from Bombina bombina, assembly GCF_027579735.1. Taxonomy (NCBI): domain Eukaryota; kingdom Metazoa; phylum Chordata; class Amphibia; order Anura; family Bombinatoridae; genus Bombina; species Bombina bombina. Next base: position 783,449,999 of record NC_069501.1, on the reverse strand, counting down.
TCTCAATAAGTTACTGGAATGTTGAATGTTCCTAAGTTAATATTAGGTCTTGGCTTCGGATTACATAGAAAAGTGAGACCTCGGCTGAGGGTCCTATAAGGTTCTACCTTCCTTGTTTTCAACTTTCATCCTAGCTGGGGATTACCATTCCTTAAGCCCTACTCAAAACCCTTAATTTTCAATGTTACTTACTATTATAACATTTTATGATATAGTTTTATACATGCCTACATTGGATAATTATATTATTCATATATAATATTAGCACTTGATTTCTCCCTAGCTGTATTAAGGTCAGAGAGTAACCATCACAAATGCTAATTTCCCTAGCCTTAACATCATTAGCCTAATCGGGTTCATGAGTGACCTAATGAGTTATGAAGGGAACATTTGCTAAATTATAAAAAACATTTTTTTGTTATCTGTTTCATTGTATATTATATCAGAATCTAGACCAAACGGCCCAAAAGTGGCCTTAGCTGTAACTACCATTAGACATATAGGAGGCCCAAGACTCTATCTTTGACTGCTATTTTTGTGACATGACAATTGTTATTTACTTTGTACTTCTAACAACCTCAATAAAAGACTATTAAATAAAAATTAGCTTAAAGGGACAGTAAAGTAAAAATTAAATTTCCATGATTCCGATAGAGCATGCAATTTCAAACAACTTTCCAATTTACATCTATTATCTAATTTGTTATTTTCCCTTTGTATCCTTTGTTGAAAAAGCAACCTAGGTAGGCTTAGGAGCAGCAATACAGTTCTGGGAACTAGCTGCAAACTGGTGGCTGCACATATATGCCTCTTGTCATTGGCTTACCCAATGTGTTCAGCTGGCTCCCAGTAGTGCATTACTGCTCCATCAACAAAGGATATTAAGAGAATACAATTTACAACAGAAGTAAACTTGAAAATGTTTAAAATTGTATGTTCCATCTGAATGATGAAATGTTTGAGTTATGTGTTCCTTTAAATAAGTGACGCCAGAATGTCACCAGTTAAGATGGCTAAACATCCAAAGAACATATAAAATGTTGTCATAAACCGAGCTTTAATTGGTTATATTCTGTTCTATTTGAAAAGCCTACCACAATGCTCTTAGCATAATTATTTATTAAAGTCTATGTCAGGTTTTAAACATAAACCATTTTATAAACTTTTTTTTAAGAGGAAAAGAGGGTTTGGCAGCTATCTGGTAAATCATTGGCTGCCAGAGAGAGCTGTACAAAGTATTGCTCTGCATGGTATAGCAAACCTGCAACCTTCTCTAACAGACATCTAAACACATCACAGTGGGACTCAACAAAATTCCGTTTCTGACATTTAAACTGTGACAACATTTTGAAGTAATATGTTACTTCCAGCTATCTCAATGTCACATTCACCATTTGAAAGGGATTGGAAACTCTTCATGATTCCATGCACAAATAATAAATCAGTTAATGTATTAGCAGTTTATATTAAAACTGCTTTTTAGACAGCATATATATATATATATATGTATATATATATATATATATATATATATATATATATATATATATATATATATATATATATATATATATATATATATATATATATATATATATACATACATACACACACACACACAGTAATGTGAAAAGAATTCTAGTAGAATTCTAGGTTTTAAGTATCAGGACATAATAAAAATCATCTGGTCCTTAGCAGGTCTTAAAATTAGGTAAATACAACCTCAGATAAAAAAACAGCACATGGCATATTATTACACCTTGTCATGATTTATTTAACAAAAATAAAGCCAAAATAAAGAAGCCATGTGTGAAAAACTAAGTACACCTTATGATTCAATAGCTTGTAGAACCACCTTTAGCAGCAATAACTTGAAGTAATTGTTTTCTGTATGAATTTATCAGCCTCTCACATCATTGTGGAAGAATTTTGGCCCACTCTTCGTTACAACGCTGCTTCAGTTAATTGAAGTTTGCTGGCATTCGTTTATGCACAGCTCTCCTAAGGTCCCGCCCCAGCATTTCAATTTGTAACAATCATCTGCTGGTGTTGGCATGGGGTGTGGGAGGCGGATGGGCGGTCAAGCAGCGGAGGTGTGAGGGATTGGGAATGCCCTACAATACAGAAACAAAATAAAATAAAGGTAGAGGAAGGAAAAAAGGTATGGTGGGGGGACCACTACACTACAGAAAATAAAAAAACAATTAAAACAATATATATATATATATATATATATATATATATATATATATATATATATATATATATATATATATATATATATATTGTCATTTTATATGGCGGTAACTAGTTAGAGGAGAGAAGGGTTAGAGAGCTGTTTGAGAGGGATCAAGGAGGTTGGAGGGTAAGTGGGGATCCTACACTGCAGAAAAAAAAATTAAGATAAAAACAAAAAAAAAAACCTTAATACTGGCAGACTGTCTGCCAGTACCTAGGATGGTGGTGACCAGTGAGGGGGAGAGGGAAGAGAGCTGTTTGGGACGGATCAGGTAGGGATCAGGGTGTGGGAGCTAGATCAATACCTTGGGTTATCTACTTAAGAAAGAAAAAAAGCTGTTTTGGAGGGATCAGGTAGGGATCTGGGCTTGGGAGCTAGATCAATACCTTGGGTTGTCTACTTAAGATTAAAAAATAGTTTTGATAGGTAAAAGAAAAAAAGCAATGCTCTATTTCTGTTTAAATGGAGTGATAGCATAAATGCTAAAAATTCTCCTGTATTTTGGGCAAGTTCTTCTCTGAAATTCCTGGTAGTTTAGGGGTTAAATATTAATAAGATAAAAGTCCCATGACGTCTCGGTACAAACTCGTTAAGTTTCCTTAACTGAAAACAAGTATGTACCGAAACGTCATGAGGCTTTTATTTTAATAATATTTTAGTTTTAAAGGGACACTGAACCCAAATTGTTTCTATTGTGATTCAGATAGAAAATTCTCCTGTATTTTGGGCAAGTTCTTCTCTGAAATTCCTGGTAGTTTAGGGGTTAAATATTAATAAGATAAAAGTCCCATGACGTCTCGGTACAAACTCGTTAAGTTTCCTTAACTGAAAACAAGTATGTACCGAAACATCATGAGGCTTTTATTTTAATAATATTTTAGTTTTAAAGGGACACTGAACCCAAATTGTTTCTATTGTGATTCAGATAGAACATGCAATTTTAAACACCTTTCTAATTTACTCCTATTACCAATTTTTCTTTGTTCACTTGCTATCTTTATTTGAAAAAGAAGGCATCTAAGCTCATTTTTTTGTTCAGAACTCTGGATGGCACTTTTTTATTGGTGGATGAATTTATCCACCAATCAGCAAGAACAACTCAGGTTGTTTACAAAAAATGGGCCGGCATCTAAACTTACATTCTTGCATTTCAAATAAAGATACCAAAAGGATGAAGAAAATTTGATAATAGGAGTAAATAAGAAAGTTGCTTAAAATTGCATGCTCTATCTGAATCACGAAAGAAAATTTTTGGGTTCAGTGTCCCTTTAATAAATCCAGTAAGTGCAGCCTTTCTGGGGACTTTATATATATATATATATAATTACATAAAAACACATACATACTTTTAAGAGAAATGCCTTTAAGAAATGTTGCACGGGTATTTAACTCTGCTGTTCTGTTCTCAAGCAGTGTTATTATCTAGAAAGAGTGGGATGTCACATTCCAAAGGAGATAGGGCTACCGCACCAGTGTGAGAATATTAAATTGTTATGAGAAAACACTTTTTTTTTTGCTAAACGCTCTCTAAATTAAATAATATGATTGGCATAACTTTATAAACTCCTGCTAAACTGTAGAAATGCTGGGAGAGGGGCAAGAGTTTTGTGAGCAACACCTTAGAGAGAAGTTTCAGACATTAGCACGTGAAATATGCTGCATGTATTCCACTGAATGATGATGTTGAATGTAGCTGCACTCCTCTGCCTTATTTGAAACCTGAAGATAAGTAATGCATTTATAGTTTAATCACTGCCTTACTTTATAAGCTGATTAATGATTTATGTCATTGCAGTAAGTTTATAATAAACACTGTTATTATTATACTGCATACTTGTGTGTGAATTTCCCTTTTTCAGTACTATTGTGAGACCTAGTTTACGACTGCCCCAGAGCCAGGACATAATATCCTTCAAGCGCTGGCATGTTTTCCTTCTATATTCAAGGGCATTTCCTGCTACTGGGCACGTTCCTGGAGCAATGGATTTGCAGTGTACACAAATTTTATCTGACCTTATCTACTGCAAACATGCTACAATTATACTCTAAGGCATTTTTCTCATATAACAATCAAAAGCAGCGATTTCATTCTTTGCACAAAATGAAATTATATTTTAAAGCTTTAATTTATGCCTCAATTGTGGCATCATAATTTTCCTACTCTGTGCACCTCTACATATCTAGATTCTAGTTATGGACATAATTTCACAATTTAATGGTTCTGTATTCTATTTTTAGCATCTTTCTGCCAAACGACCATGTTTGGCCAAGTGCTATCATAATACTCATGCTTTCCTTTTGGGGGGATCAAACAAATACTTTGATAAATATTTTCAGTAAAAAGAGTCTAAGATGAAGACACCTAAAGCCAAGGAATGTTTTTACTTTTTAAAGAGACAGTTTACTTGAAAATTTGTGTCATTTAAAAAGATAGATAATCCCTAAACCAGCACTGTAATATTAATGCACCGTTTACCTCTGTGATTTCCTTGTATCTAAGCCTCTGTAGACTACCTCCTTGTCGCAGTTCTCAGCATTTTAGCCAATCAGTGCTCACTCATAAATAACTCCATGGAAGTGAGCACAATGTTATTTACACAACACACAAAAACTAGTACTGTCTATACAGTATGTGATAAACTGTCAAAATGCACTGATTTAGAAATCAGTTTGAGCCTACCTAGGTTAAGCTTTCAAAAAAGAATACCAACAGAACAAAGCAACTTTGATGATAAAACTAAATTGAAAGATTGTTTAAAATTGCATGCCCTGTCTGAATCATGAAAGTTTAATTTTGAGTTCACTGTCCCTTTAAATAAGGCTGATGTTGTATACGGTAATCTCTTTTTGAATGAAGATTAAAACAAGCTAAAATAACTGTCCAGCCACAGTCAAAGTCAGATTAATGGCACCTTAAAGGACAAGAAACCCAAAATTTTAAACAACTTTCCAGTTTACTTTTATTATCAAATATGCTTCATTCTCTTGGTATCATTTGTTGAAGCAGCAGCAAAGCACTACTAGTTGCTAACTGAACACGTTAGCCAATGGCAATCGGTATATATATGCAGCCACCAATCAGCAGCAGGTTATTTGCTGCTCCTGAGCTTGCCTAGATAAACCTTTCAGCAAAGGATAACAAGAGAAGGAAACAAATGAAATAAAAGAAGTAAATTGGAAGGTTGTTTAAAAATGTATGCTCTGTCTAAATCATGAATCTCTAATTATGACTTTACTGTCCAATAAATTCCAACTACATTAGAATCAGAATTGTTTGATTATGGTATGTTATTGGCTGCAACTTAAATTAGTTTATATATCTAAACATATTAATTAGGAACTTATGGTGCTGACCTAATTAAATGTTTGCACCCATTTTTCCTTAATGGGACAGTCAACTCCAAAAATGTTATTGTTTAAAAAGATAGATAATCCCTTTATTACCCATTCCCCAGTTTTGCACAGCCAACAGGGTTATATGAATATACTTTTTACCTCTGTTAGCACCTTGTATCTAAACATCTTTTGACAGCCCCCTGATCACATGGCTATTTATAATCTATTGACTTGCATTTTTGCCAATTAGTGCAGTGTCATGCACAACTCCACAGGAGAGAGCACAATGATATCTACCTGGCCCACATAGATTAGCAGTCTCTTGTGAAAAGCTAAATATATATATATATATATAAAGAATAGTAAAAAAGCATGTGATAAGAGGCTGTCAGGCCCATTTATCAAGCTCCGTACGGAGCTTGAAGGGCCGTGTTTCTGGCGATTCTTCAGACTAAAGACCGCTGCTTCATAACCCTGTCCGCCTGCTCTGAGCAGGCGGACAGGAATCGCCGGAAATCAACCCGATCGAATACGATCGGGTTGATTGACAGCTCCCTGCTGGCGGCCGATTGGCCGCGAGTCAGCAGGGGGCGGCGTTGCACCAGCAGCTCTTGTGAGCTGCTGGTGCAATGTTAAATGCGGAGAGCGTATTGCTCTCCGCATTTAGCGAGGTCTTGCGGACCTGATCCGCAGTGTCGGATCAGGTCCGCAAGCCCTTTGATAAATGGGCCCCTATATGTAGTGGCTTAGAAACAGGCAGAAATCTAAAGGTTTAAATGTTAATATATTAATATAACAATTTTGTTTGTGCAAAGCAGCTGGGGAATGGGTAGTAAATGTGTTATCTAGCTTTTTAAACAATAACATTTTTGGTGTTGACTGTCCCTTTAATTGGACTGTTGCTTGTTTGCAGTAAAAAAAATCTTGTTAGAGACATGAAACCTATTTTTTTTTCTTTATTTCACAATTCAGATAGACCATGTCATTTCAAACAACTTTCCAATTTATTGGATGAAAAATGTGGGGTTTTATGTCCATTCAACACAACCTTATTTTTGTATATAAGCAAGTTAATCTTTTGACGTTTGTTCAATATTCTGCATCTGTTTCATTTTACATTTAAATGAACCTGCAAAACACAGCAAATGAACTATTTGCAGTTTCAAAAGTGTTACATTAATAGTACTTAATAGTACTTGATACTACAGCAAGTGTGAAGATGACAAAATAATTACTGCGTTAGTGAAAAGGCTGATAAATATTGTAGTATTTTTTTTTCTAGTAACCTAATTTTGTAATTCCTAATATCTCAGTTTGAAAGAGGCGAAGGGTAGCTGGAACACAGTTTTACTTTGGAAGACAACCTTGCTAATGACAGTAGTCTGCATCTCCAATCACATTGTGGGAGAACCTAGGGAACCTTTGGGATAGATCAACAGTACTGCCACAAAGTGTGGTTATGTGGCATGGTGCCTTCCCACACCCATGACCTCCAAATGTTTTATTTATTTTATTACAACTCAATAATCAATAAATGTTTAGTGGGGTGCATGACCCCTTTATGAGTCCCTGGCCTTTGGTTGTAAGGCAAATATAAGCTATTTTTGGAGGATGGATTTGAGGGGGGGGGGAGGCAGCAAATTTCCCAGTGGCTATGGAAGCTCAAAGTCTAAATACAGAATTGAGAGAATCCCACCTCAAATGTTATCACTCTTCTCAAATAAAACCACACATAGGTATGGTTAATAAAGAAATGGCTAACTTTGGCACTGATGTTTCGGAACTGCATTTCCCATGATGCTTAGGCATTCTGCAGTCTAATTGAGCACCATGGGAAATGTAGTTCCAAAACATCACGGATGCCAAGGTTAGCCATCACTGGTCTAGGACAACTTTTGTTGCTTGCCTTTCAGCAACACAATCATTTTTATTAGACAGATAATTATGAGTTTCAGTTACAGAGGCTTTAAAACTGAGTAGTGTTTTGTCAACCTGTACATTGCTGGTCTTTTAATGCAGCTTGCTTTCTTCATAAGGCAGCTCTCGCCGCCAGCAGCAAGACTGTGCTATAATAGGAGGCTTGCAGGAGGGAGGGGGGTTGTAATAGTGTGGTCTTGCCACTGACAGCGAGACCCAAGCTAGTACCTGCCAAAAGAAAAAAAAACTTGCACAGGGTACATTGTGGTCTTTAAGAGGTTAAAGTGATGGTGAACTCTGTTAATGTACAAGTAATCTAAAATATATATATATATTAGAGCAATCTTCATTCATTAGTTCTTACTCTTTACGCGCCATTTGAAAGATATCCTTTAATCAGACATCCTTTTCTTATTGTACCTCTGTCCACCCGAATAGACTGTTTTTTTTTCTTGTGGGGCTACCAATTACATTGGGCATAAAAAATAAGAACTAATAATAAAGTTTGCTCTAAAATATACTTTTTAGATTACTTGTACATTAGCAGAATTTACCATCACTTTAAATTCAGATGCTGTGCAA